>NC_084958.1:9921828-10521828 GCF_949316205.1 Platichthys flesus | reverse complement strand
CCGAAAGTACTTACATTTTTTATGACACAATTTCTGATGGATTGTGTGTTTCTATTGTCAGGGTGTGGCGGAGGAGTATAACCGACTGAAGTACCTGAAAAGGGTGAGTGCATTTAGATCTGTGGCATCATGTGAAACTATAAAGCTGTTAAAGACATGTTACGTGTTGTTATGAATGTGTCTGAACCGGACTATCTCCTGGTGTGTTCTGCATGTTACAAACTCCTGGAAATATCCAGACCCAATTGTAGTTTGTGTCTGAAAACGTCTCTAGTGGCCACTTCTGTTAGAGTTGATCATGTTAATAGTTAAATATCTTCTCTCTCCTATAGACACCGGACTATCAAGCCAAAAAGAAGCAGAGCAAACAACTTCGACAAAAGCTTTTCCACATCAAGCGTCTGGTAAAGATCTACGACCAGGGTCTTTGTTAGTGTCAGCCATTCGGGTCACACGACCGAGGATGAACACTGACAGTGCAATACAGTTTCACTGCTGTTTGAAGTGTAACAGTTCAGCCCAGCCCAACAAGACAAACTCAATCTCAGCTCTGGCACTCAGTGTTTACAGCCCCTATGTTAACTTTATTAGCTTTGCAGCCGTCAGAATAAAGCGAGCTATGGACTTTACCCTGTGTGATTGTAAATGTCTAACTGGCAGTTTTCATGTTGGAATTTTTCGAACCTTGCATATTTACCTTTGTTTCATTTCAGCAGCAGTTGAGATCATATTTTAGGGCCTAATGAAAGTTTTTTGTATGAAGATAGTGTGAAGATAGACATGAGCGAGGACAAAGATGACTGATCATGTAAATAAGAATTAAAACAATTGTATCAATACACTTATGCCTCGATGGTACATGTTGCAGTGTTTATTTGGCATTCTTCATACAGATGTAATTACAATTTTTCAAGTAGTTTGAAAAAAGAAACAAACGTAACAAAAGACACGGTCATCTTTTGATTTTTTTTTTAATAACATTGCCATACACAGGACATTTTTAAAACTCAAGAACTCAGTAACACAAAGATAAGAAAACATTAATAGTATATTTATTTTGTTTTTTCTCTCTCCCTCTTCATTCTCTACGACATGTTTTTATGAGAATCGCTGCCTGAAATGAAGAACACCCAAATAACTTTCAGAAAGAGCGGCGGCAGATCAAGATGTCCGATCTGTTAATTTTTGTCATTTTCATGTAAATGCTGAAACAGTTCTATTCAGTGTTGATTTTATTTGGTTTAAAATCAACAAGTGACTCCGTAAACTGAGGTAAAAATCAATGTGGACCGGCAAAAATCGCTAGCCCCGTCTCCTCTTAACTCGTCACAGACCGTGTGATCTATTTTGGCATTGAAAATCCTCAAAGTGCACCTTCATTCAACACAAGGTCGTCACTCAGTGCAGTTCCGACTCCGATGTCTTCGATATGAGATCATGTCTACGTCACGGCCGCTGTCACAATGGCATGACGGTCAGCGTCCGTGTGGACGTCTGAACAGATGACAGAGGTATTTTTCATGTAAATACATATAGAAAAAAGAAAAACGTTTAGGAACTAACAGAGAAAGCAACACTTTCAAATGAATCTGGAATTACAGAATGTAAAAGAAGGAAAGTCTCAACTTAGCAGAGATCCAAAACAACATTTGAACATGCAAGAGGACAAAGCTGGCTGTAATATATATACACACACACATTGATTTCAATACATTTGTCAAGGGGATCAATGCCTCCAGAAACAGCACTGGTTGACTGGTTGCGTTGGTTATAAACTCTTGAATCACCAGCTTTATTTGAACTCATTATGTTGATTTCGATAACGTACTGGAACTTAAATTTGCAAGTCAGCCTGATGTTTCTTTAGAAAAAAAAAAAAAAATGTCATAGCTGAACTCGGTCAAACTCAATCAAACCATAAACTAAAATCACTTTGGGTGTGGTTTCTTTCTTTAAAGGTACGAGACGAATGTTTGTAACACTCATAGGACTCATTTCCTGTTTTGTCGCTGTCCCAAATTCAGACTGAATAACAAGGCAGTTGTCAAAAAAGAAGGCGGTTTCTGGTGAACGACATTTACAGAGGTTTGTGTTTAGGAAATATCAGACGAAAGCATTCTGATGTCTAGTGAGGTATTAGTCCGTTCTCGTGTAACTGTGGCTTTTCGTTCTTAAAATCGTACAGCGACAGTGAGCCCTGTGAATGACGTTAAATGCATGGTTCACTGGATGGTGAGGCAGTCACAGGAGTCCCATCAGCTCAATTTCTCTCAGTTCGCTCTTTGTACTCATTTTTCTAGTTAGACTTTGGTGAGTTTTTCCTTGGTTTTGTATTTAAGTTTCCGATTCTTCTGAGCAGTTCGTCGGCATCCTCCTCCAGCACTGAGGTAAGAGAGCGGTGGATTCAGAATCCTCTTTTCACCAGCGAGGCCCGTCCTGTGTCTTATATTCATGTTCATAGCCCAACCACCGCTTTCTGATACGTTTAACTGTTCGATTAAGAGTCAGTATGATTATGATTGTAATGTCGTGATTAAAAACATCACTGTTTCACAAATGTCGAGTCATGGAAAATGAGCCCACTGCTGACGTTTAGTGACGGGGCAGTTTTGTACTGCAGGGTGGTGCTCCCCTCTACATGACAACTGCAGCGTCTTTATTCGCTATGGTGCGTAGGTGGTGACATGACTGGCTGTGGAGGCCATATCGGAGCGCAGCATGAGGAGCTGTTCTCTGGCCTGAGACCTGGCCCCGAAACAACCAGGTTGGCAACAAGTCAGATCCCGCCTGGCACCGGCTCCCTTGTCTTCTCTGGTGGCCCGGGTGGAGACAGAGGGCTTGTTTCATAAGGGGAGGGGGGGGAATAGAGCAGTTACAGTACAGTTTGTGTGAAGGCCAGCTGGCACTGCAGTTTGCTAACCACACAGATGGATAGTGATGAGTCAGGAGGTTTCCTGTGGGTCCTTGTCGTCATTAATCCCAAAGGGAGACCTCGTCCATCGGCAGGGTGAGGGGGACGCTACTGTCCTGGGACATAGGGCCAGCTGATGGAGCTTCCGGAGAGCTGCATGTCACGGATCAGCGTCTCGATGGGTGTCTTTCCTACCAGGCGCATGAAAAAGAGCTGGGAGATGAGGCTGGCGGGCACGGCGCGCAGGGCGGGGAGGCGCAGGAGCAGGCGGCCGAAGCGCTGTGGCTGGCTCGGGTACTGCATCCTCTCGTACTCCGTCAGAGCCACCTGAGCCTTCTCCTGCAGAGACTCCACGTGGACGGGGTCTGTCAGACCACAGGCATCTGAGTGGGAGGGAGGGAGAGACGGTTACTTAATAGTGTGGGCAGGTTACATAAAGAGTCGTGATGAGCTGAGAGGCACTTTGAAATACTAGACAATAATCTGATAGAGTAATGTTGTGTGAGGAAACCAAACTTACTAAATCAAAACATAACTATTACCAGTGGTCATTAAGATACAAAAAAAGAGAGCTTAACATTTTAAAAAGGTGGCGTTCATAATTATTTCTAAGAATTAGATGCACAGTGCTATAATTAAACTGGAAAAAATAGCACTCCGATATATATATTTACGAAAAATGTATTTTTGCTTGGACTTTTTGAGTTGCATGCCCCATCCACAAAGGAGGTGGGATTTTCCATCTTTACCGCAGGGAACCACCAGGTGGCAATCGAGACTCTTTGGCTTCTCTTTTGGGAACCCTTCATGTTGTCCAGTCTATGGACAGCACCAATTATACAGAATTTAAATATTACTGCATGTTCATGAGTATGCCAGGAGATGGGGCCATAGCAGGTTTCCTTCTGACTGTTACCAACACTCTTCACATGAGGATCAGTTTAATGGTTTAGTGTTTAAATGTCTTCTGGGGCTCTGAGTAATCCTGTGCTTGGATAATACCAATCACATGTTCACCAGACAGGGACAGTCTAATGACATTATCCATTAACTTGCACTGTTTTATATTGACACACTAGAGAATGGGGATGCAGGGATTGCAGTTGATCCTTGGGTCGGTTTGGTAGGATCATTGAAATTTCAGGTTAAAAAGCAGGCTGGTTCAGGTGGGTGAAGCAGGCATCCTACATAATAAAATAATTAATTACATTCTTTAAAATGTAATCGACAAAGAAAAATTATCGGGCAGCCGGGCGCATCGTTGAGGCCGGAACTTTAGTGCAGTTTGCAATTACCAGTCAATGAAATCATACTCGGACCGTGCAAATTGAATGTCCAGTGCGCAGGAAGCATGTCTGTGTGCATTTGGTCTTGCAGTATACTTGAGGTGTACTGGGTGTTTATAACCAGACTTAGTTTTATTACTCTTATCCTTCCCTTTAAGTATGTTTATCCTATGACAATAAATATTTTTTGTAATGGGTGATAGATAGTTTACAGATTTACATTTTTGGTGTGAAGGATGTGTAAAAGCCAATATATTTAAGCCGCTGGTCTTTTACATTTGTATCTCACAAATCCAACAAATTCATAGACGTGTGACACTCACTTGCTGGAGAAACATTTTTAAAGTGGCTTCCTTGAATGTACAATAAGAGCAGATGAGACACTCACCTGGTGAGAAGAGAGCGATGGCCTTGAGACAGCTGTACTCAGCGGAGTCCACCTGCAGCCTGGTCAGCTTGTCCACCTGGTCCTGGAACACCCTCACCTGGTCCATGAAGGACACCACACGCTCTGCGGACATGGGCGAGGAGTGGAAGCCGGCCGCTGCCAACAGGGGAGCCATGTGGAGCGGCAGAGCCGACTGGGCGGCGTTGAGGATGAACAGCTCGCTCCAGCTCAGCCTCAGCAGAGCCACCTGTGGATTTGATGGCATGTTAATCAGATGCCCCTACACTGTTATCATCTATTTTTAATGTTCACTGTGTTCATTGTATATTCATTCTTGATGTAAACATGATTCCTCCACCCTTTTCAGGACAGTTGTTTTCCTGTAGCCTATTTACTCTCTGTTAACCGGAGAAACTCATCAATGTTGCTTTATACTTTTATATGAGATTGAATCCACTGACCTGGTCGGAAACAGGCAGCTCAGGGAAATAAGGGATGCTTCTGGCCCACTCCACGGTGCTGAAGAGTAGCCGAGCAGCCAGCTCACAGATATTGTCGATTCCCATGGCGTTATCTGGACCGGCCTGTTGGTTGTACTGGTGCCCAAAGCGACTGCTCGGATATGGCTCAGC
Source organism: Platichthys flesus (assembly GCF_949316205.1). Lineage (NCBI taxonomy): Eukaryota > Metazoa > Chordata > Actinopteri > Pleuronectiformes > Pleuronectidae > Platichthys > Platichthys flesus. The sequence continues at coordinate 10,516,611 of NC_084958.1, read as the reverse complement.
TCGCAGCAGCTGAGAGATGAGCTCCGACACCGGCTGACCTCCGCCACTTCCTCCATTGTTGTTGTTGTAAAACTCACCACCTCCAAGGCCACCGGCACCCCCTAGAGGTGTGATGGAGGGGCTGAGGCTCGGCTGAGGTGGGATGCGACCGCGTTGAACTGCTGTAGTTAGGTTGGGGGACAAAGGGGAGGAGAGGAGAGGCGAGGGAGAGAAGTAGAGAAGATGAGGAGGACAAGAGAAAATGGTGAAGGACAAGGGGAGGATAGGGGGGGGGGGGATTTGGAGGTAAAAATAAAAGGAAAAAAAGTTAAAACGGAGTTCATCGAGTGGTGAACGTCAGATTATCAGCAGACAGGTTTGACGTGATTAGGAAACTACTCACTTAAATTAAAAGGAGGCACAATCGAGAAGACTGATCCCTCATCGTTAAATTCTAGATTAATCTACATGCATGAGTCAAGAATTTCCTTTCTATTAGAACTTTTACTATCTGCGATATAATTCTGAAGGACAATTTACAACATGTTGTTGCAGTTTTTTACCCACAGGAGACCGTTTCTATATATATATATATATATATATATATATATATATATATATATATAAAATATTTATATATATATAAAAAAAAGAGAAGACTCATCCATTCAGGTTTATGAATTCATGGAGTAAGCAACTGTGTCCTTGAGTAAGACACTGAATCTCTTCCAGGCAGAGGAATCCTGCTCTGTTACTGAATCTGACCCCTGACCTCCCTGTGGGGGCGGTCAGTGTCAGGGAATTTCTCTGTAGGGAGCCATAAAGTGTCTAATTAGCATGTTTATGATCTGTGAGTGTTACGTAAAGGCATCTCAAACACAAGATCACAAAAAAAAGCCCTATTAACAGAAATACATTTTCTATCGGTAACTAGTTGAAAGGTATGTATTCATTATTGGTGTATGTGTGTTTCTACCAGCAGGATATTGAGTAATGTGCTGCCAGGGCTTTGCCACTTAAGGTGAAAAATCCCCATATTGGATTCTTCTCCATCGAGCCAACAAGTCAGAGGTTTCTGCTTCAGCTTCAACCAGGGGCTTAAGGCTCTGGGACGCAGGTGTCTTAGCACTGTATCCCTCTCAGTCACTCTTACGCAGGCACTAGATTAAGCCACTTAGTACATGGCATTGAGCTGACACGCATGGCTAGCTCCGACATGATAGGGCCAAGACGCCCATGTGTGGCATTTTCCCTGCTCCTTGGAGCTCGCAGAGCTGAAGAGGCAAGATAATGGCAAAAGCTAATTTAACTAGGATTGATTTTTCGGTTTCCTTTTTTTAAAACAGCTGATGGGAGTAATGAGGAGAGTCTCTGAGGCTCTTCGCTAAACCAAATATATTCCTTTTTCCCATGATCAGATCAACTAGAGATCTTTCAACAGATACAGTGCCTCTCACACACTTTCTACAGGATCATAAAAGGATGAAAGATTTATGGATCGGGATGGACAGATACCTTCTTTGCGCATGCCCACACGGAAACACTTCTTCAGGCGACAGTACTGGCACTGGTTCCTGTGGTGCTGGTCAATCTGACACTCTCTGTTCGACCTGTGAACACACACACGATAATTTCAAATAAGTCAAGGTAGAAATAATCCCCCTGCACGTTTGCAACAGTCGTCCTATTTAGTACATCGAGTTTGGTAGCTACTACCTGCTACACTTCAACAATTTCTTGGTATTGAAATATGCTTCAGTGACAGCGTTGAAACTGTCAAAAACCACATGACAAATGTGTAAGTGATGCTTCTTTCAGGCTTATGAATGTGTGAAAAGAAGTGTTGCGGTGATAAATATGACTTAGTCTGCAGTTGAACTGATGAAGGAAATATCCATTAGCTGCAGTAGCCCTAAGACTAGAACTATAAATGTATGAGGTAACTCAATCACAATTAATACATTTGAATGAATCTGCATATGAAATATGACACTTCATCCCTTTAAAAGGCTAATGAATGACAGAGGTCTATGATTGACTCTAAAATAATTGATTGGACAGATTCAATCATATTTAATATTATGAATTAAGGCTGGATAATATATTTGACTTCCTTTATGAAATATATTGTTCAGTATAATACAATCTGAAAATCCTGCATATGTGACAAAAATATGTTGTGCTTGATAAATGAATAAAAGGATTTAGTATATTCTGAATATTTTTAGGCCCAAGACTTTTTGGGCAAGGGTGTATCCAGTGGTGGGTTTTAAGGGGGCACTGAACCCAAATGGAATCTGATTGGCGCCTGTCCTGTCAGTATTGCTTTTATACATTTACTTTTTGTAATCTTTTAACACAATGGCTTGGACAAGGAACTCATTAAAAACATTTTTTTAAATGATGTGCATCTTTGCTCAAAACTATAGAGCCAGCAGTCAAATGTGCACCCTACTCAATCAGGAACTGTGCATTGATGTTGGATCATTGGACCCTGTCTATAAATATATGGCCCCTGGTTTAGAAAAATCCTAGATCCACAACTGAATCAACTGATTATTTTACCCTTTATTTAAATCAACAAGCTATAGAAATGTTTAGGAATAAATATACTGACATCAGTATGTTGTTGAACACAGCCACGAGGCTCGTGTACGTGCAAGAGAGACAGCAGCCAGACACTACAACTCATTATATGACTCACATCCTCCTTCAGCATCAACTGTTTATCATCACACATGGGTACACAACCGTGTGTGGACCTCGAATACAAACAGTCATTTTTCTGCAGGACGTTTATGAACTACACAACCACGGATCTGAACGCCATTACCCAAGATGCCCCGCTCACCTGCAGGTGTAGCTCAGGTTGCGTCGGACGCTCCTCTTGAAGAAGCTCTTGCAGCCCTCGCACGTGAACACGCCGTAGTGCTTGCCGCTGGACTTGTCCCCGCACACCACGCAGTCCACCACGCACGCCTTGTCGTCGTCCCCGGCCTCCATGTCGCTGCCTCCCGCCTGCGGGGAGCCGTCCTCCTCCTCCCCCCTCAGGTAGCTCTTGTCCCCCAGCCCGTTGGTGCCCCCGTTTGGATCTCCCCAGCCCCCACTCACCATGGCCATCGCTTGGTTACCGAACCACCGCGGAGGGAAAACAGGCAGCCAAGATTCCTGGGTGCTGTCAGGGTAACATCAATGTCTAGAGACCCGAGAAGTCCCGAGGGTGCGCGTGGCCTTCACCTGGAGACGATCAGTCTTATCAGCCCGGCTGTGCCCTCATTGGCTGCTTGATTATGTCGGAGGGGAAACCAGTCCTCAGACTGAACAGGCCGATTTAAGGAGGGAAGACTCTGGTGTAGAGGAGGAGGGTGTTCGGCAGAAAAAACAAGAGCAGTCGAGTCTCCTCCCACTTCACTATGACCTGGAAACAGTCCTCACTGTGGCAACTTTTAGTTCTGCCTGCCTGTGTGGGTTTTTCCCCCAGTCCAACTCTGTCCTTTTCTTCCTCTTATCCAACTCCACCACTGCGCGTTGTGTCCTCCTCTGTTCTTCCCTGAGATGGTTGAAGAGACGACGGCCGGTCGGTCGAACGCCCTCAGACGAGGAACCTTTCACAGGGAACAATGAGTCAAACACACAGAACACATGATACAGAGCGAGAGCGCGAGAGGAGGAGGGGGGGGGGGTATTTACAAGCAAATAACTCTCGAGGTGAAAATCATTTACCGTAAACACAGTCTCACACCTCCTGCTCTGCCTCAGTAGCAACCGTAATGGCTGAAAAAAGACCTCGGTGTAGCTCGCCTTAGCACATGCCTGGAGAGGCTTTGACCACCCCTCCTTAAAGTAACCCGCACACCGAAATGTGTCCCCGCTCGCACCGATCCTCCCTCCTCTCTAAAAGGGAACTGTCTGGCTACACGTTCGCCTCCGAGAAAATGGTGTCAAGCTTACCTCGGTGTCAGCGCATGCATGTGCAGCGTCTCCGGCTTCCCTCGCTGGCAGATCGATCCTCCTCTCGCTCTAGATCTTCCTTCCATCCAGCGAGGCGGAGAGGGCAGCTCGCCTCCTCTCGTGCTGTAATCCTCTCAGCTGCAGCATGTTGACCCACAATGAAGACACCGGCTCAAGCAAATTCAACCTGACGTCCACACAGCAGCAGCATCCCTGTCATGGGGGCCGCGGGCTCCTTCAGGGCTCAGCCAGCTGCAGCAGCGGTCAAGGCGACGTGGACCAAAATACACAACGCGAGTAGATCCCCCAACACAAGGAAGTGCTCTCTCTCTCTCTCTCTCTCTCTCTCTTCAGCGCCAGTTGTAGCACGAGTCCTCGGCTGTGACAGTATCCTCTGTGCTGCTTCCTTTTCAGGAAATTTCAACCAAAAAAAAAAATGAAATAAAGCTGCAGAGAGTCCGCCTGCTCAGCCCTCCGTGGTTCCTGTGGTTCCTCTCCGGGCACTCATGCAGGCTTCTCCCTCCAACCTTTTGTCAATGCTTGCCCACCAAGAACTAATGACTTGCGGCCTAGCCCTGTGTGCTGCTTTCCGTCCCTGTGTGTGTGTCCGTGTGTGTGTGTGAAGCCTTTCCCTTTGGCAGGAGGTGGGGGTGGGAAAGGATGGGTGCTCCTCTTCCCCCTCTCTCTCTCTCTCCTTCCAGCTTCTCAGTCCACAAATCAAATTCTGATTCAAGAAAATGGCCAGAGCCGGAGACTGGCTGGATTTCTCAGCCTTTGCTCTTTCCCCCCCCTCCTCGTTCTTCTTTTCTCCTCCTGCCTGTTTTCCTCTAACCTATTTGTGTGTGTGTATGAGAGAGAGAGAGAGCGAGAGAGATCAAGGAAAGCAAGGGAGTGGGAGGGAGTGCATGCAGAGGGGGAGGGGGCAGTGTGTTTGTGTGTGTGTGTGTGTGTGTGAGTGTATGTGTGTGTGCGCTCCCAGGGATTTGACACTGCTATTCAGGCCCTGCGGTTACCATGGTGCCGGCTGCCTTATATGGCCATTGGAGTCAAAGAGCAAAGAGAGTGGGCTGTGTGGGGCAGCATGCACACACAAACACATACACACACACACACACACACACACACGAAGAATGTGGAGGATCTCTCTCCTCAGAGATGCAGAAAGCGTGACCCCAAGGCCACAAAAACCACTCCGGCAATACCAGATTACCCCGAAGCCCTGCAACAAATACAAACAAGCCCATCGCCTGCCCACCCTTTGTCTTTTAGAAAGCAACCGAACGCTGCCTCCCAAAGTTTTTAAACTCCAGTGCACAATTTTTACATAGCAGCACATAGGTGAGCTTTGTTTCTTCAAAGCGAGACCGGCTCTCCTTGTCCTCCTCCGTTTGAGAAAAAAAGGAAGACCTGCTTTGATCCTGGGTATACTTGCGAAGCGGCTTGCTCCAGAGCAGCTTATTGTGCTGGGAATAAAGGTTACCGTTTTGTGGTCATTGCTCATTTCTCAAAGGGCGTCTGTCTCCGCGCTTTGTGGAGCACATGGTGATTTGTGTTCGAGGTTACCCCGAGAGGTCAAGCTGACTTTCACACCCCTGTCACGGTAAAAAGCCCAGGGTCAAAAGCAGATAAAGAAGAGGAGAGGACACACAACAACCCTGGATAAGAGCTTTAAGAGATAAAGTGAGGAATCTGCTTGTAGATGTGCCGCTCTGCGTGGATGGGGGTTGCAGCCGCAGATAAAGTGGTGGTGCCTTCAGAGATTCACTATATTGCAACTTGTTGTCTTATCTAGGGAGCGATAGCAGAGATTTTATAGGCATTCTTTTCCCCCGTTGACATTTTTATGGCATTCCCTAAATCTAAACCCAGCTTTACCCCCCTGAAAATAGAATGTGTGTGTGTGTGTGTGTGTGTGTGTGTGTGTGTGTGTGTGTGTGTGTGTGTGTGTGTGTGTGTGTGTGTGTGTGTGACAGAGAAGCATTGTCTTGACCATTGTGCAGCTAATGGATCATCAGAGGGGTGTGTGTGTGTTAATTTGAATGAAAGTCCCTTTAATTAGGCCACTGTGCCTGCTTATTGTCACTTCTTGTGTTGGGAAAGATTAGGCTTGTCAAATAAAGGGGCCTTGTAAAGCCCTGTGTGCCTCAGTGTGTGTGTGTAACAAGATGAGATATACAACTGTTGTGTATCCGAAAATCAGCATATTTATGTTAATTGATTCTATTTGTTGTTGCTTTAGAGTAAATATCTGAAAAGTGTCATGTTCTATTTAAAGCGCCGGAGGCCATTTTTGTCTGGTTGATTATCTGTAAACTTAATTTTAGTTTTTAGATCTTCTGTAATGTAAATTAATTTGAGCACAGTCACTGGTGTCAGCTAGCTCAGCCGCTCCTCCACAGCCTACTCAAGTAGATAATAGGTGGGCTCGACTTAATGCGGCGCTGTGCAGCACTGACTTATAGTGATGCATGCTGGTCCTAACACAATGCATGCAGGTTAGAATTTTTGTCCGACTTTATTCAGGGCTGCAAAACGTCCCCAGGTCGATTGACCTTAAAACATCACAGGAGTGAGCCGGCTGCAGTCAGTGCTATTGTATTAAAGTTATTATATAAAATACCAGAGAAAAACATTGAGAGCAGCAAATGTCTGTCTTTGCTTATAATTATATAACATTGGTTTCATCAGCTAATCTAAGACCTTCCTGGTACAGGGCCCAAAGTGTCGTTCTACACAAAGCAACTGTGTGTTTGTGTGTGTGTGTGTGTGTGTCTGTGTGTGTGTGTGTGTGTGTGTGTGTGTGTGTGTGTGTGTGTGTAAAAGAGACCCAAATGTAGAAGAAAAACCTGATTCTGAAAAATATTGGCACGAGTGTAGACAAGGCGTACAGTGTAAAAAGCTAGATACACCGAATGGGGAAGCATTGTTTCTGCAATAAGCCATCAGCATTATGTCTGATTGTTTTTAGGACAGTGTAAACAAGTAAAGCCAGTATTACCAGGGGCTCTTCTCAATGACAAAACAGCAGGGCCTCTGTTTGAAAAGGACTTCTGTGTCAGAAACGATCACTATCAGAGAGCTACAGTCGCCCTCTCGCACAATCACGTCCGACTCTATCTCGCTTCCTGTGCCTCTGTCAACGGCATTTAGCTTGGGCTCAACAAACTGCAGCAGTTTGACAACAGGTTATCATCCTGACAGTGACACATTCATTTAGTAGATGTAAGATGGAAAGTTTTCAATACTTGATTGTTCGCTATTGCGGACGAAAATAACATTTTTTCAAAAAGATTTCTAAATACAAAAGTAGAACAAACTACAACAATATTGGCAATTATTTTATCAGATTTCTTATATAGCATTTGACAGAGGGAATGTCAGATAGGGAAAAGCATGGTACACTTTGGATCGGAGAGAGAGAGAGAGAGAGAGAGAGAGAGAGAGATGAAAGGGATGCTGTGAATGTCTTGTAATTTCAGCCTTTGTGTGTGTGTGGGGTGTGTGTGTTTGTTTGAGAGATACCACTGGGGGCACGAGTGATGTGACCTTTGAACCGACAGTCAGGAATCTGTTTGCCCGGAGTGAGGAATCCAGCAAAGACAGCAAAAGATGTCGGCCAAGCTGCCAACCTGACACAAACATCTGATCTCACTGACGTAGATACAGAGGAGACAGGGCAAACACTGAAGCTCCACAGTCACATCGAACCAGTCTTCAGATCAAACTAATCAAAAGGTTTGTGTAAATGTTTGTTTTCACATTTGCTGCAGTACCACAATTGTCCACTAGAAAAATGATACATGAATTGTCAGATTCAATACTAATTTACCCATTGCTATGCATCCTGCAAACAGTTGTGTGTTATAGTGTGGTTTAATATTCCAGCCAACAGCCCCCCCCCCCCCCCCCCCATATATTGAGTGACCTGGTATTGTCTGGGATCATAGACTGTATAAAAACAGGGTGGGATAGTTTACCTGTATGAATGTATCGACTACTTTAGTGTAATGTTAAATCAGTTCTATTATTGTTAGAAGATTGTCTTTACTGACAGATGGGTCAGTAAAGACAATCTATCTTGTTTCTATATTTTTACGTGAATTTGTTGAACAATTTCTTTTAAAGAAATATAAGATCTCGAACCACGTCAATTGGTTGAACTTGAACTATTTTGAGGCAAAAGCCTGTAAAGAGGATGTACGTAAGAATGCAAACAGTCAGTTGCTCCCATGAGCCCACATGACAATACAGCAGGAGTCTAGAAAATTCACAGCGAGCAAGTGGGCCTGTTAAGGACGTCTCTAACACGAGATGGACGCTAAACTAAAGAAAAAATCCAAAAAAACAAAAATATCTCAGGATGAAAAAAAGAGCGGTCTACGTTCTCTGTAGAGGCCAACTTGGAAGGATGATGCGATTCGTGACACACTTTTAGAGCTCCTGCTCGTCTGCGTAGCATCACGTAGACACGATTCCGGGCTCCGCCATGTTTGTCTTGTACAGAAGGTTACCACTGGTGTTTCCTTATGTTACTTTTGCCAATGCATTCTGATCACACAAAAGATACCGCTTGGTCCATTGTCCAAACTGTCTTTGTTCAGGTCTTTACTGGGGTGAAAGGTCCCCGAGTGTGTTGTGTAACTGGAGGAACATAATTAACTAGTCATGGATGTAATTTGAAACCGTTCTTTAAGGTTGAGCTGATTGGGATCATAGCATGTGAGCTACTGTTCTAGCGCAGTGTGTGAAAGTTCAGTGGCCTTTTGTTAACATCTAACCCTGAAGATGTCACAACTAAGGCTTCATACAAGTTTTACTTATCATCCTTCGTTTCATAGATTTTTTTTTTTCAAATGCTTGCAAAAACGTTTTTCAAATACGTTTCGTCTGATTTCTTACTTTCATCACTCACATTTTCATACTGTTATATGCAAGTGTTTCCTCTTAGCTGAGCAGAGACAACACATTTGGCAAAGATTTCTCATGTTTAATTCAAAGTTTCCTCCCGATCAATACTTTGTTTCACCATATAAGAATATTTTTGCATCAGCCTCTCTACCAGATTAAAGGGGGCTCAGGGTTTTATGGTAATCCAGATAACTGAGTAAATCAGTTTACTGGAGCACATCCCAGTTTCCCTCAAATGTAAATCACACCTTTCAATGATCCAAAATTGTGAGTGCCTGTGTTTTGTGATGTTGTGTACAATCAACCTTTTGTTGAACTTGTCAGTTGCCCTATAACTCAAATTTAAATTCATCCTAAATTTCCCTTTGGCATTAAATTGTAGGACGTTCTTTCAAAGCTGTGATTATAAGGTGGGTCATCAAGCCCCACCCTTTGGCATTTTCGGGCAGGCCCAAACACGAGCCACCCGGCCGTTGATTCAGTTAACATTTCCACCACTGAAGTTAACCTTTAAGGTCCGTTACAGAGGATCATCCCATAACAAATACTATTTCGCCCCTTTCTCTCCCCCCCCCCCCCCACCACCACCACCCACACGTCTGCATCTCTTAAGCTAGTCCAGCCCCCTGCCCGAGGCATCCCCAGCAACCACTGTAATTCAATATCAGGGTGTTAGCAGCGTGCTCTCAAGCGCATCAGCATATGGAAAGTAGGTCTTTACTTTAAGTAATCATGAGGCGTTAGTGCAGCCTTCTTGCGGGGACGGCGTTTCCATCACGCTCCGATGGCCATCAAATGTTTAGACTTGCTGTGACAGCTTCACCCTGAGACCAGGGTGACCTCTGACCTCTGAGGAATGGACAAGGCTGCAAACAAAAACAGAAGCCTTTTGTGCGGGTCAAAGGAAAAACATCTGCTGGGCTAAGGACACAGAGAGAAGAGGGGGGGTTAACTCTCGGGCGTCACCATTTGGTCTTTTAGCCACCTCGGATGAGAGGTGGCTGATGGCAGCACGCCGAAAGCCACTGTACATCACATGATTACGACGCAAATCCTCCTTATTTCACCCATTAATGCCCCAGCTGCCTCCTTGGCTCAGCGGCAGAAATTGATTAAAAAGAAAAAGCAGATAAATGCAATGTGAGGGGGAATTTTCTTCGCCTCTTATCACATCACCACAGGAGCCACTGGTCACAGGCAGTCTTTCAATTTCAAATTAAATGTGAGCCCGAATGAATGATCTGAGACGATTGCACATCACAGGGGCTGTTGAGAAAAATTCATGTGAACAATTCTGGCTTTGATATCATCATGCATTGTCATGATAAATGAGTGTCTGAGTATTTATTTTTTAAACCCCCTCTGAAGCAATACAGTATCATTTAAATTCAGGCTGACGGGACGCTGCCCACTCAGTAGCTGGAGCGAAGAGAACAAAGAAAGCGTTCCCCTCCTTTCTCCACTTAACACACGTGCAGTTATTTAGCACCGTGTTGTTTATTTGTGTCTGTCCAGTCTGGTGGTCAGCTCAGGCATTTACCACTTCCCCTCTGCCCCCCCCCCCCCTTCACTAACAGACAGCTCTTTCTTCTGGTCGGGCCTCTGATATCCTACACGGATGTGATATGAGTAACCAGATCTTTCAGAGCTATAAGCATCTCTGGAGGGTGTCGTTCAGGCTTCACCACGTAGAAGAAGACCAATTGTCATTTTTATGTCTTATGGAAAAAATAAATTTAGTAATTGGTGATAGCCAAATGTTGGATGAGAAGAGCAATGGGCTTATTTGTCACCAGCTGCTTATATGGGGCTGTAGCCAGGCTAAGCATAAGAGCAGTAAAACAAAAAGGTTGTTACGACCAAATGAAGAAAAAAACAGTAGCACATAATTGAATATTTGAAATAAAATTCCTTTTTTTAATGACATGTATCATGTTAATTTCTCAGCTTTACAGGAAGTAACATTTGCAGTGCTACTTGTCTGTCTTTTAGCAGAATTATTACTGAAACGATTTTCTTAAAACAGAAAAAGAAACACAAACGTTTGAAGCATGAAGTGGTGACATTTTGTGCCGATCTGGACGACAATACTGATTTTCCTTGATCAAATGAGTATTTTTAAGAGAGTGATCTTTATTCAGTTAAGCTGTTGGGACTGAATCATTTTCTTTCCAAGTTGACATCGGCATCCATCAACATTTTACAAGGAGGCGGCAGAAAAATGTCCTGAGCGACTGACATTTGTGTTATCACATACAGCCCCTCCAGAAAATGTCAAGTTAACGTCTGGAGTTCATTCCATATCTGAAATCAGCTTTTCAGAAGGGTAACAAATAATGATTTCAACTATATCAGAGAATAGGTATTTTGCCTGTGTTTAATATAAGATCTTTGCAGGATTTCTGTGTTCATATAAGTGTCTTATTTCAGTACATGTACCATATTAATAAAGTGGCCTGTGGTGTGGTTAATTTAATTTCCTAAGCGTTGAATTTTGAGAATATATTTTACGTTAAGCACTCTTCAACCTCAGCCTGCAGCTTGAAATACTCCAACAATTAATATGATAAAAAAAAATCAAATAAATGGTTATTTGCTTTAGTGAGAAAAATCTGCAGCACTGAATGCACATTTCAGACAGATGTCTATGTCACATATTTACTTGTAGTACAGTTGTAAGTTTAACAATTCAGGAGCGTACACTGTGTGAGAGAGACTCAGTCCATCAAATATTAAATACAAATGTCTGATCAAAAAACTAAAGGCCATGAATATGTAAAATACATCGTCCCCCATCTTCCACCATATTTTCATATTCTCTCTGTTTTACTTGGTTCATTTATTTCTGAAATTATGAATATTATTTTAATATCTTCATCAGTGTTCAGCTGCTGAAGCAATATTTTCCCACTAGGTGGCAGCATGTTCCATAACACTTATTGTGTGTGTGTGTGTTTGTTCATGCATGTTGAATATTGCATTGAGGCTGTTGTCTAACAATACTATCAGTATAAGTGAAAACAGAGGAAAAAAAGGTGTATGTTTACTTTGAGGATGTTATTTCAATAACCACAATTTCTGATTTAAACATGAGCTTAACAGTTACCAGCTTTATAGTTACCTATGATTAAAAAAAAGTAGTTTCCAGCCTTAACCAAAGTTAAGGTCAGTTTCATGTGTGTGTGTGTGTGTACTTACTTGATGTTTTTTTTCTCTTTTCCTATGTCTCAACAGTGTCTTCCAATTCACAGAATTTGTTGTAATGGAGTTCTCAGTAAAATTCTGATGAATTAACAACAGAGTTGTTTATCGGCTAAGGTTCAGTGTGCCACTATTGTTTCTTAGGGTTAATGAGTTTTAGAACTGAAGTCTTAGGCTTGCCATTTGAGCCATTAAAGCCAACACAGGCTGATCTCACTGGAACCTCAGTGTGTGTTGTGTTGGTGTTTGTTTTATTCACATACCAGGATCATACCCTGAGCCGAATGGAGTGGAATGTTCACTGACTATGAAGTCAGGTGTTTTCTTCCAAGTTTCAATATAACAAAACTGAACGACCTGATGAATTACATTTTATGGTCGTGTAATAATTTGTGATTATTTGTATTGTAGATTCTCCTTAAGCAATGTAATGTTCTCCAGCACAATGTACAATGGGAAATAGTAATATCAGGGACATAGTTCCTGCTCAAAACAGAGATCCCATACCAGGGCAAGCAAACCGGACAGGAAACCATCCCTGTAAACACTCTTCAGTTTGTTTTGTGTCTACCAAAACATTTCAGATCTAAACACAGCAGTCACAATAGGGCTCTGTTCCCGCAATACTTGATCCAATGAGGGGTGACGCCCAGAGCCCCCTCCCAAACCTCTTGAAGGGTTCGGATAAGGTTTTTAAAGAAGCAGCGGCCGGTGGCGTGTGGGAGAGGCTGGTTCACCTGTGAAATGCTTTGAAATGAGGGCGTCTCAAAACCACATGGACACTTTCTACAGTTGAGAAATAAACCATATCCAGCTAAATTTCATCTTTAAAATAGAGTTTTTATAATTATCAACCCTTTTATGTCCTAATGAACATAGTTTAAAATGGTATCTCTGATTATCCATATTGTTATGCCTCCATGCCAGCAACAGCCAGAGGCAGACATGTTTTGGGGTTGTCCGTCCCATTCCAGTAAAGTGATTATGTTTTGGTGGTCAAAGGTAAAAGTATTTAGAATATGTAGAAGTATGTATGTATGTATGTATGTATGGTTGGGGAAGGCATACAACTACAGACCAGTAATTCTAGTAGTTAATTAGAGCACTGTCACTGGGAAGGCATTTCGCTATTGAGTTTTCCACATTTTTCAGTGGTTTGAGCAACACAAACACAATGAACCTTCATTTTAACTAGAAGAACTATCACTAAACCTCAGCGGCCCTAGAAATTGAATATCAAGTCAGCCAACTCACGGTAACTGGGATTAGCTCCAGCCCGACTGTGACCTTTACAGAAACAGAGGTAAAGATTGTGAATCGATAGATCGGCTGTTTCACTATTTGTGTTTTCAGTCAAATCTACGTGTATTAAATACAACACTCAGGGAAAAACACTAGATACATTTTAACAGCAATAATATTCGTATTGCTTCAAAATATAAATTGATAAAATAAGAGCGTTATAAATTATTCATCAAGCCTTTCTTCAGTAATTTTAGTTTGCTGTGTTAGAAATGTTGGCAACATCCCACGAATAGATCCAAAATACAAATATAGCTAATGAACAATAAAAACCTCCCTTACCCTTTTTATAGATAGGAAGATATAAACAACCCACTTCAATCTCAATTAAATCAACACTCAGGCTGTTTATGTCTGGTATTTGTCTCTGATATCCTGCGTTTGTTGGCGCCTTTTATCTGAAATCTCATCCTAAAAGTTGCTGCGTGTTTGGCCGTCAACAGTTCCTCTATGAATTACTGCTTCCTGTCAAGATGAGGCCTGGCACATCAACGACGCCTGGCAGGAAAAAGTTGCGACTGTAACTGTCAAACCCTTGAATTTCACTTTATATTGTGTGTGTGTGTGTGTGTGTGTGTGTGTCTGTCCTCTGAGACAGAGGGCAACTTACCCACGTCATCATGTTGGACTGAGACTTGCAGCATCAAAGGGCCACTGGATGAGAACGTCAGGAGAACAAAATGAGCCATTGTCCTCCTGGCCCGCTGTACACCGGAAAACACTGTCCATGATCCCATAAAAAATGTTTTTGGCACGTTAGTGGAGGTGTTACGCACAGCTCCTCTGGTGGGCTCTTCTTGGAACTGTGGGCACAAAGAAAAAGGAAGGTGTTGTCAACCTTAAGGTCTTGTGATCAATGACAAAACATGCTTTTCCAAGATGCACCTGTGTTTTAAAGCTGCATAACAGTTTTTGAAATGTAAATGAAATCAGATTTTATGGTAGGGAAATAATAAACATCTAAATTGTTTTTTTTTGTTTTTAAGAGGCATATGAAACTTTTAATACCAACAGTGAAATGTCTTAATGTTTCGAACACAAACTCAACCTTAAGTTTATGTTTGTTACGGGGACTGATTGGGACAAAGAGCAAGTCCACTTACATCTTAAGGTGAATAAATGTTTAATGTAGCGTGTGCATGTGAGAGACAAAACGGGAGAGAGAGAAGTGTGTGTGTGTGTGTGTGTGTGTGTGTGTGTGTGTGAGAGAGAGCAGGGGGGGCAGCTGATGAAGGGAGGAGACTGAGGCACTTGTGTGAGGCATGGAGAGTTTATAAATCCTCACTCATGTTTACATCTTGGTCACAATCTGATCAGTTCTCATGCTGTCAGCACTGCTGAGAGGAAAGTCTAGCCCAAATGTGCATCGTGTTGGGTTTTCTGTAGAGGAAGCAACACAAGCTTCTGTTAATTTGTAGTGCTGAGCAGGAACGTGTCCATCCTCTGATAGAGTGATGGACCTCATTTAAACTTTGCTAGCTGCTCAGTGATATCCTCGAGCCTCGGCCTGTGCGAGACTATTTCTTCATTGACCCTCCTTGGCTTTCAGCAACCATGTACAGCAGCGGCTACTCCCAGGTCTCCAAGCACGGCCCAGGCGCCCTGAAGAGGACGCAGTACCGCTCCAAGGGCAAGAGCTGTGGCTACTACATGCGCATTGTCTTCTTCTTCTCTTCGCTCATTCAGTCCCTGATCATAGTGAGCCTGGTGCTCTTTCTGGTCTACGGTAAGACGCAGGACTCGGCGTCCACAGAGCGCATTCATGACCTGGAGGAGAGCTTCAGCCGACTCTCCTTAGAGAACGTGGCCCTAAAGGATCAGAGGAAGAACCTGACCAACTTACTCAACACGACCCTGACTCTCAAGGCTCGCAACGACTGGGACCTGGAAAGGTTCCGCCACTTCACCAACATCTCAACATTCTTGATCCAAGACTTTGAAAGGAAACTGGTGAGAAACTAAATCAAGCTTTTTTTCCCCATTGCATATCTAATATGCAAGTTCCTGTCTTGTGTCATTTTATTCATTTTATCATTATTCGACCACTATAGAAATTCAAATATAATTATATCCGAATCAGCCTGGTTTACCAAGTTAAAGAACCACTCAAAACATATTTGTAAGACAGTGTTAAACTTTGAAAAAAGTTCTATGTTTGTTTATATTTCCCAACATGTCTAGAACTAATTACTAAAACACTGATGACTTTTCTTTTCTTAATATGAACAGCAACAGTGCAAACAGGATTTCTTCAGGTGCAGCGCCTCACGCTGTTTCGCTTGTGACTGCTCAACAAGACGTAAGTGTGATATTCCAAACCCCAAAATATTAAAGCAACAAATAAGCTATTTGACTTGTCTCACTTGTTTGGTCTTTCCTGTAAAAAAAATGTAATACACCTTTTTTTTTAAATCAGCAGCAGATAACTGTAACTGTGGCTTGCTGGTTGAGCGGCTGAAAGCTCGGCTTGAGTTAGTGGAGTCCAACTTCACCCAAACGATACAGAGGATGAGGATAGAAGTGGAGCACACCGCCAAAGAGAGGGACAACATTAACCTGGAAGCCATACGTCTGAGGAGGGATAAATCCATACAGGAAAAAGAGCTGCAGTTCAACAAGGAAAAATGTAAAGATGACTTCTTCAAGTCCTTGAGTGGCGTCTCCAATGTCTCCAAGGCTTTCCTCATGAAGATTGAATCCCTCTTCACCACACACCTTGCCTTCCAGCTCACCTGCTCGAAACAGAGGGATTACCTGGAGCAGATCCAGACCAACTGCACCAGCCTGTCCAGAGAAGTGGAGGACAAGTTCCAGCGTTACTTGAACAGTGTGGGAGACCAGGTGTCGGACATCCAAGCTGAGAACAGCCGCCTGAAGGCAGAGAACTGGCGCTTGTCCAGTGACTACCGCGTGTGCACCCAGAACCGCACAGGCCTGATCAAGGAGCACAGAGAGAAGTTAGACAGGCATCAGCAGAAACACGATCAGGAAAAGGAGAGACTCCTGATCGATAAGATGACGTTAAATGGAGAAAAGGAAGTGCTGGTAAACAGTGTCAAATTCAAAATTAAGGAAGTGGAACACCTCACACAGCAAATCAACCATCTCAACATGTCCTGCATGTCTAAGGTAAGAAAAAAAAAACAGCCATGACTAAAGATATGAACATGTTTAAGCTCTTCAGGGTGTAAGGAGCAGCATAACCTTTAGGGACCTCAGGCTGGGCTTTCTGAGCTCTTTAACATTCTTTAGTCATATCTTAAAGAAATATTCACATTTTCACCAACAACAAGCTTCAGGCTGCTGCAGCACATATTGAATGCTGGTGGAAATTCTCTTATAACCCACCCTGTTAAATGTAATCTATCTTCTTACATTTGGGTTGAAATATTGTCATTTTGTGTGCAATGTTTAACTTGCATGGTCAAAATGTGAATGTATAACACCTATTGAAATACATAAATACAAACAAAGCCCATATCAGACTTATGCTCTCAAGATCACACGTAATAGATCGAAGCAGCCTGACAGATTATGGGAAATGATCCAGATCCAAGTGCAGAGGAGGAGGAGGATGTGGGAGCATGTCTGCCTGTAGAGAACAAGAGGAGAGCAGGGTCTGTTGTTATGTTTACTGTCAGTTGCTGTGTTAAAGGAATTATTAAGAGCCTAGCTTTAGATTTAGATTTAGCCCCATGATGTTTCATTTAGGACTCAATATAGTTATTTATGTGTCAATTCAAAACATGTTGCGTGGTGAGATGTTCTGTCCATGGATTTGTTTTTCCTACATTAACATTTCTCTCCTTTAATTTCAGCCAGGGTTTGCCGCTGGGTCGAACTCTCGGACAGGCACATTAAGTCAGTCTGCGTGGGGTGGGTATGGTGGTGGTGGATCCAGCTCTGCTAATGGGGCTCAGCCCAGTAGGACAGGGTCAGGTGGGTTGGGCTCAAGCCTTGGCTCCTCTAGCTCAATCTTCAATAAGCAAGGATCAACTGGGACGGGCTCCTCAAGCTCATCTTTCTTGTCACCTGGGTCGAGTTCAAGCCTTGGCTCCTCTGGATCAATTTTCAATAAGCAAGGATCAACAGGAACGGGCTCCGCAAGCTCATCTTTCTTGTCACCTGGGTCGAGTTCAAGCCTTGGCTCCTCTAGCTCAATCTTCAATAAGCAAGGATCAACTGGGACGGGCTCCGCAAGCTCATCTTTCTTGTCACCTGGGTCGAGTTCAAGCATTGGCTCCTCTGGATCATTGTTCAATAAGCTAGGATCTACTGGGACGGGCTCCTCAAGCTCATCTTTCTTGTCACCTGGGTCAAGTTCAAGTCTTGGCTCCTCTGGATCAATATTCAATAAGCAAGGATCAACAGGAACGGGCTCCGCAAGCTCATCTTTCTTGTCACCTGGGTCGAGTTCGAGCCTTGGCTCCTCTGGATCAATATTCAATAATCTAGGATCTACTGGGACGGGCTCCTCAAGCTCATCTGGGTCGAGTTCAAGCCTTGGCTCCACCGGGTCAGGCCTCAATAGGTTTGGATCATCTGGGAAGAGCTCTTCAAGCTCATCACTTTCATCATCTGGGTCTAGTTCAAGCCTTGGCTCGTCTGGATCCTTGTTCAATAAGCAAGGATCAACTGGCACTGGCTCTTCAAGCTCATCACACTCATCATCTGGGTCTAGTTCAAGCATTGGCTCCTCTGGATCCTTGTTCAATAAGCAAGGATCAACTGGTACTGGCTCTTCAAGCTCATCACACTCATCATTTGGGTCGAGTTCAAGCCTTGGCTCCACAGGGTCAGGACTCAATAAGCCAGGATCAACTGGGGGAGCTTCATCAAACTTAGGATCAGCAGGCTCAAGTTCAAGTCTTAGCTTAAGTGGGATTGGCTCAAATAAGCAAACATCTAGTGTGAGGAGCTCCTCAGGCCTTGGGTCGTCCTCTGGGTCTACAGGGTCAAGTTCAAGTCTTGGCTCAAGTGGGATCGGCTCAAATAAGCCAACGTCAAGTGTGAGGAGCTCCTCAGGCGTTGGTTCATCGTCTGGGTCAACTGGATCCACGAGCAAAACTGTGCCAAATGCATTTTCCTGGTTTGGGTTTGGGAATAATAACGCAGGACAAAGTAAAACAGGAAGTGAAACAGGGAAAGGACCGACAAGTGGGAACAGTAATGGTGGAACTGGCTCCGCTCTTGGTGCAGGACGGTCAAGTGGACTGGGAGGTGGCTCAGGTAAGAATTCAAAAATGTAGTAGCCAGAGTGGGATTATCTATATTTTTTAGTTTTAGTTAAGTTCCATTCAATCACATTCTTTTAATTATAGGTTTGGTTTACCCAGATTAAAAAACTACTTGCACACATACCTCAAGTGGAAATACAGTGATGCAGATCTTTTTTAAAAGCCATTTCAATATTTTGGCTCACAAATAAAATTACATTCACGATGTATTAGTTATTGATAATGATGTAATTAATCAATCTGTTAATCAATAGCTCTGCTTTGTGATGGCTGTAGATCTATGGAAGTATGTATGATCTAATCCCTGTCCTTACTTACTTATTTTACAGTTGATGTCGCTCAGCACCTTCAAGATCTGCAGCGCCTCATCAACCCCTCTGGTCAAGAGTGAGTATGAAGTATTCTTAGCTCTTTTATTTCATTCAGAGCATGCTCAGTGCTGATATGCTATATTTTGTTTGTCTAAAAACGCCCTCTTTATCTCGTCCCACACAATGGACACATGGAGCGTCACACTAATTTGTATAATAAGTAACATCAAGCATTGTCTGCACTTTTTTCCTTGAAGAGTTAGGTCATTTCATGGAATTGTTACAAACGACAAGAATCACAAAGAGAATCCATGAATCTGTAGCCTACTAAAGAACTGTGATGCGTTCACGTTTCACAGCATTATAGGAAGAAAACATTTAATAATTGTCTTCTTTGTTTCTATCTTTTTTTCTGTCTCCAGGGAAAAGCAGGATCTCTCCAGGATGTTGGGTTGAAACATCTTCTCTTGATGAGCCAAACAAAAACAAATCAAGAGGTGTATACTCCATTCTATTACACACAGCATATCATATGCATACGTTGGATATTAAATAAATGTACCTTATAATATACAGTTTATGCTTCAATATGCATTTATTAAAGTAAAAGTTTTAAATAACTTTTGCCCTTTTGAATTAAAATGTGAAAGTGTGTCTCTTAATGATTTGAATCTACACATTTATCAACTTTATCAAGAATAATTAGTATTTTTACAATGTAAATATATGAAAATAAAATCTTTGTTTTAATGTAAGCACATCAGCTGAGCCTCTCTCTTCTTTGAAAAACAAAGCTATTCAAGATATTTTCCTATTCAGATCCGGAAATGACTGTTTGTCCCTTATGTGCGTCACCTATTGTGTGGCTAATTGTCCACAAATGAGTTTACCGACCCCTCTTGTGATGTGTCCACTGAGATTTGCTGGCACCGCCTTTTAATCCATCCACCATGTTTATGTTTACCTGCCAACCTGTCAGCAGGCCGGCAGAGGCAGATGGGCGGAAACTTTGGAAATGCTCTTGTATACATGCTGCTAGAACAATGTTGCATCTCTTAACTGTGGAGAACACGGATATCAATTGCCTACATTAAAACTTCAGACATCTTAGGAAAAACACATGGAGGGGGGGGATATGGATATTGTATTGTATCTGAAGACAGCTCTGACCTTTTAATCAGACTAAATTTAACGGGGCTGTTTGCTTATGTGAAGAAATAAATACCGTTTGTGAGATATGAATTGAAAATATTTTCCTTATAATACTTGAATTGAGTTTTACAGTATGTATTTACATGTTGGATAATATAATCACTCAATGAATTTAAAGGTTTAGTGCAAGATTAAGGTGAAAGGGATCTTTGGCAGTGTTTTCATTAGCGTGGCTTATATAAATTGTAAGAATTGTTGTTTTCTTTACCCTAGAATGGGCCGTTTATATTTTAAATACTTTATATATACAACGAGAGAGGGTCCTCTCTATGGAGGCCACCATGTTATTGAAAATCGTCCAAGCTGGACAAACTAAACACCTTTGAGTTTTTACTACAACTGAGGTTCAGTTTCATATTTGGAAGGAAAGGGTGAGTTGAGGTATTCAGCTCTAATATGAAAAGTCACCTCTAGACGTCACTTAATTCTAAACACTTAAACTTTAATGTGATTTAGAGCAGGACAATATTGCTATGCAGCCAAAATGGAGACAGGGAAGCAAACCATCATGAGAGCAGACAAACATCCTGTTCGTTGTTCTGAGAAAGGACAGGAACACGCGGTTAATTCATGACCCAAAAGTGTCTTGTGTCGGTGCCAATCAATAAATACAGCACTCAAACCTGAGCGAGGGGAGAGGTCTTTCCCGCCTAAAGGATATCCTTTGTTTAACATCAAATGTTTTTCCACATTTGGGATGCAACATACTGCTGGAGTAGTTGTGAGGATATTGAGGGTCAGTTGCCTGGGTATCTTTGGGAATCACTTCATCAGACTAACTGAGACACAGGATGTGTTGAAATACTGGAAACTCATCATGATGCTGTTCCTCTGTGCAAGTATGTTTCCTGTAATCTCAACAAGCTTTCCTGTCAACTCATGTCATTTGTATTTTACCCGTACCGAAAGTGACACAGTTGACCAATGTTCCAACTGACACAGCGGAAAATAAAACATTTTTTAGTTGTACTTTTGACTGTTGTACACACCAGATAGGAAAACATTTCAACAACTACAGTGCAGTGACAATAATAATTAGTTATAGTGCAGAAAATTATATAAAACTAATATGAATCTGTAATATGAACTAGGAAAGTCCATTTTATTTATAAAGCACCTTTCAAAACCAAATTTACAAAGTGCTGAACACAACAAATATTAGGATAAAAACAGGAAATCACAGAGTAGAACACAAACAATAGAAGAATAAGAGCTATACAGAGGGCAAGCAAAAACAATGGAGACATAAGAACTAGACCAAGTTCGAATATTTGCAGAAAAGGTGAGTTTTTAACAACCTATTAATACTGGTGACAGACTCTGCATTTTTTTTTTAAAAGGAAAGATGGTTCCAGACGGTGGGAGCCATGACAGAGAATGCCCGGTCACCTTTAGTTTTTGATCTACAACTCGGTATGACTAGAAGGCCTTGGTCAGTAGACCATAAAGATCTCACCGTGTGCAGGGTACACAATAATTCACAAATATAATGAGCCTGTGTAGTGTGTTGTGGAAATCTTGAAATGAGGTTCTGAGCCAAGTTGTTTTTGTAAGCTTTATTGCAAAGCTTTCTTGAGAAAGGATTGAAGCACAACCAGACGCCACAGGCTTGAGAGGCATGTGATGTAGAATCAGCGATACAAACTGGGTTTTATCATGTAGAACAGGGCCTACGCCCAAAAGTTGTCAAACTGAAACTAACTGGGTTCCTCAAAGTCCAGGACAGTTACTTCTACTACTTCTGCAAAATATGCTTATGAACATATGTATAAAGTTCATATCGAGCCGCACACAAGATGGAACCTTCTGCTGTAGACATAAGCAGAGTGGTTACGAGGTAAATTCACATTACAAGTCATTAAGATCATTTCTAAATTGTATGGAAATGGGCATTCAGTGGTAAGTGATACATTCTGGATGGTTTCGAAGCAGTTGGTCGATGAGGATCAGCCGATCCTCCTGCCACCCTCCCCCTCCCTTCTCCCTACGCAGGAAAGGGAACTGTAATTAATGATTACGACCTCCTTCCTCACCTGGGGTTGCAGGACTGTGACCTCTTTTGTCCGTTGTTGCTAATGTCCCCTTTTTACTGTGACTTCTGATTGCGTATCCGATCCGCTTGGGCTCCCTCGCGGCCCCATGGCTGCCCAGGCTGGTAAAGACATCATGGGGTAAAACCCCTTCCCTTTAGCAGACACTGCAGCATAGAGGCAGGGGAGTGAAAAAATCCTGGAAACAGCTGGGAGGCAAAATAACCCCCAACTCTGGGCGTCCTTTTGTTTTCATAGTCCTTGAGCGCTACCCTGACCTTCACAGTGACCTCTTTGATTGATGGAAAGGAAAACATTGGTCTATTCGATTGTTTCCAAGAGGATGGGTTTGACTTTGTAACCTTAAGCTACAGCATATCCTCAGATTTATGGACAAATCTTTTCCTGTGGTTACTGTAATACCAAAAACAGATTGGCATCAATCAAAGTGAAGCTCTAATGTTTGCAAGCACTATGTTGCATGTGAAGAAAAGTCTTAAAAAAAACCCAACAATACAATTTATTTACTGAATATAATAACCTTAACAAAAATTACAATAAAAACCTTAATTGGAACCGTCAAATATGTATGTGACTCTAAAGCTGAGTTCACAACGGTTTGTCGTCAGCTGCACACTTGTGACTAATGCTGCGTTCCAGACAACTCCGATGTTGGAATTTTCCAACCTCCCACCTGAAAATGTAAAATGGAACACCACTCAAAGTCTGAGTTTGGACTTGTGAGCTCGGGAAAAAAAGATGTATCCCGACTTCACGGAGAAGCAGCTGTCTGATGTCACACAACAATGGCAACACTCATAGAGACATAGATCCTGTAGGGCTGACGCCTGTCTACCCTCTGTTGGACTCTTCGTTTCCTTGTTTGTTTGTCAATAGTGAGTTTTTTTCCCTCCTCTGCTTTGTTTTAGTATGAACGGAGGCTGCACTGGTCAGAGTTGAACCATCTCTTCCCGAGCCAGATAAACATCAGCTTCTCATGGTCAGCCATGTTGTTTTACATGTGACGGCATGCCATCATCGTGCATTGGAATGCTTGGAAGTCAGAATATTAAACATCCGAGTTGTCCGGGACACAGCATTAAACACACGACTTATACACCAGATTCAACAGACTTCAATTTCTAAACCAGCATTTCGGAGATAACATTAAATCGATGCTCTAAGGCATCACATGCTACACTTTATGAGCCATATATAGGCATAGCAATATTTCACTCTATGTGAAAACATAAGGTATCTTACATGCTCACAGTATTATTTTGTTATCCATTGGTCTGTCTGTTTTCTATACAAAACTAGAAAAAAGAACTTTATTAAGAAACAAAGGAATATTTCCTCCAAAGTCATTTAGTGTCCGTCTTGAGCTGAGCTGCTGTGAGCCCAGACCAGCATTGTTTATCCATCCCATTGATTATCCATCACACTCTGTCAAACTTAACTGGGGCTAAACCACAGGCAATCGAGAGAAGATTCCTGGTCGTCTATTGTGCCAAGCAAGAGTAACTCAGCCAAAGCCATTGCAGTCATTGGGGTTTGAGCCCTTAAATCCACTGAGAGACATCAGTCGTTGACCAAAGCTCTTGAAGAAGTGTGTTACAGCTACATGTTGTCAACATGAAGGGAAGATACTTGTAATGCAAAGGCGTAGAATTTTCCCAGAATGTTCCACAGATTTTTATTTCTCCATTTCCAATCATATTTCAATAATACATATTGAGACTCTAATTGACTGGGAACCTGGAGAGGCAGGAGTAAGCAAATCTGAGGATCCACTTCAGCCTTTGAAAAAATACAAAAAAAGGAATAAACCCTGCTAATGTTTTGATTTACGCGTTCATGTTATAATTGAGTAATTTCAGGTACACTTTTCCATTATGTAGCAGCAGCCGGGACGTTCCATGGTGGCTTCACGCCTTAAACTGTGAGCTGCCTCCATCTAGTGGCCATGGTAGTGTATTTCTCTAGTGGAATTGGAGGGAAATTGATGTGAAAACATTATTTTTTTCAGGTGTGAAGGGCTCAGAGAGTTACAAGTCAATCACTCTATATATTGTATAAAGAAATTAGTCTGCAATATTTCTCATAGCTGTTTTAAGGATGCAGTTATGGAAAATCTGACGAGTCAGGTTCATCAGTTTGTTGGCTGAGTTTGTTTTCATTATCGTTCAAGTGCTGACTGATACATATGTAAAATATCTATAACTTTGTTTTGAGTAAATCTGAAGGTGCATGTGAGCAGGTTAGCTTGGCTTAGGGCTAAGAGCATTAATGTGGCTCACTCAGAATGAAATGTGCCAACCAGCATTTCCAAATCTTAGGCAACCAATTAACATATCAAGTTGTTTTAATCTAAACAGGTGTGAAGGCAGTTTGTGGTTTCATGAGGTGTTTGAGATGAACTTTTTCATAGCCGGATGGAGTGAGCCGCAATTAACTACTTCTCTGGCATCCTCACTTGACATTCGCATGTAAGTGAGCCGGCCCAACAGGCGTTGGGAGACAGATAATGTTACTTTTAAACAAAGCCAAGCTAGCCTGGTAACATTATTCCAGCAAATTCTGTGTAACCTTGTCTGTTGTGTTAAGGAACTTGGAGGCAATCAATGAACACAAAGGTGGGTGGTGAACAAATGTTTGCCCAGTAGCCAGATCCTATCTGGAGAATGCAGCCATCGATCACTTAATGAAAAGCATTATGAACTTTAGGATTATGCTTTTGAATTCAGGCTGTTCTCACTTTGGTGTCCTCCATAAGAACCGAAGATATTTCAAAACAAATGTTTCTAACAGTGTCCTGTTGGTGTCAAATAGAAAATTCAATTCAGTTTTATTTATATTGTGCCAATTCACAAAAAGCATTATCTCAGGGCACTTAACAATATCATAGAGAAACCCAACAGTTGAAAAAACTCTCACATGGGAAGAAACCTCTCGAAGCAGACTCCATGTGCCTCAACCGGTTGGGAGAGCACGAGTGAAAAAGCGGGAGAGAAGCGAGGGAGGTGAGTATCTATCTAACTATTTGTTATGAAACATGTAAGATGCACCTTCAGCTCCGCATGTAAACAGATCTGCAGCCTGTAGCGCGGTGTTTCCCCCTAAACTCTGTCGTCACTACTCAGTCACGACTGGTGCGCGTAGCGTGAAGATGCCATGATCATGTTCAACCCCCTCCTCCTCCTCCTCCTCCTCTTCCTCTGTCACACACGCTACAGGCTTTTCCCTCTCACATGCACTAAGTGTTGTCTTTTTCTGGTAGCCCCTTCGCCAGCGGGAGTGTTTGCACATAACCATGCAGGCTGCGGGCTCGGGAGCAGCTGATACCGACGCTGCTGTGACCAGTAGCAGCACAGACGTCGACGGCACAGACGGGGCAGAGGAGAGGATGGAGAGGACGGTGCCAAGCGAGCAGCAGCAGCAGAAGCAGCAGCAGCACAGGACCAACAACACCCAGCAGCAGCAGATGTCCTTAAGCCCGTCCGGTGTGCTCGGTGGGTACCTCAGACAAAAACGATGCAAACAGTCGGTGTCCTGCGTGTGGAATCCGAGTGTGTTTGTGTGAGCGTGTTTATGTGCGTGTTAATGTGCACGCTGCCTGTGCTCCTGTGCATAAGCAACATGGTGCATTCGCTGACAAATTAACACACTCCACTGGCTGGAGGCAGGGAGAATCGGCGGTGCTGGGTGGTGTCGGTGCGTCTATCCTGGACCCGCTTCTTGTTGTGCGCAGTCGGGCTGAGGCAGGCCCGGGAACCGTCGGTCGGTCCGGTCGGTCTCTGTGGTCCACAGGTGCATGCAGCGGGTGTGTTTTTACGCAGCGGACGTGCACGTCCCGACGGGCTGTGGCACACTGTAGTTTGAGGAGAGTCTACACTGTGATGCAGGCTCCGATGTCAGCTCTAGTCGAAGGTCGGTGGAAACTTGAGGGTTTAAGAGGAGACACGTCTTGTTGGTGAGTAAGCAAAATACATGTTATAGTTTTTTCTGGAATTACAATATGAGGGATATAAGGCATCTCTTGGCATTTCATCCTCTTTATTGGCTTCATCGTGCAATGGTC
This sequence comes from Platichthys flesus, assembly GCF_949316205.1. Taxonomy (NCBI): domain Eukaryota; kingdom Metazoa; phylum Chordata; class Actinopteri; order Pleuronectiformes; family Pleuronectidae; genus Platichthys; species Platichthys flesus. The sequence continues at coordinate 10,490,399 of NC_084958.1, read as the reverse complement.
CTGGGCTTGTGCCCCTCTGGGCCAGGGGTGGATCTAGGTTTTTCTTAAATCAGGGGCCATCATTTACACAGAGGGGCCATTTATATGACCAACATCCATGCACTCCTGATTCAGTACGGTGCACATTAGTTTCATTCCTTATTTTTACTGTTAGTGCTCAAGCTTCGAGCAAAGTCCACACATCCTTGGATATGTTTTAAAATTGATTTATTGTTCAAGGCCAATGTGCTCTTCAAAAAAAGCTTAGACTTATCTCTTTCAAAGAAAAATACTTCTGACAGGGCTTGGTGCACTTCAGGGGCCAATCAGATTTCAGCTGGGGCCAGTGCGCCCCTGGTGCCCCCCCCGGAGACAGGGAGGCCCAGTGGTTTTAGCAGTTTTACCTGATTTTACTTTACCCGGTGCATAGTGTGCGATACAGGGATTCCAGAGCGTGGGTTGTTCTGGTTGCGGGAAGAGACTCAGGTACTAGTGCGGCCTAATGCATGTGACCATATAACCGTTATAGTCTTAAGCATGAACAGTGTCACTGCATTGCACTTTAAGGTAACAGATTTTAACTACACATATATTCTCAAGATGTACATGTTTGTTTGTGTGCGTGTGTGTTTGTGTGTGTGTGTGTTTGTGTGTGTGTACAAATGGATGAATTTACACCAAATTTGGTGGGATATCAACATATTGGAGCTGATTTGTCAAGGCCAGAGTTCAAGGTCAACAAAATACGGTTTCCCTACATATCATATATCAAATAATAGCTGTAACAGAGAGACTATGTAAAGCTACATTAATCAGTCAATGATGTCATGTAGATGTCACAAAAAGTCAGGATCTTTGTGCATAGTTCTTGTATATTTTGTGTTATCTCTCCCTCCAATAGGACTATAGACAAAACACAAGGGTTATACTGTATATCCAAAATGTCCTCATGACGTCACTAAGAAGGCAGAAAATTACATCATATAGTGTTGATTAACCATTAACTTTTGCAAAACATATCATCCAGCAGATGAATATCTATATGTAAGCCTCTGCCAATAATGTTATTGTTATGTTTATTTATAAGAAATTGTAATTTTTTTTGCATGCCTTCTTTTGTAAACAAAAGTAAAATATAGAGAAAATACAGTATATATATACAGTTCTGCAACGTCAACCGGCATCCAGGCATTGAATGTTCTCATCAGACATGATAATGTGGCTCTAGAGCTGCAGCCTGGCAGAGAGACATGTCAGATGGAGCTACGTGTCCTGAGGATCCAGCCTCTATGAGCTATTATGTCAGTGACAGTCAGAGGGTCCATCAGTCTGGGGTTGATCAGTCTGAAGAGCCGGCAAGTCGAAGAGAAAAGGCCCCTCGGTGTCAGTAATTTGGCTTGAATTGCCTCATTGTGTCATACTCACATGCACACAGTTCAATGAACAGAACCGCTCAGTGATTTCCATTTCCAATAATATCTCTGGATAAACACACTCCTTCATCAGCAGTGCAGCTCTCCTCCATGATAACAAGATCTCGACCCTGTTTTTCATAGTTTTCTTTCATGTATTACAGTTCATCAAGTGTTGCTTACAGGCACTGTGTTGGTGTGCACGTGTGAAACGTAATTCTGTAGAACATGGAGATGACCGCAGCGGTGAGGAGGGAGGAGACGTGGTGGTGGAAACTGTTGTTGTGATAATACAGTCACTGTACACTGCAGAATCTGATCACAGTAATGAGAGAGAGTGTGATGCTACGATTCAGTGAACAGTGAGGAGGTCGCTCGGCCACTGTGGCCTCTGTGACTGCACGAGTGTGGGTCTGACTGCAGAATAAGAACCAACGTGTGAAAGGAGAAGAAGACAAATGATGATTTCACATTTTAAACTGCTACTTCTTGAGTTTTTTCAACAATCAGGGGTTTTGGTGACAGACTTGAAAAGCTGGTTTGTCTTTGGCTATGAACACAAGAGCCAGTTTCCAGATCCTCCATCTGTTTGCTGCTCGTAGCGTTTGTTTGCTCAGAGTCATATGACCCAGTGCTGCACAGTCAACCTTCACGCTGTGTTGATAAATGCTCTGGACATTTCTGTCTTCTTGTCTCCGCGACCGGTGCAGAAAAACAAGGGCAGAAAATATGGTGAAGAGGTAACATCAGTGATGCAAAGAATAAACTGTCATCAGATGAGGAGTTATTACCATCTGCCTGTTCCCCTTTCTCTCTCTCACACACACTCTCCTCTTAATTTATTCTCTGTAGTCACTCTCAACATTATTAATCCCAGTTTTCTCCTCCTTTCAGACAAACTGTTTGGTAAGCGCCTGCTCCAGGCCAGACACTACATCATGTCTCGGAGGTCCTGGCTGAAGATGGTGCCAACCGAAAACTGTGATATCCTGATGGCATTCCCAGGTACGGTCAGCTCCGCTCATCCTTCCTGTTCGCCCTGTTCGCCCGGTGATGAATCGATCACCACCCAGAGGATGCTGCATCCTTATTAAATGTATTTAGAGGGTATCCATTTACAGTACTAGCTATTAGGGATCTTTTAAGGAAGCTGCCATTGTGGGTATGGTATGTGAACAGGAAGCATTTAGCCGCAGTTTGAGTCCGACAAACTTCAATCACATTTGGAATAGTCATGGCCAGAAAGTCGGCGGTTTGATACCCCCTCCTTCAGTCTGCATGGCCGATAAATCTAGAAAAATACTACAAGTACAGCCCATTAAAAAAACTAGATGTAAAGAATACATACTGGAAATTATGTTGCAATGCCAAAATGGGATTAATCAGATATGAAGTGAGTTATGTGACTGCTTGTCGGTAAATCCTTGAACGCTATTATACACAGTGTATGTCACATTTCTGCTCAACATGTGACTTCTGTTCCTGTACAACATTCAAATCAAAAATCAAACCATGATACCAAATGGAGACATGTTTAAATAGGTCTGTAGAGAACACAACAAGGACATAATTCACCAAAGCATGTTGGGTATGGGTTTGGAACCCTGCGAGGTCACAGGACTCACTTTGGGTCGTGCTGTCACTCGCTCCTCTTAAAGAGCTGTGGCAGACCCATTGGGAAGGCAGCAGTTAAAACAGAGGTTGTGATGATGCCATTTTGTCTGTATTTGGGTGGATTGGCCTTTTACTGTCACCACCCTCCTGCTGATGCTGCTTGGCCTTTTGGTGGTGAACAGTGGTTTGGTTCAGCCTCTTTATGCAGTAAACTAATCCGATTCTGCCTTTCACAAACATGCGAGGACCAAAAGCAAATGTTGGAGTGTGAGTTTGTCTCAGGTGTGCTATCAAACTTAGCATAGCTTTTAAATCTATGCTTCATTGCTGCTAAAACCCTTATCTTGATGATGTTTTCCTACACTTGACATCTATTGCCCATCTGTCCGTCCTGGGAGAGGGATCCCTCACATGTGATATGCACACCCTGCCGGAAGACGTTATTGTTTCACCGTAGCAAAGCCGCTTAAAGTACCACCGCAACGTGAAGCATGCGTTGGTGGGCGAGGGGCGTTCAAGTGGAATGCGCCATACCAGACTCACTCGAAGGACACATTGTGCATAAGAAGCGGTCAGTTTTACTGTAATAGAATGTGAAGTTAGTTTGCCTCACCAACTGGCTAAAGAAAAAAAGACCAGCTAAGAGGACCTTTAGAGGCATAAGATTGTGTCATGGTGTGGTGAATGGTTGTTTGATAAAAAATAGGAAAATGTTCAACCATACTATAAAAACAATGGCTAAGAAGCCCAAATAATTTCTGTTTGATTTAAAAAGAAAAAAGTTTTATTCAACCATACAATGGCTAAGAAGCCTGAATTCTGTTTAGGATGAATGTTCCATATGGAATAGTTAAGAGGACTGCTAAAGAACTGCTGAGTTGCAGCACCATTGTTTTGTTTATTTATGATAAAAAAAGAAAACATGTTAAATGTATATATCTGTCTTTTGTCATAAATCTTTTTGTTCTAAAAAAAATATACTGAAAAAAATCGATAATGTGATTAATCATGATTAATCCATAGAAACCTGTGATTAATTTGATTAAAATTTTTAATAATTTCACAGCCCTAGTTTTTCCTTCGTCTTGCTGAGGGTTAAGGACAGAGGATGTCTATGAGACAAATTGTGAGTCGTGAATATGGGCTATACAAATAAAATTTGATTGATTGATTGATTAAACAAATCTCTCCCCAGATACGATCGATGACCACACTCTGCTGTGGCTCCTGAACCAGATCCGTGTTGGAATCCCACAAATCAGCATTCAGATTCGACAACATAAACACACCCAGGCCCACGCCTTCTTCATCACCACGACGTTTGAGAAGTAAGACTCTGAATGCGTGTTTGTTTGTCTGTTTGCATGCACACGTGGGCCTGTTTCTGTCTGAGCTGTTTTAAATGAGAAGTTCCCCTGATTCGTACTTTTCCAATCAGCTGATGAGCTCTTGATTTAGTAACATTTCTCAATTATTTAACTGCATATACAAAGGATCCTGCAACATGTTAAGGAAACACTAGCAGCAACAAGTATCTTGCCTGCTATTATTCCTGTATGGTTTAAGTGTGTTTATAAAACCATTTAAAATCCCATACTAAAAAATGATTCCTAAAAACAATTTGTCTAATTTTAGCAGCAACTGGCAACTATATCCTTGTTGTCCAATTGTCTAAAGCACTAATTCCTCCCGCCCTTTATTTGCTTGTTAGCAGGTTTACGCAAAACGTACTGGACACAAACTTAGTGGAAGGATGAGGCCAGGTCAGAAGAACCTATGGATTTTCAGTTTGGATCCCAAATAGGGCTCAGATCGAGGAATTATTGTCACTGTCTTTAAGAAAGTGAGATAGGGCGTTGATCATCATTTCCCATCATTTCTCACTTAATATTTCGTAGATCTTGATTTGTAAAACAAAAAATAATAAAATCCAGATCTAGTGAATTTAAATGTGGCTTTACCAGGGGACTGAGGTTTTCTCTCTACTGAGGACATTCGGTAAAGTTATCATCGCAGCGCTTGTGTAGTCTTCATCATGTCTGGTCCGGATGTAACTGGATCTGAAGAGGTTTCCGAGTGAGACATTATCGTAACTCACTGGGATGATGAACTAAACTGTGAAACTATTAAGATTAAAACTGAACAGAAAAGATAGGCAACAGCGGGACTGAGTACACTTAGTGTCTCTAATGTTGTGCATTTCGGATGATGTACATATTTGCCTTCTAGTGGAGAGAAATCACACAAAGACCTTTCTGTTTCACTGTCGTACTTATTGCAGTATCTATTGTGTGTGTGTGTGTGTGTGTGTGTGTGTGTGTGTGTGTGTGTGTGTGCGTGTGTGTGTGTGTGACAGTACGTTGTTGTTATATGCCCTTAATGCTCTTTATTTATCCAACATGTGCGGCCCGGCCTCTGCACGGAGTTAGTGCTCCATCAGCTTTAATCCTGCTGTTCATTTACCCTCAGCTTACTGCGCGGCGCCGAGCAGATGGGCATGTACAAAGCGGTCAAACCACAGTTTGGTGGCGGGATGCGTCGCTTCTCCTGTGAGGAGGACAACATCTACGAGAACATCGAGAGCGAGCTGTGCTTCTTTACCTCACAGGTTAGTTTTCAAAACTCTGGCCCTTGTGAGTCAGTATAGCTGTGAATATTCATGATATTAAATAACAGGGGTTACTCATTTTGATATTAAAAAAATAGTCATGGTCTCTTTATAAATTGTAACACATCATTCCTTATTTTTTCCCTCCCTCTTTCTGTCACGGTGCTCAGGAGCGTCAGAGCATCATCAAGTATTGGCTGGACAACCTGCGAGCCAAACAGGGGGAGGTCCTTCACAACATTCACTTCCTGGAGGGACAGCCAATCAGTATGCTTGTGGTTGTTATGAAGAACCTTTTTCTTGTTGTTCTATGTCTCTTTTTCTTCTTGCTCTAATTTCTAAAAACTTTAATCCTAAATGTGGCCTTTGAATTAGCATCGGTACCATGTGCAGTGGATTCCACTTGCAGTGTTTGAAACAGGGATTACAGTGTTTTTACCCTAGACTGGAAATAAAGATGGGCAGTAGTGATCGGGGGATCGAGGCCGTGGTGTCTAGGTCCCAACGATTAAATGCGCTCAATCAATCCCGAGTCTGTCTCAGCTGTCAATCATATTTCAGCCCATTTATTTATCATTAAATAACATAATGCTAAATTATCAGCATTTGAAGAAACACAGGTGTGATAAGAGCGACCTAAAATTATAAAAAGTAAATGTACTGGATGTGTACTTTGACCTTTTTGGTCCACGTCTCATCCACTAACATGGAGGTTTAGGACCTGTACTGTAGCCACTCTCCAGGTGGTGATCTAAACGCTTTGGCTTCACTTTTTATATTAAGTCTATGGTTTTACCAAGAATCCCTTTACCAACACTGGGTGATGACCTGCCTTTGTTTAAAATATGGTCTTTTTAAGTAGACCCTTTATTTCCAGTTCCAGAGCTCGTAGCTCGGGGGGTGATCCATCAAATGTTTCCTCTCCACGAACAGAGGATCCTCAACCAGCTGATGACGTCTTGGGTCCAGGCCGTATGTGAAAGACAGCCGCTGGGTAGGAAGTATCAGTTTTGAAGAAAATCAAACTGTAGACAGCAGGTCTGAGTTATACAGTCACATTAACTGACACTTATCTGTTTGTCATGCAAATGATCCTATTCTCGCCAGAGCCCCAGTATTATCTCATTACAATTTCCTCTCCTCTGTAGATGATATCTGTGACTACTTTGGAGTGAAGATCGGGATGTACTTTGCTTGGCTGGGTTTCTACACCAACTCCATGCTGTACCCTGCTGTCATCGGCTTCCTGCTCTGGATACTAGCAGAGGCCGACCAGGTACCTAAAAGCTCTAAACGCCTTTTTCAGACATGTCCTGCAGAGGATCTCTGGAGAACTGGGTCCTGATTTTTCTCCTCGCAGTTTGCCTTTCACACATGCACAATGCAGCGGGGGGGGGGGGGTTCTCTGCTCAGATGCATTCACAACAGCAAAAATTCCTCTGCCAGATCCAGGTGAGGGCTGGAGCAGCTGGCGGAGGTAGAAAGTAAAGTCTTAATTCTACTGCGGAGATCATATGATTTGTTCATAACACGTTGACGCCGGCGTCAGCTCATATCACCAAAAACTCTCTTGACATCTTTTTTTTGTCTGTGTCTTCTACATGTGTGGCAAGGCTTTTTCATTCTGAGATATTAGTTATTTCATTTATGTATCTTTCCTGAGTTAGAAGCATCATCAGCCCTGCCTGTTTTCTCATATGTCACTTCCTTTTGCTTCTTAAAACTGAAAACCTTGACATGGAATTAATCGTTGATTCTCTCATGTTCTGCACAGACCAGTCAGGATATCTGCTGCGTGGTATTCGCCCTCTTCAACGTTGTGTGGGCCACGTTGTTTCTGGAACGCTGGAAGAGGCGGGAGGCCGAGCTGGCCTACAGGTGGGGCACTCTGGACACCCCCACCGAGTCCTTGGAGGAGCCCAGGCCACAGTTCAGGGTGAGGATTGTTGCCTGAGCAGAAAATGCAGAGTTACCAGTGTGGTATAGTTGTGTGAAAACAGTGTAAACTTAAATCTCCATGAGTCAGTCACACTCATATCAGGCTGTAGTTTACAGCTGTTTCTGAGAACTTGCGCAACTCTGCAGATACCATATTAGGAAACAATACCAGGAAGTGTTTCAAGTTTCAAGGAAGAGTGAGTTTTTCAAGCCCCGCGTGGCCTCGGAAGAGGGAGCGGGGGTGGGGCCTGTGGGAACTGTGACGACAGCCCACCATGTTGAGTGCAATGAATGGGATGGGGGGTTGGTAATGAGGGGAGTGGGCTCTGGGTGGGCCTGTTGCTTTAGGCAGGAATGCGGGGTATTTGAAATAAGCCCGGCTAGCGGTGCCGGGAGAGTGGAGGACTGTCTATTCGCGTCCAATCACGTCTCCGGATCTCCAGCTTCTAACGGTCAATCAGTAAGCGCTATCTCCCGAAATCGTCGCGCCGTCGAATCACTTCGCGCAGTCTCTGCAATTCGACAGCAAATCAGTGGGTCCGTTCTCCCAGTTTTATCTGACGTCGCCCCAAAAGAGACGCGTTCAGTTCAGCCAATGACAATGGGCGTCTTCACCGAGCGGCGCATCCACCGGTGCCCTCCCCCCACCTTCCGCCGCTTGACTTTTTATTTGACACCTTCTGAACTCCGACACTCTGAGGATTTACACTCGAAAGGTAAGATGTCGCCACTGCCATTTCACTTAGTCAGACTGCTTGTAAGCTTATTTATTACACCGAGAAACGGCTATTACACCGTGTATAACACGCCGTTCATTCATTCATTCGCTGTTGATATCGCTATAGTCATTTCACTTAGTCAGACTGCTAACTTGTTAGCACATTTACACGACAAAGGGGTATGACGCTGGGTTTGACTTTTTATTTGACACCTTCTGAACTCCGACACTCTGAGGATTTACACTCGAAAGGTAAGATGTCGCCACTGCCATTTCACTTAGTCAGACTGCTTGTAAGCTTATTTATTACACCGAGAAACGGCTATTACACCGTGTATAACACGCCGTTCATTCATTCATTCGCTGTTGATATCGCTATAGTCATTTCACTTAGTCAGCCTGCTAACTTGTTAGCTCATTTAAACGACAAAGGGGTATGACGCTGGGTTTAACAATCGCGCTTGTAAAAGCACCGTTCAAAGTTGCCGCTTTTCATACCCCACTGTACGCTATAGGAAACCTGTATGAGCGGCACATTTGGCGCTTTTCATACCGCTGTACATTATTATAATCTTTATGAGAGTAGTGTATAACATCATTATGATGTAACACAAGGTTACACTTTGCATGTCGATCAAGTAATAATAACGTTGTATAAACATGTATGTATCCACACTGTAATACAAGCAGTAATGGAATACTACTATATTATACAATGAGCTGAAATGTGTTACAATTTGCTGTAGAGTATGCTGATTCTTTAGTTTTTCTCTCACATGCATATAGGGGAGAGCAGGGTAATGTGAGACATTTGATATATCAGTAAAATGTACACATTTCCCATTAATTCAGGATGTTTCCTAGCAATGGACATGATCAGAATGTCTTCAGGACAAAGGGCAGTGAAAATATGATTGCTTTTTAATAAGTGGTCTTGTGTCTCACTCTACCCCAGCTTAGGGGTAAAGTGAGACAGACCAGAGAAATCTAGGGGGTAAAGTGATCCACTTACTTTTTCCACTGTAAAACTACCATAACAACACATGTTGTAATAGTTAAAATCCTGCCAGCTAGATTGACAACCACACATTCCAAAACTTATATCAGACTAGTAACAGAATCATGGGGATTGCTCAATTAAGCACATTTATGATTATTATGATGTGATCTCTTGCACACCCTAGCTTTCCTGCACATTGTTGCTCTCTACACTTGGCAGGGACAGGGATATTGTTTTCTCTGCGCATTCAAATGCCAGTTCACAGCACTTAACTGGAGCAAGGCTGGTAACGTGAGACATTGCCCGATGTCTCACATTACCCCGCTCTCCCCTACTTGTATCAACTGAATGTGTCTATTCTTGTCAGATGGCTTCCAAAGACAAAAAACACAGAGCTATGGGTGATGAGGAGTGGATGTCCCGTCTGCGAAGGTTTGCTGCTGTCGGGGTCTGGCCTGCTGATGCAGGAAACCGGCCGGCACCACGCCAGAAAAAGTGGCACGATCTGTTTCTGAAGGTAAACTTGGAGGAAGTGATATGTGTACAATCATTGCATTTAAAGCAAAGTAGTAATAATACAAATCAATATCATTATTACAGATTGAGAAATGCCCAATGCAGCTCAGGGGTCAAAGGTCGCTGTTTGGAGGGACACAGACATGTAACTGTGGCTTCCATATAAAGAAGGTATCAGAGGTCCTACCTAATATTACGCTTTCTTGGTGTTGTATTACATATTATTGAATTTCATTTTCTTTTCCTGGAACCTGTAGCCATCAGTCTCTGTGTCCTCTTCGGTGACACCACAACCAGGACCCTCGTCTGGATCCCCCTCCATCACACCCTCGTCTGGATCCCCCTCCATCACACCTGGGCAACCACCACGCAAGCCCACTTTGACTTTGGCCTCAGTATGTATTGAGGGTGTATTTATATTTAGCATATGTTTATATTTTAAACGGCTACACATAAGGTTACTCTTTCTTCTCGTCAGTTCACAAAACCACGGTTCGGTGGATCGCATGGTGCCCATGCAAAGCCAAACTTGGCTTCAGCTGGGCAGCGTCGAATCAAGGTAATATAAGGACAACATCATAGTAAACATAGTATCCTTTTATTTTGTTACAGATATGAAGAAATGGTCTGGTCTTCTAATATCCGTGTTGTTAAAACTAATTATGACACAATACTTTCTTTATTTTTGTGTAAACTGTCCTCTTCCTCAATTAGACCACAACTGACACCCCGTCACCTGGCCACAGTCCCAGGCACTATATTCAGACTGTCTCTCCTCTGTCTCTTCCACCCTCTACCGTGTCGACAACCACCTCAGCTTCCTGTGTCACATCGGCTGCTACTGGAGCTGTGAGACAAACTCCTCATTTAAGTTGTTTCCTCGCAACAATATTTTATTAAACTTGAAACAAGTCTCCTTCATGAGTAGCTTATGAACATACCTTTTGTGATTTATTAATTAGACAGTGTCAACTGCCATATCCTTGGAAACCTCCTCTGCTCCTCCGGCCCCTGTGGACTCTGTGTCCTATGCCTGTGTTTCCTCTGCTGCAACCTCTGTGGCTGGTCCCTCGGCACATCCTACCCCTGATGCTGAGCCATTGGCGGCGCATATGATGTCTGCTGCTGCTGTTGCTGCTTCACAGCCTGGCTGGCTGCCTGCAAAGCTGAGGACAACTATACCACCTCAGGACCAGAAATGGATAGCAGCAGCTCTGTGGAAGAACAAACGTTTGCGCTCCGACCTGATGCTGTGGTATAATCCACCATTACCAGCCATCATTTATCACCAGGTCCCCGCTCCAGAGCGCTTTTTTACCCACCGGCTTCTCGTATGGATGCCGTACCACCTGTGGAAGGTGAGGCTGTCCTGTCCTGCCTGTCACAAACAACTCACAGGCTATGGAGCCCACAAGAGAGCCCGCAGGGTTCTGGATGTGGACAATTACTACCTTATGATTACTGAGACACTGTGGTGCAATGCATGCAAGATCGCCTACATTTCCAGCAGCAAAACAATATTGGACCAGCTGGAGATGCCGATCAGGATGGAGTTCACACCGATCCTGACTCAAAGGTTATTATACTGAGATTACTTTGCTTATGCAGCGTCTTTGTTTGTCATTCCATCACACTTCAAAGTTGCTGCTTTTATATTTGTCTCCCTTTTCCCCTTTTTTCTTTACAGATATGCGTGTGACATAAGGGTCATTGTCTCTCTGAGGGATAGGACCCAGGGTAACAGCCCCTCCCGATTGGTCAGGCAGCTGAGGGAGAACCACAGTCGGGAGTGGATTCGATATCTCATCCGGTACTGTTCTAAATGCATACACTTTGCAGACCGGCAATCCCTGCTCCCTGTCTTGTTCCAGGAGGTGCCAGAGCCGTCAGTTATCCCCTCTCACAGGTGGATGCTTACTGTTTATGGCAGAGACATTTTGAACAGGCTGGACCACATCAAAGCGAGCATTACTTGCACTTTTGGAAGTGTCCTAAAAATGGACTCCACCAAAAAGGTAACTATTTTGGACTGTAGACAATGTCATATTCTACATTATAACCTCACTTTGTCGCAATTATAACATTAGTAGTAAAGACGTGAAATATAACTATGCTTTGTTCAATAAAAGAAACCTAATTAAATTATAATAGCATCACACATATACAAGATATTTTATTACTCACTGTCCTTTATTTGCATCACAGATCACCAAGAAGCTGTCAGGCTTTGCTAAGGGGACTGCCTTGTGGCTAACATCTGTTAGCAATGAGGTGGGCCAAATCCTTATCAGTGTCCTGACTGCTCAGGAGGGTCCAGCTCTGGACAACATGGCAGCTGGTCTCATCCACAGATACAGCACTGCTGGTGTGGCCCCTCCAAAGCTACTGTACGTTGACACTGAATGTTGTCGGGAGGGCTTGGTACAGACCAAATTAAAACTGCGATTTGGAGGGTGGCCAGACCTCATTGTGAGGCTGGACATTTACCACTTTATGAGGCGGCTGGCATCTGGCTGTACGAAGGATGCTCATCCCCTCTACCCCACCTTCATGGCCAAATTGTCCAGCTGCATCTTTGAGTGGGACAGCAGAGACGTTGCATTGCTGCGGCGAGCCAAGCGTGCCGAGCTGGTACAGGAAGGTGTACCGGGCATTACCGACCGAATGGTAGACCTCCACATCACCAAGGCCGAACTGTCCAAGCACTGCAGAAGGCAGACAAGGGGAGAGCAGACGACAATCACCTTGCTGGAAAGCCTGCTCGATGAGCTGATGGGGCCGAAGGGCAGCGACAATCTTGGTGTCCCTCTGCTGGACATGGAGAGGATGAAGCACATCTGGCGTGTCCAGAGGAAGCATGTAAAGTGCATTCAGGATGTACCGGGTGTGCTTCTCTATACCCAGACGGGCACCACCACCAAAGAGGGCATTGTTCTGCCTAACTACAGGTGTGCTCGAGGGTCCACATCCCTTGAGTCCTTCCACTTACATGTGAACAGGTTCATTCCAGGTCTGTATGAGTCCATATACATTGATGAGATTAAATATATAGGGTTCAACGTTTTATTATTATTATGATTAGTATTAATACTGCTAACCTGTTCAGTATTAACACTGACAAAACTCTACTTAACATTATTTGTCACATTGTCTCTCTCTTAAGGGACGAGTGCAAACAGCCTTAACTTCCAGCTGTACCTCCTGGAAGGACTTAATCGATGGAACCAGGACCGTCAAACTGCATCCCTGGCAGCCAATCCTTCCAGCCTGCTCAGTTACTCAGGGGACCTTGTTCACTGTGCCAACACCATGTGTCTCAAGGTGCTTGGAAGGAAAGCTGTGCCCTCTTTTCAGCCCCCTGCTGTTTACACTGGTGAGTTTAACCTTTCCACAAGGATGAGGTGATATTTCATATCCATGAAATATAATAACCTCTTCAGTTAAATTTCTGAAAGCTAATTTTCCTCTTCCTATTCTTTTGTCTGTCCCAGGGGAGCTAATAGGTATTGATTACCTCTTCCGTCAGACTGGAAGGCCCCTGCAGGATATACAGCCTGACTCAGAGGAGGCCGAGCAGATGCTGGAGGATGTCTGCACTGAGGAACAGGGAGATGAGGGCTTTGAGGATGCTGTGTATGACCCAACCGTTGAGCGGCTGGACCTGTCCTCAGATCCGTCACCTACCAGCTCTTCAACTCCCTCTTCTCTCCACTCTACTGCTTCTCCTCCAAGGCCTGGATGTAGCTCCACGGCAGCAGCATCTGAGCATCATGTGGTAATATTCTCATCACATTTCTTTCACCGTACAATGTCTGTAGATAATTGTGGCTGTGTTGTGATTACACTTACAGTAATATATGTAGCAGTGCTATCAAGAAACCAACAAAAATTACATGCAATAAATACAAATCTGGAGAATGAACAAATTTATAAAAGCATAACACACTCTACTTAAATTACATTTTATTTCTAGATTGAGTATGAGGACACAGACATGCCCCCTGTCCCATCCGCCCCTCCTGCTGGTTCTCTTCTTTTAAGTTCCACCAGCCTTTCTGCGACTACTTCTCCTGCTGCAAGAAATACTTCTGTAGCGCGACGGGTGAGTGTTTCTTTGGTACGATTAACCACAGAACCATTTATACTTGTGGTATGCTATGGATTTGTATTTCTATTCAATTTCCCTTTTTTTCCCAGGCTTTGGATTTTCTGCCCAGGGAGTTGCCTGGCCCATCAGCCGTCACCGCCAGCTCAGCCTCCATGCTTCCTCTTCCCACCACCCTCTCGCCCTCTGTCCCTACAGCCACAGTTTCCTCTGCATCACAGCACACCACCCCAGCAGCACCTGCGCAACATCTGGTGAGTCTTTTGCTAAAGAATTACACTGAGACAGTAATGTTCCTTTCCTGTATTTGCTACTATGTATTTTTTTTGTGCTCATTTTGATGTACTCTTATTTTTACCAGGCAGTGGATGAGCGTTGTATTCCTGGAATGGACCTCGTGGATTGCCTGGCTGACTACTTGGTGGGGCTAAGACTTGAAACTGGCCTAACCCTCACCAACCTGCAGGCCAGTACAATTATAGCCCTGTGGCAGAACCTCCTGCCATATGATCGCCAGCGGGTGGAGTATGCTGCACGGCACAAGACTCGCCTGATAACAGGACGCTTCAGGTGCTCCAAACAGAGGGCTGAATTCACACCAGGTGTGGAGAGCACGACACGCTGTGTCTTAGGGTCAACAGGATCCCCTGCACAGTGGCCAGACTGTTGTCGCCTGGTAGAGTCCATCTTTATCAAACTGTGCCGCCTCTATAAGAGCCCTAAAAAACAGGGCTCTCAGGTTCTGACAAGATGGACTCTCATCATGAACGATTATATAAAAATCAGGGAGCTGGTCCTAGGTAATGGTGTGGTGATGCAGGCTACTACACTGCAATTGTTTGAGGTCAATCAAACAACCCTCATTCAGTGGCACAACAAGCGCCTGAAGAGGCAGGATTGTAGTATTCTGCTGCAAGGGGTTAATTTGCCTCCCGCTATCCCCATTGCTCCGGTGCCTCTGCCACCTATGCAGTCACGCCCCACTGCTGCACCCCCACATCCTGGCCCCTACCATCAATACCACTTGCCAGAGAGTACAGTAGGAAAGGCAGTGGACAAGAGAAAATCTGTTCGTCCAGCCCCACCAGTCTACTTGCCTCCAGCTATTCATGTTGCTCCTGTGCCTCTCCCACCAGTGCAGTCACGCCCCACTGCTGCACCCCCACAGCTTGGCCCCCAGCATCGATTCCACTTGCCACACACTTCTGCAAGAAAGGCAGCGGACAAGAGAACGTCTGCTCTTCCAGCCGAACACCCTCATCCGCCAAAGGCTGTCTGCCCAGGATTGCCTTCTCTTGTCACACAGCAGACACATCCGCATAGCTCTGCCCCTATGCCTGTTGTACCCCCACCCATCCCACCCTGTGGTACATTCGTTTTTTTGCCCCCACAAGTCCCTGCACTGAGGTTGCTTGCTCCCGCTGGCCCCCTCCCGCCCCCATCTCCTGCCCGAAGAAAGTACATTCGGACAACAGAAACAATAAAATGCGGTCAGTGTCATCAGCCCCGGGTTCAGGAAAATGGCCATCGCCAATATTATGGCTCTGTATACTGTCCTGTTACAACTGGCATGCCACATGACCAGTGGCTGGAGGACATGCGGAGGAAGAGGGGGGCAAAGAAATGATGCCATTCTGTAAATAGTGTAAATAATGTATGTATATAGTTTTAAAAGACAGTGTTATTGCGACAGTCAAGTATTTTTTATCCTCTATTGCTTATTGGTTTTCTCTTTTTTTGTATGTTTATTAGCCAATACATGAGGATCTCTTTCATTCTTTGTATTTTCATTGTGTTTTTATTACCTCCAACAAAGACGTAATTTTTCACTCTTGTCTGTATCTTGGTCCATTTATTTCATTCATTCAATCGTTGTTACTGTTGTTTGTGGTTCTCTTTATAAAGATATCCTGTATTTTTTTAATAAATGTATATACTTTTTCTACAAAACTATCTTGTTTATTTTTCCCAATGCACTATGCAAGCATTATAAATATTACCAGCATTACAAGCAGTACAAACCCGCTGTTTGAACGTTTCACCAATATAAAGTAACTAAGTGACATTTAAGAGATTCATACCAATAGGTAACAGTTTGGGTAAATAGACACATGCTGCTGCCGGGAATCGAACCAGGTACCCTTGGATCCACAGCTGCTTATGCCATACTCAAACAAAGTCTATTTTTGGTCATATTACTCTAATTAATACGATAACCTACGCATCCTACAACATCTGACAGGCAACAGGTTCAGTTTCAATTCCCTGTTCTTTCCATTTCCTCTCTTTTTCCTCTCTCTTTTCTTCCCCTCTTCTTCCCCCCCCTCTTCCCCCTCTTCCCCTCCTTTTCTTTTCTTCCCCCACCTAAACAGACTATTGTTCCCCAGCTTTAGCGGAGTCGGTAGAGCATGAGACTCTTAATCTCAGGGTCGTGGGTTCGAGCCCCACGTTGGGCTATCAATCTTTTTTCCTAAGGATGAAGGAACTTCCAGTAGTTGCCGAACAGTTAATTGGATAGTTTTCACATTTCCAACAGTCCCTGAATGCACCACTTTAGAAGATATCAATGGACATTTAGGATTAATACTTGGTGTAAATGACGCCGTTTCGAGCCAAATTTGAATGTCTGGTTTCCTTACACTCGTAGGAAACCTCAGGATCAGAAAGAAGGCATGTTAATTTTCTTTTTCTGTTGTTTCTTCACATCTGAATCTTTGGTCACCATCCACTTCAATTGTATTGGATTCTGCTGCAACGCTGTTTACCCCTGAAACTCCAAAAGTGTTTTGTGGACTCAAACACTTTACCTACCCACCCCTCTATCGGCATAGTGGAGAGTAGATAATGAGTGAATTTTAATTTTTGGGTGAACTATCCCTCTAAGAAGATTTAGCCTAAGAAACACTATGTGGCATTTACCAGAGCCTGATCACCAGAGGTGTGGACTCGAGTCACATGACTTGGACTCGAGTCAGACTCGAGTCATGAATTTGATGACTTTAGACTCGACTTGACAAAATGTAAAGAGACTTGCAACTCGACTTGGACTTCAACATCAATGACTCGTGACTTCACTTGGACTTGAGCCGTTTGACTTGATAAGACTTGCTCCTTTCCCCAAAACACAAAGATTAAAAAGTATGTTATTAAGGAGCGCTCTGTATCTGTCATCGTGTTTGTGTGCGTCTGTGTGTGCAGCGCCGCCGCTCCCAAAACGTGCACTACGCGCTGTGCGAAAAATCATCATAGTTATTATAATTATGTAGCCGAGCGTTTGGTTGTATCATAAGTCCGGCTTCAGCCGACAAAGGACACGAGAGCAGGTCATGCGTTCGGGACAGCACACCCGTTTATTCTCCGTTCATTTTACAACTTCACTCATCACAGCACCCACTTCCTTTAAAACCCTGTTTCAAAATAAGAGTCACTACCAACAACCCACTTAAAACCGGAAATACAAATCAACCCTCAACAATAACGTCATTAAATAAATTAGCTTACAATTATAATGCCGATATTATTTCAGTATAGAAATATTAGGTACCTTTTAGCCATGTATATCACAAAAAAGGCAGAACAAGAGATATATTAAATTGCTCAAAAAAAGTTAAAGAAGATTGACTATTCTTGTTTGTACTTATTGATGATAATTTAATGTAATCATAGAGGAGTTATGCTTAGGGCACCAAAATGGCTCGCAGCGGCACTTGGTGGAATCATACTACGTCCACATCGTGCACAAATGACTGACAGACTTTTGGCCAATTTGGTCTTTTGCAAATGCAATTCAGCATAGGGCCCTGACATATAAAAAGCACAACCCTGTTCATTGTTATGTTCAAGTATTTGTTATGTTTCTCACATGTACACACACACACAGACAATATGAGGTAAGATAAATGAGATGAGATAAACACAGGACAAGACAGAAATGTTCATGTTCATGTATTTGTTATGTTTCTCACATGTACACACACACACAGACAATATGAGGTGAGATAAATGAGATGAGATAAACACAGGACAGGACAGAAACTGCTGTGGAACTAGTTAAAATGCAAAATACAATGTTAGCATTTTTGTACAAATAATTACAGTTGCACTTGTTTGTTCAAATGTGTTCATTCTGTAGGAGTGGTTTAAAATGAAGAATATTCTTGCAAAATATGAGTTAAATGTTAAAAATGACTGGTTAATAGTGCAATAGGGAAGTGCAATGTTGGCACAATTTTTTTCTGTAATTTCAATTGCACTTGTTTTAATAAATAAATAAATACAGATTTTAAAAGCATACATGATCTGTGTAAATATATTATTACTCAGTGATCAAAAGGACTCAAAAAGACTCGAAACTCAAACTGCAGGACTTGGACTTGACTTGAGACTTGTCAGTCTTGACTTTGGACTTGACTCGGGACTTGCCTGTCTTGACTTGGGACTTGACTCGGGACTTGAGGGCAAAGACTTGAGACTTACTTGGGACTTGCAAAAAAATGACTTGGTCCCACCTCTGCTGATCACAGATGTTTGAGAGTTGTAGAGCAACTTTTATGTAGTTATACTGTAAATTAGTGCTTTATTGTACTGTGTCTGTTTTATATGTTTTCTATAATAAAGTAGCTCTACAGTAGTAAATCATAGATATGTACTTATGATTTTTGTAAGAAATATAAGGTAATTATAATGCAAAAATATAATGCAAGCGGTAAACATCCATTAAAAACAAAATCCTCATTTTAATTTGGATCTGCAACAAGTTTCACACGCACATATCGGTCCCATAATCATGCCTGTTTTCTTTCATCAAGATTCATGCAGAAATCAGTAAACATTTAGTAAAACGTTAAAAAGTTAAGGACATTAAAGAAAAAAAAGCAATAAAGCATCTTTCCACCAAGTTTTGGGGAAATCCGTTCTCTTGTTTTTTGTGTAATCTTACAACCAAACCAACCAAAAGACAAATGGACAGGTTGAAAACATAACATCCTTGGTGGCGATTATCAAGCAAAAAAATTATCATTAGGCACATTCTTATGCACAAACATTTTCTGTCCATGTTCCAATGAGTATGATTGCAAAGATCAGAACAAGGTCTCTAACACTCTCTTTTTTCTCTTTGTCCTCTTTTGCTGCCGTCTCTGCAGGGCGTGAAGCGCTGCAGCCCCGTAACCGGCTGTGAGGAGTTCTACTACCCGCCCTGGAAGAGAGCCCTGTTCAGGTGGCTGGTCAGCCTGCCCATCTGCCTCCTCTGCCTCTGTTTCGTCTTCATCGCCATGCTCCTCTGCCTGGAACTGCAGGTCGGAACAGATAACACAGCCAGAAATCACTTGTTACAAACAAATGTAGTTGATGTATCCTATAGATGATGAATGAGGATAATACTGCACATGTCAATTTTGTTATTTAGTGCATTCCATTAAAATGTTACATCATACCATAGATTAATTTCAGTCGGAAGACTGGTGTGAATTGTGTAATTTTCCAACACAGATTTGAGAATAGAAACAAATGAATGGGACTCTACTAGATACGTATCATGCTTATTGATCATGTTGATTGACCTTGCAGGAAGTGGTGATGGAGATTCAGGAGCTACCTGGTATTACAAGATTCATTCCTAAGATACTTCTGGCCATCACTGTATCCATATGTGATGAGGTGTATAAGAAGATCGCCTACTGGCTCAATGACATGGGTGAGAAGCACAACATTTACTCTCTGGGCATATTATTATCTCTGTGACAGACAATGGAAGAGAGGAAATTACTCTGTACTACTGTAATTTAGTCCAGGTACATTCATAGGGTTATTATATGTATAATGATACAGATCAAAAAATAGCTCTATGGGGCAATTAAAGGTTAAGCAGGACGGAAACAGCATTTCTATAAGGGCCTGAATGATTTACTAATGAACATTTGGCCGATATGAGCCTTTCACATACATTTTGTTATCGGTATTTATATTTATTGATATGAAAACTTTTATCTTTTAGAATAAACCAAGCAGAAAATATATATGCATTTATTTATTTATTTTTAATTATTTATTTTCCTGGTTATTCTTCTTCACGTTGTGGAGGTTTGGCTGTATTTGATCTTTGATTTATAGCATTAATAATAAAGTTAATGGTTTAACTGTGAAAAATCAAGCCTCAATTACATTTCTTTGTCGTAAGGGTTTTGATACCAACTTCTTAGGAATCATTGCCATTTTCTATAAATATATATATCGGGCGGAATATTGGTATCAGAAAAAAAAAAACTCCCTAATATCACTATCAGCGCCCTCAACTATATATCAGTCAGGCTCTACTTCCTGCTGTCATTAATCTGGACGTGGAGTAATGTGTCTCTTCTTTCTCCACCCAGAGAACTACAGACTTCAGAGTGCCTACGAGAATAATCTCATCATCAAGATGGTTTTTGTGAGTCCTGCTTTAGTTTGATGCTTGAATAGAGATGATCCATTCTGATTGATATGCATTTGACTTCCTGCAATATTTTCTGTTTGTTTTACAGTTTGAATTCATCAATTCTTACCTTAGCCTTTTCTACATTGGATTCTACCTCAAGGACATGGAGAGGCTGAAAGAGGTACCAACAACTGTACAATGTTCAGTGTGTAAGATTTAGGTGAAAGGGATCTATTGGCAGGAATTTTATATAAAATAATCCTAGTGATGTTTTCACCAGTGTCTTTCATCTAAATTGTACAAATAATTTTGGAATAGGGCCCTTTATATCTAAATACTCTATATTAACATCAGGAGGGGGTCGTCTCTACGGAGGCCGCCATGTTTTTTACAAACTGGACGAACTAAACACCTTTTGTGTTTTTATGACAACTGAAGGATACCAGAGGTTCTCCTTCATGTTTGGAAGGGGGGAGGGGTATTCAGCTGCAACATGAAACTTCACCACTAGATGTCACTGAATTGTATACACTGAACCTTTAACACCATCTCAATCAATACGATATAACATGGAACGTCATATGTAGTTTATTTCATAATATGCTACTTGGCTTTTGAATCAATGCTCAGTTTTTACTGTGGGTAGTAAACATAATAAATCCAGTATGAAGCTGAACAAAAAAGTAGCATGTTTAATTACATGTCTCTCTGCAAACACTTTCGAAAATGGGCATGTGTTTTACTTTTTGCGTTTCTTACAGATGCTCGCCACCCTGCTGATCTTTCGCCAGTTCCTGCAGAACATCAAAGAGGTCCTCCAGCCATATCTCTATGAGCAGAACAAGCTGGGTGTCTTCACCCCGAAGGTGCTCTGGGAGCTGATCCAAGCCATCACGCTCAAATACGGCCGACTGGCTCTGGGGAAGGCCCAAGCCTCAATGACAGCGTACTCCTTCCTGGGTCCCAAAGGGCTGTCGGTCAGTCCCAGCGCTAACGGTAACCCAGAGCCGAAGAGAAGAGGGGACCTAAAAGCCGGATTCAGGCTGACAGAAGAAGAGTGGGACATGAATGACAGTGCTCTGAAACAACGTAAAGTCAGCTTCACGGAGAAGGTTGACTACCAGGACGTCACAGCGGAGATGCAGGCGCGGGACCGCAGCTCCCTGGAGGACAGTCCCACAATGGTAGAGGAAGGGATGGAACGATCGAGTATTTTTGACAGTTGTGACGAGGACAGTGATTGTGAGCTGCTGTCTCAGGTATGTTGTCTTCTTATTAGAATGTATCATCCCACACTGCAGCTTTATGCTATTCAGTCTAAATTTGTTCAACAATCAATGCCTCCCTCATTATGTTTGAATAATCTCCACACAGATGAATGTGTTTCATGTAGTTATATGTATTAAAGGAAGGGTTGGTTCTTAGTTTCTGAAAAAACATTTGTGTATTAAGTGTAGCTTCGGTTGCAGTGTCAAAGCTTCCGATGTCTCACTGTCTCACCAGAGAAAGTATTTTATAGATTAATTTTAACATTTAAATGTTGTTTTGCTTTTGCAGGATACTAAGGAGAACGCCACTGTGTCCTCTCCGAATGACAACCTTTGCCATAGAAGGAAGAATGTAGCTGAGGAGAAAGAGGACAAGAAGTCCTGGATCGATCCTCCAGAGGAAACCAAAACTGTGACCCTGACCCAGGCTGAGATTGAGAGCTGTATGCAGACGTATGAGGTGGGACTATGATCCAGTCAGAGTAATTACCATTGGACTATTAATGCCAATGTTCATCAAAATTCACGATGTTTGTATCCGGCAGGACACGCTTCAGGACTACCAGGAGATGTTCATTCAGTTTGGTTACGTGGTGCTCTTCTCCTCTGCGTTTCCCCTGGCAGCCATGTGCGCTCTCATCAATAACATCATCGAGATCCGCAGTGACGGCCTAAAACTCTGTTCCGGCCTTCAGAGGCCATTTGGCCAGAGAGTGGAGAACATTGGACAGTGGCAGGTCAGTGTGTCATGTTTCGGAGGATGCGAGATAAACCGTCTGGTGACGGAGCCTGTTAATGTTTCTATGTCTCTTTCTCTAAACACCAGACTGCTATGGAGGCTATGGGCTTGATAGCCATCATAGTTAACTGTTACCTGATTGGTCAGTGTGGGCAGCTGCAGCGTCTGTTCCCCTGGCTGAGTCCTGAGATGACCATCATCTCCATTGTCTTACTGGAGGTACTGTATGCTCTTTAGTTTCGTAGTTTTAAGAAAAGGCCGTTTTATTCCCAAAATTCGGATTTAAAAATACAAATGTGCATGGCCTGCTAATTTTTGCTGTTTTGATTTAATAGAAATATTTTTATAATATTCACTAATGAACAACAAACCTCGTAAGAGTTTGTGGTGTGTGTATGAGATTAGATGTTTTTTCTGTAGAGGAAAAATACAGAATGGGAAACGTGATTGTGTCTTTATGTAACCGTGTGTTGAGTCTGTCCCTCTGTGGTCTTGGTGGTTTACAGCACTTTGCAATCCTCCTAAAGTACGTCATCCATGTTGCCATCCCTGATATCCCTGGCTGGGTAGCAGAAGAGATGGCCAAGCTAGAGTACCGACGAAGGGAAGCTTTCAAGGTATAGTCGTGTCATAGCTTGAAAGACCTTCGGTCAACTTTACGCATGCTGTATAAATGTATTATATTTACCTCCTTGTTTCCTCTGGTCTGTTTGTGTGCATTGTCCAAAGATGTACACTAGGACAATTCTCTTTTGACTCTCCATGAGAAAAAAGTGATTGTCTGCATAGTGTTGTATCACATCAGTGGCCCTCTGCTCTATTTTAAAGACCTCTTCTGAAGAAAATCATCTTTATAAACATGTGAGCATGTCCGCCTTGGGCCTTTTACATAAAAAAGACAGATTTTGAGCTAAACAGCCCAGACTTGACACAAACCTAAGCAACCAATACTGTAGACATGTGGGTTGGGCTCAGTACCTGGAAAAAGCTCCTCGGCTGCAGTTGGAGCTGTGAGGGTGGGGAACAGGGGCGAGACCATAGTAGCATATTCATAGATCTAAGTCAGGAAATGTGTAGCATTACATTTAAGTCATTTTAAAGCCATTACGGGATTTTTTGTTTTTTATTTTTAATGTGTAACTCAAAGAAGAGTTTTAGGTTGTTTAATAAGCTACTGGAGGGGGCCTTTAAAAATCTAAGTGTGTTAAGCATGTGTTCCAATCCAGTAATGGCTGCAAAAAGGTTGCTGCACCAAGCATGGGGAGTAAAGGGGTTGTATTCATTAACTTAGATATAGGGTTAGTAATTCGTTTCAGATTTTTTTTTAATCTTATTTGTTGCAATCCTCTTTACGTCCTGAAAGACATAGCTTTGATGAGGGGTGAGTCCACCGGGGGGATCTCCTGCTGTGTTCTCACATCGAATTCTCCAGTTGGAGAAAGTGTGAAGATAATCCAGAGTCTAATAGGCCTAGTGCGTGTGGGTTGTGCACCAACCTTTGTAGGTAAACGTTAGTGTTTTTGAAAATGTGCCCTGAATAAAACAGCATACTCACTGAACCACTGATGTCAAAATGACTGTGTTGGTCTAAAACGATGGAAGATTCTTGTTTTTCACTTTTTGACGTGTAAATGACAGAGTCTGCAGTTAACAGTTAGGACCAAATGTCAGCATTTTTAGTGTGAACAACAACCAAACAGTTTTCTGGTCTGAACTCTGACTTCTGAACTGAGGGGGTGGATTTCTACTCCAGCTGTGTGCTCTGTTCACCACACATGTATTCATGCTTTTCTTTATCTCCCTCATCTTTCTCTATTTCAAGGTGTCTTTCTTACTATAACCCATTCTATCTCCGCCTCCGTATCTTCTGTTTAACGTGCCCTCCCCCCTTTTAGAAACATGAGCTGCAGGCCCAGCAACACTTCCAACAGCAGCTCAGACGCCGGCGTGAGGAGGAGGATCTTCAGCGTCAGGCCGAGCTGCAGGCAGAGGCCCGTCAGGAGAGCGAGTACCACAAGGCCGAAAGCCAGCACCAGCATCACCACGACAAATCGTCGGGGGCCAAGTCGGGGGACAAGCCCAAGAGACCCAGCTCTCTTCTGGGAAACAACAATGTGATGAAGCTGAAACAGATCATCCCTCTCCAGGGGAAGTTCTCCTCTGGCACCTCACGCTCACCGGCTCAGTCCCCGACTGGAGGTGAGGCCAAGCTGCCTGGATTTCTGAAGTTCCTGAAGTCGCCCGAGATGAAAAAGGAGCCAGCGGTGGCAGCAGGAGCAGCACCAGGCTCAACAGTCACCTCTTCAGTTCTCCCTAGTGGCCAGGAGAGGTCACAGTCCCCCAACAGGACATTCAGTCCTGGGAAGCTGTTCAGTTTCAGCAAATCAGAGGGTACCATTGTGTGTGCCAACGGGACACAACCAGTGACCCAGGCTGCAGCCAGTCAGCCCAACAAGTATGACTTAAACACGTCGCTGGAGGAACTAGCCTCTAGCGAGTCCGATAAAGGAGACTCAATCAGACAACAGACTGATTTAGAAAACTCTGGCTCGAAAAGCTTATGAACTTTCAGCCGTGCTAATGTAACATTACTAACCGAGAGCAATGTACAAATATTCAGGCGACATTCACGGTACTGTAGGAGAACATGTCTCTCACACGGACCACATGTAAAGTCAGTGAGCGTTAGATTTCCACTCTTGATGCAACTTACTCCGCACAAAGTACAACACTAACACTTGATTATCTAGCTTCCACATTAACTATGTACAGTAAGTGTTTGAATGGAGGATTGAGAACCCTCTTGACGTAACAGTTGAAATACTGCATGACTGCCTGGTTTTCCAACAGCGCCAGAACAGATCTTGTTGCTGTCCAGGATCTTTTTAAAAATCGAAATTGAAACATATAAAGAACTTTATCGTCGATGACCTCGTTTTGTCAGAAGGACACGAACAGCAGCTTCCCATTCCACGTCCGTCTCCTTCCGATGCCTGTATTTGAATGCATGTTACGTCGTGTGCATGCATTGCGTGTCCACCATGTGTTTTTGAGTTGTGCACTTTCGAAGCCATTCTATTCCTCCGCAATAGGTCCGATTATATTCACTGTGACCATGAAAAAAATATTCTATTTTTCTTAACTTTGATTTTCTATGAATTATTTTACTACATAAATTAGCGAATGTACTTCTAAGATGCAAAACAAATCTCACTTGAATAAACGTCCATCAAATGACGATGCATCACCTGATTTTGTTCATAAACACCACTGGATGATAGAGCGTGTTACTGGGTTGATTTGTTGCAGGGTTTACTGAATATGAATTTCCCTGGAGAATTGTAACCTATGAAATCAAACTCCTTTTGTTTGAAACCGACTCCTATGGAGATAATTTTGTATCTGTGTCGGCGACATCCAGTCGCCAGAGGAATTCTGTTTTAGGGTGTCTGTCTGCCCCATTTTTTCACTTTTAAGGAATTTCTTCAAATTGGTGCAACTGTTCACACTCGACTCACGGATGAACTGTTAGATAGTGGAGCTCAAAGGTCAAGGTGACAGTCTTGTGATTGTTATTAATTACTTTAGGTACTAACATTTACTTAAACTATAGAACAAGAATGTGGAAATGTTTAGGTCAAAGGTCACTGTGACCTCATAAAACCCCTTTGCCTCATGGAGATATTTTCATGTCATAGATACTTTTATGTTGGCTCACATTTCTTCATATCTTGACCAATTGTTACATGGATTGAAGATTTGATTTTTGTGGTTAAAGGTCAAAGGACACAGTGACCTCATAAAAGTCTAGAAATAAATTGACTGAAACTGCACCGGTCGGTGGCTGGTGTGGGACCAAGCTGCAGTACTTGCAGTTTCAAATTCGTTTTCATTCGATAAGATGAAGCAGCTTCATTCATTTTATAGGAAGGATGAGATCTTCTTCGCCTCCCCTAAATTTTTTTAGATTTACTGAGTTTTAGACTTGACTGTGTATTACAGAGTACACATGCCAGAACAAGATCTGAAATCAACAACACATTTATACAATAAACTGAAAGCAAAGCGTTTAACAATAAACACATTCAGAACTTTATCAGGTGATGTGATACAAATCTTATCACAAAAGTCAAATAAACACACTTTCTATGAAGAGACGGGGGAATTAAATCACTGCATGTCTCTAGTTTTATGTCTTACTCGAGAAAATTAAAGAAGCAGCAAAGTTAAAACACATGCTATGTAAACCTTTGAACAGCTGAACGACTGTAACATGTAAAAATGTACATGAAGAGATGGTAAGATGTGCCAGACATTGACAATGTGGTTAATACAATTAGCAACAGATTGTTTGTATACATTTGCAAAAAAGGTGCAAAGCTAATTAGGTCAAATGCTTCCGTTTGTTCTTTGGCTAAACGAAGTGAAAATACAACGGGGCTGACCTGGGGAAGATAGAGAATTAAGTTGTCTTATTACCTGATAAAAAGGGTCAGAACAATCACGATATTCACACATTACAAATGTACAAAACGTGTGGAGCGTAATGCAACATCTTTACGAGCAGCTGACAGAATGTTTACTTTGCCCTCAACAAATGACCCCTTTCATAAATATTGTGCCGATCGTGCAATTAAACAAATATTGAACATTGAACTTAGAAAGCGGCTAAAGAATACAAAGAAATTTTAGTTTACGTCATCTAGTATGAACGTGTTGGCTTTAATGTGTCCTCACTGATACTAATATCCACTGTGTTCAGCAGTGGTTAATTTCTTCCTGAAGCAAAGTTGACAAAAGGGACAATTACAAAAAAAAAAACAGTGAAAACACACTTATTTCCAATTAAGGCAACAGACGATTACTTGTCCGGAAAAAAATAGACGCATCTCTTTTAAACACTTTTCTTCTTCAATAACAAAACCCTGAATAATCAATCTAAGCAAGGACCACAGTGCAGTTTTAATTTCACTGTGCTGACAGTGATCACGTAAAGGATGAGCTAAAATAAGATTTTAAATTTAAAACTGAAAAAATATATATATATTGGAGTAAGACCTAAAAAGGATGACATGCCACTAATCCCATAAACAGACTTAACTTAAGATATGCATATCTCAGAGATGGTACGAATGACGTCAACATCAAAGCCTTATATGGCTGCAGAGGAGCGATGACTTCCCTCCCTGCATATTGAGAAGAAAACTGTGAGCGTGAGTGACTGAAAACCAGAAGAGTTGAGGTATAAGGAGGTAGATGTATGTTATTTTTCTAAACTACAAAGAGTAAAGTCTGAGGCATAGCTTCTTGGAAGTAAAGGAAGTAGCAAGGAAATCTGTCTGAATTTGAATTGAACATTGGGGTTACTGTTGTTTGAAATGTATTGATCCTTCTGTGCATCAGTGTCCAGGCCTGGGTCGACAAACACACATCCTGAATCTGTGCATTTCAGTGGGTCAGTCTCTGCTGGGTGAACACGGGCAGCATGTTGCTTTATGAATCCTCGCTCAGCTCTCGACTGTCAGTTCTGGCAATTTTTCTCGGCGGTGCCGCGTTGTCCCCGTCTGTGGGTTCCTGCTCTCGCTTTTTTGCTGCAATCTGATAACGCAAGGGAAGAAAGAAGACAATTAGCAAACGAGTAACGCTAATAAACATGATATCTACTGACAGGGATAATACGCATCTTTACCTTTTTGTCCCACTGTTGATGAAGATATCGCAACAAGATGTTTGTCTTCTCTGTGACGATGACTGACGACAAACCACACAGAAACTTATTAGATTATGAAAGACACAGTTACAAGGTGCACAAGTGTTTTGAAATCAGCTACTCTCACAGAGCGTAAACATCAACTGAGAAGTAAAGATGATTTCCTCGAATTGAAAACTGCAATTGATGAAATAAATAAACAAACACATTGTTGTGTTTTTGGAGAATCTTGCTTAGCTCAGAAATAACTACACATAACCAATAATAGGCATTTTATTGACATTTATAGTTCCTCCTGCTCAGGGAACATCCTCTCACTCAATGTACTTACTCTGCTCCGATGGATATTCTCGTGTTGGTAGATACACAGATGGTCGACGGTTCTGAAAGAGTATGAAGGTCTACATTAGCATGTTAATGTACTCCACACATACTAAGGGATACGTACCATGGGACCAGACATGGTTGAATTTGAGACCCAAGCCAAATTAAAACGTAGTTCTGCTATAGTCCTAGAATAGGTAATGCAGTCTTTTGTCACCTCTCAGCTAAACTACTGCAAATCCCTTTATATGGGGCTGCCAAACTCCATCCTGTCCCAGTTACAATTGGTTCAAACTGCAGCTGCTTGATATTAAACAGGCAACATATCACTCTTACTCTGGCAAAACTACACTGGCTTCCAGTTAAATATAGAATTGATTTGAAAATTTTACTTTTTGTTTACAAAGCTCTGATTGTTGTTACTGCTAGTGACATCACCAATCTCTACCCCCATGTGACTTGTGTCATCTTCTTGCTGCCCACAATCTCTGGAGCATTCTCCCATTTGATATCAGGTCCACCCAACTATCACTGGCACTAAAGCTAATTTACTTTCTCTTTTTCACTATTTTCAAGATTATACATCTCATCTGTTCACCGATGCTTGTGTCCTTTGCCATGATGCAAATACATTTTGGTCAAGATATTCTATATGTTATTTGCTATATAAACTCATCTGCCTCGACTAAGTTCCACCTTGAAGTGGCCTGGTTTAATCTTGATGTAATCGTTGGTGGACGACAGACGGGATCACTTACCGATGCTTTGCATACTGAGTCCGCATGGAACCTGCTGAAGTTGCTCTTGTTGTAGACCGGCAGTCCCTTCAGAAAGTCCCCCTGTGGACAGAACACAGCAGAGCCATTGAATACGAGCTGCCATAAAACAAACCTTACTCCTCTCATTTAGCAAGACATCTTATTGGTACCGACTTGTACTGTGTCATGTCCGTCGCCCCGTAGGGAACAGGTATTTTACACAACTATTAAAGATAGTACGATGTATCCACCCACCTTCTCCATTTCGTCTGATGACCAGCTCAGTCACAGTGAAACCGAACAGATGCTAGTCTGTTAGCTGCTAGATGCTAGTTGCTGGAGCTTGATGTTGTTGTCGCGGCCAGTTTGTTTACCCCGCTCGACAGCTTCTAGCGACGGCCACTGGATATATGCTAAGCAGTGTGAACTGGTTTCATCATGTTGCTTCAGTCAGTCAGAAAGTTCCCGTCGTGTAAAGCTGATGATACAAAGGCTAAAACTAGACGTTCCTCGGTGGTTTAACGCAAGTAACTCACGACTCCATCTTTGTTGTTCGGATCTTCGGGGGCGGGTAAACTCCTTGTTTCCACGTTTCCAATAGGATGGGCTATGGCGGATGTGTGTCGACAGAGGAGAGGGCGGAGCGATGATTGGCTGAATATGATTATGTAACAGACCAATCCTCGAGCACAGGGCGGTTGTGACGTCATATTCAGCGAACACAACGCGAGTCCTTGGTGCTGCGTTCACGTGCTCTTTTGTTTCTTCGGTGTATTGACGTGGGGGGAATGAGGGGACAAAAGGAAGCTCATAAACCAAATGTGACATATTTATCTTTTTAAATATTTCAAACAACTCTTAAAATTATAAACATAATAAAAAAGAGCAAATAAAAATGATCCAGGTGTGACAGAAGTATGAATAATATTTATAAATGCGTTTTTATAGACCATTGGTTCCCAAACTGGGGTACGTGTACCCCCAGGGGTACGCAAAGTGGTTCGGGGTACGCGGAAAATAGTTGATGTGAGTTTTGCATAGCTCACCATCTTTCGTGTCCCTGCGCACGTTCTGCGGGGGGTATTTAGCTGAAGATCAAATGTATGACGGGGTACGGGACTGTAAAAAGTTTGGGATCCACTGGTATAGACCAAATAGTCTGATGTAAGTTACTTATGATAGATGGTAAAACTCATCTAGTTTGCAAAAAAAAACAAAGTGTACCATGTGACATTTATTTCCATTTTTCCCAGTCAACAACTCGTTTTTCCGATTATTCCAACACCACCTGAATGGTCTGTTATGTCGACCTCCATGTACTTTATTCAAATTTATGTTGAACAGCGTGAAAATACTGAATTTATGCAAAAGGTTCAATAAGAGCAATCGCAGCTCTCCTCTGAAACTATATGTCACGACTCATGATTGCTAATAAGGTGGCCTATTATTTTTTCAACCTGAGTTAACCATGTGTACAAAAGCTAAATTTAAAAACTGACAAATAAAAGGTTTTATAGACAACATAGAACAAACCATGTCCATTCCAAACTAAACTAGCTACTGAAAATGTGTCTCTTAAATCTGTAGTTTAGTTGTGTGTTATTGATTTAATACCAGGCACCTTAAGAGATACTGCAATATATTTCTGTTACTTCTATGGGCCATTTGCTGGCATGTAATTGTAAGGCAAAGCAAGTGTCTCTTTGCATAACATTTTTATTTGTCACAATTTCTCATTTCCCACTCTGAGTCTATAATTGAACCTCTACTGATGACGTCTGAACCTGATGTAACACAGGACCACAAGGACCTGGCTCACTGAAAGCAGTCCTCTCCTCCTGCTCCTCAAATACCCAGTTAACGCTCTACTATAATACATTATAAGTCTATACTTCCTTTAGCTGAATAAAACAATCTCTTCCACCAATATATATGGCAGTCAAATTTGAAGGTCAAGACTTATGACTGCAACACACTTGTTTAAGATCACATGGAAAATACTATAAATACTGCAGGCTTGATTTGTATCTTAACCAGAATGTGGTGTTTACATTTAAAACTAGCAATGACAGTGGTTTTACAAGATCATTTTTATTAAAGATGCTTTTTTGTTCTTCAATTCACATCACAAGCCAAATCAATAAATCTGCTTATATTAGAGATTATAACTTTACAGAGATGTTGAGTATTATTTGATATGGGTGGAATCAGGTCCATCAACACTAATTGGGTGAAACTGCCCGACTTGTTTCTTGTTTGTCGAGGGCCAGTTTCAACTCTCCCACCTATTATCAATGTAGCGGGAAGGCCAAACCTAAACCACACCCAGTATCACCAGGTCACATATTACAGAGGTTCTCTCCCATTTGCTGAGCAGCTCCAGCATTTCAGAACAAATATCTTTTATTTCTTGACAGTCTCATCAGGTTTTCCAACAGGAATCTTTAGTGTGAAAGGGATTTCCGTCCTTTCAGCATGCGCCGCAGAATCACTTCTATGCCTCCTCGAGAGCTGACCCTCTTGATCCACCCGTGGGTTCTCTTGCGCTTGATGTTCTTGGGTTGATACTCGGTGCCTCTTTTCCTTGTCCGAATCTGCTGGTACTGGCAGGGAAGCTGCTGGAACACTCCTGAACCCTCAGCTTGTGAAGAAAGTGGACCGCATCTGGAAATCAGAGGGGCTGAGGTTGCTCGGGCCGTTATCCAGCTGCTAAATAATCTGAGATGGGGGATGCCCGATGTGGCAAGGCTCCCTGCAGGGATGTTGCTGAAAGAGCAAATTACAATGTTACTCTTTAATATCATGCCTCTGCTGCGATGACACTCGCATTGAAGTGAATTAATGCTGCTGCATCAAATGTCATGCTTTTCACCATCAACATAACAATTCAATTCATTCATATAGATACTGAGAGCATATTTAACCGTTACTTTGATTTACAACATGCTAACACGTAATACCTATGATCACAGTTGTGTGTAATCAGTGTGAAAGACAATGTTGTAGAGCACGAACACGTAAGGTCACTATAAACACAAAACATGTAGAGGTGCCAGAAAGGTTTGACTAGCCACGCTGCTAACGTACTGCTACAGCTAGCTAGCCTGTGATAGCATCGTAAACAAACAGCGTTAGCTTTGCCGTTTGTTTCTCACACACACACGTATAACTCCTGTTACCTGCGAGTTATTCCACTCAGTCTGGAGATAGACGACAGTAAAGTATTCATTTTGAGAATTTTAGTCAGCTGCCACTGACATGAGATCAGTGAATGTCACAGGTCTGCCAGACAACCTGCGAATATGAAGCACAACGATTGGCTTAGCCGTTTCATCCAATTGAAACGCTTCTTACTGCAGTAGTACCTCCCTGAGTGTTGTCTTTCAGGCAGTGAACCGACCACCTTCATTCACTGAAAACACGTTTTTTTAAAGAAGCATCACTTGTTTGTTTTTTCAGGGTCCTGGTTTGAGGTTAGTGCTTGATGAAAATAAGATAGTAAAGGTCTAGATTTCCACCAGTATAAAGCCTGAGAGGAGGCTCTGTCTGACAGATTTTACCCGAGGAATAAAATCGTAACAAATACAGTATATATAACAACAACACAACAAATAATATCTACAACTGAGGGTCACTGACTGGACTGTCTTTCTCTTTTCCTGTTTTTTGTCAGCTGGACGACCTGCGGGGGGAGCCTTGGAATGCACACATGTTTGCATGCAGTGTTGTAAGCCTGAAGGGTGGTTGGTCCCATAAACATGGTGTTGTTGTAGGTCCTTGCAGTGAAACTTGCAGTGGTAGTGATCACCATGTGCTCCCTGGGCTGTGTCTATTGGGTTTTGCGACACAATCTCCCCATGGTAAATATGCTATCTACATAATTGTGTCCACTATTTATGTTAAAGTGTGTTGTTTCTCTGTGGTCTCTGGCATTATAATTATCAGCAGAATAAAAGTTATTGATTTTTAATTATAATCCTCATATCTTTTTTATTTCTTGGGTGCTCCATTCCAGTCCTCCAATTTTCAAATAAAGATTTACTTGTGAACGGAATGCACTTCTCCCGCTCTTCTTGAACCCCAAAAATGTAATTGTGTCCATGCACACTGTGGTCTTTAGTGTCTGGTACGACAGATATTCTTAATCATATTCTGATTAAGACAAATTTGTCCGTCTAGACTCTGTGTTGGTCACACTGATATTCTGTAGTATGGAGTGAGTCTGGTGAAGAGTATCCACCACTACCGGCTTTGGTTTCTACATTGATGGAAATAATCAAATAGAGCTTTAGTTGATTTAAGGATTCCAGCAAATGTCCTAACAGTGTATGTTACAGAACTGTATATTTAAACACAGAGGTTGTAGGATTGTATGAGAAAATGTAATGTTTTTGTCATTTAAGGATGTGAAATCAAAGGGTCTGTCTAGTCACAGTGTAATACAAGATGCACATCCTGTATATGTTTGTATGGAAGTTGTTTGTTGCTCTCTGATAATGAGAGCCCATCTGGATTGCACAAACTCATTTGTTTTCCTGGAGAATTTGAGAGCTGTATTTCCCACATAAGCTATATGCTGGTATGGTAATTGGCCTAACTGGCTTTCGAGTCATTTTCTTAAAACACCAGTGTGATAACCAGTAGCGATAAAGACACTTGTTATTAACTGTGGTTGTAACACAATAACAGTAACTACACAACTGTTGGCTCACAGGCTCCCCCCACCGCAATAGCTGTGCGGTGACAGGCACTGCTCCCAGTGCAGCACCAGACTGTGGTGGATGTGAGCTCAAGGGTAACAGAGAAAAAACAGCAAATCTTCATCCAACAAAGGCCATTCCTGCTGACAGGGAGGTTTCCAGGTGTCTGATCATGTTGTTGAAAGACAATGTTGTTTTTTATGAACAACAGCACGATTCCTCTCCTAGTGCTTTTGGTATTTTTCATATTTTTGATTTTGATTACACGCTATCAAAACACAAGGTCGTTGTATCTGTATAATGTCAGTGTCAGTGGACATATATTCATCTATGATGTTTTAAATTCATACGATCTGAAGAGATACAAGAGGGTTTTTGACCTGAATAGATCTAATAAGACTGTATGCAGTGATAGCACCACCTACTGGTAACAGGAAGTCAGCCTCATTTTGCAACTTAAAGGGCCGGTATTTTGCAACCTTCTGGGATTTAATTTGAGTTATTGGTACTCCTCAGATGATACATCAGTGGTTTAGTGTCGAAAAAACAGTTTTCATACTTTGAGAGTACCTACTGACCCCCTTCAAGTCATTAAAGCCCGGAACATTTATTTTACACAATATGGGCCCTTTAAATTAGATTGACATAAAATGTCACTGTGTGGTCTGCATTTGATTTTGTGGACCGTAATACGTGATTAGTGGACGTGATGCCGGTTTGCACCGGTCCCGACAGCTCTCTCCCGCAAGCATATCAGTTCCAGAGTTCGCAAGTGCCTGGGCCCACACAGTGCTGCTAGCAGCACTAGTTAAATTCAATTTTTGTTGCATATTTTCTTTCTTATAGGTATTCTTGCACATATACACCACAACAATTTCCTTGTATGTGTATCCCTGACAAAATAACCAGTTTCTGAGTATATACAAAAAACTCTGAATTTGAAATGGGACCACACATTGTGATGTGTCAGCTCATTTAGAAAAAATAGCTGGAGCCTCAGTTCATCTTCTCCATCACTCTCTCCCTGAGTGCATGCACACGCACGCGCACAGTTAGCTATTCTGTCAGCCTTAGCAACAGGGGAATGAGCCTCTGCCATTGGCCTCCTCTCTGCACACGCTGCTCCTCTATTCGCCCTCCGCGCTGCCACTCGGAGAGAGACCGCGTGTGCTGCAGATACAAGGGCAGCAGGGTAGGGCTCGGCCTGGATGCGCAGTGGATGCTTGGGGAGAACAACACAACAGTGTGTGTGTTGATGTTTTTTTTTCCTTGAAACGTAATGGGTGTCTCATTGAAATGCATGTGGCATATTTTTAAGGAAGCATGCGCCATTACCAGCAATGCAAACCCCTGTGATCGCAGTGTGATGAGGCCATTAAGAAACGTTGACTGTTTTGCAGCAGCATCTCCAGCGTAGACAAATTGTTGCACCAAATGCAACGATTCTTTCATGTCACCGTCGTCAGCCCTGGACTCGAGTCGTTTGCTGCAGATTTCTAATCAACTGAATCATCAATAATTCTGCAGGTAAGGGATGGATTTGAATTGCCTTAATATGTCTAAGTAGCTGATGTTTATTGTGCAATCAGCATCAATACAACCGCTGCACCATTGCTTCATGCATTTGTCCTGTGACAGCGCACAAACAATCCATCCATCAGCTATCTATCTATCAATAATATACAGTTTGCAGGTATGGCTTGCTGCAAAAGACTGCTATACTTTGAATCTTGCAACTATATCCTGCGTAAATCTATATGAGAATTGCAAAACAATTTTTAGCTACGTATGAAGCATGATACTTCAAATATTTGACCCCTGCAGCCTATTATTGCAGTGTATGGCTTTCATGTTTTGGGTTCACAGGCTCACACAACTAGCCACACCATAGGACATCTTTGCATTAGGCCTTGCAGTGGGTTATAATGGTCTGTTTTTTTGCAAATATTTAATGTGCACACATTTTGTCGCTCTACTGTACTGTGCGTAAAAGTCTAGCTTTTGGAAATGGAGCAGCACACGGTGTTCCAAATATTAGTGTAAAGACTTGACAGACACATCAACCCAGATATTCTGCAGTGCAGACCAACAATTTAACATGGCTGAGTAACCTTCAGCCTGTTTGTTGTTAGGGTTTGTGGATCTCTTATGCCAAATTTAAATCGTGGTTGGAGGTAGGGTGTTGGAGAGTAGGTCAGGAGGAGATTCCATGATTTAATAAACTAAACAGAGCTGCCTGATACAGCTCTAGTTTGTTTTCTTTGAATGACCTGCAGCTTTATGTCAGGGACATCCTAGCTACTGTAAGTGACCATGTCTCATCATGTACCACTTGTAGCTATACAGAGCAAAGGATACTGGAGGAATCCACAGATAATCTTATGATATAAAGATTGGCATAGGTTGATGGTGCATTTGTAATGGAGAGCATATGTTTTGATTTGTGTTGAACTGTTCACCAGTAAAATACTATCATTCTTCTCGAGGACAAATAATGATGACATTTCTAAATTATTTTTCTCTTTATCTGCCTTATATACAGATACTGATTTATTTTGTGATAGGGAAAGGACAATGTAACAACAGATATTGGTTGGGCTCTACTTGCAGCTGAGCTGACATTTAAAAACCTTCATAAATAGTCAGATACCTTTAGGCCTGCAGCAGTTTCTATCAGCCTCGCAGCTCGTGTGTCTCTCTTGTGCCAGCGCTCCATGTTGATGTTTGTGGAAAAGGAACAGTCGGCTGACATTCACCCAGCTCCACCAGGATGTAACTGGAGAGCCTGTGATGCACTGACCTTCAGACAAACCTGCACAGAACACAGACACATGCACAAATGAACCCTACCCTGTGTGGTTATTGGTTATAAATTGGATGTTTGTCAACAATTGACTGGAGAAACATTTAACAAACACAAACATGGAATCCTTGCATTTGTGATAAGGTGAATGAATCTCCTATAGTTTCAGTTATGTGTGTGTTCAAACTCTTAACGTATTACATTTTGTCTTGTGTCGAACACAGGCATGGTCTACACAACATGTAACATGGAATATTTTGAGCATTGATGTGACTATCAGCCCTGCAGGCGGTGAGGTGCACACTGAGCTCTGCTTAAGAGGAAACAGTAAAGCCTTACAGTGTGACTCTTACCACTCTGTTTCCTGGAGATAACCAGCCTGTGGTTAAACTAAAACTGAGGACTAGCGATGCTTCACTTACACAACATGACATACTGTAGTTTAGCTGTGACTGGAACATATCTGAGAGTTTTTTTCATCTCCTCTCCACTGGATATGGTGATATCCTGGTAAACTGCCATCACACTGCGAGGAGACATGCTCTATGCAGGCATGTTTACGGTCATGCAAGATGACTGGTTGTTTTCTATTTATATATATCCTGACTCTGACCATGTGAAAAGGACAGGTTATTAATAGAAAACATGGAGGCCGGATTGACATAGGGAACAAGTTTTACTTTCATGCTGTTCTGTTTGTGGGTCCATGAATGCTTAATGCTTCGTCACCCAGGTGAGTGTGTCAGTGGAGCGTTAGCTGGACTTGCACTGACTGTGGTGTTTTGCATTTGCATAGTGGTTCCCAGTCTGTTAAACTGAAAGCATGTCAGTGTGTTGCGTTTCACTCATCACCGTGTGTGGTCCGATCGGAGGATAAAGGAGACGGTTTCATTGTAACTGTTGCTAGGAAACAGCTTGGGCCCAATCTAATAGGAATCCAGCTGGGACCAAATCTCATCCTGCTGAGCTGTTGACATTTTGCAAACACTGCAAACCTGGACTATATACACTGTATAATAATCTAAAGTTTGAATGCTAGTAAAAAAATGATGCTGGTAGGAGTAGAGAAAAAAGCTTCACTGACCCACACATCTGTTCATACAACTTGTACATTCTATGTTCTCCTTTTGTGCTATGTTTCAAATTGAGCATTTGACTCATGATCTGCTTTGCTGTATCTGTGCTGTTGTTTCTGCAGGGGAGCGTCATGCTGACCAGCATCACTGAGGGGATCCTCTGCTGCCTGACTGGGAAGGCTGCCAGTCTGGTCTTGCCCCTGGAGTCGTCAGAACCCTCCGATGGGTTTGAGTTTGTAGAGGTGAAACCTGGAAGAGTGCTGAGAGTGCGGCACATCGTCCCTGAGCGTCAGCCCATAGTAACAGAGGATCAAGTTGCAGACAAAGAGAAAACAGACGGGAACTGCGCTGATGAAGGCTCTCCTCGCTCTAATGAGAGCAACACTGGCAGCAGTGTCCACTGCAAGAGGAAGATCACTGTCTACCGCAACGGCCAGTTGGTAATTGAGAATCTCGGTGACGTTTTGCACTCTGAGATCCTGCAGTGTCAGGATGGGGATCTGGAGCCATGCAGCACAGTGGAGGTGGAGCTGGCAGACTACAAAGAAATCGCCTCCTCTCCAGACCCAAAACCTGTTCCTCCTCCAGTTCCTCCTCCTCATGGCGAACAGAAGCCTGCTCCACCTCCTCGCCGCCGCCGTCGCAAGCCAAAGCGCACAGTGGTTATAGACTCAAATAGGGTGATCGCTAGCTGCAAAGGGACGCACTCAGACGTGGCGTTGTTCTTTGTGCATGGTGTGGGAGGCTCTCTGGACATTTGGGGCAGCCAGCTGGACTTCTTCTCTCGGCTGGGCTATGAGGTCATTGCGCCGGATCTGGCGGGGCACGGAGCCAGCACTGCTCCACAGATTGCAGCCGCTTATACTTTTTATGCCCTGGCTGAGGATCTACGCGCCATCTTCAAGAGATACGCTCGGAAACGCAACATTCTCATCGGCCACTCATATGGGTGAGTCTTTGAAAGATGCTATATATCAAATCTTTAACCACCAATATCTGTTATAATCGTTTTTACAACATGCTGGTAACATGCTGTCTCCATCTTTTCCAGGGTGTCATTTTGCACCTTCCTGGCCCATGAATATCCCGATTTAGTCCATAAGGTGGTGATGATCAATGGAGGAGGTCCCACAGCTCTGGAGCCCAGCCTCTGCTCCATATTCCAGCTGCCATCCTGCGTCCTTCACTGTCTCTCACCCTGTCTGGCCTGGAGCTTCCTCAAGTAAGAGCTGCACTGGTGTGGTGCAGAAAACTATCACCAACTTCTCTGATTGCAGGCTAAACATTTTGTGTATTTAAATGTCATATCATTTGACACAATGTTTTCTCTCTCTAACACCTTTTAGAGCGGGATTTGCTCGTCAGGGCACAAAAGAGAAGCAGCTGCTGAAGCAGGGCAATGCCTTCAACGTGTCACCGTTCGTCCTGCGAGCCATGATGAGCGGCCAGTACTGGCCAGAGGGGGATGAGGTCTACCATGCTGAACTCACCGTTCCCATCCTTCTAGTTCATGGCATGTGTGACAAGTTTGTACCCATGGATGAGGATCAGCGCATGGCAGAGGTATAGCACATCTTCCTTATGCTGATGTATCTTAATTTTTGATACAAAATGTCCTGTTTCTGCTGCGGTGATATATAATATAATGATCTGCTTTCATTTTCTTAGATCCTCCTATTTGCCTTCTTAAAAGTCATTGAGGAAGGCAGTCACATGGTCATGATGGAGTGTCCCGACACTGTCAACACTCTCCTCCATGAGTTCTTCCTGTGGGAACCCGACATGTCTAAGAAAGACAGCAGCAAGACAGACACAGAGAAGACAGTTGCTGCCAGTGACACTCTCCACACGCTGAAAATCAACAAGTCGATGGATAAATAACCAACAAGGACGTCTAGTTTAATCAAGCAGAAGGCCTTTTATGGCATGTTTGCGTGTGTTCTTAAGGCTGCTGCCAGGCTGAGAGCTGTTATATACAGGGCTACATCTTAAGGATGTGGGCGGCCACTGGTGCTTCAAGATAAAGCAGGACTTAGGGCGTGGTGCCAACAAGAGTACGATGGGACAAACATAAAGACGAGAGGAACAGATGCAAATTCAAAGTCGGTGTCTGCTTTGCTTTTTGATACAAGTCTGTGCTCCATCACGTTGCGTTTGCAAAATGTGACAATATCTGGAAAACAAAAGGACTATGTCCACTTGTGATGTGTGTTTGAAATGTTTCTTGTGAAGAACTGACTATGGCAGGATGCATAGGGCATACAATCCATGAAATGGTGTCTGAGGGTCCTCACCTTTATCTTAAATACTCTGTAAAGTACTGTCGAGCTTCTGTTCTGCCCTTGTTGAACAGATATTATCTTATCATTGGGCCCATCTTACATCTGATTTGAGTGAGAAACTGGCAAATGTATTGAATTGAGGAATTACAGATGCCAGGGTGATGGCTCACAATAAGATTAAACTGTTAATAATGTTAATTTATTATTAAATATTGACTGGAGTGTAAAATAATAGATATGATAATAATAAAATAGACAATAACATTAATATTCGGATATACGTGCAAATTGCAATTATTAATTGCACCACATTTATAAATAAATAACATTATTCATGGAAGAGAAACAAAAACTAAAGGATCACCTGTGAACCTTTTAACCAGCTCCTTTCACTGTCTGCACCATCTCCAACATGAAGACTCACAATTACACAAAGTGTAAGGGACATTGACTCATCTGATCTAAACAACAGCACTTTACTTTCCATATATTGAATTTATAACAAAACTAAATCCAGAAATAAAAACGTGTGACTAAGCACAATGTAAAGAATTCATACATTCATAGTTGCATGGAAATTAAATAATATTCAACAGGAGATGTGGACAGATGTAAACAAACATGGATGCCTAATAATGGTTCTCCTCCTTAATCTAGCATCCATTTCACCAGAACTATATAATATCCTAAGGATACAAAGTACTGAGGCCCTGAATGAATTCAGAGTAGGAAAAGGTATGGGGGTTGCTTCAGACAGCTGCAGTATATTCTCATATTGAAAAAAAAAAAAAAAGTTTCCCAGTGCACTCCTCTCTAATCAAATGAGTGTTATTCTAAGTGTGTAAGTATTATTTTTGCCTTTATTCTGAAATAACAGCAACTGCCATAACAAACTGTGGTTGTATTGACCGCTTTATGCTGTTGTGTCTCGAAGCTGATAAATGCAAACCAAGTGTGTGTTCTCCTATTACTCTGCAGTCCACCCTATTTATCTAATAGTGTCAGACTGAACGAATTATGCTCACTGAAAGACATTCATTCATGGGTGCTGCTTTGTCTCATAGTGGGACAGTAAGGTGCGAGTAAAATGACGGTGTATTTCTCTCCCCTGTTACTCTTTATCTGTTGACTGGATGGTTTATACTGTTTGGAATTGCAGACGGGCAAAGTGATGGATTTGAAACTGAGTCATATGATGCTAAAAAATCTATTATGAATCATGCAAAAGAGAAAGTCCCCTTCTGAGGGACATTTGCTCTGACCATGCAGGTTGTAATATATGCATTTTGACAGAATGCAGGTACAACGTGATTGCTCCTATGCAAATGGCACAAAGAGAGATAGAATGGAAATAAACTGACCCGACGCTGACACTTCTAAAACATTATATATTCTCTACAGAAACCAACAAATGCTGCTGATGCAAAGTACTGTACGTTTTCTTTGGTGGGATTGATCAGTAAAACTGTATGGACTACAGGGTGCACATCTACTTCCTCTTATGCTAAAAGTGTGCATATACAAATTGTCAGTGCTCATATGTGCTATATCTTTTTGTCGTTAAAATGTGCTAATGTTGTTGTTGCATTTATTCATGGTGTTCATATTATATGCACTACCTGCATATAGATGCATACAACATTATATATCCTGTGAAAACAGTTGGAGTCAGTTTATGAATGTACCATTCGAAATAAAACAGATGTTCACAGTCTACAGGTGGTGTTGCTTACTTGTTTATTTGCACTAGTATGGTCAGTTTTACTTCAGTGAGTAAAAGCATTATAATAACCTTGTACCAAATAAAAAAATTATACACTTTTGCATTTACATTCAACACACAACAACATGTTTGCACTGCTGTACTTGTAGGGTACAGCATGGGCTTCTATTCATTGTAGATAGCCTAAGCAGAACCTCATCACTGACCTTAGTCATGACCAATTCATGCCTAACCTTTACCTAACCATAATTCATATCTGACCTGTGTCCTTCACCAGGACCTCAGAAATTATGGTTGCCTCATTGGGGCTGTCCTATGAGGTCCAGTGGTCCTGACAAGATCAGTGTGTGTACTGGAATAAGTCCCTAAAACATTAACAAAAGCAAGCACACACACAACACAGGCACCTTTGGAGATAAAAGTAGATAATTAGAAAATATTATTTGTTGTTATTATTACACACGCAGGGAAAAGCACAACACCAAAGGACAGATCCAGGTTATATCAACATTAACCTTAACACAAAAATAAAAACATATAATCTAGTGCTGATTGAGAAAAGTCACAGAATATATATTCTGTTGTTTCTACACTGTATGAAACAACAGAATATATATTCCAGAATATATATATATATATACAAAGATGCGGCACACCCTCTGTTTAGTTCATTTGAAAATGTTCTACTGACAGACACAGATTCAGTGAATTCATGGAAAAGAGAAGCATCTCCATCTTCTGTAAGCCTTATATTGCTCTTTGATGTTACTACTCTAGTATTTTTTTACCTCAAATGGTCACAGCTTCCGACTGACTTTACTGTATTTATTGTATTTCTGTTTCTTTAAGGTTTTCTATTCTAAATGTTTATATAAAATAGTTGACTATTTATTATTTTGGTTAATTAATTCGACAACTTTCATTCATTACAAATAACTTTGATTTGAACTGTGTAGCCATGAGAGCCACTTTGTGATTGGCTGAGCGTGTCCCATGCGTGTTGTGGTAAACAAGATCCGAGGAGCGTATGCTTGCGTAGATGTGCTAATGGAGGATCCTCTCAGGGGGCTGAGTTAGCGAGCTGTCTTCTGTCCCCTCTCCTCGCTTCTGCTTTTTCACTGACCGCGAGGCGACTGCACCGCCGGGGACAACTTCTGAATCAACCGAGAGCAGGTGGTAAGTGTCCCCATGTCGAGTTATGTCACGGCCGCCGCGCACTGTTAGCTTCTCAACTCACAATGCTAGCCCGGTGGCTAAACTAGC
Source organism: Platichthys flesus (assembly GCF_949316205.1). Lineage (NCBI taxonomy): Eukaryota > Metazoa > Chordata > Actinopteri > Pleuronectiformes > Pleuronectidae > Platichthys > Platichthys flesus. The sequence goes on along the minus strand of NC_084958.1, from coordinate 10,447,448 downwards.
CGGAACTGCTCTACAGCTAATGTCGGTGCAAGGGGTCGGGCGGAGTCTATTTCCTGGGACAGTCTCGCTTGACTTAGCAAATGGTGGTTTCACTGTTTGTATCTTCTACCAAACCCAACAACTGTCGAACTGAACGTAAATTAATACTTCAGCTGACATTGTGTAACTGATAAAGTGTCTTGACAAGGACGTGGCTGTGGTTTCTGTGCAAGTTTGCGAACGGCTCACTGAGCGACTGAGTTGGATAGCACGTAATCAAGCCTAGGTGGAATATGTAACGCAGGAAGTAGTTCCATCCCGTCCTGATTCTAACGTGAACTAGCGCGCTAACGCTAGCTGTGGCTGCTGTTCTTCTTGGAGGAGTCGTGAATTCACGTTGACAGACACACGGTGGTAATGTTCACGTTTATTTGTGATGTCATGTACGTGGCTGCAACTAAATGGGATTTGAGCACCGTTGCTATGCTAACCGGATAGCTAATGATGAGTGCTATGTGTCAGTGGATATTCGCTACCCGTAGCTCATGTTTCTGTAGCTGGTGAGCAGAGGAGCTAATGTTAGCTTCTGCACCTCAGGCCGAATTAAAGAGCCGTGGGTTTAACCAATCAGGGCCAGTGAAAGCTTCTCCCTGCCCCGTGCAGGCCAGCTAGTCCCCCGACAATCCGAGGAGACCCCAACGGACATGTTACTCACTACAGACGCACAGATTTAGTTTGTATTATTTAATCAAGCCACAAAGATGCAGGTCACATCTAAGCTATTAAAGTGGTTTGGCTCTGTTATTTACATTTCAAATCACTATATGTGGTTTGAAGCTGCATCAAATTGCACGCACTCGTAAATATTAGTTCTACAAACATGGTTGATTTGTTTTCATCGATTATTGTCTGATAAATCAAGGAATCAAAAAAGATCTGTGTCCGCCCCCTGATCCGGCTCTGAAATGCTATATTTAATGGGTTCTTCCCTGACCCATGCCCCCTCTGTCCACTACATTTTGTGGTAATCCCTCCACTAGGTTGGGGTCAATCCTTCTAAAGAACATACAAATAATCACAGACGAAAACATAACCTCTCTGGCTGAGGTTATGATGGAATAGTATATTCAAAACATAAATATATCAGGATGGCATATCATGAAATCACAGTTTCTCCATTTACAATGTACAGGCTTGGCCACTGAAGTTTGGGATGGCGTCTGACGTGGTTTCCCAAAACCATGGTTCCAAGGGGATCATGACTTTCTACCCAACTCCTGAGCAATTCAAGAACTTCAGCCGCTACATTGCTTATATTGAGTCCCAGGGAGCACATAAAGCAGGCATGGCTAAAGTGAGTACTGAAGTGCACATTTATGGTCACATTCACAACCATTGTGGAGTTAATAGCATTGTATGTGTTAGTACAAAAAGTAATTACTCAAATGTAAAACTAAAAACTTATAACAAATTTCCGTATAATCTGCTTGACGTTTTGTTACATTCTATTTCATGAACATGTCAACACTTGCTTGTCATATACCAGTACTTGTCATGGAAATGTAATGCTCCAACGTGTGCTGGGAGATGATCTTCAAATAGTGTTTCACTGTTAACTTCCCTCCCGAAAGATTGTTCCACCTAAGGAATGGAAACCTCGACAATCTTATGATAACATAGATGACCTGGTGATACCAGCACCAATCCAGCAGGTGGTGACAGGCCAGTCGGGCCTTTTCACTCAGTACAACATTCAGAAGAAGTCAATGACTGTCAGAGAGTTCCGCAAGATTGCCAACAGTGACAAGTAAGAAGTGCAGACTTTTTATAATTTTAATGATTTTTTTTAATTAACAGTTAAAATAACAAATTTGCTCTTTTTTACTTTAGAAGATTAAAATGATACAAAAAATAAAGAATACATAATTTTCACATTTTTGCTTTTTAGAAATCAGGTCATGATTTACTCATTTAGCTGTCTGTTCCCAGTAAAATCTATTTAAGCCTTCAGTCATCAAATGTTTTTTATGCCACTGTACTAGATAATCTGTAGTTTATACTTTCCACTGTTTAACATCTTCTGATACTGAAGTGCATTTATGGTGTTGTGACTAATTAACTGTTGCTTATTTCTTGTATAGGTTCTGTAGTCCACATTATGATGACTTTGAGGAGCTGGAAAGGAAGTACTGGAAGAATGTGACATTTAATCCTCCAATCTATGGAGCAGATGTTAATGGAAGCCTGTATGACCCTGTGAGTTATCATCTTTTGAGAGTTCTTGATGTATTGAATATTTATCAGCAGGGATGGGTTCTCTGTCTTGACCTGATAAACCTAGGGCGCTGATTATGTTACCAATCAAATTGGGTTTTATCACCTTTATTTGTCATGTGTTGATCAGGTGTTGTTGTTGTCTTTCTGTAGGATGTCAAAGAGTGGAACATTTGTCATCTGGACACCATCTTGGATACTGTGGAACATGAAAGTGGCATCACTATCGAGGGGGTTAATACACCCTACTTGTATTTTGGCATGTGGAAGACCACCTTTGCATGGCACACTGAGGACATGGACCTCTACAGTATTAACTACTTGCACTTTGGACAGCCCAAATCATGGTAAAAAACAGTGTTTTACTTGATAAGATGCATAATGAAAGATTTGGATCTTTCCACATGCTTATAGAATTCTCAAATTCCTCAAAAATGTTATGAAGTTGTTTTCCTACCTCTGCTTGAAACCTGTGGCAGGATGTCTGCTTTTAGCTCTGAACTAACCCATATCTTCCACATGGAAATGAGTAATTTACATAAGTAAAGACCCTTTCACAACCAGAAGACAGGCTTCCTGTTTCACATCAATGACAATACATCATTAAAGCAGCAGGGTGTCCTATCCCAGAATGCATTGGGTTTAAAAATACATTTTAAATTTGGCTCCTACTCCTTTTCTACTTGTTATTAGAACATCAAAACACCACACTAGCCAATCAAATCCAAATATTGAGTTGAACTGTTTGATGTTATGTTTGAAGTTGTCTAAACCAAGCCAGCAACTGTCCCAGCTACATTGAAAGAGCTCAAACCTTGCATACTTAAAGGAAATTTCCTTATCTGAATGGCCTGACATAGCATTAATAAGTAGACCAAGCAGTTAGCCAATCAGCTACTATAGGGGCACCACCAACTCACAGTCTGTCATATAAACAGTGTTGTAGTGGATTATGTCTTTGTTGTATTTGATCTAAGATCTATCTGTCAGTTTAATGAGAACTCTATTTGACTGTCTTCAGGTACTGTGTGCCCCCAGAGCATGGGAAAAGATTGGAGCGTCTGGCTCAAGGTAGGAGAGCATTGTAATATTTTCTTTTATGTGTTTACAGTATACATCTTTTAAATGTACAAACCTCCTGAACCTCAAAATCCAAAAAAAAATGGTTTAAAATCCATATGCAATTTTTTTCTTTAAGGCTTCTTTCCTGGTAGTGCCCAAAATTGTGAGGCCTTTTTGCGGCACAAGATGACGCTCCTCTCTCCCTCTATCCTGAAGAAATATGGCATTCCGTTTGAAAAGGTAGGTGAAGAGTAACTGTTTGCATTTCCAACAGGGATCTGACCCTATGACTAAAAGCCAAATGTTTAAACCATAGTAAATGTTTTGTTTCTTAATCCTCAGATAACTCAGGAGGCTGGCGAGTTCATGGTTACTTTCCCCTATGCCTATCATGCTGGTTTCAATCACGGCTTCAACTGTGCTGAGTCCACCAACTTTGCCACTGAGAGATGGATTGAATATGGCAAACAAGCAGTTTTGGTGAGAACTGCCAAATGGAGGCATAAGAGACTTGTTATCTTTTAAGTAAAATGGAGTACGTATTTTTAAGATGGAATTTACATCATTTGAATCTTTAGTGCTCCTGCCGTAAGGACATGGTGAAGATTTCCATGGATGTATTTGTGAAGAAGTTCCAGCCGGATCGCTACGAACAGTGGCTGGCTGGACGAAATGTACCCATCGACCACTCGCGACCCACCCCGGAGGCTAAGGAGTTCCTGGGGGAGTCTTTCAGTGACATCCCCAGCAATAGTTGCTCAGTGGAGAACTCTGGAGAGGAAGGAGAGCGGAAGAGGTGAGTCACTTGCAGCTGATAAAGAGTATCCTTGTGTATGAATGTTTCAGTTTGATGGGTTATAAAGTGAGATTTAGTTCTCTTTGTTTTGCACTTCCTTTTGGGTATACTTCTGGGTGTCGGTCTTAAGCAACCTAAATAGTTTTGATAATTAAAATTATTTAGAATTTTTTTTTTAATTATAACAACTTATTTTTTGAAATTTTAGGACGCAACCTCAAATATTATTGTGTGTGTGCAATGGCTTTAACTGAGGCACACATAGCTGAAGACTAGTTTCACTTTCCTTGATTTCCAGCAGATGGCAGTAACAACTTGTCAAGTGGTCTTTGAGTCCTCACAACCTCACATGTCACCAAGATCCTCTCTTTATATATTATTTATTTCCATTCTCAACTTTTATTGTTTCAGTGATTTGCATGTTCATCTTATTCTCTATTCTGTAAAAGGAATACATCATGGTGTTTTAGTGTTAAATATTTATTTTAATCTGTATTTATAATAGATGAACAAAACATAATGGTTACATCCTGTATGTCCCCTACTGATTCATTTGTAAGTGAGCATGTATCGTACTTTGCTAATGAAAAGCTTTTCTGTTCTCTGCCCAATGTCTGCACCTGGTCTGTTCTCAGCATGACACAGAGGATAGAGACCAAGAGACACAGGGTGTGCCTGGAGGTTCCTAAGGAGGTTGCTCCCAAGGATGAAGATGAAGAGGAAGAGGAGCAGTATGGGAAACGTCCGAGGCTAAGCCTCATACCTCCACGTACTACTCCGCAAGATGGCAGGAGAAATAAAGGTATTATTATCTGTTTCTCCATTTAACTAGTTCTTATTGGGACAGGGTTTTACCTTTTTATATTAAGGATTTGTCTAATATTCCCTCCTATTTAATAAACATAAATCTCTAGATGTAGTGATGTACTATTTTATTTTGAGTGTCTAAATTTTGCGTCAGTCTCATAGCAAGTTCCAGACATCGCTTTGCTTTTTGGAGAAAGAAATGCAAGTTCATCTTTTAATCCTGACTTCATGAAAAGACTTCTGACTTTAATTTACAGGTCCACCAAAATTGGTTGTCACGCCGACCAAGCTCACTTTAATGGATCCGTTTCACAGATGCTTGACCCAAAGCAACAGTGATGCAGGCCGTACGCCTCATTACACCAAGACTCGAGCACCTGCCATCTCCTCTCAGTCCCACACCAGAAACGGACATCTATCTACATCAGCACCTCCTCCATGGAGAGAAGCGTCGGCACAGCCTTCTCGCAAAATGGGGGTCGCCAGCCTGCTCTTCCACAGGACTTTGAGTCCAAAAGACGCTCTCCAGGTGCACAGCTACACTCTAGAAAAGCAGCGGAAATCTCACACACAGCTCCAGGTGCACAGCTATGCCAGAGAGCATCAGCCACGTCACCTACAGCACAAGTCCTACACACAGTCTCACACACAAGTACAGTCTTCATTTCAGTCCCCGAGCTGTGAAGCAGCAGAGCAACAGCAGGAATCTAAATTAATTGATTTCAAAATGGCACCAACTAAATTGGAGGCACAGAGTCCTGAGAAGCAGGACCAGGAGGAGGACAAACCCGACATATCAACGTCCGTTGAGGATCAGCCTAAAGTGGAGGAGCCAGAAGTTGAGCCCGAGTCTGTTTCCCCTCAGGTTCAACCACCACCACCGCTGAGCAACGTGGGGAAAGAATTTCCCCAAAACAAGCGAAAGGTTTGTGTTCGTATATTTCTTACAGACACATGGAAGGATCTGACATAGTCTGTGTGCATGAGTGGCATATGCATGCTTTAGCACAGATCATGGTGTATAGTGCATCTACTGTCTGCGGTTCACCCTCTTCTTACTTTGTAATACAGATGTTTAAGTCTGCATTAAGGGAAAATACAGCTATACTTTTTGGAGGCTCTGTACTGATGCAATTTCCTTGCATGGTGTTTGCATACCAATCTCTTCCAGCTCAGTTGACCACTAACAAAATAATTTTGTATGATTTATCTGGTGGTGGCCGAAAACTGTTTATCAGGCATTATTCTGCAATATACCACAAAGTTTGGATGTTAATAATGCTGTTCGAACTACAGAGTAACCAATGCCCGCTTGCTGATTCTGGCATTACCATCCTGAGAGACACCATTCCTCTCCAGGAACCAGATTACAAAGAGACGAAGGTGGTCCCTCAGAATCATCACGTAAGTAGCTGTCTGCTGTATTCGAGTTTTCAAAAAGGATGATTAGACCTAATGTTTACCAGGAAATGAATGCATACAGTACAGAGCTCTCAACATGCCTCAAAATAGGGAAACTTCATAGTCGCTGATGTTTAAGTTGATTGTATTTGATACTGTATTGTTCTTGTTTTTAATTTGTGTTTTGTTCTACAGTTATTGCTCCAGCAGGTGTCAGAGGAGCAGTCGTACTGCAAGTCAGTGGCGAAGAAGCAGCAGCAGCAGGAACAGCTCCGTAAGCTGCCTCGCCACCACCCTCTAATCAAAGAGGTGCACAGTGACGATGGTGAGCACAGCATTGATCCTAGTTAGTTTATCGTCTTTAGTTCATTAATAGTACCTTGAATTTAATGAAAAATGATATCATGATATCAGGCTGAGTCCGATATTGGATATATTTTTTAAATCTTACACCCACAAAACCCAAACTGGACCTGACCCGTTACCTCCAAGTCAAATATTGACAGTCCCTGACCAGTTAACATATGACATATAGACCCTCTGTCACCCATGATTAAAACACATGTTATAGACACTCGCATCAACTGCAGTGGCTGAGTTGTGTTCTTGTGAAAGTATCTGTCTATCTATTGTTGCAGCACCTCTTATCCTGCAGCTGTCTGTTTCTGCCGAGACAATGTGTCTAGCTTGTGGCTATCACATAGCTAATACTTTGTTGTGCTTTTTACAAGCAACAAAGCCATTGAGAACATATTCACTACTGCTTGTTCCTGTCTTATAACTAGCCAGTACCATTATAAGGCACAGCTAGTTTGGTGTTAGTAGTGACAGTTATTTGAGCTGAAGTTAAGTGGTCAGAGGTGCTGTTATCGCCAATCACAATAAAATAAACCCTTGTGGATGACTAGGTTTCCAATTAGCTAATTTAGATGTTAAATATCACGCAATGTTTAAAGTTTGCCATTTCTCCAGAAAATTGAGATATTAAATTTGCTGTAAAAAACTTGACGAAAAGTTTTGACGAAAAAACATCACAACTTTTTTGAGAGTTACCCCTCTGTGACTGACCTGGTAGAGGACTCAAATATCAAGTTCTGACCCCATTCTGTACGATTTCTAATGTTGATATTGTTTTTTTCCTCTTCTCTCATATGTAGAAATGTTTGTAGATGTGGAGTTCGAACAAGAGGAGGAATGGGCAAAGCCACTTACCCAGCTGTGGCAGTGTCGGCCCTATAACCATGAGGCAGAGAAGGAGTATAACAAGAGCATGGGGCAGCAGGCCCCCTACTGCTCCATTTGCCTGATCTTCCACACTCACCATCAAGTGAGTCATAATTAATCATAATTGTTATTCACGCCCTTTTCCATCCGTATTTATTCATAGTTTATCAATACTGGCATTTATATGTAAAAACACTGGCATTTATATGTAAAAACACCAATAGATAATAATGCAATGGCTGTTGGAAATCATAAATAAACAAGCATCTGGATGTTTTCTTTTTTTCCCGCTCAAGTCGGAGTCGAGTACTGGGAGTTCTAGCATCAAGTTAGTGAACCGCCGAGGTGGCCGCCAGTGGTCCAAACCGCTCATCCCTGAAATGTGTTTCAACACCCAAACCAGCAAGACCAATGAGATTGAGGAGGGGCAGCTGTCGAACCCTCACATGGGAGAGGACGGGACCAGCATGCTAGTCAGTTGTGCTAAGTGCTACGTCCGTGTGCACACCAGTAAGCGCCGTTTTTGTATCTTTTTTGGGGGGAGGTTTAAGGAGCGGATATGTACACATTACAGTGGCTGCATTCACATAAAGGCAAAATAAGGAAATGTCACTTTTAAAGCCATGGACAAGGATTCAGGAACGTATGTCACAGAAGAACAAATGGTATACAAGAATGTAAATGGTTTAAATTTTGTAAGAGGAAAGAAACCAAAACATTAACTCCAACATACCTAGGCAACTACCAAAAACGGAGTGCCATACCACACAATCAAAATGTAATGGCGGGTACACAATTAAAAGAGACCTGCTCCAAACTAAAATAACTCTGCTAGCAGTAAACCCTCAGTGACATCACAGATAAGTTAAATTCCACGCACCATTTTTGTAATTTAAAACTTCCACAACTTTGAGTGTATCAATAAAGTTAAATTGCCTTCCCACACATGTGAGTACAGCAGAGCATAAACCCTTCTAGCTGGCTTAAAGCATGTACGCCCATTCCATTACTGATGTGGGTAGTTGCGCCGGGAGGCGAGAAACCACTCTGCATCAGTTGGGTCTGTGAATGTATACGAGGTACCAGCCACTGTCTTCCTGAAGCGAGATGGGTGGCGAAATCCCCAGTGGATTTTAGCTGCCTTACACTTCTCCCCTACATTGTTGAATTTCTTGCGTTGAGGTTTTATGAAATATATTGTACATACAAAACATTCAGTTACTCTGAAAAGTACTGTTACAGTTGTATCAAAAACAGCACTAAAGGCCATATGTGCATTATGGATGAATACACAAACACGACTGTGGAACATTAAATTATTCAGCAATCAGCTCTTGCACACACAGCACAAATTTGTTGTTTTTCTGAATAAAGTGGTTTTGGTAGTTAATTTAAAGTTGAGCTTTCTTTAATCATGCCTCTTGAAAAATATTTTTTTTGATGTAGTCTTTTCTGTCTTTTTATAGTCCTATCAGATGTGTTCATTCTTTTACATCTGAAATTATTTCTCAAAAGCAAAAAAACAAACAATTAAATCTTGCTCTTGAAAATACTCAGCCCGTCATGATAACAAGCTGAGAAATCAAGCACCAGAGGACTTAGTGTGTACTTTTCTCTTCCTGTTCAGGTTGCTATGGTGTGTCTGGTGATGCAACAGAGCTGGACGATTGGCTGTGTGCTCGCTGTGAGGCTAATGCCATCACTGAGGTCAGTTCATTGGTCCAAAATGTCTACACAAATAAAGCACTTTTTTTTCACTGTTTGTCATAGTGAGAATAGACACATTCATAAATACAGCGGTAGAGTTGTTTTTTCCCATTCCATTGTCAGGAAATCATGATCAGGTGTAAACAGAAGAAAATTACTTTGAAAAGCCAAGAGATGTTATAGGTACATCTGTGTTTTGATTAAGTTTCAGTCATAAATAAACCTTTTCCTGATGAATATAATGTACTGGCCTTACATGTGCAATATCTACAGTAGTGCGAAATTTCGATGTAAACATTTTTTGGGTTTTAGATACTTTTGTTTATGTTGGCAGGACTACTTACCTGATTCTCTTACACTGTAATGGGGGAAAACATTGGGTTTGAGACAGGCTCAGGTAGTTTTCTCTCAGGCTCTAACAGAAAATTGCATCCTGTGACTGAAGTCTGTTTTTCAGATTTTCCACAGTAAATCAAAGTGTGTCTGAAAAGCTTCAAGTCTTATTTGCCCAAAAATGAAACTTCACTCATGTAGTCACCACTTTGCCAATGGAGGGGTGGGTGAAGTGTCCACAAAACACTTTTTAGGATTAAACAGCATTGCAGCAAAATCCAATATAATTTAAGTAAATGGCAACCAGACACAAAAACTTGCCCACCAGTGGGCAGTGTTCCACTCTACACTCCATAGTCATGCCTCAAAGGCCTCCTGCTGTTTCGGTTTCCAGTTTTTTGACTATGAGCTGAAAGGTGATAAATATGTGTTTAGGATTAATTCAGACTTTTTCTGTTTACTTCACTCGCTTGTGTTGTTCTTACTGAAAATGCCATTTATTTACAAGTGTCACTCTGTGGTTCACTTACTGTCAGCGTTTCACACTAGGTTTGAAGGAGTGCAGTGAGGTGCTGCACACAGCTGACATAGGGTTACTAAAACTTCAGCCTTATTTATATAGCACTTTAAGCACAACATTGTTGATCTAAAGTGCTTAACAAAAAAGTGATAACAGATGAGCAGTGATGACAACAATCATAATACTACATAGCACAACAACTTGGACACATTGAAAGGCTAAAAAATAAAAATTTGTTTTCAGACTGCTTTTGAAAATGTCTATTGAGGGGGAGAATCAGATGATGGGAGGGTTCCAGAGGTTTGGGGCTGAGATGGAGAAAGCAAATAATTTAGCGTTATTTAGCCGGTATATCTCAGTCTGTTATCACCGTTATTAAACACACATTATTTGGATTTCATTGTTGTGTGTTTCTTCCTGTAGGACTGCTGTCTGTGTTCCCTCAGAGGTGGAGCTCTGCAGAGAGCCAACAATGACAAGTAAGTAATACAGCAGGTAATTGTGCAACCACCATAGAGAAGAATTGGCTCCGTTATTACTTTCAGGATTGCTACATGAGGGCACTCGAAAGAAGTCTGTGATACTAAGCTGCTATCATACCTTGTTGATAATGGTTCATTTGGATGAAGTAGAACATAGGAAAAAACTGCAGAGTTCTACCAGTGGCCTCTTTTCATTTAGTTTGACCGCAGTAACGCCGCCTGTTTCTTCAGTCTTTTACTGCCGAGGTCCATCTGCTGGATCAAGCACCTCAAGCTAAATGCACACACACAAACAACACGCATAGGAAAATTACTTGATCAACTCCAGACCTATAGACACATGTGAATCTCCTGTTGACAAAAGTAGCTATAATGCAGAAAACTGTCTCTGAAAAAACTGCTGACAGGGCGAAAAGTGTGGGAGTTGAATTTATATTTTACTCTTCCAAAGGTCAAGACGGTTCTTAAACTCTCTGGTATTGCAGACATGAATTGAGGGAATTTGGGTTTGAAGGTTCTTCATTATTTACTCGATACTTTTGCTGATTTTAATTTAGAATAAAATTGGCATTGATTATATTATTTGTAAATGTATATTTGTCACTTTGTAAAAAGCCTAATGCTCGAAGTTCCAACGTAGTCCTTGTAGTAATATATTCTTACGGTGTATACAACAAGGACAGAAGTATTCGGACAGTTACAAAGATGTTTTTATCTCAGGCTTTATGTTGTACATTCATTTTGAAATAAGTAAATTAGTGGATACTACATTGATGTCTCAGCTTTAATGTAGGTTACATCAATGTTGAAAAATAGTGAGGGAGATCTTGCTCGTCAAACATAACCAAATGTGTTCAAACCTCATTGGACACTTGGCTACTAAATGATTGTGGTGCAGCTGTGTGTGTGCAGAAACAATTGGCTCTGGACGTTGAACTATTTGTCCTGAATTGACTTCATGTTTGTCTTTTGCACAGGTGGGTTCATGTTCTGTGTGCCATCACTGTGCTGGAAGCATGCTTTGTCAACATCACTGAGCGGAGCCCCATCGACCTCTCTGCAATACCACTGCCCCGGTTCAGACTGGTAAGATCCCCTAACAGTTTGGGTTGTATGTTTGTTGTGAGGTTAATAGGTTCCTGCATGGGGTACTTCCTTTTGATTTTGTTTTATAACAAAAATATTGGAATTAAACTGCCATTTTGCTTTTTAGCTCTTTCTCTCTTTTAAAAAGTTCTTTGATACATATATTGACTGTCAGCAAATACCACCTTGATTTAATGTGGTTGCAACCAAGCCTATTAACTTGTTTTTGTTGCATTCCACTCTTATCATTCATATAATTTCAGCTTTTTCTTTTGGCATGATTAGTTTATTGCTTTTTGCTACTGCCAAACACTTCAGGCCAATACATAAATGAGATTCTTAGTAAACAAGGGTGTGCTGTGTGTGCGTGTCTGGTTGTGATGCTCACTGAGGACAAGCACATCTCCAAAGTGAAACTGATATCCAGACATAAGGCTGTCCTTACAGTTCCGCTTCTCGCCAAAACGAACTAACTAGTCTAGTCTAGCTCCCAATAGTCGGCCTTGTTTCCATTGTTTTAGGCCTCGATCTAAGTGGGTCCACTTCTAAATAAGTACATAGGATGTGAGGAGCCATTCAAAAGGAAGCTGTGTAATTTCCTTCCAACATATCTTGTCCTCCAGTTCACGTCTGTCTGCCTATTTTAATTCCCTTGATATTTAGTTGTTTTTGGTCTCATCCTCCTGCCCACTGGGCTTGCTTCCTTTCTCATCCTTTACTTCCTCCGTACTTCCTTTAACTTCAACCTGCTACCTCCTCCTCCTGACCTCCATTCACCCTTCTCGCCTGTGTCTTTGTCACCCTGGTAGAAGTGTGTGTACTGCAGGAAACGGATAAAGAGGGAAGTGATGGGCTGCTGTGTCCAGTGCTCCCACGGGCGCTGCTCCACGGCGTTTCACCCCACTTGCGCTCAGGCAGCCGGGGTCCTCATGCACCCAGATGACTGGCCCTTCGTAGTCTTCATCACCTGCAACAGACACAAAACACCTGTCATACCTGAGGTAACACAGTAAAAAAATTACTTAAAAGCCAATACTTATTTATAGATGCACCAAAAGTCCCTGCTTGAGGGATCAGTTTAAAGGAACCTTTACAGCTCACACTGCTGGAGATGCCTGATTGGTCGAGTACTCCTTTAGTCTTTCATCTCAGCCGATCCATCACAGCAATAGCTTATAAAAATCTGTGTCTTGAAGAGCGTTTTGGGCATTTTCTAATATGATTTGATAGAAGTGCTCTTATCATGGTAATTATGACAAACACCCGCTCAACTTGACAATTTTACTGTTTTTGTTGTGGTTCTTGATAAAGCTTCATTCTTGTTGTATAGTCTTCTGCATTACTGCCAGCTGGTGGACTGGAGCCTGGTGATACATTATCAGGTTGCCTCATGTCCCTTTCTTAGATACCTTGATAAAGGTTCCTGTGACTAAAAGTTAAGGGTACTTTTGAACAAATAGTAGTAGAACCGTGGTTCATTCATGGAGGGAGACAGAGATCCTGTTGCTCCTAATAGATGCCTGTTTTCAAATGACTGACTAAATGTTGTTATAGCCACTATAGTAATCTAATCTTTGTAGACCTGTGGTCTTTAATACTTTATAAACACTGTCTTGTCTTTCCTGTGACATAAACCCATTTGTGATCATGAACATTTCATACAAACATCCTGTTTCTGTCCTTTAGCGCAACAAGGCATCAATGAGGGAGTTGGCTGTGGGACAGAAGGTGATCTGTAAATACAGAAATACCCGTTACTACCACAGTGACGTGGTGGAACTTACCACAGCCTCCTTCTATGAGGTTGTTTTCGATGACGGGTCTTACAGCGATAACCTTTTCCCTGAGGACATTGAGGTTAGTAAAAATAACTTTTTTTAGTAGCTATGGGTAGTGGATCACAGAACTATTAAGGTGACGGATATAAGCCACAGCAGCTAAAGTTTCCTCAGATAATTTTCCTTATATCTAATGTACAGCCTGAGTTCACCGCTTGCTGTGATGTGTTTGCAGAACCGTGACTGCGTCCGTCTCGGCCCACCCACCGAAGGTGATCCTGTTCAAGTGCGATGGACAGATGGGCTGATATACGGAGCCAAATTTGTAGCATCACACTCCATCCCTATGTACCTGGTAAACTCTCCCCTACCTCTGAGTCTCTGACTAACATATACTGTATCTAACAGGGTTACTCAGTTTGTCAAAACCATATCACAGGAACTGGGTTATGTTCCTCAATCTCAAACTGTTGGTGGCCTTTGTGTTTTAAAAATGAACTGTTGGGAGCATGTGTATTAAGGGCTGAAGTTCCTGTCAGATGGAATGAGTCTTTTAAAGCAGCAAGGATGCAAATACATGTGGTTGAATTTGAATGCACATCATTTGAATGTCTATGGATTAACTTGCGCATGTTTGTACCTTTGTGTACATTAAGGTCGAGTTTGAGGATGGATCACAAATCTCTGTCAAGCGAGAGGACATCTACTCTTTGGATGAGGATCTGCCTAAACGAGTCAAGTCACGAATGGTAAATTTAAATCTCATTTTTGGCAAAGACAAAGTTCAATGATGTTGGAATCTTAACATTTATACACCTGAGGCAACTTGTGCATGTATATACAATAACTTTTATCACTGGTTGCATGATTCTCCCACTAGAGCCGGATTAAATGTCTGTTTTCTCTATGATGTCATAGTTTTCAAGACGTGACTAATGAAGTGCATTGAGACTCACTGAAATGCTGTTGGGAAAGGCATAAGAAATAAAGTTTGTGAAGGATGCATTTATGACATTGGCTGACTATCTATGCAATATATAGTAGCTGTTCTTCAGTGATGAAAAGAACGATGATAACAATGAAGAAGATTCAGACGCATGAAGAAGACATGTTTGAGGAGGAAGGAGAGAGAAAGAGCTCAGCGATGTGGCTGGCTTTTTTTCATTTAGAAAAAACAAATGTTACAATGAAAGCCAAATGTTTTTAATTGCATGCCTATCCGCTTAGGAGACTGAGAATCTCAAGTTTAATCTGTTATCGCTCAAGTGGTACAATTGTATTTCATGCCTCAGGTCTTATTGGGTTGAATTAGGCAATTATGTGATTGAGATCTGTAACAATAATAAGCGCTGATTTTCTCTACCTGTTGTGTTTGTTCCTCAGTCCGTGGCGTCAGACATGCGTTTTGAGCTCTTCTCACAGAGCGGCGTCAAGCAGAACTCCAAAAGGCAGCGAGTCATCAGCTCTCGGTATAGAGGGGACTACATTGAGCCCGTCATTTACAGAACCATCATGGAGTAATGAGATTTCTCTCACCTCCTGCTTTCCATCAGCACCGCTTCTTCTCTTCCACCTCAGCAACTCACCACGGAGAGCTAGAAGTCCTCCCTGCCTCTGGCTATTGCTATTGCTGAAACGGCCACTCCATCCTCACCCTCCTCTTCCACAGCCTGTCTGGCTACATAGTTATAAACTACGGCTGGGACTTTAGATGACTTTTGTTTGCATTGTATACATACCTGTAAGACCCCTGTTTTCCATCAAACTCAGTAGATTATCTTCTTCCCTCTCATTTAGATGTATTCTTTTTCTCAGGAAGAAGCCATGCAGTGATAATTAAATATGGAAACTGTTGTGATACCTACCTGAGGCAGGATGTTTACTTTTTCTCTACCACCAAATTTAGAAGTAAACACATGGTTGACAATGGACAGTTTTCCTAGTACAGATATTTCTTCTGCTCTTGACTAAGACTCATTTTCATAATTATTGTCATTTCCAGTGCTTGGTAATGTGGCTTTAAAGGAAGTGCGATAATGGGTCAGTTTTTAATTTTTTTTTCATCGAGGACAAAAGTCATAACTGTACAATTTTAGCCAATCAGCTGTTGACTACCACCTACAATAAAACAATATAACTGATCAATTTGATTCTTTTTGGCCCCAAAGAAATGAAATGATGCATTCAGGTCCCATGCTGAAGCATCTGTAGATTGTACCAGTCTCTTCATGCATCACATTAACATGATTCACAAACCTTTCTTCTCATAGAAACTTCAGTGTGCATCTACTGTGAAGAGAACTAGATGTGTGTTAGTGGCCCAAGCCTTACATTTGAAAGGGTCAAGCGTACTTTGGTTTTCCTAAAGCTCTAGGTTTATCTAAGACTTGTAATTATTGTTATTATTATACTTTATTTATGCGAGTGCATTACATTTGAGAACAAAACTATTTTTGTCATGTCCTTTTCACGACCTGTAGAAAACCTGAGATGTATTTATATTTATTATATTGATGGGTTTCTGTTTAAATTTGTAGGCTCGCCTTTCCTTAACTGGAATTGAAGGTGTGAATAATCTGACTCAAGTCACTCTTTAAGCAAAAGCACTTCTTGTAACCTGCTGCTGTGGGATGCATTTTATTTCTTGACATTTGGACTCCTGAGTTTAGACTGTGTGTGTTTTTGATCAACTTTAGCTTAGAGACAAATGTTACCAGGTCATAGTTTGATCCCAAATAAACAACCCCACTGTAACAGGATGACTTTCAGATTTCATTGATACAAGTTTTTCTTTCATGTCCAGTCCCTTGAATCTTCTTTGAAATAGTCTTTAGTGTTTTATGAAAAGATGCTGGCTGCAGGCGAACACCTGGCTGCTTCTGTCCATGTCATGGTGACTGTTGTGTATTTGGTTTCATTTGGGCTTATGTCCAAGGCGGCGTTACATCTGTGTACTCTTTGTAAACAGCAACTCATTGAGTAAAGTTTGAGCTCAGAAAAGACCCTTGTAGAATTTATTTTCTCTGCAACTACCAAACACTTAAAAACAAGCTGACGAAAGCATCAACATTCAGGCAGAATTTCTATTGGAGCCATTTTATCAGCATCTGAGAACAGCACTTTGCAACTGTTCTCACGTTTTGAACAGTGTTGATGTTGGATGTGGGAGCCAGAGGACCTGCAGCTGTGCCAGGGAAGGATTAGTCTTGCGGGGGCCACTGCTGGAATTTGATAAGATGGATGGCTCTTCGCATCTCTGCACACTTTACAACCTCTGTGAACCGCACTGTGTCATAATAATCACTTCATGATTCATCAAAACTTCCAGCCTTACAAATACACTTAAGCTTGAGTTGATTAAATATCACGTCTGTGCGAAGACATCGGGAGAACTCTTATTCTTGAGATGAACTTTTCCTATAAAGCGCCCATAGCTGGTGTTTAGTTAGTTATAATAAGAAAAAGCATCAGTAATAGTATGTAGTGATACACAAATCATTTCTTGCATTTTAATATAAGTATTTCATACAAGTCTTTGTAAAATTCAAAAGAGTTTCAATTGATGTGTAAAATGTATAAAGGCATACTATATTAAACACTGGTTGACAGCTAAGCATCACTTAGGAGGCCATTCATCTAAACCATATATAAAGTAGTTTAGCAAACACAAAGAACTAAGTATCACATTATCATCACAAGAAGGGGAATTTAGTTCTTGTTAAAAATTAACAAGTGAAATTTCCAACTTTCCAGTCACATGAGATAACTGAGCTCATGTAATAATTATATAATAATTTCAACTCCCACATACAAAAAACCTCATAGCTTCAGTCCTATTTCCTGAGTTTACATCAGATCACATGGACGGGAAGGACTAAAGTCACAGGATAAAACCACTGGTATGTAATCTCTGCTGTGGATGACACTCTAGATAATATGATATGTGATATAACTGAATAGCAGAGCATATACTGCGTGGTATAACACATACAACACATAACATATTTGTTAACGATTTCATTTTTTGTTAACTTTTCCTCTGAAACCATATCATCCAGTTATCAGCAATAACTGGCAAATAATTATTTGATAGGAAGAAATAATATAGCTGTAATAACATGTAATGATACAAACAAACGATTAATTACATCAGGTTATGCAACGTTTAGTAACAGTTTTATACTGTGTGAAATAAAGGTTTATAAAAGTGTTCAAAACCTAATGAGGACACTGAGCTTGGTAGGGCTTTCACGTTGAAAAGAGTAAACTCTATTTATAGATTTGATGAGAACTTATTCAAATAAAATGAAAATTTATAAAGGTTATATTTTGTCCTAAATAGGAATATATGGTTACACCTGTGTTTTATTGTTAATCATTTTCTATCTATAACAGCAATTTCACAGGAGCAGTCACAAGTTGCTGACATATAGCAATGATGATGATAATAAAGAAATAAAGAAATTAAATAATATAAATTCTAAATGGGTTAAATTAGTTAAATTGACTTAATATGCCTTATTGCCATCTACATATTCGCAGAGTAACAACCAATTTTTGGTTTATAAACATAATTTCAGATTTGATTCCAAACATTAAGGTTGAAAACATTTTCTCTAATTCTGTCCATTTTACAGGTAAGCATGGAGGCATCACACAGGAACAGTGGGTATAAGGGTTGTGGGTTTGCTTTCGTTTACCCTGAGGACGTAAACATTTCTCTGAAATTTTATTGAAAGGAATCAAGTTGCAGTTGTGTCTGTTCCACTTTAGGGAAATGACTCAAGGGCACTGTTAGAATAGGGAAATGCCCCTA
Source organism: Platichthys flesus (assembly GCF_949316205.1). Lineage (NCBI taxonomy): Eukaryota > Metazoa > Chordata > Actinopteri > Pleuronectiformes > Pleuronectidae > Platichthys > Platichthys flesus. The sequence continues at coordinate 10,429,183 of NC_084958.1, read as the reverse complement.
GTGCTATTTCAGTTTCCCTTAAATAACTTAACCTTGAAAGTCGACTTGATTTCAATCCAAGCTTTAGTGTGGTCCTTAACATGTGGGCAGGTTGTAAGAAATGACTATCAACATCCTGCCAGCTTTACGTTGTGCTTTAACGTTGCCCTCAATCTAACTTCCTCCTTATGACGAGAAAATGTAATCTTTTCATCATTAAAAAAATTATTTCCCGGTAGAAATGAGCTTCCATACCGAACTAAATTGACGTCAGTGAAAAAGACCTGTCACTTGACAGACAGGAGGCACGAAAGCAGAAACCTCTGTGTGGTGAGAGAGAGCCGGATGCAAAGCTTCCACTTTAACACTTTAATAACAAAGACTGTCAGTAAGCCACCTGCAGCAGATGCCTGCTGGATGTAAGTCCTCTCCCTCCCCTGTCACATCCACACAGGATTACGCCATCTGCCTGGAGCCAATCCTGCCTCTGGCTGCATCTGCTGAAAGATGTGGCAGCTGGAGCTGCTTTGTTCGCCCCTGAGCCTCCTGCCAAGTGCTTAGAAGTCAGTGGTTACGTGTACAAAGTTGTAAAAGCTATAAAAAGAACATTCAGCCGCTCCATTTTCCTCACATTTGGGCTGGTCATTATAGTCAGGATGTTACCTGCTAAATGAGGATTTGCTTTACCGGATAGAAAAGAGGTGCTCAACACAGATATACTGTTTTCATCATTTAGATAAAACAAAGTCTTTGTCATTGGTTTACTATTTGTGCAGAAACCCAAGACTCAAGGCTGAATGTTGGCATATTCGATCAGCTGCTGTATCTTGGTTTGCTGTTCTAATGTTTTCTGCAGCAGTGGGTGTGCTGAACGAGTCTGTGAGGGTTCAAATTAAATAAAAGAGCCACTGTGTGGTTAAGCACTACTCACCCAATGTGATGCGCTGATCATCACAAGGAACAAGGCATTTTTAAAGGGTGATGAATCATGACCAAACACACCAGGACCATGTGAATCCAACGGAGAATTCGATCCTTGCCTCGATACAGCCTGTTCAGTTTGGCCTGTACAGAAGCTCACTTTAGGTCTTATCATGCTCATAATTTAATGTGATAAAACAAGCCATATTGATATATCAATAAATCTTTAATGTATATATATATATATGAGGTTGAAGAAATGCGCAATTCTTTTGATTCCAAATGTTACTACAATGATAAGAATGGTGTGAATGGCTCAGTTAATAATGTTTTTTCTCAGTTTCTCTCAGCATGCCGCCATAACTAAACCCTCCCACTAGTTCCCATGCGTCGTCTGTGACCCGGCAGCTGTGGCTCCCTCAGGTCTCTCTATCAGTCGAGTATTATTGTCCGCCATCGCCTCAGAGGCCAGTCACATGATAGTCAAGTGACACAGCTCAGGTTACTTTGTGCTGTGGATGTCAGAGATTATTCCTAACCAATAATATACTGAGTTTGTTTCCCAAACACAAATTGTACCAGCAAACAATTTCATTGCTTAAATTCTATTTATATATTTATTTTACTTGCGTACACCGTGCATACACGTAAGGCTAAGGGCACACACTGGTTTCATTAATAAGTAAGGGAGTTTTCTGAATTTCAGAGCTGAGCTTCCTAGAATGTTCTGAGGCAACGTGTTTCAACACATTTGTTACTTGGTGCATGGCCATTATTCTTATCGTCTACCAAATAGTTTTAAGTTGCCTGAGTGAAAAAGAGAATTCTGCACTATCAGGTTCTTAGCATGTTTGGTCCTGTCCTGTCGACATACTTGTGTTTCAGAATGGATATAGCCAGTGATGACGAACCATAAGTCATACAGCTCCTCTGCTTAGCTCAGTAGACCCTCATCTAGCTGTATAACTGAACTTTATTTAAAGTTAAACTTGTTTCACTTTCCTATAGTATATATATATATCGTTTTTTTAAATTGAAGTTGACCACATCAAAATATATTAGGTGCTTACATTGTTAAAAACCAATAAATGATTTCTATCTCACGATCTTAAGTTTACTTTAGCTAATTTAAGGCTATGAGTTTGCATGTGTTTTTAAGTAAAGTCAACATATTATTATTTACTTACTTGTTATTTGCTTAATTATTATATATTATAGTGCTTTTAACAAGCTTATAGTGTTTAAAGTGTTTATCACGATTCTCCTTCACTACATGACCCGTATTACTTAATATATTACTATAGTTATATATATATATTACTGTTTACTACATCTGCTAAATGTTAGAACTAAAATATAGCCACGAACTAATATATACATTTAAAATAATAATTACCAGGCTTTATCAGGGACAGCCTTTTGGTCTAAGGTTTTAATCACAGAAAAGTTCATGAAAATAACTGATTCTCTGCCCATTCACGAACTTAAAATCTTTACCACATTAAAGACTACCAAGAGGTTTTGAGATGATACTACAGACCAGTCAGGGGATGTTTTGCTGGCAGAGCCCTTTCGCTTTCAGTGAAACACGTCAACACGGTAGCAAAGCAGCCTCATGACAGAGGCTTGTGGTTTTGGTTGGTATAACACAAACTACTGTAGGATGTTAGGTAGTTTCCTGCAACAGTTTCTGTCCACTGTATCTGCTGAATCTGAATCTCAAATCTATAAGTCCACTGATATTATCACTCAGGATTTGGATCTGGTGCCTGCGCTTGTCAAGACTGCTCGCACTCACATTAATCATTACCGTGTAAGAGACAGTGGACTTTTTCTACCCACAGCCCCTCATGAAGGTCGTACGAAAGCCACTTGTCCATTAACAGTGGAATACAGTTGTTTGTATGCTTCAACATTTCAGGCTGCAGGCTGCTGTGCTTGATTCAGAGCTACGAGATCACAGTCAGAGATTTCCCTCAACCTCAGTGAGTAAACGCAACTCTTATGTTTTATCAGTGTCTGCATTTTGTCTGTCACAATTTTAATCCTGCATTGACGGGTGATTCTAGCAGAAAACCCACACGGCAAATGCGGTTCTAAGTAAACAGGGGTGGGAAATCTAATTTTATCTCTAATGTATTCCAGTTGTGCATAATTGAAGAGTTTCTAGAAAGCTGAGCTAAAGCCGCCTCGCTAACGCAATCTCTAAATCGGCTTTAGGTGAAGCAGACGACCAAAATAATCGATTTGCTTGGCACAAATTCATTATCGCTCACAAGATCTTCAAATACATCTGCAGTACCATCAAGACTGGTTCATACCACTATGACAACCCTTACACAATAGAAAGTATTGAGTTCCTGTGTGAAGCTGAATGTCTTGTGGTGACAGAGCCACAAAAATGGCCATTATATTTAGCCACTATTTGAAACGGTGTCTCTGTGGCCGCTCCGCTTCCTCCTGCTTGCAAACCCCCTCACACACAATCCAAACCTGTGCAGCACTTCTTGAGCTGCCCTGCTGATCTCCTGCAGCACCCGGCCGCGCTGCATAGAGACATCGGACGCCAAGTACATGCATGAGCACACACAGGGGTGAAGAGCGTTTTATGAGTTGGACGGAGACAGAAAGTCTATGTGTCAGGGTGTGAAAGCCCAAGTTGGTTTGTAGATTAACACATCGAGATATGAGTGGATCTGTTTGTGACCCTGCCGAGAGACAGAGTAACTGTGTCCCACGTTGACTCACAAGCTCCTGTCAACTTTGCTGTTCCCAATTACATTTGTTTTCTAGAACGTATTTCAAAAAGCACAATATATTCCGAGGATGTTCTGCTGTGCTGCTTGTTGATCTTAAGTCTTTTGGCCAAAAACCATTGCTGTACCATACATTAAATGCGTCTCTCTGCTATTGAGGTCACACACAGCTCTATCTCTGTTCGCTCTAATGGGACCAGCCCTTGTTGCCCCTTCATTAAGCAGCAGCCTGCCCATTTCTAAGCCTATAGGTTTCCCAGAGGCTCTACTTTGGCCCCGAGATCTCACATGATGGATCGAGCCCATAACCGTCAAAGCAATCTTGTGTCTGCCAGAATGCAATCTTGTGCCCGCTCTCGCCCCAGCGAAAAGACAAAACTGGAATTTCTGAAGATCGACGTGGCAAACTCCTGTTGTTGAATGTGCGGTCTGCATGACCTTATGTTTGCCACCGTGCGTTGTGGGTGTTGGAGTAAAGGCTGGGCTGTGAAGGTATTTGCCATTATGCAAATGTCCTAAAATCCACACATGCTTTTGCTACAAGAGTTAAACGCCTTGTAACGGAATGCGTGGTATGACTACGCTTTTGAAGAGTATTTAAAAGTGTTTCACATTCAGTCGCTCAGATTGAAGATCGGTTTGAATAATATTTGCCTGAATGTATAACCAACATATTGTGTGCAAATACCATTCAAAATGTAAATACTTTATATACAAAGGACTTGTATTGGGCATTTTACACGCTTATGCTATATGAGGGTTTATTCCCTGAATATAGTTTATAATATTGTGTTTTTCCAAAAATCCTGCTCTTTAGATACATATGCTAGTCACTGCACCAAGGATCCAAATTCAAAATCTTTGTTTATCCTTTTATATCTTTTTTTTTTCCACCACAGTGCATCGGATTCACAGACCCCTTTATGAAATAACTGGACAGCAAGGTAGCCGTTAGACCATAACTTAATAAGTTAGAGTTGCTTGCTGTATTTTTGAAGTGTCACACATCCTATAGATTAGCAACCCATCTTGTAACTGGTTAGCAAATGTTTGCAGACAACACTGTTAAAACTCTACTGTGCCTTTGGTTTTGCCCATGAAATATTGTGCATGAGTGTTTGAGTGTTGAGTCATTCAGCCGTTCTGAAAAGTGTCTGTCAAAGGTCTTTAAGGCAAAATGTTCAATTTGTCAGCATTATTTTTTGTATTTTATATCTTGAAGAAATGACTGAAACAGAACTTCCTCTTTATATATTATCTCTAAAGGAATCACACCCAAAGCCACACAGAGCACAGTACATTGGAAGAAAAGGGATGTGACAGTTCAAAAAAAAAATGTTAATGATGCCTATTGAATCATTTAATATGCACTTATATCTTTCTAAATAAGCTCAATTTACAGTTATGTCCTGGTGAAAATATTCAGTTTCAATTCATGTTGTGTAAAAGTACACTTAGGGAAATGTAGGAATTACCTATTCATTGTCCACACAGCATATGTTTGGTTACATATGTAGCACTCAAATACATGCAGTCCATTTAGTCTATATCAACCTAACCCCAGTATGTGTACTGTGGGGGGAACCAAGAGAAAACCCACACAGACACAGAGTGCAAATGCAAACTCAACAACAAAGACATGAGCAAGACATGATAGTTTGTGTGGGGGGGGGGGTTCTTCTGCTTGGGGAACTGCTAAATAAGACAGTGTTTTAAATAAAGTAAATGTGGAAGTGGAAGCGCTTTTAATTCAGATGGAGACACTCGTCTGCTTCTGATCTATTCAATTCCCATTATCACTTGTTTATTTCCTGTTGCCTTCCCACTAGAGCGAAAGCAATGCCACTGAGTAGATACTCTATGAATCACAGAATACAAGAATCAATTATTCATCATGCCACGGAATTGGCTGGACTTATCTTAGAACTTCACTCAGAAAGATGAAGTGATCGAACTATATTTGTATATTTGTTAAGTATTGCCAAACAGATACACTGTTAATGGCAGGGCTCACTTCCTATTGGTCTTTTATGGGAATTAGTGTTCGAGGATTTATTGCAGAGTTGAAAAAATAAAAACCTGAATTAAGGTCAGCATAAAGAAAATAAGTGTGTAAGGTTAAAGTAAGCACAGATTTTATCATGAGGTTGACCATCCCTGGTGAGCTTCTTCCCATAAGAAAAAAAACAACCTCAGAATAAGCCAAAGTTTCAGGTCCAAAATACAATAAAATCCTCTCTTTGAATGAATAAATACATCATTCAGAATTCCATAAAAATAACACGTTTAAAAAAAAACATCACAGATAAAACGATCAATAAATTATGCCGGATTACATGCAGGTTGCTTTTCTGTCCCACGGCTCGTAATTCCTTTTCAAAACTATTTCACAAGAAGGCAGCACTCGGAGCAACTTCCCTTAGTAAATACCCAGAAAGATGAGACTCCCTTCTAATGATAACCAGAGACAGGGCTGGTTTGAGAGAAGTTTTGTAATGCACCTATTTTCTTTTTACAAACAGGTCTTTAATGTATATTACAAGAAACTGTTTTTCTATTTTAAAGCCTCAATTAATACAAGCCCAAGACTGTCTCGGTCACCCCCTGACCTGTTATCCCTTTAAGTTCCTGGAGTAGGTAGCTTGTGCACAGTGGAAACTGTCTGACTAGACTCGAAGAAGATAGAATATTTATTCCAGCGGTTGGCGCGATGGTATCACTGCTAGCGGCACTGATTCAGCAGTACGCCCAGGCTGAAGGAGTTTGTTTTGAATGGTCTATTTTTATTATCATGACAGATGTGTCACTCAAGACTACTCACATCTTGTCACTTACTCCATGCCAGTTCCAAAATAATTAGCTCACTGGGGCAGGACGAAGCAGAAGCAGGAAAACCACATTGTGTCACTTCTGCTGAAAAATGGATGTGGCTGCATGTTGTCAGGTGCGGATGTAAAGTGAAGCAACCGCACAACAATATGTGGACGTTTAAAACAAACAAGGCTTTCCCCTTCAGGAACATGGCTGCTCACTGGGAGACAAATAAAAAATGGTGTGTTTCCCAGACCTGTTTAGAGAATGGAACATTCCAGCTCCTTGCATTGTTTTCTCTTGGCCATTGATCACTCCCTCTTGTAAGAGCATTGTAAACCTGTGATCTGTGCACCAAAGACCAAGAAGTGCTACCATCCCACCACCAGTCTCGGGGGGGGGGGGATTTCCTGCTTGATTCAATATTAATAGATCTCTGTGCTACTCTGCCACACTCTTCGCAGGGATCACTCACACACACACACACACACACAGCCACCCTCTCTTACCTTGGCTCTCAGCCCTACAACTGCTTACAGAGGATGTGAGACTTTGTGAATGTCAGGGCACAAAGACGATGCATACTACGAGGGGAAAACTGAATTAACACGTAACACGAGCAGGTGTGAAGGACAGCACTATGGATCTGCTGCCATATAACAATCTCCTGTGAGCTGACACATGATAGGCTAAAACCCCAATTGCTATCGAGGATGACATACAAGGTCTGCAGGGAACATGTGTACTTAGCATCGGAGTAAAGAATCACGGTTCAAATCCTTAAGTCTGCTCTTAGACGCTTTATAAACAAAGGTGTCGGTGTGTGACTGTCTCACACGCTTAATGCTGCTCTTTGTTTTAGTGCTTTGATTAACGGAAGCAGCTTTAAAAAGGCGGAGACAACCAGACCCGAGCTTGACTGTACAGTACATGTGTGCTCAGGAACATGAGCTGGCAGCTGGTATTTATTGAGCACTGACAGAGTGTTGCCCTTAAAATAATATAAGTGATGTCATACTGCAGTTGTGTTATGTATGTTTGGTCTAGGTATTACTCATAATGTGGGGACTTTAATCTATTTACAGAAACATATTACGGGGACAGGGTAAAGGTTAGGATAAGGTTAGGTTAAACTTTGGGCTAAATTAAGGCCTGGGTTAAGTTTAGGCTAAGGATAAAATTAGGATTAAGTTTAGGCTTTGTCTTTGAAGTTTTAACTCGGTTTAGGTTAAGGTTTGGGTTAAGTTTAGGCTAAGGTCAAGGTTAGGTTTAGGCTAAGGTTAGCATAGGTTAGGGGTTATGGTGCTAATTATGGTTAAGATTTGAGTAAATCTACAGGAAATCAATGTAAGTATATATAATGTCCTCTGAATTGACGGAGACACTCTGTGTGTGTCTGTCCGTGTGTGTGTGTGTGTGTCTGTGTGTAGATAAATGGGTGAATTATGTAAGTGTAAGGTGCTTTCCAAATATTTATCTTGGATAAATGACTTCATACATCACTGTTGTCCTTTTTGACCACTTTTTAAAAAAAAAAAATGTTCTTAGCCGTTTGTACTGAATGTGCATGGGTAGAACATTTGACTCATTCAAGCTTTATATGGGTGTCACCCTGTGGTTTTCCATTATCGTAATTTAAATCACCAGTTAAAGTCATATTCTTTTTTGGGACCTTGCACCCACAATTCCATTCCATCACTTTAACCAAAACTTTAAAGGTTTGCAGAGAGAAACATCATTGTCCTGTGATGTATCCTAAAGAAACAGATTAACAGGGTAATAATTATTTACTAGAAACATGTCAGTAAACACTCCAAAGACTACACACAGCCAATCACTGTCAGCAATGTTCAAGGTCTGTATTGATTTGGACAAATATTGACAGTTTGATACTAGAGTCTATACACAGGACGGCAAGAGCTCAATGGATTAAAGACGTGCTGCCATATTTTTCTAAACTTAAAGTGCTTTGATCTGGAAGATACTGTTTCAATTAAACTCAATGAGAGTAAAGTACTAACCGCTAAATCCAAGCCAGAAATCTTGGTGTAGTCATGGACTCAGACTCAGACTTTAACAGCCACACTAAAAGATTGAAGGACTTATATTTCAGGAGGATTTGGAAAAACTTGACTGCTGTGTTTACAGGACTCTCGAAAACAATCGATCGGTAAGCTGCAGCTTATTGCGATCGCTGCTGGAGTCCTCACCAACACCAAGAGAGTGGGTCATGTCAGTCCAGGCCTCAGATCGAGACTTTGGCTCCCTGTCTGTCAAATAACCCACTTTTAAATAGTGATGTTGGTTCATAGAGCACTGAAGGGTTTAAGGCCAAAATACACATGTGATCTATTGTTACATTATGAACCACCCAGACCCCTCAGGTCGTCAGACACAAGTCTGCTCCTTGACCCCAAAGTCGACCCTAAACATGGAGGAGCAACGTTCACTTTTTTGCATTTTCCAATCAGCCTCAAAACTCTTTAACACGATAACAGTCTCAACCCCGCACAGATCCATATGTCACCTGCTGGCAAAAAGCGACTTGTTTTATACTTTGATGCACTGCTGCTGGCTGCTTGACAACCGCAACTCAAATTAGCTCAGACAAGTCATAGGACTAGGGTCAGAATTGTGACCTATTTTCTAACCCTAACCCAACATTTTAACCTATGATCAGAGTCCCAACCTGAACAGATCTAACAGTCTGTGTGTAGTGACAGTGATAGGGCCACCTACTGATCTGAAATCAAAATGATTTTTTTTCAATTCCACTGTACACTGTCCAATCAACACCAAAATGTTGGTGCTGGGGGAGAGGGCTGACGTGTCTGCTGTGGTTATATATGCGAACCCCGGATACGAAAGGCATGTTAACAGCTGACGAGCAGAGAGGAGGAACACCACGTGAGGGTGAGCAGAGGGGAAAAAAAGAAAAAGGATGCATTCAGTTTTGCTGGAGGAGGAGGGAGTGGGGGGGCATCGTAACACACCGAAATATCTCATGTGACTGCTGGTGATGATGGAGGTGTTGATGGAGGGTCTGCCTTCTCGTTCTGCCAGCCGTGTGTGTAGCTGCTGAGGCAGGGGGAGAAGCTCGCACTCAGTCGGGCTCTGCTACTTCCACGGATCTTTTTTTCTTCTTTTTTTTCTGAACCAAGATGGCTTGGAGAGTGGGGAGCACACGGTCGTGTTATCGACGAGTCCGTGGTTTGAACTGAGGCTGCTGCTGCTGCTGCCGTCTCTGACCCGAGGAGGACTCAGGGGAGAAGACAAGGTAACGTGTAGAATGATGCACATTGGCTGCTGGTTTTAGTTAATTTCTTTTATTTGGTTGAGAGGCGAACCGGTGGTCCACCAGCCGCGGGGTTACCTCTGAATCAACACCTCGTCAGACTTCGCCCCCCCTCGCCGTGGTGGCACACTATCATTAACCGTGCATGTGTGGACAGGTCCAGGCATTTCACAGCTCTGACTGCGGCACACGAGCTCCTGTATTAGGGGTAACATGTCTCCACAGACCCCGCTGTGGCTCCGGGGCTGGGGGCCTGCCGCTGGAGAACTCTCCGCTATGCCAACGTAGCGCTGTTAGCCTAGCGCCTGCTAACACAAAGCTAACGGTTTGATGTTTATCTGGCGTCAACGCTGCGATGCTAACCCTGGGTTAGCCCTGCTCGCTATGTGGCTGGAAAAAAAACCCAAAACGCTGCGTTTTTCTAAGGGTTAAAGTCCCAAACCAGGGGGTTAGCGGCGAGAGGCCATTGTGGGTTTGTGTTGATTTGTGAGGCTGCAAAGTTCCGCTATGTTTGTTTTGATTAGAAGACGCTCAACTTTTCAAATCTTTTTTTAAATCAACGACCAACACCTTAAAAACTCAGATGTAAAACAAACACGACATTTTCTACACAACCAACACGAGTAACGTTGCGTCGTGGAGGTGACTGCTCCAACCACAACGGTGTTGTGAGTTTAGCGACTTATCCATTTGTCATCTGTTGCTAAATTAGTCAGTAATTTTAACGCGATTATGACATTTAATGTAATGTAAAATGTCACAAGTAACTATGTCACGTTCACGCTAACTGTTCATGTGTTGACTGTAACTTCAGGTTTGTTTACTGAACATTTAAACGATAAACAGCAGCAACAGTAATTACCATAAGTCCCAAATATATCAAGGATTTTAATGTTTCTAAATGGATAAAGAAGATTAAAAAAACGCAATAAGGGATACTTAATGCAAGGAACGATGCATACAAGTACAAATATGGTGTAGTTCTTCACTTTAACACAATAACAAAGGACGTATCGAGGATTACAGGACTTGTATTTCATGAGGATTTGGAAAAACTTGGTCATGCATTCATTGTCTTCTGTGGAGTTGACTGCTGTGTTTACAGAACTCTCTCCAAAAATCGATCTGTAAGCTGCGGCTTATTTTGATCACTGCTCCTGGAGTCCTCACTAACAACCAGAGAGTGGTTTGTATCAGTGCAGGCCTCAGATCGTGACTTTGGCTCCCTGTCTGTCAAAGAACCAACTTTAAAATACTGCGATATAAATACCAGTGGATCGACAGTGAAAAAACAGTAGAGAGATAAATAAGATAAAAAAACTAAATAAGGGATGAATAATGCATTGAAATTCATGCATATACTCGTATGCATTGTGTAGGAGCGGTGTGTCCTAGGGGGAGAGTGGTCGTCCAACAAGAAGGTTTGCAGTTCAATCCTCACTCTTCCCCATCTGCATGCCAAAGTGTCCTTGGGCAAGACACTGAACCCCTAAAATGGCCCCCCTTAGATGTTGAATGTGCCAAATGACATGTGATGTTATGTAATGTGTAAGCACAGTGAAGAGGTATAAACGCATAACAAGTCTATGACAGTTTTGTAAAGCGTTTTGCTGTTTAAGAAGTGCTCGTGATTTACTGACAATAATGAAGATTTTAAAACCACAACCATAACGTGACTTTTATTGTGATATTACTGATATCAACATATATAAACAAAACCAGAAACAATTTCATCCTGATCATTTTAGGCCATATCCCTCTGCCCTAACTAAATATATATTGAATTTGTATCATGCCATATGGCATCACACATATTCTCAAGGCACATCATATGGTGGAGGCCTTACAATACCAAAGAGGAACCCAACAGTTTCCCCCCGAAGTGACCAAACACTTGGCGACTGGGGGGAGAAAAAGCCTCCAGCAGAACCAGACTCATTTTTCACCTGCCTCAACTGGTTTGGGTGACTGGAGATGGGAGAGGAAGAGAGACGTGCAATAGGGGGACAATATTTCATTAGTCTAGTCTAGATGGATTATTATAAATACCTTGCTGTTTAGCAGGTAAATTATACAATATTAACAATTTACTGTTTTATTAGTTACCCTATTGAATTATTGGTTGATGTTTGATTTCATATAGAGTAGAGTATCATCGACAATTTCATCTGAGAGGATCAATCCTCTGTGGCATTTTAAATATGCAAGGGTTTGCAGCGGTCTTATCTGAGTTCAACTCGGCTCAGACACCTCCCTTTGCCAAAGCTTTTACAGTCCTTCATTTGCACCTAGCAGTCCTCGGGATAAAAAAAAGATGGCCCAGTTGGAGTATGTTTCATATATTTTCATCGGAGGAAATTCTGCAAAGCATGCTGTGTCATAACCGGCCCTGTAGAAGCTGCAGATCATGTTTGGATTAAAAAAAGGCTAGGTGTTGCACATGCTATCACGTGGTCATGTTTCTTGAAGCAGTGGGGGTGTGGTTTCCTGTAACCTAGTCAGAACATTACTGTTTTTGAGACGTGTCTAACAGACACAATGTCCTCTACTGATATATGTGCAGCACTTATCTCCACTCAGTGTACCGTCCACTGTTTGACCAAAATAACCACAGACATGGAGTCTTTCTTTCTGCTTCTCCTGCTTTAGAAGTTTATCAACATTTCGCACAAAAATGTGAAAAATTCATGTTTGTTTTCTTGTTGTACTTTTTAACCGTCTTTGTAGTCTATTCTCCAAACTCAACCTATTCCTCAAGGCGAGACGATCTAGCTAAAGGAAAAGTGGTCAAATTCAACCATGATGAGTCCGACCACAATTCCTAACGCTGCCTTTCAGTCCTCGTGGTTTACACGCATCATATTTTCCTCTTACTACATTAGTAATCCCTTTTATCCACAAGCTGTCTTCAATTCTGACTCCATCTTTTTCCCTCTTACCTGCTTCCTAATGTTTTTCTCTCTATCATTGCACCAATGATTTGGTCAGATTTGTGCTGATGACAGATGGATTTATCTTTGGAGATGTGCTAATGCCGCGTCCTGCTCTCCTCGTTTCAGGTGATGACCTGGATGGTGCGATGTGAATGACTGAAGACCATGAAGCCCACACACAAGGTGCTGTTCATCCTGTGCCCCATGCTGGTCCTGGGCTTTATTTACTACTCTTCTGGGAAGCTACATCTACACGTGTGGGGCCAGAAGCCTCGTAAGTGACATCACCAGTCTGATTCATTCATCACCTGATCATCCAGCTGTCATAGCCCCTCAGAAATGTAGACCGTTTTCTCTGTTTGTTTTGAGCATGTCTGTTTGTCTCCGTTTGGCCGTCTGCCTCTCTGTTGCCAGTCACCCGTCCATCTATTTCTGTGTTTTCATTTAGAGGATTTGTAGCCTCTCTGCTAAACTGTTAGGATATCAGTCTGTGTTGATGCCGCAAAACCTGCTTGCGTCCGATATTTAATGAGTTTTTCTTCCACTTCACCAGACCACCGGATGTTGTGTGGAGAGCCTAATCTGATTCCCTTGTGCATCCAACATTAGTTACTCCATCTCTGCCACTTTAAATGAGGGGATACACTTGTGTATGTTGTCTGACAGAGAAATATGACAGTTTCAATTTAATGTAACGAAACCACAGTGATAACCATAGAATTTAGATAACCAATTAGATTAAAGCTTTTTTTTACTCAATCTTTTACATTTTACTTAATCTCTCATCTGTTTTTGTAGATGGGAGGAAATGGTATTGTGAAATTTCTTCACCCACAAAATGAAACCTGATATACTAAACTGGAAATGCAGTTTAACGAGGCCCTTTATAACACAAGCCTGCACTTTCTAACTTAAAACATGAATTGTATGTTCTGGTGTAGGACATGACTAAATGTTCCAATTAACGCTGAATATCCTGAGCTTTTTATTCCATATTAAGAAAGGTAGTTATATGGGACCTGGATGTTTATACATTTTTGCTATTTGGCTCAGTTGGAATTATTTTATGAAAAACAGATGATCAGAGTCTTTTCTACAAACTGATGATGTGTGTGGGCTGGGGGGGTTATGTCATACTTTGTGGCACCTTGGAAAAAAATTGCTGTTAAATTCCAGCAGAGGGGGCTGGAAGATTTGTGAAACTTTTTGTGCGTTTGCCTTCTTTATTTTCTATGAAAAATCTCAGGGGGCAGTATTTGGCACAGAAAACTCAAATGTTACTGCTTAGAACAAGACTGATAAGAACAACACTTTGTCTTAAGGGTGAAGCTTGGGGGAAACGTTTATCTTCCTCTTCTTTGTTGGGTTTATTGGCGGGTGGTAACCAACATCAACGGGCATTCTCCCCATCACAACCTCTTAGTGCTGTGACTTTGATATCCTCACACTGGCTTTGCTGTAAAGAAAATAGCCAAGGAAACTTTGTAATCAGAGTCCACCTCTCCTGTTTGGAACAGTCTTGCTCTGAATGAGTAATGCACCTATTTCTGTCTAGTTCACCCGACTCCAATACAGTAATGTTAATTACAAATGCTTGGGTGGGATTATTTTTCTGTTTTGGCAATGTATTGACTTTATATAGCTTGTTGAGGCCAGGACGCTCAGGTGTAGTTCCCTCACCTCACACCATATACCTCACATCAACAACTGACTGGGCTTCGGCTGTTGTACCACGATTATTGGTTGTAAACTCCCTTTAGACATCTACCTCCCCCCTGTGTAAGTCATGGCGAAAAACTCTACAGCAAAATAACACAATTCATGACTGACCTGTGTAAACTTCTGCGACATTAGGACAGGGCTGATCATCCAGAAAAGAAAAACCTTTACATGTATGTGATGAACCATGTCCAGTGTCAACTAATACTTATTTATTTCCAGCTTCTCCAAGCACTACAACCTAATTCCTACACATGACCTCCACCATTTTAACCCACCCATGCCTGTTTGTGGTCTCTTGACATGTAGGCTCCTAGTCAGTGTACATACATCTCTGTCAACTTAAGTGTTTCAAACTGTCTGTATTGTACTTGACTTTGATCGGCCATGCACAGAGTGTGACACACTATTCATAATACTGTCCAATCTTAGTGTCTGTAACAAACTGCCCAAAACAGTAATGTTAGAGTACACAGTTTGTAAACTTTATGTGATTTGAATTCATTTTCTGGTGTCCTCTCCATTACTGGGAAATAGTTTTCTTCAAAATTCCCTAAAAGAAGAAAGTCACAGTTTTTCACTGACAACCGCTGATCAACAAAAAGACCATGGCTGTGTTCCATGACACAGCAGTTTATGACAAGAGTGTTTCTGTTGCAATACTTCTCTAAAGTCAGTGTTCGTGCTCACAATTCTAAAGGAGGGCAGTGAAATGCTTTCAACCTTGTACTGTCATCGGATGGAAATGCTTTGCTATCAGTTTATTTTAATAACCGCATGATACCCTTTGATGTGAAGAGAGCCAAAAGAATGTGCCGTGTTTTCTCCCCAGCCCTCGGTCCAGCGGCGCAGAAAGGAGAGCAGCTTTGATTGCAGTGTGAAATATTGGCTTTCTGCAGTACAGTGGTGCCAGATGTTTGGCTTTAAGAGGGTCAAAGTGGAAAGATGAGCATGTGGACAGTCTCTCCTGCCCTCCGCCCCTGGTCGGCTAAACTACGCCGTTTCTGTGAGGGGATCAAATCTGGATAATCTCTTATCCGCATTCTTGATTTATAGTGCTCTAGAATAAGTCGCTGCTCAATGGATCATATAGAGGCTTACACCCTGCTCACCATATACATCATCATGAGTACCCCTGCAGTTATGTTGGTGGAATTATCTTCGTACTGGTTGAATGATGAGCCATATTAGGAAGGAGACTTTAATCACGTGTTAATGGTATTGTCAACAAGCCCTTGTCATGATAAGCTGACCTGTGGAAAATGTGTGTGTTGTGCTTGTAAACATGGGATGTGACAGGAGCTCGGTTTAACCAGCTGCTGTATCCACCAGCTGGTCACCACAAGACAGGAGTTGTTCCCTGTCCTGTTCTTCTTCTTTAACCCCAGTCTACATGATAAATCCAGACTGGTTTAAAGTGGCTGTATTTACGTTTTTGTGATTACCGACGTCAATGTTGGCATTAAGACCTGTTTCCTGACCAGTCCAGCAGAAATATGAGCTAAGCATAACATTTTACTTTTTGACCCAACAAGATGAACATCAACGTTATCTGTTGTCTTTTTCCGTGTCACGTGTTATTTTCTTCTTCGCGAGTTAGTGTGCTAACTAGCCCCGGTGTGACAGCCTTTATCTATCCTCTTTTTTCCTGTTACCAGTTTAGAACAAACCCTGCCTCCCTTCTGCATTGGTCAGGATTAGGGCTTCAGTGTTTTTTTGGAGTGATATTTTGTTTTCTCAACCGAGGTGTGTGAAGGCCTGGGCCTATCATGGGTTAAATTTAGGCAAGAAGCCTTTACCCATAGTTGCAGTCTGTCTTGTCACGTTCTGATAGCAAGTCACTGTAGTCGTTGTAGATGGAAGAAGCCTTTTTCTGTGACAGAGAAAACCCCTATGGTATCACGCCTGAAGTCTTGATCTGATCAGGGCTGAATTCGCTTTCCCAGTTGGTCTTTTAATTGTTGCGGTTTTCTGTCTGTTGTCTAACCAGAGGTAGTCCTGTGGCCGTTTGTGTCACACTTTGTTTTGACACTGCCTTGCCCCCCTCAGTGTCAGTTGCACAGCAGTTTCATGCGACAGTTGTCATTCCTTTGTCAGCTGGAGTGGATATTTCAACCGTGTAGTGCTTGAGTGATGAGGGGCTCATGTTCACTTTACCTGTGTCCTTTTGACAGACTTCTTTTTTTCCACCTTTTTATGTTTTTAAAGTTGTACTCATTAAGTCGCGGCTCCAGTAGAGTTCTCAGTTAATGTGATTACCTGCCACATCTCTCTGGTTGTACTATTATTTTTATTTCTTCTTTCTTTCAGTCTCGTTCAATTCTATTAAAATACAACTAAAGCCTGGTCAGCTCTGATGAAATAAATTCACACAATCATCTGTGTCACTGTGTTAAAATGATAAACATGATCAGGTTGTTTATGAAGCAACCTTTATATCATCCCTGTGAATAATAATAATTAATTGAAGCATTTATGGGATGCATCACTATTTTATAACAGTTTAATTGTCTTAACAAAAATCAGAAGTATAATAGAAATAACAATCTGATGTTTGTAAGAGATACAGAGTTAAGACAACAGGAATGGCTCCAAAGTAATAACAATTAAAAAGGTTCACTTACTAGACATTTTCCGGAACTCATAACCACAATTCATGGTCTCATCAGCAAATGGATTTTACTTATAGATTGGGATATTCTAATTTACTGTTACTTGATAACAGCTGGCCATACATTAGCATAGCCCTGTTATAATTAACTCTGGTGCTCGTAACAGGAACTCCACAATCCTCAGCGTGTTAAATCACACTATAAATTAACACCTACAGGTTTATACCAGAATGTGTGTAACAACCCAAGCTGCTTATAGCTTTTTTTTTCTCATTGCAGTAGCCCATGGTTCATGAAAAACTGAAGTGGTTCATGAAATGTTTTTATTATGAGTAAATGATAAATCCAGTTGTTTACTAAGAAGAGATGTGTGTGTATTCATGGACACCAATATCCTGATGTTAGCCTGATTGATCGAACAATAGTCTGAATAAGATCACACTCAGAATAAGTAATAATCAAATTGAGACATGTGGAGGTTCTGACCTTAGTCGCATTGCATAGACAACTATGCGAGTTTTCTCAACATTTTATGACACCGACACATCAGTTACTGACTGCTGGATGCTGAATGCTCTGGGTTCAGTCGTAAACAAGAAGTACAAAATGCTGATGTGAGTCATAATCAGATTTCAACATGTAAACTGGAATAGGAATTAAATATATATAATTATATTATTTTATAATTTGAAAGTCAAGTTAACATATAATGTTTCATTCAGAACAAGGTCAATGAATATTGGTGTCCATGTAAACCTAGTCACCGATTCTGAGTATGTAATTTTTCCAAAATAGCTTCATGGGAATTGTTTTATACTTATGATCAAAACAATCTCTAAGATTGTATAATCCTTCCTCCTGTCTTTTTCAGTTCCTCTTTAGCAGTAATGTCAGCAGTGGCTCAAGGAGAATGCGCTACTGTGAATGTCTTCTGCTTGGTTTAAGCATTGATCGTTGCCTTCCCTTGTCTCTGAACTGTAGCTATGAGTCTAACAGAATTACCTGAGGCAGGTTTACTGTGACTGGGGAATTATGATCTGCCAGAAACCCTCACATTGAGAGACTGTGTTAGGATTAACAAAATCTTAATTTTTTAATTTTTTTAAGAGAACTTTTCATTCTTGATCTGTTTTGAAGAGGGCTCAGTGGTTTCGTCATACACATTTGTCGGTTTTTGGGAAGTGACAGTGCAGCTGTCCTGTGAAATCTGTGTGGGTTATAGTTTGAAGCGAAAAACATTAATCAAATAAATGATAGTAATATAAAAGGGAACAGACGTCAGTTTCTAATTTCTGAGCATAACAAGCACAACTCGAATCATATTCTGATATGATATATCGTTACTTTTGGCTTTTTTTGTTTGTGTGTGCGCCTGCTGTTTGTATGCATCTGTTTTTTGCACAGCCACTGTGTTTTGCTGAAGCTGATGTTGAATTTGTTATATTCTGAGTACTTGCTGTTGTTTAATAGTTGTATGGTTATCATTAATAGTGGCTTCCAATCTTCTACAGTGATGACAATCTTACTTCAGTGTCTTAACCCCCTTTTGTTTACAGAATATGATGCAGAAGAGACAACTGTAGTCCTGACTAAAGGGGCTGAAGTGAAAAGAATTACAGGTAGAGGCAATGAGGTTGCCTTCATGTACTGGTTGACTTCTTTGAAGAGGGTGATTTAAACTGGGCTGCTGAGATATTTTGTCCTATGGAATTACAATCCCTGCTAACTCAACAATGAACGCTTTCCCATTTTTCCACTTTCACCTGCCTATCATCATTTGTATCTTTGTTTAATTTTACAAAATGTTTGTGCTCGGTCACTCATTTAATCCTTATGGGTAACTCTGTGTACCACCATAATAATCGCAAAATCACAAAGGGGGCTTTCTGCAGTTAATTTTCACTTCATTGGGCTTTTCATCTTTGAATAAAGATTGGGTGGCAGCATCATAATTCAACCTGCTAGGATTAAGCTACTAACCTCTGCTCCTCCTCGTCCTCTTCTGGCTCCGTAATGTCTCACATCTGCGGTTGGCTTAATTCTCAACTCCACTGGTGCTGCCATAACAGACAGACCTCAAACGGTGCTAACTGGCGCTTTTGTGTTGCAGAGGTGGAACCAGACATCAGCGTGGGACGAATAGTAGGCTCAGGTACATCGGCAGCCCCACCAACCTAACTCTCATCTTTGTTGTCCCTCTGCCATTCGAAAAAAAATTACAGTGTTTTAAAACCCTGCAATACTTCAGCTGCCACATTTGGAATGGGATGACATTCTCATACTTTCCTAACATGGAAAGCTGAGTAAATTCATCAAATGCTGAATATGACAACACGTGAGGGGTCGATCTTCTGCTCAGTCATCGTCCTCCTTTTGATGCTGCGGTGTGTGATACACCACTGCCCTCTGTTGTCTCAGCTCAGTAACAGATCTCTGGCACGTGAAGCAGTTTGCAGGAGTTTTGATGCGATAATTCTGTAAGGTTCCAAAGGCCGAAATCTTTCTTACTCTAAGGACCGCAGCCCCTTTAATTTTTCCTACGCTGTTTTCCTTGATTCAGCCCCCCTCTGGCTGCCTTATGCTTCTCAACAGACACATAATGCACACACACACACACAGTCACACACTCATCTTGGCTGCTATGGCAAAGTCCCCATCATCCAGGGCAGTGCTTGGATCCCTCCCTAACCAGCCTTCATGCATTCCCATTGTCCTTTTTTCTTTATCTTTCTCCTCCAGCTTCTCTGTGAAGACGAGATCCGCAACCACAGGAGTAATACCGGGTCTATTCCTACTTTCAACTAATACTCATGTTAAACCTAGTCATACTAATGCTATTACAGCAGTTTATAGATGGAAATTTATATAATAGTACTTGTTAAGCGTTTTCTTTTGACAATGTATGAATCATTGTAAAGACTGCTGCAGATTCTTAAATTATGTAATTGAACATTTCAATATTTATCTCCTAGTTTTCTGTGCTTCTCTGTCTTCTGCCTCCGTGCTTCACCAGGCACCTATTGGCTGCCCCTTTGGTTGACCATAGGTGATCTCTTTAACTTCTTTTCTAACTTTATTTTAAACTCAACAGATTGTTTTGGCTGGCTTCTCCCTAACCTCCGCTTGTCTCGTTTGTCACAACTTCTAATGCTTTTACTTTTGACATTTGCCATTTTGTTTTTCTCTGTGAAAGATGCACAGATTTGTTAACTACAGCTAATGAGCTGATAGTTGAAATTGCTTAGCCTGGATGACCCGTGCTCATGAACCAACTACATCAAGTGTTCCACCCCAAAGGTGCCATTTGTTTCTCGACGTACTCCCCTTTTAGACGTGTGTGGTAACTCTGTGTTTCTGTGTCTGCTTTCTTCTCCAGTGTATGATAAGCAGGGCTTTCTGCTGCAGCTGGACACAAAATTGTGAGTATATATTCTTTTTTGGTAAACACATCTTCCGTTTAATTTAAAACATTTTTGCGATTCTCCATCCTGTACTGTGTGGGATACTTGTTATATATTGACCAGCTGAATCCTCAGTTAGACTTGAACTCCTATTAGTTAACATATGTTTTACAGCTAGACACTTATTTTATACAATTTCAGGTTGATCAATGGGAAAACATGAAATATGGTTAAACACTAGAGTTTTTAATAAACATGCAGCATCCTATTGGAGTCCTAACCATAGCCTGGCAACAAATGCTTAAATGTGATTGGTTGTCTGAGTAATACATTTTGAAATTAGTTTGAATTTTGATTTAGTTGCTGTAGTTCTTTCCCAGAGCGGCTGTGGTTTGTCAGAGTAAGAACATGCTACCTTGAGTCATTGTGTAGCAGTCAATGTGTCAGCGTGTCTCTTGATATGTGTATAATTCCCTGAATTGGTTTGACACTCTTAATAATCATACGCTGCCATCACCACCCCGGCTCTCGGAGGGCATGTCTGTCCACACTCTGCACACACACTGTAAGCACTATGTCACTACACACTTATGGTGGTTTTCACATGGGTTGAGTTTATCTAATACAGCTCCCTACAGGTCTACAGTGTCATTAATTACACCATTACTGCACATGCATACAATTCATCTTATATCCAGTAATTAGTTTTGTGAGTTACTGATATAAAAGTGCCCCATATATTTCTTTCACACCAAACTGTTTACCACTTTGAAACCAGTAAAGCTGCAAGTGAAAACCATTGGCAGGATTGAAATTTGGCTGTGGGAGAGGAGGTACAGAGGGTGCTTCACTCATAGAGAGGTCATAGTCCCATTCCCAGCTCCTCCAATTAGCATGGGAACAGTGTGTGTGTGTGTGTGTGTGTGTGTGTGTGTGTGTGTGTGTGTGTGTGTGTGTGTGTGTGTGTGTGTGTGTGTGTGTGTGTGTGTGTGTGTGTGTGTGTGTGTGTGTGTGTGTGTGTGTGTGTGTGTGTGTGTGTGTGTGTGTGTGTGTGTGTGTGTGTGTGTGTACTTGTACAGATATTTTTGTGAGGGCCATTTTGAGCCTAAAACCTACGGAGTGAGGACATTTTGGGCGGTTCTCACTTTCTGACCCACTTTCAACTTGCTTTATGTATCAGGGTTAGAATTAGTTTTAAGTAATGGTGAGGGATTTAGTTGTGAGGGTTAGGGACT
The DNA here is from genome assembly GCF_949316205.1 of Platichthys flesus. Taxonomy (NCBI): domain Eukaryota; kingdom Metazoa; phylum Chordata; class Actinopteri; order Pleuronectiformes; family Pleuronectidae; genus Platichthys; species Platichthys flesus. The sequence continues at coordinate 10,407,521 of NC_084958.1, read as the reverse complement.
AGGGATAGCAATATGCTAATAAGTGTCCTCACTAAGATAGAATTACAAGTGTTTGTGTGCGTTAAGCTGCTTTGAGTCAGTTGCTCCCGACATTCTACTGTCAGCCCCCCCCCCCCAAACTTGGTAAATGTCCAGTTTATTTCTAATTGCGCGCGTGTGAGAACACAACAGGAAATTCTTCGGAAGATTTTTTTGTGAGCGAGGGGGCCGTGTTGATTATGTTTCTGACATGCAATGGATGAAGAAAAGACACAAAGACTACAAATGTCTCGGGGTAAAACAGAGTTGTCATACAAATAGAAGATGGGTCCACTGTGTAAAACAAGATTTAACAGCTTTTAGTGATACGGAAGATGGTGTTGATGTGCTGGAAACACAAGCACGGGATCCCTCCAGCAGAATTTATATATTGCGTCCGGTCTCCTGTATTCTGTGCCTCCACTCGCCTGTACACTCGAGAAACATCCGCTCAGGTTTTCCAGGGTTCATGTCTAAAAAAACGGCTTTAGTGAAGTGCTGTATGACTGTGACCTGCAGTTTAAAGAGCTTTTATTGGTCAACAATAGCAACTTCAATGCTGTCCATGTACCTCTTCAAACGGTGCATGAGCAGGCCCCAGTCAAGCTTGTTCATGTGCCATCTTTGGTTTTGGGCCTCACATAGTGCAAAGACAGGGCCTCTCTCCCTTCTCCCTGTTTATTTGAACTAGATCCAAGGCATTCATCAGGTTATTAATGATCACACTAGTAATCGGGAGGTTCGAGTTTTAGCACTGCCAGTGTGATTATTTGAACAAGGCCTCTCTGCTTTGTCTCGCCACACACAGGTGATATTCTGAGCTGTTGCTGAGTTCTCCAACTTCCTCAGCAACCCGTTTCCCTATCTCCATAAGCGGATTGTTTGACAAGCTCAGCGTTTGAGGCTTTGAAATGTGTCAGTTTGATTGATACTCAGTTAACCATGATGCATCAGATTCATTTGTCTCTCTCTCTCTGTTCTGTGAATGTGCAGGCCGCTGGAGTTGGCGTACAAGTATGGTAACCTCAGCGAAGGAGTGTGCAAGCCAGGATACGCTGCAGCCAAGATGACCACCATCTATCCTAAGTGAGGAGGATCGCCTGCTCTTTCACACTATCTCAGATAAATGGGGTGGAAATGCATTGATTGTCCACAATTGTACATTCTCTAAACCTAGACTCCTTTTTGAAATATAAGAACTTCACATACACAACCATCGAGCTGCACAAACAAATCATTTTATTTGCACGTCAGGACGAGAAAAGCTAAAACTTTGACTCAAGCATACCAAGATGCATGATGTCATTTCTCAAGCCAACTGGGCCTTCAGGGGTTTTGTTTCAGAAGCCGAGAAGCCCCCACATTCCTGTGCAATCTCCCCCAGTTTCAGTCATGTTTCTATCATCTTCTCCTCCACCACAAAAACTCAACTGTGTCCTTGTGATCTCCTCCCCCGTCTCACAAAAGAACCTTTGTCGCTCGAGTACAAGGTCTCACATCTTTCCTCTGTCATATCCTAGAGCGCAAGAGGCGTCCTCTATGAACAGCACCGACCAACTTCCTGTCCTGACTCACCATGAGTTTTCTCGTACCCGGCACACACAATTAACACAGTCCTCCACGGCCCTCTCTGATGTCATCGACTCTTTTGATTTTCCTCCATGCCTCCATTTGTTGCCCATCTCAGCTCCATCTATAGGACATTGTCCCATTAGCACTCTTGGAGCTAAGCTAATAGAGGGGCAATTTCCCGCAATGCTGAACAATAGCCACTTGCACTTCAATGCAGCTCTTGACCTAGTTACTTGGGAAATTAGAATTTCTAATATTGAACCTGATTTATCTCTTAACTTAAGATTCAAACCAAAGAATTTGATGAGAAAAAAGTTTCACAATAACAATAATTACAATATACACCTCAACACCCATATGTGATGCACAGTATGGAAGGACTTAATTGTGCATGTTTTCCTACACACAAACATAAGCAGCACTTTTGGCGGTAAATTGCAGCGCTGCAAAACGAGACGGACAGAGCAGTTTTTCGTAGCACTGCCCTCTCCCTATATCTGAGAGGCTACATGTTAACAATGTCCTCCCTCATAACAACTTCCTCTAATCAGCTGCACGTGTCGGATCAAAGTTCTGTACAACACAGAGTCCCCAATGGGATCCTTGTGATTACTACCACCTTCAACTCAGTCACACGCAGGTCAATGAGGACAATTAATGCTGCACACTGCTCCACGCTGTGCATGTGTATGTATTTGTATGCACAAGTGTGTGTTAGAATGTGCACAGCCATGCAGAATGCGTCATTGTGATTTAATGTGTCCTATTTGCGAGGAGTCATACAATTAACTTGTTTTTTGTCATCTCAACCCACTTTTTATTTTTACTAGACAAAAACAAATCTGTGGAAATGTTCCTGTTAGCAGTTTATCTAAATAGGAGTGGTCTACAGTTCAGCTGTTAGAGAAAACCTACTTAACCTCTCGCAGTGAGGTCCTATAGCTCCCCCCCTCTAATCATCTCCTGCTTCCTCCGTGTTCGCCTTCTCCGAAGCCCCCTGCCCCCTTGGAGTCCAATTTATTTTCCACACCTCCCCTCTCCTCCCCTCTGCTTTACCCAAAACTGTTTGCATTGGAGCCCTAAATCAAGTCTTGACAGTGAACTTGAAGCAGCACGGTTATAAAAATATTGCCAGTGAGAGATGGGCCCGGCAAAGGAAGCGAGCACAATGCATCCCAGCCTGTTGGCTGTTTTGGGAGCCCTCACTTTTTATTTAACAACAAGCAGCCCCCTGTCTCTCTACTTTATCAGGATGTCAGTGACTGACTGTCGGTCAGGGTTCAGTGATCCTGTGTTATTTATAGCCCCTCACGGCCTCGGTCTTGGCTTTAATGAATCTCCATTTGTTTTGGCAGGATTGATGTGTGTATGTGTGTGTGTATCAGGTGATATGAGGAGACCAGAGAGCCATACATACTTCTCCGCTTGAGTCTCTGCTCTGCTGCTGTAAAGCTGGGGGGATAATGAGGGGATCAAAGACTTATTAGGGTGCTTGGAAGAGGTTGTCCGGAGGGCCTCACAATAATGTCATCCATGTTTGGTCACTGTGCCTCAAATCTCCACATCGTCCTTGTGAACCAACGGCAGCATTACGCTGAATCCAGAATTTAGAATCTCTCTTTCTCACGAGTACATGCTGTCGCAGACATAATTCATGGTTGATGAGAATGAAAAACCATTGGTGTTTTGTGCAGCCAACCATCAGCCCTTCAGCAAACTGCACTAGTCTTGTTCTCATTCGGTTTCTTTCCAGGTAATACAACTGTACAACGATCCCTGGAACTGTCTTTTATCATCAGCACAAAAAGACACACCATTTCTATCGATCCCTGCTCATCATTGTTTTCTCTGTCCTGAAAGTTCATTTAGTTCTTTCATCCAAGTTGTAGAAGTAAATCAAAGATGATCTATGAACGTCTAAGTCAGAAAAGAGACAATGCTCTCCACTTGTGCCCCCTCCCAGGCCTGACAGCAGGTCATGAAAACACACATCCATCCCACTGCCACACTCGCATGGGGTGACACGTAGCCCAGCACTCGGGTCGCAGGCGTGACTAAGAGGAAATGGCTTCTTTTGATTTCAGTGCAGCAATTAATCAAAGAGGGACCAGCGCGCACAGACACTCGTACAGACACAGGATGTGGAAGAGGTGATGCCAGAAGCAGGAGTTCATGGGGCATTTCAAACATTGATCACAGGTGTTTTTTTGAATATTGGGCTAAATTTGTTTTAAAATTGAGGGAGGCTGGCTTCTCGCTTGATATAATTTGAAGCTGTGTTCTCCATCTTGGGCGAATTCAGACCTTTCATATTTCATGCTCAAGCCTCTGAGGCGGTTCTTCTTCCTTCTCATTTAAGTTGTAGGAACAGTCTTGCCGAAGATCGTTTGAGGATTAGCATTCTGGCAGGAGTATGTTGTCTCTGCAGATTTATCCAAACTGTGTCAGCTGTGATTTAGACTTTGGTGGAGGGGTTGTGTTGATGGGGTTATACACTGCAGCTGCCTGTTGTGTCTCTCCCTGCCTCTCAGCTTGTTTTGCCTTCTTAGTTTTTATCTATCATGCCAATGTGCTTGTTTTGGGAAACTCTCCCAGGGCACAGGAGCTTTGAAAGCTATTAGAATAATGACAGCGGAACAAGTGAATTTTGTTCTTATCTCTTTGTGGCTTAAATCTGCCCAGGATATTAACACTGTAGTCACAAGTGGAGAAGATTTTACGGGAATCCAAAGAGTTTTGTGGAGAGGAGAAAAAGTGTGCTGGGGGAAATCACAAAAAGATGAAAAGTTCTCGATGACCAATCTATGATGGAAAGTTAATATTACAATATGATGTTCTTACCCTGCTGATGAACCGTTTCTCTTTCTCACCTTCTTTCTTTCTGTTCCCTCCCTTGCAGGTTCATGAAACCAGCGCCCATGTTTCTTGATCGGAACTTCAAACGTCTTGCAAAAGTCGGCAGTTACTTACCCCCATTTGGCTTTAAAACACAAGGTAAGAAATACTCATGTCACTTACCCTCTGTCTATAAAAACACAACAGCTTCGATTACAACTTTTTGACTATACATGCTTGCATTAAAGGAGTGTGCCAACAGTTAATATGGAGGATACACAACAAGCCACAAAAAAAGGTTGAATTCATCAGCAAGAGCAGAGATGCCCTGACCTATAGTGCTAAATATAGATGAAGCTCCAAGGCCATTGATTACTCCATTTCCCTTAATACAATTCTCTTGTATATTTCCTTAGACCTCCTTCCTCCAAAATACCTATTTTACTCCTACTCCACACCTTGGGCTCTATTTAAACGTTCTAAGTGGATGGTCTAAAGTGTCTGGTACAAGTCCTTGTGTGGTGTTTCCAAATCTAATTTAGCTAGTTTAGTGGGAGGGAAAAAGGTTGCTACACCGGGCACATGTTTTAAAAGGTTGTACTTACTCTCTTAATCGTGGGTGTGCCTTGGGTGCTATGTGTAATATAACAATTAGAGTGGCATCTTCCATTCTTTTTAAAAGCCAGGTGTGCTTGCATCTTGGCAGATTTCTATTATAATGGTGGATTTGCCAGGTGGCAAGACAGAACACTTCTCAGAAACCGTTTCATGTTCTGCACGAGTAGATCGGCTGTGTGTAACAAGCAGAGCACATGACACCTGGAAAATGACAACTGTGTATGTAATAAACTCCATGCACCCATTATCTATACGGCTTATCCTTTAAGGTTAATGGGGGGGCAAGAGCAAATTCTAGGTGAGATACACTGGGGGGGGCACATACAAACTCCACACACAAAGATTTAATGCCATAACTGTCTTGATGTGAGACCATAGTGAACCACTGCACAACCATGGAGATCGCATGGATTGTTCTCTGGAAATACTGTGAAAATTTCCAATTACCATTTATCACAGTGTTAAAGTTCATTGTTGAATAAACAAAGATGGATGAAAATACATCCTCCTTGGTGGAGGTATTGACCTATTAAAAAGCTTCATCCAGAGACACAGAAGATATTCTCCTGTTTTCTCATGTGGTGTAGTGTTTGTTGTGATTACTAAGCTTAGCTTTATGTGTAATATCTGTGGGGTGTCCCTTTGTAACATCAGTAACGATCCTGTGTTCTCAGTGCAGGGATTGTTATGGGGTTTAGATGCTGTTTCGAGGTAGGACAGTGGCTACATGGTTGAGTACTTTTTGCGCCAACTCCTCACAGTAATAAACCATCTGATTGCGCAGGTTTTTCTTTCTTCATGGTTTTGTTCCGCTTTGCTAACATTACACTAAATACAGATGAGGAAATTACAAGGAAGGGCTGCCAACTCTCTATTCACCAGGTATCAGTTGGCTCTTCATATGTAGGTGGTAGGTGTGTTTTTGAAAACTATAGCTAGTAGTTTATTCATGGACTGTTTAGCAATACATCTGGCGAAGTTCCTGAGCATCAGCTATTTTAATGCAAGCAATTAATAAATCTTACACTGTCCACGCTTGGTCATTTTGTTTTATTCTTGGCTCATAATGCCATTTGACAACAGCTTCCTGAACATCAATAACACATTATCAATCCCTGAGGATATTTCAGAAAGGAAGATTTGGAGGTGCATGTGTAATCACAAATAATTCCTGCTCTCCAAAAATTTGCAATCCTCAAAGTTTTCATTGTGCCAAAATGCAGTGAAAATAACATGCTATATATGGCAGAACTTGCTTCTTTAAAACCAAACTTTGTCCCAGCAAAGGAACCAACGAGACATTTGACATCTGTCGTCCTCATTAGCTCCTGAAACTCTTTCATTAAATGCCTATAAGTATAATTTATTTACAATCCATATATTGGCTTCTGAGTTTGTCATAACATGCTGTATGAGTTCTTTATTGGGACCAGGAAACTCTCACGTCTCACTTTCCAACTGTAAGGCTTCACACACTCTGCTTGTTCTCTGACCTTAACACACTTCAGATATCAAACCAGCAAATAATAGCATGGGAAGTGAAGAGATAACATTAACCTGCCTTCAGTCACATGCTGTCACATATTTTCCAGGTCTCCAAGGCTGACGGTCCACTGAGTTTTACCTTTGTGTCCTGGCAAGTTCTCTGCTGTCATACTAACACACATACATACACACCGTGACTCAGCTGCTATCAAAAGAACACTCCCTGTGTGAGTGCTACACCTGGTTTCTGTTTTCTCCACGCACTGCGATGGCTGCAGGGTTTCCCTTTTAGTGGTACCCATGTGGAGAGATGATACGTGTGTATCTTGAATAGAACGACACAAAGGATTCCAAATTGGGAACATAGAGTGGTGGTGGTGGGCGGGAGTTTTATTTTTACTTTTTTCATTCTTCCAGGAGGTATCTACTGGAACACATGAACCGTGGCCTGAGAACACTAAAGCTGTGTTGATTCGGCCTCAGAGAAAAGCCTCTTGTCAGGATGCCAGTCAGCTACTTAACCGTCAACATGTGTTTCTAGTTTTTTTGCATTAATTGTTAAATTCTACACTGTAAATGAAATTTTCTCTCCTCTGCAGTCCAAAGTGAACTTATTGACGTCGTCCGCATGTTTTTTTTCCTTTTTTCCTAAACCTCACTCAGTCCTCTGGGATAATTTGAGAGATTTAATCTTTAGACAAAGAAATTAAGAATAGACTTGATGATGCTAAAAGACACGAGTTCTCTCTGCCTTCTTTAATACGTCCCCATGTTTGCCACTGTCTGTCATTAAGTCTTCTGATTGCATTTAACATGATTTACATATCAACACAAGCTTAAAAATAATTAAAATAGAAATATATTCTAATAAATTTAATAAAACCAATTGACACTCAAATCAAGAGAATAAAATAGATTGTATTATGTGATTGATTCAGCTTTTAATTTAGCTGATTGCAGACTATGCTGGTGTTTTATTTACTTTGTATAGTAATATACTATCATTCACAAATCCAGAGATCATGTGATCACATTCACCATTATAATGTGCATATAAATTAGAGAGCAGTTTGACACAACAAGAAAGGAGACAAGTCCAGATGCACATTTATATTATAATCCATTCTCTCTTTTGGACAAATATTTGGTGGAATGAAACTTCTGTAGGTATAAGTTTAATATGCTAATAAATTAAATCATCACTGCCTCATTCTCAGCATGCTCAGTTAATGAGGGCACTCATGACCGTTATGCGACTTTACCCATGCTGGAAGAAACAGGATTCATCCAGAGAATTATTGAACTTGAACACAGATCAGACCAATAACCTCGAATACGTTTTCATATTACACTCAAATATTAGTTTTTCACCCTGGCAGACTATTTTAAATGCCGGCCCAACAAATACCTCTGTTATCACATGATCTATTATGTTGTTTAGGCTACACTTTTCCCAACAATGTGTCTGTGTTTACATATTATGCGATGCTTCCGTCGTTCGTCTTTGTTGCCAGTAAGATTTTTGTCATTTCAAGGGTTCCAAGTCGGACTAATGTCTCTGCCTACAGCCATTTGTCTCCGACTCTGCCACGAGACATAGTTTGCTGAAATGTTTACCTCGGGTACTTACAACAATTAGCTTCCATGTCATCCTCTGGAAAAGAGTCCTGCCCATTGTGATTTTTCACTTTTCACCCGCTTGGATCCAGGTGTGGTCCGCTCTCTTGTGTTTATGCTGCTCGGGGTGATGCTTGACGCCAGACATCGACACCACATCCAAACAATGGGCTGTTCCTCTGCTCGCCTCTTCTCAGCGGGTTAATCATTAGGGTCGTTAGTCTGCTGAATGAGGCTGTAATATGTCTTACAAACAGCTTTGAGGCCCCAGTCTAAACTCTCCTCTTATCACTCTTCCCCTTACTCCTGCTTTTAGTTTTGTGTTGCTCTTGCCCCTACTCTGTTGACTATGTGCTATATGGTGATTATATCACGTTAAGAAGTGAAGGAAATGAAAAAGCTCATTTTTTTAACAATTTGTTGCAGGTTCGACTGTTTTTTTGTTTTTTGTTTTCATGTGGGAAAAAATTACCAGAAAGTAAGACTTGGTATCATAGTACTGTTATCCATGTTGTCCCTCTATGGTGCGCCTGCATTACTACAATTGTACCTCTGATCATAGATAGTAGCAACGGAAATGGGATCTGGTTCATTTGGGATGTTATGATGGGTGAATTCCAAGTATGAGAGGCCTAAAAATGGTCAAGAGGAGTGAGGAAATACATGTAATATCTAACAATGGAAGCATGACTCCACCAGAATGCCCTGTAGAACATGGCAGGAATGCGCGCTATGGCTAAACATCCACATTTCTCGTCCTGCGATCAGAGGGGTGCTGGCCACGCAGGGAGACGAGCTCAACATCGCCCACTTAACCAGGAGAATGTGCTTGTTTGAAAACAGCATTCCTCTCTGAGTGCTTTTATGGGAGAGTTTCTACATACACACACATACCATCCGGAACCCTGTATGTCTGTTTCTCCAAGATTCACTCCTCTCCGTTTCATCCCATCACCGCTGCTCCTGAGGGCTGATTGGTCACTCCTTATCTATGACTGAATAAACGGAGAGAGGTGTTCTCTCCTCCAACTGTCCATGAGACCACCTAGATTGCTGTATCTCTCATGGTATGTCGGAGCTTTCAGCAGCTTATATATATTCTTAAGGAGCGGTTCCCTCAGTTCTCAAGTCCTTTTCCTATAAAAGCACAGCTAATCTGTGATGTTTAACTTCTGTTCCATAAAGACTGAGCGCTTTCCGGACTAATGACCTCCTGCCAGATTATCGCATTATCTCATACGGTATTTTAGGGGAGACTTTGACACTCGTCTAACTTCAGCATTAGGAAAACAATTATCCACCAATTTATAACACAAACTGCTCAGGTAAATGAAAAAAAACCTTCACATTGTTTAAAATTTAGGACCAGATGGTGAAAATCCCTACGTTTGAGGGTCTTCTCCACAATTTCAAGTTGCCAACTACCAGTAGATGTTAGCAGGTGTAAGTTGCCAGCATCAGGTGTTGGCGTTTGTCTGTTAGTTGGGCTTTGGGTCAGGGAAGAACGCAATACATTTTTATTGATCTGGACAAAGGGTATGATCATCATTGTGAGAACATGGTGGAGATCCAGATAAAAACGCGGACCTATGAATTAAAATGTGCTTTTATAAGGGGCCTTTAGGGAGGTATGCACTCCTGAGTGCCATTCTTTTTTTTAACTGCAGTGTAAGTGACTACTTACTGTACATTTTAAATGTCCTCCTCATGATAGTTCTTTGTTTTTTCCAATGCAGAGAGAATAATAGACAGCATTTTAATGGCCACGAAAAATTATGGACTTGGAGAGGAGCTGGACAGGTAATTCTGCTACTCACCTACATCATTATGAAGTCCTGTTTTAAAAAATCTGTTCTTGAAATTATTTTATAAATTGTATTTCTTGTTATTACTAACCCATGACCCTCCTGCCTTCCAGTCTCAGCTGTAAAAGATGCATCATTGTGGGTAATGGGGGCATCCTGTCCAACAAGTCTTTGGGCTCACGAATCGATGACTATGATGTCGTAGTGAGGTGAGAACTGCTTTAAAACAAAAGACACCATGATAATGACTTGATCAACTTTTAGAATTCTTAGATGTATTAGTGAGAATTGCATCACTTGAATACTACAATCTCTGCGTCTTGAACCTGAAAGAAACTTTGAGGCATCAATTCCATTCACTGAGTCATTTTTTGTGTCGGCAGGTTGAATGAGGCACCAGTTAGTGGTTACGGCAAAGACGTCGGAACCAAAACCACCGTCAGGATTACCTATCCCGAGGGAGCGATCCAGAAACCGGAAAACTATGAAAAAGACTCACTTTTTGTTTTTTCTGCTTTCAAACCACTGGACTTCAAGTGGCTCAGACAGATGGTCTTCAAGGAGAAACTGGTAAGGACATATTAAAATCATTCCCTGTAACATATTTAACACACACCGAAAGATAACCCGGATGACAACTCACAACAGAAGTCTGGTGCACAACAAAATTAGACTTACAAGTAGAATGTTTACTGCAGAGTGTTGGAATGTGGCTGAATATCTGACTTATGGGTTATTTTTAGTTTCAGTTTAACCTGTGATCACATTCTCTACATTCCTTTCTGTGGAAATGTGAACCGTTCTAGTAAAATGGATTAGGAGGACACATGAATCTCTACTTTATAATGTGGATGTTTCAGATGGTTAAAATGCTAAATGTGGAAAGGACAGTTGAGGAAATACCAAGCAACATTAGACAACTTATTTCCTCTGTTTTGGATTTAGAGATTTCTCTTTAATGCTACATTGCCATTTTCCCTGGAGGTAAGCTGCTCTCCAGTTAACCTGTTCATTCACATTTGGATTTAGCCACTTATAATTATGAATTAATTTCCAATTTAGCTTATCTTTTGGGTGTCCTTTGAAATGTTATGATTGGAACAGTTAAATGAAAGGATGTGACCTGGCCACTTAATCACAGGGGTCAAACTGAATGAAGGAACAGGTTGTCCCTTATCTGTTTTAGGTTTTACTGAAGGTATTCATTTTGAGTGCCCCCAGCGCTTCCATATTAAAACCTTTGTCATAGAAATTGCTCTCATAAGCACTTTCATTCACTTCAGTTTTGTATCAGTGTGAGAGTCCATTCAACTGCAGGACAATGAGACACTTAGTAAGGGATCATCCCAGAGTCATTCAAAAGAAAGGTAGTGCTATTCAAAGGACCATACCATTGTTATAACATGTTTTAGCCTATTTGATACAAATTCTTATTCTTTTATATCTTTGCTTAGCATTTTGCAAACAACTTCATATTAAAGATACAATTTATAATTTACGTTAATCCTGTAATAGTCCCAGAACGGGGAAATTCACTGTTACAGCAGCAAGGAGGGGAGTCAAAGTATTACGTAAACATGCAAGATATTAACAAAGAAAAATAAAACAGAAATAATATACAAAATATGATATAAAACTAAATACAGTAGGACATTTGACTATGGATACTATATCAGAATATGGTCATGCCAATGAAAGCCTTTGAATCAGAAATATGTTTCTCAGCTTTTGTGTTTTTAAATAGTACTCCAGTCCCTTGTAAAATAACAGTGTGTACTTAAAAATGTTGTTGGTTATATTAGAGATACTGTACATTGATTGTAGAAGTGTACTAAACCTTGCATACAGAGATGCTACACAGGCTGATGAGCTAAACTCCCTTTTAAAGTTTGGGTTCAGGATGCCTCCCTCTTATCATGTACTTCAGAGCTAAACGCTTATTTTCCTCCACAGATGTCTGCCTTTCAGAGAGCACTGGAAGTTTATCCTAAACAAATAAAAATAAAAAGGAGTGAGAAAACACACTGATAAAAAAAATAAAGCGGGGAGGATGATACATTTATGGTAGGGGATGGAAAGGGCAAGCTGAATGAAGTAGTGGTGTGAAGCTGGATTATAGGATGATAGATTAGAGGGAAGATAGATGGGAAAGGATAAAGTTAAATAGGGTAAAGGGATAATAGGGGAGGAAAAGAAAATGAGCAGTGGAAGGTAAAGTCAAATGAGGAAAATAGTTTGCTTGGCTGGCTGATGGCCCCTTCAGCCTTTGATAGGGCCCAGGTTTTTCTGGTGTGTCAGAGGGAGATGACAGTGGAAATGGCTGCCTGGGATAATTGATCTGGCCCCTGGCATCTGACTCAGCCTTCTTTGATCTGCTGAGGAAGGAAGAATGTTTCCCATGGGTTAAAAATCGGGGAACAAAAAAGAAAAGAAAATCATTGTCTTTTGGTTCAAGCCTTGATGATAACATGGAAGAAGAGAACTGACAGATGTGCAGAGACCCATGTTTGACCTCTGGAAAGTCCTTGGTTTTTACTCTGGTTTTATACATTTTCAGACGTTGATTTACTACCATATAAATACTGTATTTCACCCTATATAAATGTGTCCTTGCCAATTTATTCCAGTTTAATAGTTTATGGCACTGAAGTTGACTTGGTCTTAAGTAGCATGGACTTTGTTTCCAAAAGACCCAAAATCTATTTCAGCCTTACTTGTCCGGCTTGTTGGCTGGCATCCACGATTGTGCTGACTTTTGGTGTTGTTAGCCATTATCACAGTAAATTGTGTGTTTATCTAGAGCTGCTTAAGGCCTGTGTGTGAGAACGCAAATGTGTTGAGTCAGTTGCTCAGTACATTTCCTGGAACGTTTCGTGCTAGCTGCCCTTGTAAAATGTGAGAAATTTGAGAGCTTTGGTTGATGATGCCAACAGTGGTGTTGATAAACGAAAAAGCATAGAATTCAAACGTCATGTCTAGCCTTCTGCGTTCTCTGAACAGGCGACAGTCCTCATGTAGTGAACGAATACAACCCGGATAATCCCTTGCACCTGAAATATTGCAAACATCGGAAAATGTCCTTTCCAATGTTCCATACATTTGCCAGAGTTGAATTCTGTAAACATTTTAGAGGATCTTGACCCACTCTATATCTCCTCAATGTTATTTGGAAGTTTGAAGTCCCCTGGATAGATACAGAAGCATTTATGTGGTTGTGATTTTGCACGTCAGGCCCCCTCGCCATTTTGCCATCCCTTCAGGAGAACTCACAAACTTCCCAGGTTAATTTTTCTCAGTAAAGTAAGTGGCATGTCTATTCTAACATACCGTGAAGCGCATCGTGTTTTCAGAGAAAGATATGTTTACTAGAGGATCGTTAGTCTTGGCAACAACATGAAAGGAACTGAAGTCCTGTTAAAAGACTGTTATCGTAGCTTCATTGTATCTGACATCCACCCACATTGGCCTATGCAGTCGAAACATAAACATGAATAGGTGTTTATGTGTGTATGTACATGTGCCTTCTGTGAACTCCTGGACACAGTTCCACAAAACATTGAGTTTTTTGTTGTTGTTTTTTTATAGAAGTCTCCGTAAGTAACCGGAAACTATTTTGTGTATCAATAAAATGCTGCTGACTGGTTCACAGAGTGGAGCTGCATTCTGTCGGGAGATGGAGTTGCAGCAAGCTTCCCTCTCTCTGCTCCATCCATTCAGTCAGTCCCCGAGTGAGACATAATGTAACTATGGACGACTGTCCTGCTGGAGCTTTTATATCTGTTGGTCGAGCAGCGGATTTCTTTGTGCAACTTGCACACTCACAGCTGCAAGGGATGCAAAACCCTTTTCACCATTCTTCTGTGGATATGAAAGCGGTTGTCTTTCTTTGCCTTCTTCTTGAAAAGGGTAGTGGGTGGTACACAGTTGTAATCCAGCCGCTGTTGACCCTGTCGTCTGCTTCATTGTCCTGCGCGATTTTGGCTTTTCAGATGCCTCCAGCACAGTCTTGGACGGCTGAAGCGAATACAAATTAGCGAGGCAATTTCCCAATCTGTTATTTTGTGTTTTGTACACTCTCACAAACACACAGCCTCCCACTCACTCTCACATGCAGAGTCCAGATTTGAAACTTTGACCTTGATCACGTCCTCGGCTTGCAGACACGTCTTTCTCTGAATGTGTTTCGCATTTTAAAGATCAATGTAGCCCACTGCTACATCTGCAATTAGAGTGCCGCAGCATCACAAGACTTCCAACTTCCCTAATCCCTCATTACCGCAGGTATACGTGATTACAACTTGGCTTAGACACTCTTTAAAGTCTGACCCCACGTATGCAGCAGCCCGGTTGATTACATGCTGTTTACAACTGTGCTCAAACATGATTTCCACGACTGTCGATATTTCCGTTTTTCCTATGACACCAGTTTCGATTTTTGCCGCGATGCACAGCGCAAATTCGCGGTTCATGCACACACAGCCGCAGTTGTTTGTATATGCTGGGATATTTTCAAACAGAGCCAGTGAAGGATATACAGCCGGTGGTAAACACAGAGTTCGAAGGTGGAGTGTCGGTGTTCTATCTCTTCTGTTTGTTTACAGGAGCTTTCCCTACCTCTCTAGAGGCCGGAGAGATAAATGATGGATGGAGACAACTTGAGAAAAGAGTTTTTCCTTCGTTAAGAGAAATACACCCAGGGGTTCTTAAGTAGAAGTTTCAAAATATTGTGACAAAGCCAATCTTTTTGAAAACATCTTGCCAAACAATCAAGTCTGCGAAGTACTCCTAATATAGCTTGTTTAAATAATTTCACTGACAGATTTTCTAATCAGCTTCTGGCTGGAATATTGTTAGGAAACACTTATTTTGTTTAACTCTGTACACCCAGTTTAATCACTTTATAGACATGTCATTTTAGTCAGAAAGCTTTAATGTAACATCACAGATGCTCTATGGGACAGAAGTAACCGCTATATGGGTCCTTTTTAAAGTCCCAACATCTGTGCAGAAGCCCAAAGTAGCATGCATACATGCATTCATAAACATTTACATACCTGTAAACATAGATTCTGAACATGAACCAAGTGACTAACATAGTGTCCGGATGTCACTGATTACCATGAGTGTTGTGTTTCAAAAATGAGTCACCTACCTAGCCTGCAATGATTAACACTCACACAGGGATCCTCTGGTAGTTGTCGTGTGATGGCTGTTCGGCAACTCCGTATTTATTCAAGTTTAAGGAGGACTCTGACTTGTCAAATAAGTCAAAAGAAAGACAAATTTGTTTCTTTTATAGTCTGATACCAGCAGGTCCTGCCAGCAGCAATGCCTGTGTGATCTTCCGACCTGTCACCTGTTGGTAGCTAGAGACAAGGCTGCACATTTAAGTCCTCAAGGTCACAATGTCGTCAAGGGTTGGCACCGTCTTTACCTTTGTCGTCATGGGACTGTGGAGACGAGAGTTTCACACAGCAGATAACCTTGGGGTAAAACAGAAAGCTTTGACTGGGGGCAAAGGTCGTGGTATGCATCAAGAAAAGCCAAAGCACAGGCAAACTGGGGAATGGTTCAGATTCCGATTTGAAAGTGAAAAAATGAACCAAAGCTGTTAGGAATATTACCTCTGTGGATATAAAAATAGTCGTAATCCCCTCTACTGTGCTCCTAGCCATTTACCACCTACTCTGGAAAAACCTCTCTTCCCTTCAAACATTTTTTCCGAAACTGTTCCTCCTCAGTGGAGCACTTATGTGGTGAGACACTGCAACTTGTAAACTCAAAGGTCCGACATGTACACAGTGCTAACGACCTCCAGACAAACTTAATTGTGATTGTTAGCAGTTTGGGGGCTGCCGTTTTTGTTTTTAAATTGCTTAAAGTCTACCTTCCGGAATCCAGTCCACCTCGAGTCGTCCTCTCTATAAACATCAAACGCACAAACCACATCCTCACACATCTACTTACGGGACTGAAGAGCCCAGATACAGTCAAATTTATATGATGGCTGCTTATCATGGAAGCCGGGATGCATCATTCCAGCCATGAGATTGTTGTGGGCAACACTTGACAGCAGGTCATTTCGATTTCAGATATGTTCTTCTCCTCTTTCCCCCTCTTAGTGCTCTCCTACACAGTGCTCCACATTTCACTCAGTCCCTCAGGAGCCATAAACTGACACAAAACTATAACTGAAGGCTTTAAAACACGCTGTTTCTTAATTGGGCTTTTTTGGAATGAAGTGCAACTTGGGTATATTTTCATCTTTTGTTGTAGCTGCGTGTTTTGAAGACAGTTGCGTAGGAACAGCGTTGGTTAGTAATTTTCACATATTTTAAATATGTCGTGCTTTTTCCATTTTGGCACTGGTCATTGTTCTGAAGAATCTTAATCTCTCCCTTTTTCCGTCCGTTTGATCCTTCACTTCTCTCGGCCTACAGTAGCTCATGTCCTCACCTGCTGACATTGTCCTTCTAATCCGGTGTTTAGCTACTTTGGTGTTGGTCTGTGTGTAGCTGGAATTCTCCTACAGGTGCAAAATCACAAGACAAATACACTTAACCTTTGTAAAGCCGTGGGCATATTTTACACATGTGACATTTAGAGGCACTGCTTTTAAGGTAATTGTCTGATACATTTGAAGTACCGTCTTAACCTCCCATCTATTGAAGAATCAGTGCTGAAGAGCTGTTCATACATTACACTCATGCAAAGGCGCAAATATACAACACAACATCCTCGCTATTAGTTATGTGCGGGGATCAAATGTTTCAGTTACTCCTGTAGCTGATGTACTCTAATGTAGCAGCAGCCAGTCACTCAGGCATTAAGTGAAGTTAGGATTAATTGTACAAATTTCTTTTCCCGTCCATTTTCCACTGTCCACTTTGATTCCACTCAACCAGGATCTCTGTGTCTGGATTTGTTCTAAAGCTGTCAGATTTGTATGCTCCGATGATTCAGAGGTGTGGGACCTTTTCTTGGACAACAGTCACAGCCAGATACAAGTTTTCACAAGTTGTCACTGTGGCCTACCTGGTTCTGTGAAACATCATGTGAAGCAAGGGGTTGTGACAGTTCTTTTCTTGTGCCGTGTCATTCATCAGAACTATTTTTCCTCCTCATTGACTAATAATCTCAGAAGCACTGCCAAGATCTGTCAGTATTCTGACAACACCAGGCTTTTACTAAGGGTGCCTCTGCGATTATGGCAACAGACTCATCTCCAGAACAACTCTTAAACCACACTTGGTCCAGTATTGTGCAGTGTCAAGATTAATCGTCTGGAGTGTGTTAAAGTATTGAATTCTCAGTTTGGCACAAATTAAGGCTCAGAGATAAACAATGATTCCAATAGCCAGTTTAAAGTAGGCTTCTGTAGATTGTCATGATATGTCATAATGTTTTTACTCTATAAATATTTTGTGCCTCATACGCTTATAACCGTTTATTCATGGCTCGTGAATCAAGATGCCTACTACAAAGAAAAAGTTGTCATCCACTCGTTTTAACACGTTTTTCATATTATTTTTCTTCATTTGAAGTTTTGCTGGCGATCTCAATGCATCATCTTATTGCGTCCTCGTCCTATGCAATTAATTATCAAATTTGTGCCACCATATGTTTTTCTATATTTGGATTAAAACTTGCCTATGTAATCATTTTCTTATTTATAATTTTTCTTTTATTATTATTGTCAAAAATGTTCTCTAAATTTGGATTCAAACTTTACTAATGTCGATACGAGGAGAATTGGTTTGTCCTACTTCACCTTCTGGTTATATGAAGCCGACCCCTCTACCGTCCAACTCATCGCTTTGTGAACAATTATGTCTCCAAGTTCAAGGTTGTTTTCACAGGTGCCTTATTGGAGCACACAGCCTTGTGCACACACTTAAATCTAATAATCCAGACCAATTTAACCATAAAGCTGGTGCAGGAGAAGGGAAACAGCCATTTCCTCTCTGACCACTGCCAACCAGTCAGCTGCACACTTCTGTTCACCTTTGAGCATGTGTGTGTCAGGGCCTGGTGAGTAAGCGGTATACCATTCTGCGGCTTCCTGTTCAGTCCATGTTCAAATGCTTCCAACATATTGCTGTTTCTCTAAACTAGGGCAAACAAACTAGTCCACAGTGGAAGCAACATCCTGTTCCCTGGAGGTTATTTGCCAAAGCTTTGAGCAGTCTTGCCGCTTGATCCACCACTGATAACTATTACTCAACCGGAACTGGAAAATCTGTGTCTTTGCTGTTGTCCTGATCAACAATGTCACTTTCGTTGAAGAGTCCCAGCCACTGCTGCTACAGAGTGCCTGTCGTCTGTTTAATCAGAGTGTATAATATTGAATATGTATCTAGTTTCCAAATCACACCAAATTCAATAGTGCATTTCATTAGGTGTCCATCAATTATCAAGCCAAGTGTGAAGCTGATCCGATGAACAATTCTCGACATACCTAAATAGATTATGCTTCCAGGCATACTTTTTTCAGGTTGTCTGTACATAATCTGTTGGGAACAACTCAACCAGAACAAGTTTTTGGCCAGATCTCAAGAATATGTACCCTAATTATGACACAATTCTGTGTCACACTTGGATGAACTTATGAAATGTTATATCCAGAACGTCAAAGGTCAACCCCACTGTAACATCATGATGTTCTGCCAAACACTTTTCAAGCGATTATTCAACGCCCAAGCTCTATGATCCTCTGTGATAGTTCACATTAGGTCGCATTCTGAATCGGTACAACCTTTGTGCCCACCTTTTTAAAAAGTGGTTGTATAGAACTTCTAAACTGTCTGGTTGAAGAGTGATAATTAGTTGCTTATCTGCAGCAACATGCATGTTCGAAGCATTGTCTGATGTCACAGCTACAACTGTACAACTCTATCAGAATCAGTTTTATTTGTCAGGAATTTGACTGTTGTATGCTTTTCTGTGTATGATGACTTCAGAGTCTCCACTACATTTATTGTCGGATTCTGGACGGACATGGTTGTAAACTGCACTTCAAATGGTTTGAGAGGTTTAAACCACAAAGCAGTAGTTCTAGTTTACCCAGATGAGGCTTGACTTCTTATTAAAACTTGCTATGTTGCATATTTGAATATTCATACCCAGTAGCCACCAACAGTCTTGCTTCCTGTGGCTTGAGATCCAAATGTGCCGTCTAAGGAGGGTTGAGTTTTATCATTAACTCTCCCTGACCATTGCAACAACAAGTGGCCTGAGCTAGAGATGTTTGAATGTAAGCAACGTTTTACATTCCTAAACTCATAACAGCCGCCTCCACCCCCTCCCTCTCTGCAGACCTGAATCCTTACATACTAATTGCTCTCAACATTTGTCAGAGCCACCTGTACTTGTCTGAAATATCTTGAAAGAGATCCCCACCCCACCCCGTCACATGCGTGTCTATGTACAGGTCGGGTCATAAGTTGTGTAAAGCGAGGGGTGTGTGTTGTGTGTCATTAGCTTCTCCCCTTCCTAGAAATGAAGAAAAAAATGCATTACTTTCTTTATTCAGCGTACACAGCCGCGCACACATCCAAACAGCGCTGCTAAATAGATTCCTGGCAAACACAAGCTGTGTTGACAGGAGAGATGAGCTGCTGTTCCTGTTGCAGCTTGCCGAAGGCACAGAGCTGGGCCAGCGTTCAAAAAGAGCCGCCACTGTTGAAGCCACAAAGCCAGAAGACTTGTTGCTACTGCCTCTGCCAACAAGCACACACATACACACACTCACGGTCATGCATTGCTGTATTAAAGGCGAACAGGCGGGTGCTTCACTATTTGAACAGGTGATTCCTCTTCACATCTTCTGACCCTGTGGATTCATGTCTTTTTATGAACTCACACGGTCAATCAAGTCAATCACCCACTGCTAGTTTGTTACACTATAATGTTGTTTATCATTTGAAGTAAGGCTTCAACGCTGCCTGACTTGATAGACGCGTCACAAGGATTATATTTGTTCAAAATTGTCTTTTTTTTAAATTAAAAATAAACATCATATATGACAGAATATGACTCAGGTCCTGTTCTGGTGTGACTGAGTTGAGCAAGTGTGTTTCATTGGAGTTACATCATTTTATTCAGCTGGAGATTTGGCTGTCTGACAGGTTGCCCTAGCGACTGATGATGATTGCAATTTTGTATAAAGACTTGAGGTCTCGCAGAACAGCCTCGGGTCAAGGTGCGATTTGGACCATTTCCTGTCAAATGCCACATTTAACCTTGGATGTTGGCTGGCAAAACCTTTTTTTTTTTTTTTTTTTTTTTTTTTTATTTCCCAACTGCAAGTCTAACAACAAATCAGGGTTTACTTTAAAATCACTCAATCCACTGATATATCCATCAAGCCTAATCATTACGGCCATGTGCAACTGTTGAACTCTGTAAAACTGAAAATGCAGCAGGTTCTGTCGGAGAATATCAGGGCATTTAGGGAAGAAAGGGAAAAAATCCTGCTCCTGTGTGACATCATGAACTTTCTAAAATTTGATCGCCAACATCATCATTGATATTATCACATTGATATTACTTAGTTTTCTGACTGACTCACTTAATCAGTAGAACAAGAACATATATAGTAATAACACAAACAAATGTTGTAATGTAAGTTAAACAGAATGAAAGTGATTGAAAAGAATTACACAAAAGATGCCTTTTTGAATATTTTACCTCAGAAACCACTTTCTCTGCACACATGTAATTTGGGGAAAAGAGGAACTGCAAAGCCGAATCTTGTGAGCACTCCAGGCCGGCTGCGCCCCTCACCCACTGCTAGACTCCCCCTCCTAGGGGTCGTAATTATCGATGTCCTGTGAGCCCCTTACCCTGACTTCATCCATTAAGAGACCCAAAAGCCATTTCCCTAATCAGTGCTGGAAGGGGTCTAGCTTCTGGTTGGCTCCCGTGTTTTATGTCAGTGTTACAGAGGACAATCTCACTTTGATGATGACTTGGTAAATTGTGGAGGTGTCATCATGTGAACATGTGAATGTACTTTAGGTACATGACTTTGATCTTATAGAGGGGAAAACAGTGCAGTGCTTTCGACTAATGTACAATTTTTCTGTTTTTCCTTCCTTCACTTTGTGTTTCCTTAGAGGGGCACAGAGGGTTTCTGGAAGTCTGTGGCTCACTATGTACCTCGGGAGGCGACCGAGATTAGAATCCTGAACCCCTACTTCATCCAGGAAGCTGCCTTCCAGTTCATTGGCCTGCCCTTCAACAATGGCATCATGGGAAAAGGGGTAAGACACCAGCCATAATATTCTACACACATATATTGTAATGTTGGATGGCATCAGTGATTTGAACAGTAGCCTCTTTTCAATAATTAATGGCAGGAATAATACAAAGGTTTTTCTGGAGTAATTTAAAGCTAGGGTTGATAAGTTGTTTCCGAAACACTTATATCTTATTTGTTAAAATCCTCTTGAAATCATGATAGCAATCAATAAATACAAAAATAAAAGTCGGTGTCTGTGGCCCTGGCAGGACGATAATAAGCACCACCAAGCATTTAAGTTGTTTTAATACACTGTTAGAAGTTGATCTATGCATTTTGCTCATGAGTCATGTTTTTACAGACCTGAGACACACAAGAACATTTGGAAATAGAAGTTTCAGTCTGTGGCCACTAACCAGGGCAGACAGCAGAAAAATACAAACTCAACACCACAGTGTGCTGTGATCTGTCGAGAGGGAATATTATTAGAGAAATTAGTGTATCACTGCAGCTCTGCCCTCTGGGGCCACCAGAACACCCCTGCATGAACTCCCCCCTGCAACATGTGTTCAACATGTGGGCATCTGGCGTGTGTGTTTGTGTTAGTGTGTGTGTGTATGTGTGCGTGTGTTCATGTGTGTGTTTGTGACTGCGTGCAGTGCTGTCTCATACAATAGAAGCTGCAGAGTTGTATGATTTGGTGCGTTCTCTCAATACAACACCCTCCTGTCTTTCTTGCGACCATCAGAGGGTAAGTTTATGTACATGAAAATGAATGAGGAGGTCTATTTATCATATAAGTGTTTATGTCAAGTGTGAATTTGAGTGTGTGTGTAAATTAATCTGTATTAGAACATGCAGTAGGGGGTTGGCCAGCTGCGAGTTCAGCTCCACCTACCCTGAGGGCTGCAAATCAGGGTAATGGTTTTAAATGGGGCCTCCCTCCACTCTTTCTTCTGGACCCGCTTTTTTTTTTTTCTTCCAACACACTCATTTTTTCTCTCTCTCGTTCGCCAACATCCACACACATAATTACACACACACACACACACACACACACATTCACTATACCCCCCAGATCTCTGGCAGCCCAGGGCAGTTAGGAAGCACAGTTCAACCCTGTAGATCACTGTCGTAGCAGGGGTCTGTAGGGGTCGTGTCTTAAAGGTAATAGTTAATCACCAAGTGCTCAAAGTCAGTTAGCAGTGATGCAGCAGAACAAAGACAGAGGCATAAATGAGGAAGGGAAGCAGATACACTAGCGCGACTGAACATCTGTCTCAGAATTAGCTGGACATGTTAATACTGCATATATATTTAGTCCATATTGATGCCTGTGTGTGCATGTTAAAATAAAACTTAGTTGTAATGCTCCATGTGCGTCTGTATTTTAATGATCTAACAGACTGTGTCTCTGTTTTCACTATAGAACATTCCAACTCTAGGAACAGTGGCTATAACGATGGCACTGCATAACTGTGATGAGGTGGCCGTGGCAGGTTTCGGCTATGACATGAACACGCCCCATGCACCTCTCCACTACTACGAGACTGTCAAGATGTCTGCCATTAAAGAGGTGAGTGTCTGAACATCTGACAACAGACCTTATTGCAGATATTCAGCATGTTCTCAAATTGTCAGATTTTTCAATATAATGTGGTGCGACATTCTAATGAGAACAACGTGTGTGCTCAACGAAGAATACGTTTAGAAACTAATCTTTGTTGAAGATGGACCACCAGTCCTGTTGAGGTTGAGGGGGAATTGAAAAGCCCTGGAGCCAAAGTTCATTCACTTTCTATTTGGGCTGATTGTAATATTGGTCCAAGAATGATGATGGATGATTTCAATTAATCTCTGCTTTTGCAAAGATATTTCAGTGTTCGCAACATTGCCTCTGTGCAGCCTGTTAAGTCACATTTCTTAGGTTTAAATGAAGCACATAATGATTAATTAAACATTCTTAAAGTTTGCTTTATTCTTTTGCTTTAAAGGCACTTATAACATAGTGGGAGCTATACTCCAAATATCCCATGTAATAACAACTTCAACTGTTAAAATGAGTCAGATTTAGGTGAAAGGGATCTATTGGCAGTAATTTTAAATTTAATTTAAAATAATCCTAATGAAGTTTTCACTAGTGTGTGTTAAAATGGGCCATTTACATTTAAATTATATATTATTAGTACTCAGCTGCAACATGCAACTACACCACTAGATGTCAATAAATTCTACACACTGAACCTTTAACACTATAAACTAAATGGGATTATAAGAGGTAAACAATTTTAGAAAAGTGGAAACTATTATCCCTGGATTGAAGCACTACTACTCATTTATCAGTCACTTATTAAGATGCTGTGAGTGCACGTTTTGAACTAGCATTTTCTAAACGCTCTCATTACGGACCCCTCTCTGCTCCATCACTCAAGTTCCTCTCTGTGTTTACACTAAAACCCAGTGGAATCAAAGATGTCACCCGTGTGCTGACGTGTGTAAACCATGAGCTCAGTATGATGATAACCTTTGTCTAAACTCCCCCTGAACCTTTGGTATTTATTATCATCTTCGTCATCAACATTGTCATCATCAGCCACACATGGCTAATTAAGGGGAACACTTTGACCGCTGCCAGTGCCTCGGGTTGTTTAATTTTCTGGGACCATGCGGTCGCTGAACAGCGAAATCCTCCACTTTTATTCCACTACTTTGAGAAAGAGCTTGTTTCCTATCTGGATGGAGAAAAGCCAAAGCGCAACACAAATCCTGTAACACCTGCTGTGGTATATCTTAAGTTCTGTTATCTCACAGCTAAACAAGCTTTAAATTGATTTAATAAAGCAGCTATCATTATCGTTTATAATAATAATGGATCAAATGACAAAATCCTCTTTCTCTAAATCTTGGTAGTTCCTGCAGTTCTTGACACTTATTTACTTGGTTTTGCATTCTACAACTTCAAGCCCTAATGTAAATGCTAAATAGTGCCAGCTCTCAGTTTTTTAACACTTATTAACATTTCACCTCTGTCCTTGACTTGGCCTGCTTGCATAGAGAAGCTGAAGGCTAAAGAACCATTTTGCAGATAGATTTCCACACATTTTTCCTGACCTCAAAAAATTAAGAAGGTATACTATATTTGTAATTCAATGCGACTGAGTTTATTTAAGTTGAAAACATTGAAATCATGTTTCTGATGCTAATTTCAAATCACACTGGCTCATTGTTCTGTGTGTGACCCATCACACAGGGATGTGGTTGGAAGTTTGAGTCTGAGCCTGTAGAAGAGCCTTAAACTGGGTCTGACTCTTGCAGGGCCAAGCCTAGCTTTCTGCAGTTTTTTTTTTTTTTTTTTTTTTTTTTTCATTCTTTGTTTTACTCTTATTCCCTCCTGTATATTTCTTCCTCTACCATTTACCTCCTTCATTTGCTCTCTGTTGTTCTTCAAACCTCAATCCCAAAGCACCAAGCAGGAACCAGGAGCTTAGGTTACATGTTGACCCACTGGACAGAGTCCTCATAGCACAGCAGGGAGGAAAAAACGGCTTTACACTTTCAAATGTACACCTACACATATAGATACTGGGAATATGAAAACCCCAAACTTACACATGCTTGTGACTCAGTGTATATAACAATGCATTTGTTATGCTGCTTAGTGTGGTCTGTATAGTTGTCTTCCTACTTCTGCTGTGATGTTGTACGACTCATTTTTTCTCTTCTCCTCTGGTTCTCCCACAGTCATGGACTCACAACATATCCAAGGAGAAGGACTTCCTTCGCAAACTGGTTAAGGCCAACGTCGTCACAGACCTGACCAATGGTATCTGAGTTTACAAACCACCTACAGTCTCCCTCTGCCTTTCCCAAAGGACTTTCAGATCAGGAAGCTGGGAAAAGGATCAACCCAGGGAGAGGGAAAACAACCCGTATTTGGGAGGCCTGCACACTGCCGGGGTTTTTATATCAAAGGAGAATATTAGAAATTCAAAACATACAGGAGGGTTTCTGTGGAGAGATGCACACATGTGCCTTCTGAACCAAAGACTCCTGCTGATTGAAGCGGGGGTGGCGAGGGGTCCCGGGGAGGACTGGATCTGCCTTGTTCCTGTCTCACCATAAGACAGCCGCAGAGAAGCTCCACCGACCCCGCACTCCAACGTTTACCACTTCACATCACTTAATTCACTAGTAAGAGTGGAGGTGACATGTTGACAAAGCAGATGTCAGAAGTTCAGCTTGACTTACTGGCTAACTCGACGAAGGGACTGAGGAGAAAGGAATGAAAAAGAGGACTGTGACGGAGATGGGTTGAGTATTAGCAGTGCCAAATGTACCTCGTACAGGGGAGAGGTCATTCTACTCTCCTTGTTGCCGCCTGAATGTATTCACTTTCCTCAGTGTAAATATCAAAGATTTGTACTGTGCTTTTTAATGAGCTGCTGCAGCCCCCCGCCCCACATCTGCCATTTGTCCATTCAACCATTCATTCATTCACCTTCTTGCCAACAGCAGATAAATCAGTGAGGGGCACCTGCCACACAGACTGGTGTCACTTTGACTCATTGACATAGTGTTAAATTAATGTACAGACTTGAGTTCCTGAAGTGTTTTCTGTAGAGAGATTGTGTTCTTGACTCAATGACCAGATGCTTGTTCAGTTGACTCCGCACAGAGCCGCTCTGTGTGGCTCCCTGAGGTCTCATGTGGCTGCTTGGTTTAGATGTGAGGTTAAAAGTAGAAATAACGGAGATATATCACTTGAAAGTCATCAATTAATAAACAATTTGCTTCATCTTTATTTAGATTTGAGCTTTTATAGTGTTTTTCACTACAATGGATAGGATTAATGCATGGGTTCATTCTTTTACTCATAATAATTTAAAGGCAACCAGCTCTTGCAGGTGAGCCATGAAGTCAAATTGGCCACTACATCTCTCTTCTTCTCCTGTTTCTGTTCATTAACGCCACGGTACGGTCTCCATCACCTCATCAGCTGCGAGGCTTCGGGCCTCAGCGGAGAGACGTGCAGCATTGTAACGTACGTTGTGTCCCGGTCGAGGAGGATCCCTCTCCTAAACCTCCTGTTACTGCAGACTTTTTTTGTTCTTCAGTAAATGGTGAAATCTTGGATTATAGAATATAAAAAAAATATATATTTCTCG
Source organism: Platichthys flesus (assembly GCF_949316205.1). Taxonomy (NCBI): domain Eukaryota; kingdom Metazoa; phylum Chordata; class Actinopteri; order Pleuronectiformes; family Pleuronectidae; genus Platichthys; species Platichthys flesus. The sequence continues at coordinate 10,381,164 of NC_084958.1, read as the reverse complement.
TTTTTAGGGTTAATTTTAATAATTTATTTTGTTACAAAGTCCCAATGTGTGTTGGTCACAGGCAGGCCTGCTTTCCATTGATTTTGTTCAGAAATAACGCAAGAGGTTTGAATTTGTGTTTTTGATTTCACCACCGTGTGCTTCCTCAGACTGTATCCTAAAGATTTTGTGGCAAAAGCTGTGTTGTGATTAAATCCACAGATTTTAATCAGTTTTTTAATTTGTTCAGTGTTAGATGTCCAGAGCTCTCTGTCTGTCTGACGTTCAGCTCACGTTAATATAGTTCTTTACATTTTCATGAATGAGTCGTAATAGCCGAGCTTGAGCGCAAACCTCATTGTGTCCTGATCAGGCTTTTCAGTATTTATTAACTGCATTTACACACAGAATACATTCAGTATTACACAAACATTTAGTTTCTTATTTCCTTCAAAAAGTGTGAGAATCACATTTTATCATATGTATCAGAAAGTCAGCTTTACACGGTGATGTTGCATTTTCTCATTCTGGTCAAATGTGGAGTCAAAGAGGGTTTTGCTCTGTTTTTTTGTTCTGTTTCTACTTTGCCTTTGGAAGTGCATATTTACTGTACATCGTACTCACACAGGTTCGTTTCCAATACTGTCAATCAGAAAGCTGCTGTTGGTACATCTGTTACATTGCTCCATCACGTCTTCCTTTACTTGATTGCGTTTCCACAAACACTGCTGGGACCGTTGAGCCGCGTGTCCGACCCAGTCCCTGCAGAACAGTTCCACCGGGTTTGAAGGAATGGATCATTATTTTTGGAAAACTAGACCCTGTTTGGGATTATTCCTTTTTTGTGAGTGTGTGTGTTTTGGAGCTGTAGCGTAACAGTACAGCTGACCATTGCACTATCACGAGGCGCTCTCAGTGCCTTACACCTCATCACCTGGAAACTGTAGCGAGTCTGAGGCAAGAAAAGTAACCGAAGCTGATAGGGTACGTAGGATCAGCTCCAGGTCAGGACGGGTCACTTCTCATATCTCATGTGGGACCAGTCCATTTCATATCTGTACTATATTAATACTGGTGGTCCTGTGTGTTTAAGCCCATAATCAAAGCATACAGGAACCAGGCCACCTGTATGCTCTTTGAAGCTTTGAGACTAAGCAAATCCTTTTTTTTTTTTTTTTATGTATTATTCTTGCAGTAGCTTTTACAATTTTAAATGAATGCTGGAGGAGTTCAAATAGATTGGACCCGAATCACCTCTTCCAATAATCTGTTCGTAATAAAGCAGAATGTATTAGCTCATCGTATTTAAATACTTTTGATTGTCCTTAATTTCATTTTACATTTCACCATCATCAGTGGGGAAAGTCAGTGATCAAAAGTATTACTGTTTGTTTTTATATATATAAACATAAATATATATATATGGCTTTCTGCATCTTCAACTCAATAAATACGTTTGTAATGGATATTTGCCTGTGCATGTTTGCATCTTTCGAATCTGTCGAGCAACTTGGATATATTTGGATATATGGACAGCTCAACTGAGATTTCTGTCTTGTTGTATAAACCTTTTTCTGTACACTGTGAATTTTCAGTTTATATAGTAAATATTTTTTGATGTATTGAGACTACTTTCTGTTTTTATCTCGTCTGACCGGCGTTCCTTTTCACCCATGTCATAATGTGAGTCACCTGGGGATCTTTGCTGAACGATGTGTGTCCCTCAGGGTCACGGGCCCTCGCGTTAATCCAGTGTGCATCAGATGTTCTCCAGTCCCATTCAGAGGTGAACAACTGCAGGAAGCGCACAGTAAAGATGAAGGAGGGATGGAGCGAAGGAGTGTGGGAGAGAAGGGGATTTCCTCTGGTGCTCTGTACTCTGTATCTCCTACCTGCAGAGCCAGATGAAATCATTTTTCAATCCTCCATCCACTGGACTTCCTCTCTAATGTAATCTCTTTCTCTCCCGTGTGTTTATGTCTGTCTCGGTGTCCCTCTCTGACTCTTGCTTTTCTCCCCTCGCCCACTCCGCTTCTTTCCTTCCCTCGTTTCTCTCTATTTTGCCGTCTGTTCCCATCTCTTTACAACACATTTCTTTCTCTTCACCTGCTCAACTCTGAGCTGGATCTCGTTTCATTGTTGAAGCCTACAGGGACCCATTCAGAACCTGTTGTGCACGTGTGCACACACACACACAGACCCACAAAGCATAGACTACTCACGCTGCAGCCCCGAAACTCTCACTCACTTTGACAGACTGCAACATCACCATAAACCAGAGGAGTTCTGATGAGGCCCAGGGAGAGCTGGCCATCCAGCTGCTGTAGGTCACTGCTGGTGTGAGGTGAGCGAGGACAAAATCCTGAGGGCCCTTGAAGCACCGCTGGACGGTCCCATCCTGCTGCTGATGGGCTGCCAGAAACCTTTTCGGGCCCCACTAGTCACGCCTCACTGGTGGCCAAAACCACCAAGCTCTGGCTTCTCTGACTCGACAGATTTCCTGACCTCCGCAGGGTGGGATCGAATGCTCCCTCCCCTCAGCAGGAGAATATTTGCCACTGGGGATCTCCCCCCGAGGCAGCTGGCCTGCTGGAGGCGGCCGTTCCTGTTTGTCCGGCGGACAGGGCTATGAGCATGCCTGCACCTCTTCAGCCGATGGGCCTTTTATTCTTGGCGACAGGTTCCCTGCCCCACCTCCTCTCAGTAGGGTTGGAACGGAGAGGCCACGACCTCTGGGCCTGAAATCTAAACTCCTCGTAAAAAGAGTTAGAACAGGGAGAGAAAACACCCATTCAGACAGCCATTTTCTTTCTGTGTTTACTTAATGCCGGGTCAGCTGCGATCAGGGAAAACAACATTCCCTTCCCCGCACCGTGTCCCACATTCTGTCAATCTGCCTTTGTGTGTGAGGATGGGACACACCTACAGGCTGTCATGTACCTATATCACTGCAGGGAACTGAGTGTTTCTGCTTGTCCTGTCACACTCTGAACTTGTAATGTAGCAATGATCATTTCTGGCTCATTAGTGATTATCAACAAAGATGGTTTCAGAAACATTTCAAACATTTTCTTTTAATTTTAAAGGACAGCAAGTCCATGGGCTCGAAGTTTCTGGTTGTTACAAAAAAGCGCCCAGACACGAGAAGAAAATCGAAAAACAAATGTGAGTTCAAACATCTGTACGTCCCAAAAAAAAATTACACTACTCAGTCAACTTTGGGGTCTTGAGAATGAAGTAAAAGGAAACTGTGCAAATGCATTTCAAACAACTTTGATATGTGGTGCATGTTGGAACCCCTTGCTCATAGTTGGAGTTCTGTCCAGATATGACAATATTCTGCTCATTATTGTCAATACTCCCTGAATTTTCAGTCACATAACAGCAGGATATCTAGCGTCTCCAACAGCTGTTTCATATTTTTCATTCATCTGTCCTTTATTTTGTTGATTAGCCAATAAATTTGATTGATAGTTTAGTCTGCGAAATAATAAGGAAGTGTCCATTGAAATCTCTCAGAGGACAAAGTCTAAAACCCCCGGAAAATTTGGTTTGACAAAATAAAAAGCTCCACTGTGCAGCTGCTGAGGAGTTTTCAGTCATATCCCATCGTCTTTATGAGCAGATGGAGTTTCATTGTTATGAAACCATAGCTGTTCACTTTAACGACTTCTTGTCGGTGATGTTGAAGGTTGAGATTCAAATCACTTCTTCATCTGGGAGGTGGCCCTCTCTGGAGCGTTCAATCGTGTCACATGATCTTCAACGGCGGATGAAGTTTGCTACTAAACTGACCCTGCGGTGGGATTGTTTGCAGCTACTGCTTCCAAGCTCAAGAGTCAAGTTTAAAAATCTATTTAAAGCCAACGTGGATGAAAAATGTGAAGCTCTAGGCATCTCCATCTGGTGATGAAGATCACGCAGGATGATAAAAAAGCTCCAGGCAGCTCCTTAACAGGCACTTCGGTGATGCTGGAAACTATTTTGTTCTGTGATCAAGTGACTGAACAAAGAAAAGACTGGTATTTATAGAGGAGTTACGTTGGTCCGTCTGACTTGGATTTTACATTTTATTTTGTCCAGTCTTCTTTTACGAATTGTGAATAATGAATTTGTAGATCCACTGACAGTTTTGAGTTTAGAATTTCAACTTGAAGTGCAGAGTATGAGTGCGTCTCTCTGCCAAAGCAAACGCCATAAAGTGGGAGAAAAGTCCTTTATCGGAACCACTCCAAAAGTTCAGTGGTTTTTCCATGGCCCGTTCCACACCCTGAGGTAATAACTTTGGAAATGCCTTCCCTTTTCTTGCACCATCATCAGTTCACACCTTTATCTGGTCTAACCATAGGCTGTAAATAAAGATAGACAACATGACCGCTCCCCAAAGCGTCTCAGTCACCCCCTGGTGGCTTGCTGCAATACAGATCATAAACCCTGCCTCCTCCATGTCAGTGGCCGGGACGTTGACTAAAATAAAATATCAAAATACATGTGAAATTATTTTTTTGATGTGTCTGACGTTCTTATAACACAGAAGTTTTTGGTTTAATCCAGTTTTTTTTATGCTAAATAAATGGGTGAAATATCATGATTGACAGCTGAGAGTGACTCACCACTGTGCATGTATCAACAGGACCTCACTACCGACTCCAATGGAAGACCGATGAAATTCCCATTACCCTGAGCTGTAAATTAAGCGCAAGTTGGAAAACATAGGCATGCTAACATTTTAGACAAAAATAGTGAGCATGGTCAACTTTATACCTGCTGTCTGTTACAATGCTACCATTAGCATTTAGCTTAAAGCAATGCTGTTTGATTTTTGATCATTTCAGACCAGAGGGCCTCTGTGAAGCTCCAGCACTGCTGCCCTCTGCAGCTCCCCTGGTGTGTGCATGCTCTTCATCTAGCCACAGAATCAGGCTTCTAATCATAAACCCATGTGCCGACACCATGCTGTTGGATTTGTTTGTATGCTCAGTGATAGAACAAACCTGGAAGAAGCCTGCAGGAATGCAGTTTGGAAACGCAGCTTTGAAATGCGCTGATGAATTATAAATTACTGCAGATTTATTTGTGCTACATTCACTCGTTGAGCTAATGTGGAAACACACAGTTATGCAGTCCGGTGTTTTGCTCCTCCTGCTACAGTACGACTCTGTCCAGCACATTTGGCTGGGGTTTGTGGTGTGGTGTGGTGAGGGGGGGCTTTGGACAGTGTGCTGGATGAGGGGAGTTCCCACTTGAAAACGTAAAAACAAACTTCAAAACCTGGAGGAGGCCCAAGAAAAGAAAGTCACCTGTTGGGTAGAGCAAGAGCACAAAGAGACGGAGAGAAAGGTCAAGTGGGGATAGCGGTGACCTTTGCCTCGTGGAGAAACCAGAGAAACTGGGAATAAAAAATGTATAAAAAGTTTAACTGTCTTTAACATCTGGAACAGTCGCTCTCCTTTATTCCTCTCGGTTTCCCTTCAGCATCACCACCCGAAATCCAAACCACCCACCCTCTTCCCCGTCCCTCTGGACTTGGACAATAAGGACCCAGACCACCGGCTTATAGCCATGGGAACCACAACCCATCCCAAAGAGACACCAGTATGTTTTGAGGAATAGAGAGTTGACTTTTTTTTTCAATCATATTTTCATGTTTAAAAAAAGAAATCGGTCTTATATTCTTGCAAGGAGGTTAAGAATTCCAACATCATGTTCCTGTGGCTCACTAAAAACCTGTGCGTGCGTGTGTGTGTGTGTGTGTGTGTGTGTGTGTGTGTGTGTGTGTGTGTGTGTGTGTGTGTGTGTGTGTGTGTGTGTGTGTGTGTGTGTGTGTGTGTGTGTGTGTGTGTGTGTGTGTGTGTGTGTGTGTGTGTGTGTGTGTGTGTGTGTGTGTGTGTGTGTGTGCTGGTGCTACGTTTGTTGTGCTTGTATGGGGTTTAACTGTGGGTGTACAAACAGTGTCGTGGTGCAAATCCCTCTCACAAAGCTGAACAGGTTAATCACCAGCGCACACTGTGATGGATGACGAAACACACACTTCTGAAATAGACACACACTTCTTGAAGTTGTGTAGCCCTCTGCCGAAACGGTTGTTGACTCTAAGTTTACACAATGGTTCGTTTTTATGGAGGATCTTATTTCCCTATGGAGGTTTTTATCTCATCTTTTTATGAAGAACAGCGACAGGCCTTGGCAGCAGAGGCAGCGGGATGTGTGTGTTAATCTTTCAAGTGTGTCTCGAGGAGTATAGGAGCCTACAGTTTTTATAATCCTGATCACAAATATTCAATTTATATGATCCCAGCAGATGTTCCCTTCCCTCCGGCAGTTATTGAGCTCATCTTTACTATCTCACGGTACATTCCAACATGTCATGCACCTCAACTGTTTGCATTGTTGCCTTGTTGGTTGCTACTATAAATAGCGACGTGGCAGAGACCAGGATCCTCCCTGCATTTGTCTCTGCCTCTGCACAGAGAGTGGGCCCGGAGAGGAAAGCTAAGGAGCTGTTTACCCAGCCTTTGTGCTCGTCAGGCCTCAGTGTTTGCCCTGCAGGGAGTGCCCCAGCTGGAGGGCCCTTCTGTGTGTCGGAGGGTGGGTGGGTGGCTGAGTGGAGTGGGGTGGCAGGACAGCCCGGGACAATCCTGCGAGATCTGGGGGCTCCATGACTAGAGAGTGTGTTTGGGGTGCAGCGAGCTGGAGCATTGGCGTGGCCCTCGTTCAGGATGGCGACAGCGGGTGACACTGAAGAGGCACAGGGAACAACTGACTGAGCAAACACGCGAAGTAGAGAAGCAAACACGCCCCAAGTGTGTGTATGTGTGTACAGAGTGAAGGCCTACAGGTGTTCACAGTCAGCCATGCATGTGTGGACGGAAGGATTTCTTAACTGGCCCACTGGGCACAGACCCAGAGGATCAGGGGTCAGGAGGGCAAGTCTGACGGGACTGTTAATATTTCTTGTTGGAGCCTGAACCAATCGAAAAACAAAGAAAAGAAAAAAGACCACAAAGAGAGTCAAAACCACTACGAAAAGATGCATGACATCCAAAACCTTCCAGTATGGGTATCTTGCTCTCATATTGGGACGGTGCTTTTACATGTCTGTGCCTGGGGGTGCATTGCCTCACAATCCATGCATTTGAGTCTCTCCATATTTCTCTGTCCGTTTGTGCGAGTCCAAGTGGAACATAGTGACACACTCTGTGTCAACACTGAAGGACACATGTCACATCTCCTTCTTCCACAGGAGCACTTTTCCAGGAACGACCCATGACCGTCCTCTGTGACAATCACCCCCCCCCCCCCTTTCCTCCCTCCCTCCCTCCCTGCCTGCCTCCCTCCCTCTCTCTCTCCTCCCAGCGCAGGAACAAAAAGACATCTGAGCTATGTGGATGGGGAAGAAAAATCACAGCACTTGTACAGCAGGCCACCGCGCTCCGGTTTCACAGAGCCAGTGACAGGCGGAGGAGCGGGGCGCGCTGTTTTTACGCACAGCCTCCAGTCCTGCGGGGCATTGTACACATTGTCTGGGCGCTGTGAAGTAGACTCCTGAGAAGACACCGGAGCGGCACGGTCTGTGATAGCCTGGATACCTGAGTCCGAACTAAGAGCGAGCTTTAAAAAGAAAACAGGAGAAGCGCTCGCTTGAGGGACGCGCGGACTGTCGCCGTGTAAATGGCGTGACACATGGACTTGTAATATTTAAGAAAGATATTACAACCGAGACATCGGAGTTTTTTTTGTTGTTGTTTCCACTTGAACTTCGCATTCAAAGCCAACTTTAGATCGATTGACGCGTGGAAGAAGAAGATGCCCGCGCGGAGACTCGCCGTGGACGTCCTCTCGATCCCGTGTCGACCTTGACTTTTGAAAGAGGCGCAGAACATTTTGTGAGAGATTTCCCGCGGTGTTATTTGCTCATTAACTATATGAGCTGTTTGGAGGCAAGACTGAACAGGTTACTGGAGGTAAGGAGAGGAGAGCCGTGCCTGAAAAACTGGCTTCATTTCATTAAGGTTCATGGTTGGACGTGAGTCAGCAGGGAGACAGCACGAGCAGAGCAAATTGAGGACATTCAGTTTTTACGCTTCTGTCTGTTTGACTGTCCTCCTATGTCTCTCTCCCTCTGTGCCCCTCTCTCTCTCTCTCTCTCTCTCTCTCTCTGTCTCTCTCTCTCTTGCTTATACCATGAGTGTTTGTGTCGCCCCAAACAAACTCCCACATAATTATATTTTGTATAGGCTTTGCAGTGCTTGAAACCAGTCAGCTGTAAAGTTTATTTTCCCCTTAACTGGTTAGCTGTGCCGCCTGCAATCTAAACCACTGAAAAATACGTTTGGGATAATTTCACCTATCGCCAATGACTATTTTGCTTTACTAGAACGAGACATAAGCAGGAGGTGACTGGTGCGTAAAAAGAAAATGAGCCATGGGAGTGCAGCAGCTTTTGTAGAACATTCGCTTCAGAAAGATTGAGAAATTAAAGTTGGGGTATTTCACCCAAAGGTCAAATCTAACTTTCCATCATTAAACATCTGGAGTTTCTAAGATGTTGTGACTCTGGCTCCCACGTTAACTGTCTCTCCTCACTCTCCTCCTCCTCTTGTTCAGAGGTGCTGAGCCCGGACAGGATACCGGCCAGGGAGAAAAGGGAATTTTTGGCCGCGTAAAAGAGAAAACGGGGAGAAGGAGGCGCCTCTCTTGCTGAAGCGGACCCGCGCTTATAGATGGATCCTTCGCGTTCGCTTCTGCCTCAGAGGAGTCGGCCTGCCCTGAACACCCGCGACCTGCTGTGACAGCGAGGTGTGAAACATGACGCACCGCGGCGGCGTATGGATTTCCACAAACATGGGTTGCCCGCAGCACGGAAGAAGCGTCTCTCCCCCCCTCCCCGGTGCGCACTTGGAGCGGGGCACTGCTCACAGGACAGCTGGTAAGGCGCAGCTCAGATTCCCTCTGTAGTGGTTTTTAAAACAATGTCTCGGTCATGTAGAAGACGTACTGTGGACCTGCGCTCTTGTCTCTCGTGTTTGCTCTGACAACACCGTTTGATGTTCGAGTTCTTTTTTTGCTCCAAACCTCCCTGCACGCACCTGCCAACCGCTGCAGGTCCCTCTGACTCCCAGGGTCACTGGTACCTGGATCCAGTGAGGTGCTTTAATGTAGTAGTTATTGGGAGTGTCGGTGAAATGTAAGCCTGGAGGAGAATGGTGGGTTGGTTCTCTGCGTTTTATGAAGTAGAAGTTTTATTATTTGTGTTCTCAAGTGTTTACAAGGTGTGAGGAGGTGACGCTGAGCGGTGGAAACATGTAAATCAAATGACTCTGTGTGTGTGGCTGAGGAGGAAACAGTGGCAGCCAGGAAGTCTTCCAGTGAGACCCTCACTGTGATGGGCTGCAAATCTAAATATCAAAGTACTGGTCTCACACAGGCACACACACAGAGCTGTATCCATTTTCCTCCTCTGAGCGGATCAGGGGCAGATGAAGTCCTTTAAGCTTCAGGTGTTTTGACGTGCCGGAAGTCAAACATGTTCCTGTTCAGCTTCAGATCAAGCTGTGTCGCTCACCTCTGTGACGGAGACGCGGTTTCTTTTCTTCATCACACTCTCACGGTTTCAGCTTGTGGTTGATTTGGTCCCTCATTGTGCAAACGATCTGGATTTGTCCATTCAGAGATGTAGTAGAAACAAAGTGATGCATCACTGACTCATGCATCCAGAGATGAACTTTCGTACTTACTCCCTGACTCAGTGACCCACTGACTCACACAGTCAAGTGGCTCAGTCTGAGGACAGCAGGCCCCGGCTGCTCGGAGTTGGATCTTACTTTGGGGTTTTCTTGTCTCCTCGTTGCTTTCCTAAGCTGTTGTGCTCAAGCGTTGGCATCCCCTGACACATGTCGCACATCCCCCACGACATGCCTGTAAAATGTGAACACGTAAACATGTCGTGAAACAACCTTGTTTTTCTTTGCTTGTGTCTTTTGAAATCTCCGGTTTGTTCTCAGGCCGAACATGAGAGTGTCGCTCTCCGCTTCAGGCATCTCACACTCCCCCGTCACGCTGCCATGCCTTTCACTTCCTCCAGTCAAAGGTCACAAGGTCAGCGGCTCCACCGAGGGTCAGGCACTGTGGCCCGGCGCGTTCCCTTTACCAGGAGCCTCCTGTTGTGTGGTCTGGTTTGTTTTAACTAGCATGCAGCTTTACGAGAGCTAGCGTGCAGTTTGTTGCTGTTATGGGTTTAACTCTTTCTTGCACCTCCTCAAGCTCACTGAGACTCCAATTAAACACACAGCATTACAACAACAAAGCAAGTTATATTATATTATATGCTCATATGATAATTATCATCCACCACTGATTTATGGAAGCATCCTCATCAAAATATGAGCCACTGGGGCTGCGAACACACTCTGACACAGAGAGTCCTTTAAATCCAGAGCCTGATGTTTTAAATATCCTGTTTTATTTATTTAATTTAACAATCTGAAACAAATTTGAGGACCAGAAAATCCATAAATCTAAGACAATGTAATTCTACCAAGGATTTTTTTATTGTCCAGATTTATCGAGAAACATATAAGTACTGAATCAGGCCATAAGACTTTTAAACTCCTCTGAACTGCAAACTCCACCAAACTAGCACTGTGACATATTTGCATATTCTGTTGTTTTATTTTCTCCTCAGCTGTTCATGTATATTTAGATATATATACATTATTTCCTATTTTGATATTCTATTTTATTCTATTTTATACTATTTTTATCTTATTTTATTGTATAGTGTGTAATTACTTGAGCATTGTTAGAAGAGAGCCTGAGACTCAAGCATTTCACTGCCAGCGACTGCTTAATGTTATTGTTGTGCATTTGACAAATAAAAAATCTTGAATCTTGAATCTTGAATCTCACCTTACAATCTCTGGGTTCAAGGAACAGATTCATTATCTTCTGGAGCTCAATAAATATTTGGAACGCTTTGAAAAGCTGCGTTTAGGACTAATTAATAGATCCTTTTTCTTTAGAATTCAAAAAGTGGAATTTGCTCTAAAGGCCTAAAACTATCCAAACCATCATCAAGCAGTGGCAGCTTCTCAAAGTTTTTTCTCTTTGCATCGAGGCGGGGAAATTAAAGCAGAGCACAGTCTTTTCAGATTAGTGGAAATCTGTCACAATAAGATGGATGTGTGCTGTGTGCAGTGAGCGCTGTCTTCAGACGTGTCCCCGCCTCAGTGTGTAACGTTACTCTGCTTGTTTTGTCCCGCCGCTAATGGAGAGAGTGCAGCGAGAGAGGGAGAGAGAGAGAGAGAGAGAGAGAGATTGATTATGCAACCTGGAGTGCCACAGGGCAACTTCAATCTGGAAGTGCTTAAAGTACGCAGCGACCCACAGTGATTCCTCCGGGGCAAATTGAAGGAGGCATGATCTGACAGAAAGAAGTTTCAATTTGTTGGATGGGTTCTTTCATCACACGTTCTCTCGTGTAGATGTGAGTGCGCTGGGGGAGTGATTTCTGTCTGATGTTGAAATGTTTTGTTGTTGTTGTCGAGCACTTTGGCTTCTTCCAGTTCAAACAGCTGAGATTATTCAGAACAAAGCAGCAGTTAATATGTTCGGAGCCACTGATGAAACGTAAAGCTAACTCCTGTCCTTATCGGCAAATCTCCCTCCTTGAAACAACTTGCTCTTTTCAAAAATACAGAAGAATGTTAACTAGTGTTTGTGGGAGAGTTTTTTGATACAATAAGCTGTATTCTTCTGAAATTAGCAGGTCACATTCATTAATCATAGCGTCTGAGCGCCGCTTTGAACTATCAGGCCAGGTCATTAAACCCAGCCTGTCTGGGGCGCAGGAGCGGGCGACATGGAAACACTTTGAAAAGCGCTGGTTCACCCAGACCCGGGACCCACTATTAATGACCAGTGTGTGTGTGTTGAGGCGGCCCAGGTATTACTGTTATGTTGTGGGAACCTAAATCTGTTTACAAAGTTGCATTATGGGAACTTGTCTTCGTTACTGGGACAAAAAGCAAGTCCCCGTAACAAAGTTCGTAAAGTTAGGTCGAGGTTTGGTTTAGGTTTAGGCTTCGGTTAAGACTGGCTTAGGTTTAGGATAGGTTAAGGCAAGTGCTAACCATGGTTAAGGTTAGAATAATGCTCCAGTAAATCAATGTAAGTCTGTGTGACTGTGTGACTGTGTGTGTATATGTGAGTACATTTTGAGACTTGACCTTACAAAGTGAGGACTTTTTGGCGCGACTTTCAAAAGCTATTTTGAGGACATAGAATTTATGTTAGGGTTAGTTGTGATGGTTAAGGTTAGGGTAACGGGCAAGAGAATGCATTATGCCAATGAGTGTCTCACTAAGATACAAGTACAAGGTTGTGTTTGTGTGTGTGTGTAACTGATGGCCACTTTACACAATGTTACTCTCAGGCTCAGCGTGGGCTTAATTTGGAGAAATAACAACATGAGATGGGAGCAAGAAAAGGTCGTGAGGGTGGAGGTGGGGGCTAAGGGAGCGATAAAGGAGATTTTTCTATGTGTGTGTGTGTGTGTGTGTGTGTGTGTGGCTTTCTATGAAAGGTGACGGGTCCTGTGTGCATATAATGTATGTACTGAATGTATGTTTGTGTTTTCAATTCCTCGGTTCCTCTTTATACTTCTCCATTCTTTTCTCTTTTGTCCTTCTCACGGACCCGTATTTACGGTCCCCCTCACAAACACCGGAAAGTGAAAGCTAGCCCCCTGATCATCGCTCCGACACTGTTGGTAAAATGTGTTCCCATTTAAGGTGAGGCTCACCCAACCGCTCTCTGTGTGGCTTCCTTTTAAAACCAACTTAATAAGGCAGGAATTTTGGGTTACTAGGGTCAAGGACACTGGGAAGTTGCCTGACCGAGGAACGTGTGAAGGAGAGCGAGAAGGTGAGGACACAGATGTGTCACATCATGGAGGCTGTCTTTATCTCAGGGCTCATGGGAAAGATAGGCCCGGAGAGGATGGTGTCCCAACTAATATACCGATGGGGTAATAAGAAACATATACGTCCTTTGCGTTGTGGGAAATTAGTGCTAACAACTAAGCTTCCCAGTGACCCTGCACAGTTAATCCTGTAGAGGCCTTTGTACAACATGGAGGTAACAGCTGATGTAAAAACTCTTCTCTCTCCCTGCTTTGCAGTAACTGAAGCTGATGATGATGATGGTGTGTTAACGGGTAATAATGCTTGATTACAACTTAGTCTTATTGGCCACCATTCCAGTTTCTAATAATAACCCTGTATTCATCAGTTTAATTTCTCAGACCTGGGAACATGTCAACATTACTTAGAAGAAGTTCAGCAACATAAGCAGTCACCCAACACCCATCATTTTAAAAGCTGCACTTCTTGATTTTGTTTGGCCACCTGGGGGCAGCAGAACAAACAGTAAACAATGACCATTACAAACATATAAAAAAAGCTCTGCCCCACACATTTGGCTTCTTTCAATTGTGTTTTTAACATAGACTGTATTCAAAGACGGACGACATGACAGCTGCCCAAAAGTGAAGCCAAAGTATCCCAGTCACCACCTGGTGGCTGGCTGCAGTACAGGTCATAAATCCTGATGTACGATTTAAATAAAACAGTCAGATTTTGAGTCTCAAAAACAAAACAGTTCAATCAAATGTGATAAAATGTTCCAGCAAATGAGGAACATCAGAGTCCAGCAATCATTTGCTGAGATTTTATCACATGAAATAAACACTTTTTAGTTTCAGAGTTTTTAAACTATGGTTAACAAAAAATTATGAATTAGGACAACTTGATTTGATTTGATTTGATTTTATTTGGACATGGACATGACAATGTCATTGGACGAACCAGATGCATTGTTTACAGTGTATTAGCATAAATGCTAGTTTACAACACCTGTCCACAGGAGGCTTTGAACCAATTCCCAAATCTTAATGCTAAATTTAACATTTTTAAAATATCAAAATTAAGGAAGTAAACAAGAAAAGTATTACCCAGACTATTCATCGAACAGAAGTTTTAAAGTTTTACAGTTTATGAATGAATTACTATGAACTTTGATAATTAACTCTTAGTGGATTATTTTATTCCACTATTGTATTTATCTCCCAACTGGCGTCCGGAAACTTGCAAATCAAATTATCACCTACTGAGGAATAATTTCAGGTTGTTAATGCTATTGACAGACAGGTGAAAACAGTGACGTGATTAGAAGGAAGCCAGACATCCTGGCAGAACATTGGCAGCTATTACATACCAATTTTACCAAACACGCAGGCTGGCAAGGAGAACAAACATATGTAAACACAAAAGGAAAAATTTGATTGGCATATGTGAAACCTGCAGCCTGGATGCCTCAAGGGAGAGTCTGAACATCTGAGCATATGAATCAGCAGTTTCAGGACAGAGAGGGCTCCAGTTATTCCTGTACACATGATCAGGTTAGAAACTCTTCACAGTGAGAGTATGTTTCCTTTTGTGGAGTCAGGTGGCCCCGGTGGTTGAGATGATCCCAGCAGCTCCTTCTTCTAATCCTTCTGTCGTAATAATGCCAGCAGGGCTGCAGCATGGGGTTAATGTGCTGGTCATGGATGACACTTTTATATCCCGTGGAAATGTGCGTTTTGCATTGCTTGTTGTGACCTGCTGATCCCAGCACTTTGATGACCCGCACTAACCCTCTGCAGCACCTCTGGCAGTTTGAACCCGCACGTGTGACGGTGTTAATCCAGAACTGTTACTCTTCAAACAAAAAGCTCCCTGCTGAATGGGCTTCGTTTATCCCAGTAAAGCACCATTAGACACGTTCCTGTGCAGTTCTTCTCTTTGGTGTGGAGAGAAGGCTGCAGGGCCAGTGAGGTAAATCACTAATCACTCAGGTTTGTCATCAACAAACCAATAAGTTTTTCCTCTAATAGGTTCTTTTAATATGGACCAGGTTGTAATGTCTGACCCTACAGGCAAGGGTTTAAATAGGTACTGTTGTCTCTAAGAGTTAACCCTGCACATGCTGATGATATGCAAAATATTCAGTATGATATTCAACATGAATCTCAAAGCTGCATCCATTACCTTTTTTGCAGGATAACTGACACATGATGTTATCAAGTTGATTTTATGATAACATGTAAGCAGACAGTCGCCTGCTTCTGTTTCTTTGTACCTGATGAACACAAGTTTAACATGTCCTCTCCTTTTTGCTCTGTTTTTGGTCTTCACCTTTTTTGGAGGGAAGTATTTGGCTCCCTAGCTGCTATTTAAGCTTTGATGAGCAAGTTGTGTGCAGTGGGTTTAATAATAAAAATAGGTGTCGACTGAAGTCCAATGGGAGTGATGAGACCAAACTGAAACATTTAAGGAGCATTGAAACCGAAAACATGAGCAAAGAATGCTCCAATGCTCTGAGGACCTGAGAGGAACTGCAGAAACAGTTGATAATTCTTAGGCCTGGAAATATCATTTAAGCAGTTGTTTATAGAAAATGATATACTTTGAGCAGCTTTAAATATTGGTATTAGTTGAATCTAGTATTACACATTATTCAAAACCCCTGGATTCAATATGAACAAGTTATATTGTTCAATTATTAATTTCTCAATCTAACAAATGTTTCAAACAATTGAAAAACTACCTCTCGTTCCTAAACTCCAGGGCAAGTTTATTTAAACATACCAGCAATACAGAACTTGATATGGCATAAAATGATAGTTAATTTCAATAAATAAAATGACAAACACTTGATGAGGAACACTACCAATTTAACTGTTTAACTAGCCAGATATTTATGATGGTTATAGCTATCTTAATATTGATGTGACATTATTACTATGCAGGTTTTTGTATTTTGTACATGATTTTTCTATGGATATTTATGATCTACTATGACGTGTATATTCTCTCTTTCTTAGAAGCAATAAATTGATCTTATATATCTGATTATGTAAGATCAATCGAGTATTTGTATCAGCACTAAACAGTCAGTGAGTATCACGTGTCTCCACCGTCCTGGTGGTGCCCAGCCCTGCAGCTCATGTTGTTCACAGTCAGTCACTCTGCTCCTGACTGATCAGTCCTCTCAGAACACCACGTTTTATTCTCTCTCTCATGCTTTGCAGTCTGATACTGGCCTGAAAGAATCTCAAACACCTACAGGCTCACGTGTTGTTGTCAGTCGCTTGATAAAACCTCCTGGCGGCTGAGGTCATACAGATTCACTCATCTCCTGACCATCCTCCTCCACGCTCTGTGGTGTCTTCACTTCTGACTAGTGTGTGCACATTTGTGTGTGTGTGTATGCAAACATATGTGTGAATTTGACAAGGGCTCGATACCTCTGTGTCTTTGGGGCAGAAAATGGTACATGAGAGTTCAGAGCAGTAGAGGGAATAGCTATGTGCTCCGGTGTATGTGCACATATGTGTGTACTTTCTGGGGGTTTAAATGGAGGGGTTGGGGGGGCTGCCTACCTATCTGAACTGAGGCATGGGACCTGCTATCTGTTTCTCATTTTCGGCGGCGCTCTGTGGTTTTCCAGCAGTGACAGGCCTCAGAGTGGAAACTGGCACTAACGAGCAATTACATCCTGCCTGCCTGCCAGGGATTATGGGATTACAGGCTGACCGGGCTTCAGTCTGCCCTCTCTCTCTCCCTCTCTCCCTCTCTCTCTCTCTCTCTCTCTCTCTCTGCACTCTCCCTCTCTTCCCTGTGCTTAACTTGTCTCTCCTTTCAGACTTTTCTCCCCATTCGGTCGCTCAATTATCTTTTTTCCATTTGTCCCCGGACAATAACCCATTCTCAGGTTTTTAATTCTCCGTAACTCTTATCATGTGATTCTTTCACATCTCATTCCCTCCACCGCTCCTCCTCCGGCTTTTTTCTTCCTTTGACGTTGCGGCTGCCCCGCCTAGTCAAGACGCTAACTGCTGAAGAGTGAAATTGGTTTTGAGGAAAAGTGGAGAATATCTGGTTTAGAGAAAAATACTTTAATTACATTACATGTCATTTAGCTGACGCTTTTGTCCAAAGCGACTTACATTTTTAGAACACTCAGCATTTATGAGGGGCCACTTTAGGGGTTCAGTATCTTGCCAAGGACACTTAGGCATGTAGATGGGAAAGAGTGGGATTCAAACCGGCAACCTTCTAATTGCAGAACACCCGCTCTATCCCCTAGGCCACGCTCCCCCCCACGCTCATTTCATTTATTAAAAATGAAATGAACATGATGTGAAATTCACAATTGTTACTTTAAAAAAAAATATATATATTTTATCTGTGTGTAGCCAATTGAAGTTGTTTGTTAAAGTTGCTTAAACTATTTACCTTTTTTGATTTATAGCTTTAGATCAAATTTTTATCCTTTTTCCTAGACTCCTGATTTAGATTAAAAACAGTCATCCAGTCAGAATGTGAGCACTCGGTGTTGCACCCTGAAGCCCCTTCATTGACATCATGAAAAGGTATTAAACTCTGTCAACACCACAAGCCAGATTAAAGCAAAGTTACAAAACCCATTTTCACACCGCTCTGGATGAATATATGCAGAGCTCTGGGGCACATGCATGTACAGCAGATATCATCATCATGCCTCAGTTTTTTGTGGACCTCCACCGATCTCTGAGTGTCTGGTAGTGATCAGACGGCTCTCCTGGTGTTCTGCCTCTCTCCCCTGCATCTCCCCTTACACCACAGGTGTCTTTTATTGAGCCAGCCGTGATTTACTGTACTCCAGGTTTCCTCCTCGCCGCTGCAATCAGGCACCCCCTCAGTGACAGGTTAAAGCTCCAGGTCAGAACATTTCACGCACGCTCTTACAGCAGAGAGCAGAGTGCGTCTCTAATAGGTGGTCATTATCAGAGAGGTTTGGCTTTTAGAGGGAGGTGAAACAACAGGAGATTTTTTTTTTTTTCACATGTTGAGAGGTTTATGGAGGCTCTGCGGGCACAGCTCAGGTCTGAGGGTGTAATAGTATACAGTAGGCACGTAGATCACTAATCAGAAACACATTCATGTTGCCCTGGTTCTTTTCCGTGTCTGCTTTAAGAAAATAACAATAATAACGTCTTTTAAAGTAATACACAGATAATTATTGTATTATTAATTTGGTCTTACGAAGCCAAGGTGGTGTTATGATGATGACGTTAAGAGTTTGAGAGAAAAATGTAAGGCTTGTATGGATGAATGTATGTATGTATGTGTGGATGGATGGATGGATGGATGGATGGATGGATGGATGGATGGATGGATGATTGGATGCATGGAAGTGAAGTTCAGTTATCTACAATGTTCTTGCTCTCATCTGTTCAAAGTAACTGAGCCCGTTTAACAACTAATCTTTTAATGTAAAACAAATGTTGCTTAACCACATGAAGACATGTAAATTCCACTAGAGTCAAGATTAATGAGCAACAGAACTTTTTAGTTTATAATTAGATTCATGTGGATTAAAAAACTCTTTAAGTCTTTTTGATAACAGGAACATTTTAACGAAAATGCATTACTCTGTTCTGGCTTCATGGTGGTCTAATGATGACGTTATATGTCATATTTTCATTGTTAAACTCTCATATTGTCCCTGTTTTAGGGCACAAGCATATTCAATGCACGTTATATTCAGTGACCTGACTTCTGTAGTGGCAGCCTCTGTTTCTTTACCTCATAAAAGACATATTAGCAACAGCTTATAGCAGCAGAATAAGCAGAAGGAAAGAGTAGTTGACTCTGGGCTCTATGGGCTGAACCTGCTTCAGGAGGGTTTACTCACTTAGCTGAATGTGAACCACTGGAGCGCAGAGGACCAACAATGCAAATGGAAGGTGACAAGACCTCTGCTTCTCTCTGCTGCAGACGTGCAGACTGATGGACAAATCAAAGGCTTTAATCAGCCAAACAAGTTAGGATCTCATGCCTCGCCTTTCTAAACACGCATTGAAAATGTGCACATATGCGGCATTGGATCTGAAACTGTACGCACACACACCATCAGTGAGCTTGGGTCGGTCTGGTGCTCCTCAGGACCAGTGTCCCCCTCCTTCTTGTAATCCTCTCTCCACACCTCAGCTCCCCAATGCACCTCATCCCCTGAAAAGGCTGCAGGCATCGGGCTGTAAACGGGTCCAGAGTACGAGGTGAAAGGAACCAGCAGACGGGCCTATGTGTAGACTCCCGGCTCGCTAATCTAAGTGGGGCTAAAGACTCCCAGCTGTGGTATTAGTGACTCAGAATGGCACCTCTCCTGAGAGCCGGCGAGGATCTGTAACCCTGCGTCCCACCTCACACCAGGTCTTAAATCAGCTCCGAGTCAGAGAGAGCGAGAAGTCGACACAGTTTGGTTTTAGGTTGCACGGGTGGCTTGCACTCCGTCTGTCTGTCTGAATTTTGCTCAGTCTGTCTCTCCCTGTCCTCTTGTTCCCTCTCCCACCCCTCTGTGTCTGGATCACCACAGCTGGAACATGCACGATTGCATAAATGAATTAACAGGTCTTATCACGACCTGTGATCCTGAACTTTTCGTCAGTCTTCCATCTCGCAGCGCAGACAGAGCTGCTTTGAATGTTAAATAAACATGGTACGCTACATATCAGTGAGATCTATGAGCGGCACATGCTATGTGCGCTCAGCATCGCTGTAGTTCACTGCCGAGGTTGTACAAAGCTTCTTAGAGAGGGCAGATGTGGTTTCAAAGGTGCTGGAGGTATCAGACGGTTGTTCCCCCCGATTAACCTTTGACTAAGATGGGTGAAAAGTATTTTACAAGAGAGAGAAAAGTGAAGAGGGGAATTAAAAAGGGCAGAAAAACACAGAACACAACCCTGAAAGTTAAAGTTCCAAAAGAAACACAAGAGGAAAGTGGTATTTTCGGACTAATTGGGCTGATGTGAGACTCTGCAGGAGGCTGCTCCAAAGTAACAACCGTTTTAACTTTAACTATTGAACCATCAGAAAGCTTTAAAGTCTGGGGTTTTGCTACCATCCTACAATATTTTAAGTCTTTTAAAATGTAGCACATCATTTATATTAGAATTGGAATGATGTAAAATGTAAATATATGAATGTAACATAATCTATAGACGAGATGTCCTTAAATGGCAAGTAGAACCTGTTTGAGCAACTTGACATGCTAACTGTCCCCGCTGCAGAGGATTCTCTGACATGATCAACATCTCAAGAACCGATGCTAATGAGCCGCGGCGCTGTTTCTTCAACTGCTGTTTCCAAGATAAACAATTAGCAGTCATTCTCACTTTCATGAGCAGTTTTTGAAGATGAGCTATTGGGCCCTGAGAAATTATAATTATCTTTTTCTCGATGACCGCAACAGCTGGCCCCAAAAAAAATATCTGTTACACAAATGTATGCAAATTTTTCATGGAATTCTTGTAATTTTTCAGGTGAATTTCTTTGTTTTACCAAGGCAGACCTCTAAAGTTAAACCAAGCCAAATTGGTTAGTTCTTTCTGGCCAAAGTTTTATTTGGATCTGAACCAAATTATACACACTAATTTATATCAGTCCTCTCAACATGAACATTTTTCTGTGAAATCAAAGGAAATGTTAGAAACAAATAGTGGACCCACCCTCTGATACTACTATGTAAGACATTGTTTTTGGTACAAAAGTTACAGTGAATAAATACTGAGAGTAGATTTTATGTTTTTTATCTTTAGCTACGCGAGAAGCATATCTTTGTGCATGGCCCTGTCGTTCTATTGGTTGGTTGTTCCACTTCAGTCTACACTGAAATATCTCAACCACTGGATTTATTTCATCAAAATGTTCTTAGTTTCCAGAGGATGACTTGATGACTAATGACTTGATGCAGGTCATACGAGGAACAGGACATGAGGTTCCTATGTTTTTGACACTCTGCCCATTGCTCATTCTCACATTGACGAAGCCACAAAAGAACCAGATTACCTCACGTTGTGGGCTCTCGACAGCCGGAACAATCCTCCACCCTGCACGTACTATATATAAACATCTGCATCCATGACACCTCTTATCACTTGTCCTGCATCTCTGTGGTTTTTGTCTGGGACCTCCGCGAAGTGCTCCCGCTATGCCTGGTTCCCCCTGCTTGTACGTGAGCCACTGCAATAACCTTGAAGAATGCCTTTGACGAGTCTATCGCAGGCGCTGGCTTTTGTTGCTGGTCTGCGGCTGTTTGCATGGTCGATGAGTCGACAAGCCACCACTGGCCACACTGGCTGGCAGAAAACACTGGTCCTTGACTGGAGCAGCAACAAACACAGTCCTCGGGCATAGAAGACGTGATTTATGTGACCCGTCAGTGTGCTCAGGGGCCCGCGGCGCTGTTTTTTTTGTTTTTGTTTTACAGTATCTGGACAATTGTGAATGTATAGACTTCATATCGCCCGCATGTTGT
Source organism: Platichthys flesus (assembly GCF_949316205.1). Classification (NCBI taxonomy): domain Eukaryota; kingdom Metazoa; phylum Chordata; class Actinopteri; order Pleuronectiformes; family Pleuronectidae; genus Platichthys; species Platichthys flesus. The sequence continues at coordinate 10,359,783 of NC_084958.1, read as the reverse complement.
GCCTTTTAGTTTATGTTTGTCCTTTCAAAGTGCTGGGAGGAAGAGGGTTGACACAGTGAAGGCTTGTTCTTGTTCTTACATTCCTCTCTCGCTTTTTCTCTCTCCCTCTCTCTCTCTCTCTCTCTCTCTCTCCAGGTGGGACCAGATGCAGGGCTCGGAGGAAAGATAGACAGGAGGTTACCTCTGTAATGTCAGCTAAGGCCAAGGTTTGTCAGAAACACACCTTGATGCCAAAAGAGCTCCGTGAAACTCTCCTCTTCCTCCGCATTTTTCTTCCTCTTATCTTCTGTTGCTTCTTCTACTCTCTATCCATCTTTTTTCATCACTCTTCCTATTTGCCATCCATTTCACCATCACTGCAAATAACTGCAAGCCTGCTCATTTTTCATTTCCACGGTAGAGACCTCCATAAACCAGGTGGTGAGTTATGTCTGAGTCTGAATTGTTAATGAAACCCATCCCCACAAGGATCAGACTTTAGCCTTCCATTAAAACCATGTTGATACAGATTCTTTTCGCTAAATTATGAGCCAATAGACAGAGCTTGATCCAGGGCAGAAAAATAAAGCAGAGTTATTTGACTCAAGCATTGCTGAAGTGTAAGTGAGATCACTTTTGACGAAATTTTGCCGGGATATGGGTTTTTATGTGCTTTTAATAAGTGTTATCTCATTGTCTTTATCTATAAAGCTCTTTGTCAACTTTTTTATTTTATTACCACGATTGCTTCTATTTAAAATGCGTTGTACCTCTTTGCTAGTAATCGAGTAATTGAATACAGATTATCAACAAAAATTGAGTGGTGCTGAGTGTTAGTTGAGAAGCTTGATACCATCGTCGTATCTGTCTGCTAAATATGAAGCTCCTGACAGCGACTGGTTAGCTTAGCTTAGCATAAACACTGAAATCAGGGGGGAAAAGTTAGCCTGGCTCTGCTAAAAGATGCACATGGACTGAATAGTTTTAAATAATTTTGCCTTAGGAAGTTGCACCAAACTGCAGTTTACATTGTGTTAACTGTTTGCCTCACAGATTTATCAGCCACAGTAAGCAGCTGTTTTCAGCTACACTACCTGTTCAGCAACAGTGAGCAAACATTTGGGCAAAAATGTAGAAATCAATCATTGCTGCTTTGGTTTCTATGCCCTAGTGGCATGAAATAGTCCTCTTTTTTTTAAATCCCTGGCTTATTCGCTATTTTATTCCAACATTTACATAGAAGAAAGTCAGATAAATAAACGCTCTCATCTGTGTCCTGTAGGTGCTGCTCTGGGTGCTCCTCTCTCTGCTGCCTCTAGTGGAAGGAGCTCATATGAAAGCTGGTGCTGCCAGTGTGGCATCAGACTCGGGCCACGCTGTGGGCCTGCTGGGAGGGCAGGAGGAGCGACAGCCTCCTGTGACATTACCAGAGGTGGTGGAGGACGACAAGCAGGAAGATGACAGTGACCCTTACTCTACTTGGCACGCTCTATATGGTACTGAAGCTCTTCTGAAGGCGACATTTACAGCACGTCTGCTTCCCTGTGCAGTATTAGCATGTGGCTGGAGATCTGCTCTATATCTCAGTCATCTAAATATGTATGTGAGTTAAAAGGCGACACGTTATGGAGAGGTGGTGAAGTGTTTGAGTCCACAAAAGACTTTTGGAGTTTCAGGGCTAAACTACGTTGCAGCCAAATCCAATACAATTGAAGTGAATGGTGACTGATTCTTCAAACAGAAGAATACATATAAATGCCTCCATCCTGCTCCTAAAAACTGTGTCTTTAACACCGTATCTTTATATGTAACGACCATGACGTGTGGTCGTTATGTGTAACGACCACACACCAGGAAAAAACATGTTTTCCAAATGGCACATATGAAGTCATACTGTGTATCAAACTCTTAGTAGAGTCACACATTTGTACCCACAGGGTATGATGATTATACTGAGCATTCATTTCCATGGCTGGAAATGGTCACCACAGGCTTTATCTAATGGTGACTGTGGACTTTCAGTAGAAGTTACAAATCAGATCTTTTTTACAACTACCAGTGATTCTATGCCACTTTTGATATCAACTAAGTTAACTGTGAACATTATGATACAAGTTAAGTTGAGGTGGAATCCTGCGGTTTCCTGGGCCTCATGTGAACATCACTTGTTACTTGAAATATAAAACTAGATGTCTCATTGCTTTTTATTATTATTGAATAAATGCTTTCATGCCAACTCTCTGTTTACCATTTCTATTTCCTCTCTGTTCCAGACCCATTTGTAATAGATGAGGTGGATGACCATCCCAGTAGTCGTTGGGCGGGGCGTTCTCCACGCTCCTCTGACCCCACAGAGCCTCAACCCACAGGATCGCAGAAGAAAAAGAAGAAGAGGAAGAGGAAAGACAAGGAGGAAGTGGAAGAGACGGGGAAAAGAGATAAAAAGGGCAGAGGTAAAAACAGGCGGCCAAAGCAGAGCAGCAGGGACTGCCGGGTGGAGAAGAAAGAGATGAAGGTTCGGGACCTGGGCCTCGGGTTTGACTCGGATGAGATTGTCCTCTTTAAGTTCTGTGTGGGCTCCTGTCAGTCCTCAAGAACAAATTACGACCTGGCACTGAAGGCACTGCTGGAAAACGGGTCGGTGCCCCGGCGCAAAGTCAGCAGCCACCCCTGCTGCCGGCCCGACCGGTACGAGTCAGTTTCCTTCATGGACGCGCAGACCACATGGAGGACCATCCAGTCTTTATCTGCTGCCAGCTGCATGTGTATGGGCTGAAGACACAAACAAGGGAGAGGCTGATGAGAGCCGGTGTCATCCAACCTGACGGGAGAGGTGTCGAGACCTGGGTGTAGGAAGCAGCAAGAGGGGCGCACTGTTCTATTCACAGAGCAGAGGAAATACTGATGGCTGCTCTATGGCTTCCTGTGGTGCATTGCCAGATGAGGATAAGGAGGAGTGGGTGCAGCTGCATGATAGAGGGCGAAGGTCAGAATCAGAGATTGAGGGGGAGGGCAGCAGAGAATCACAGGCTTGATTTACAGTCGTCTCATCAAAGAATAATTGTTACTGGTTCTGGCAGGATGCAGCAGACCAGTCATTACTCAGAGGGGAGATGCTTTATGGGAACATGTTTTGATGTAACATGGGCGAGACAAAGCTCAAGAGACAAAGAGAAAGGACGCAGTTAAAGGACTGACACTGTGTTTATAAACTGGAAAGACTGATGTGATGTTCACAGTAACTCACAGTGACGCCAGAAGTTCAATATTTCTTTTCTTCCCACACAAAGACGGGGACATTACGTTGGGCCGTTTCTATGTTCAGGTGAACTCAGCCAAATGGATGCCATGCATCTTCATGTATTACTGTATAAAAGTAAAATATATTTATTTCTGATAAATTATTTATTTATTATAGCTTCATATGTGAGCTGTTTTTATGAACTCTATATTGTAGATAAATATCTATTTATTGCCTCAGATTTTCATGTCGACAGTTACTTCTGCTCACAGACAGTACGTGCATATCTGTTAAAGATGCTGATTTTCACATTTGTAAACACCGCTCGAGACCAAGCTGAGTGGCTGATTCTAGATTCTAATGATTGGATACACTTTACGTTTCTGGACAAAGTATCCAAAAGTGCAGATATTGTCTAATGTGTGACATCAGAAACCAATTGACCTGCATTGAAACGATGTGGTAAACTCAAGGAATATTTCCCCTCAAGACAATCTCACATACTTGAGAGCAGAGCTCAGGTTTTGTGGTTACTTCTGGATAATAACATAGTTTTTCCCACAGAGAAATAGAAAAGAAAATCAGCTTCACATCTAGAATGTATGTACAGCAAACAAGTCAAACATGTATACTACAGTACCTCAACCTTTCTCATTTTACAGTTGTGTCACATTATTATTATTATTATTATTATTATTATTATTATTATTATTATTATATGAAGTTTCCTTTATTTTTGTATGGCATTATCCTCCAAAGGAATAAAGTTTTTATATTTACATCTTGTTATCACTGCTACTTTACCCATTGCAGATTCAAAGTGTTTTCTCCAACTGACCTCTACAATGACTTTTGTGGCATCAACAACTCTACTTTTCTTTTACCCGGTCAAATCACATGAGCCATTTTGTGTTATAGCGCCACCTTTTGGCGTAATAAGTCAAATTTGCTCCTGCGGTCACACGTCTGAAGTGGAGTGAGTGGGGCTCTCGCCACCTGTCTGTCAAACAGGTTCAAAACAGATCATTCATCTCCAACCAACAGAGCAGGTTATGTCTTTAGTGTCACTTTATTCTTTGCACAGACCCACCAACAAATCCAGCAATCACCTAAACACCATCAATTAAACCAACAATAAATCTATATATGTATAAATACATATTTTAGTTATTTAAAAAAAACGGATGTGTTTAATTTGGCTGTTTACAAGTGCACATATCAAAACTTCATATGGAAATGGACAATATAAATCAAAATTTGACTTTCAGGAGGTCTACATTCAGTTGTCCCTGCATCATGCAACACTGTGGAATGGCATCGAGCAAATTAGCAGCATTTTAAAAAAGTATGAGATTCAGTGTAACGACCACACATCCGGAAAAAACATGTTTTCCAAATGGCACATATGAAGTATACTGTGTATCAAACTCTTAGTAGAGTCACACATTTGTACCCACAGGGTATGATGATTATACTGAGCATTAATTTCCATGGCTGGAAATGGTCACCACAGGCTTCATCTAATGGTGACTGTGGACTTTCAGTAGAAATTACATATCAGATATTTCTACAACTACCAGGGATTCTGTGCCACTTTTGATATCTACTAAGTTAGCTGTGAACATAATGACACAAGATAAGTTGAGGCGGAATCTTGCGGTTTCCTGGGCCTCATGTGAACAACGATTGTTTCTAGAAATATAAAACTAGATTTGTCATCCTGCACAATAAGCTGTGTTAAATGTTCCTTTAAAACATTCAAATGAAATGCACAGACCTTTCTGCAGCATTAATTCATACAATAGATGTGTAGTTTAGAGTTTATCACGGAGCATTGATATTTCTCAGTTAAATGAATACGAACCACTTTGCTGTGGAGACAGAGAAGCTGGCAGACTTTTAAATATTTCTAAACATGTGTTGACAAATGTCCATCAGAAACACTTCTGTGACTGACAGGAGCTCGGTGTGCTGAATGTGCACGTGACAATGTCCACTCTCATGACTTGCCCAGAGAGCGGCTGTGTCGAGCTGCGTCCTGGAGAAGACTTGGCCGCCACCTCCTGTTGAGGATCAGCCGCTACTTCCTCATCACACCCGAGGATGGTGGTAGACTCCACGCTGAACGGGTGAAAGTTAACCCGGGCGGTGTCGTACTCCCACGCTTGTCTCATTGCGAAGTCTGTGAAGGTTTGATTCTTGATGGACGCCTGGTGCTCCAAGTCGTTCCTGTAGCTGGCTGTGCGTAATGACGCGTAACTAGTGTCGTTGCTGTTTAAAGTCGGAGGGGAGTGTTGTCCTTCTACCCAGCCCATGTTGCTTCTGCGACCATCCCTGACGTGCGCCACCGTCCTCTTCAGCCCCTCGCAGCCCTTCAGCAGCAGGTTTTTCCGGCACAGAATGTAAACCCAGGGGTCTAATATGGGGTTGAATGAAGCGAAGCGGATCGCCAACAAGTCGCTTCGGTAATCAGGTTTCCCCCCAGCAGAAATATAGGCAGGGTCAAACAGCTGGTTGACGAAGATTCGCACCTGTCAGGTCAAACACGAGGAAAGATAAAGTAAAAGATTATGTTATAATGTCAAACGAAAGATTAACTAAACTTGTTTGGCACATACGTCGTGCGTAAAGACAGTTGGATTATAGTTCTCACCACTAAAGGGATGGAGCAGACCAAGAAAACGATGGTCATGAAGATCAGCAGCCCGAACATTTGGATCTCCGCCGCTGAGGTGACCGACGGCAGCCGGGGGAAGAGACGACGTGAACCTCCCTGATCACACGACTCCGTCCGGACTATCCCCGTCCTCTGGTTCATCCCCACCAGCGACCTGCACACCGCCAAGTTGCAAAACACTGTCACTGCGATCAGCACCAGCATCACACCGCCATACAGGAAGGAGTAGCAGGCTGCCAGTGGATCCATCGCCCTCCAGTTAAGAAAGCACCAAGTCCCGGGGAAGTGTCTAACATGCTGCCCGAAGCCAAAACTGGGCATAATGCACAATACGATGTTAGCGAGGTAGACAACCATGAGCGCAAAACGCGCCATCGTCCGGTCTATGTGCTGGGAGTAGAAATACGCATGGTTTATGGCCAGGTACCGCTCCACGGCCATGGCACACAGGATGGACATACCGGCTGAGCCGAAGAAGAGCATGGAGAAGGAGAAGAAGTGGCAGAGCAGCGCACCTCCAGGCCAGCGGTTGGCGACGTATGTGGCGATCACAACCGGGCTGGTGAAGCATGTGCCCAACAGGTCCGTGATGGCCATCCCGCAGACCAGCGTGTAGAAAGTGGTTTCCTTCTGCTCCTTTTTGGAGATGCACAGCACGGCTATGGCGATGAGGTTCCCCAGCACCCCCACTGAGAACATCGTGGCTGAAGTGACCAGAGACTTGGAATCGAGCCAGAGCGCACTATGGTTTTGTCTGAGAGAGAGAGAAGGCTGCAGCGGCTCAGAAACATTCGCGTCCAGTTCTCCAAACGCTAGAGAGTCGTTGATCATTATTACATCAACAACACGCAATGGGTGAAGGTGGAAGAACTTTACAAGGAAAGCAAACGCGTTGTAGAAATGCCCAGTGACACAAACTGAACCACCATGAAAACAATCCTAAAGTGATCCGCACTGGAGTGAATCTTGTCCTTCTCTTGTTGCCAGAAGCGTCTCTGTGCCTCGCTGCGCCCACATGAAGGTGTGTCTGCAACTTGTGTTTACACCGCACGGTGCTGTGGGGTTTTTAAGCGGCGTGCTGATGTCAGGGCGGTGACGTGCGGGCTGTGAGCGCGGTCACCGAGGTTTGCCAGGATCACGTATGTGTAGCCTCTGTGTCAATGCTCAACACTTCTCAGTGCGCGCCACGTCGCAGCCTCGGGGGTAAAATACAGCTCAATTAAACCCAAAGATCCAAACTCCAACATCTGGGATCATTCAGCACAAAACCCCCAAACAATAATGAGCCCAGAGTTGCTTTGGATTTGCCCAACATTACATTTCCATAATTTATAACCACAAAGTGTATTCTGGATTGATAGAGTTATATGGAGAGTACATATTAACAACTGAGAGGAAAGATGTCTTTTTATATAAGAACTAAGGAAGGACACTCCTCCACCAAGGCTATTTGGCCACTTTATTTCAATATTACCCTAAGTATCAGATCATATACATACACCATTTACACTGTAATGATCTGTTAACTTATTAGATTAAAATCAATGAATAATTATCGTTTGATAGAAATTAAATAGATATTGGTTACCATCAGTTACTGAATAAAGATAAGCCCCCAGATCATTATCCATATCTGTACAAATGTTAACACCCTCACAATGTAAAAGGATGTTAAAAAATATCCTCACCAAAATTCAATGGCTTCTCTCTGTCGTATAACGCACCCTTCCTCCAAGTTTCATGGTAATCTGTACAGAAGCTTTTGCCTAATCCTGCTAACTAACTAAATAAAAGTGCAGATGAAAACATATCTTCACTGGCAGAGGTGATTAAAATAAGGTAACCTATCCTAAGTGGATCATAACATGGAAAAGTTGATCAGATAGAAATAAAATCAGTTTCCGGAACCTTATGTGACACAGCATTAAAAGCAAAACCATGGGATTCATGTCACACATCGTGTCACAACTTCAGCACCAAGGTCAACACCTTCACCACAATCAGCACCATGAACAGAGGCAGAGGACACTGCTGCTATAAACCCTGCATTCACATGTCATCCCTAACTAACTGTGGCAGTGGAACAGCGGAGCAAAACAGGAATTGATCGGTTAATGTCCAAGAAGTTGAACGAAATTAACAACCAGAAAGATATTTAAACAAACTGGGAGTGTTCTTTTTGTGTGAGTCTAAGTTCAATGAAGTGTGAAATGAGCCTCATCATAACCATCTACACCTCTGTTGCTTCATTCATCCTTTTCTCTCACCTCATATATACATTTTTTTCATAAGCTCTACACCTCTCTTGGTCTCATGATGCCTTTCCATTTCTTTTTTTAATTTCCAATAGAGTTCCTTTCATGTGTCTTCCGGTCAATGAAGCTGATATAATTTAATGAGTATTCTTAATCAATAATTCAGGAATTGTTAGAAGAAATTTAACAGAGGCATGATTTTGTTTTGAAGATTGTTTAAACTCCACTTTAATCTCTGACAGATTCTGTGCCTTCTGAGTTAAGGTGGTGCTGATTACGCACAAACTGAAAGCACAGATGAAATAAAAAAAAAATAACATCATACCTGTATCTGCTGCCTGCGCCTCAGGAGTCCCGACAGCATTGATTTTTTTCTGAGTGTATTGTGAAGATGAGTCACGGAATGAACAATAAAGTGTCCAGTTGAAATTCTCCTTGGGGATTTATTTCGAGTATAACCCACAGCATGTGTTGCAGCTTTTAATGGTGTACAGTGGAAGAAGAGCCTTTTAGCTACTCAATTAAAAGTAACAATACACTGTAAAAACTTCCCTGTGACAATTCACATATTAAATTAGATCATTATAACAAATGCATTCATGTTTATTCAACATTTGACAGTAATAATAAATATTGTTGTTGATTAGATATTAATAAATACTCAAATAATGTTAAACTTTTTCATGTAGGCCTCTTGTTGTGCTTGTAAGTCGTATAAATCTGAAAAAAACTAAGTAGCCTGTTAACTATGAATTAAGTAGAGTTAAAAACACAATACATCTCATGAAAGGTATGAAGTAGCATAAAACGGATATCTCAGAGATACATGTTTCTATTATATCTTATGTAGCTTTGTAACATGTGTAGTTGTGAGAGAGAGAGTTGATTGCTGTCAGGCGGTTGTATGTTCCATGTTGTCTGTTGTTGTGTTGTTGTGATGATATGTGTAGAACTGATGGTTTCACACAAATGAACAACACATTCATTTGAATTTGATTATGAACTAGCATAGCATGAAGTCATATGGCACATTTACACAATTTATTTAACATTCTATAATCAGCAGTACAATACAATATAGAGTAGCGTCTTCATATAGGCCACAGGTGTGCCACTATATATCTTAACTGTACACTACTATACTACACACACACACACACGCACACACGCACACACACACACACACACACACAGCAGCATAATCTACTCAGTTGATATGAAAGAATTCATCATAACCTTGGGGGGAAAGCTCTGTCTAATTGTATACTGTGTGTGGGAGGGGTTCTCCGTCTCTGTCTGGGTAAGTAGATTCTTCTCCTCCTCTCGTGGACTGATGCCTCCTGGGTAAGTGTGTGTTTGCAGCTCAGTCTGCCCAACGCACTTTAACACAATAAGCATTCAGACGTCAGTGGCTCTGATGCCGACACATAGAAATGCGCTCTCTCTCTCTCTCTCTCTCTCTCTCTCTCTCTCTCTCTCTCTCTCTCTCTCTCTCTCTCTCTCTCTCTCTCTCTCTCTCTCTCTCTCTCTCTTGAAAGGCCACCCACATAGTAATACAAATAGGGATGTGGATACAAATTTAATGTGGATTTCTCGTATGTGTCTGTGTGACTGTAATTGTTCTTCTCACCTATATTGAGCAATCTGATCTTTAGGGACTCTCCATTCATATAACAGGACTTTTCTTGTAGCCTTTAATCAAGTGTCCTTGTAGGAATGTGGTGTCAGGAGAAATACTGATGTGTGCTGATACACACACTTTTAGTGGGCTCCAAACATTCCTACATCTGCAGCAATTGTACAGAGTCACATTTCTTAAAACCTTAAATATATTTTACATTAAAATCCACACATTTTTCCCGGGAAAAGAAGAAAAAGGTGAAATGGCTTGGTAATGCAATGTCGAAGAAAGTGGTAAGAAATCCCAGGATGTGACCTTTTAACTGGATCCAGAGTCAAATTGAATGGCCTGAGCCATAAGTCTCATCCTGCTATTTAAGTGCCTCCTTAGCTGTGGTTGGAACAGGAGCTTTGCAAGATTCTCACTGCTTAATATGTACAAAACACCATTTATGGATTTTTCGGTCTTGAGGGAAATTAATATATGTTAGGTATTGATCAGCAGGTAATCAGGTCACAAGCTTTATTATACCGGCCTGACTAATGACACGCAATTAAAGCAATTATTTTGATTAGATATCAAGTGATCTGGAGGAAAATGATCCCAGCGATGACCTTCAGAGTTAAAATTAAAGGGCAGGTGTTTGCAAAGCTTATCCCAAACCCATACAGTACCATGTTTTCTGTGTAGTATTTACACAGGCGTTATGGTTATGGTTTAAACATTTTTGGAATTACAGTTATTTGCTTTTGTGCCAAGAGTTTGATTAGAATTATGACCAAACTTATCAGAAAATATGAGCCCTTGAACAAACATTAGCATGGTAAAGAACCACCTCAAATGACAGAAACCATCTTTGAGAATTTTTTTTAGTTAGTAGCATCCTTTTACATGGCGGATTTGAGATATTTGATGTATACTGTTGCTGTGAGACGATAGAGATTCTTATGCTTTAAATTGTGGAAGCAGTCATGTTTATACAGTCCATGGTTGGATGTGGTGACTGCCTGAAGACTGAAACCCTCCTCTTGGACGCCCACGCTTTGCATCACCGCTGTTTTAACAGACCTGCAGTTAGTCACAGCAGAGAAGTCCCAGGAGAACGTCACGTGTTTTAAAAAAGCTTGGACTTCTCTCGGCCTGCATATAAACTGTTGATTCTCCTCTGAAGTGTGTGAGCGCCTGAAGGATTAAGAGCTTGTTAGGAAGCCCATGTATAGAATCACAAGAACAGAGCAGCAGACCAAAAGAGAGGAAGGTGCACCGGGAGAGTCCTTATTTAAGTTTTGGGTGTTTTCATGTCTTAGTTTGAGAGCTGTGGCCAGGAGTATTATGTTTTGAAGTTGTCCATCCCTCAGTTCAAATTACGGCTACATTCCTACATCTCTTCTCCTATAGAAAACATCTTTCAAAGTCTTCATTGCATTGTGTCTGGACAGACATGGATGTACATTGCAGCTGAATGGGCAGAAGCATTCAACCGCCCCATAGTATTTATAGTAGTTACACACTCCCGTCATTCAGTCACACACACACTCCTGAGGGAGTAACATATTGACGGTGAGTTTCCTTCCTGGGTTGAGTGAAGGAATGAGGTGCGGCGGTGACGTCTGCGTCCCCGCTGTAATTCGATGGTGATGTTACTGTCTTTGTGTCATCACGCTGCTCAGTGGCGGGGGGGCATTGCGTCTCTCCGATGTCATCATCCAGCTCTAAATGATCTTTCTACTTCCACCACTGTTTCTTCCAATCACACCGTGGCTCCTGCTGCAGGCTGCCAAGCTCATTACACTGGGGAGGCTCAAGCTCATTTAGACCCTCTACCCTCGCCTTCAATCTTTCTTTTTTCCTCCTTGGGCCTCTCTCTTTTGTCTCTTGTCCTTCCATTTAATGTATGACTTAATTTTCTCTCTTTTCTTTTTAAAAATTATGTTTAGTGTTATCAGCTTGTTTATAAGGCTGTTTTTTTATTTTTCCAGATGGTACGTTACGAATGAATAACATCTGTGTTTGTAGGCCTGCTCTGGGGTTTATTAAACACTACTGGTGTGATACACCCCAGGAGCAATAGATATCTGTTCCTCCCACATTCACAAACGCACACACACACACACACACACACACACACACACACACACACACACAAAGACACAAAGACACAAAGACACAATCACTTGACAGTTGTTTTCTCAGTCACTTCTGCATGCTAACATCCCACACATGTCCTGCTACATGTCAGTGTAGGTCAGCCTTCCGTTTGTATATATTCCGTTACATGTGTGTACATCCCACACATCTCCATCGTTCACCTCGTCTCTGCTCCTCAGCCTGGAGCTATGTGCAGTGCAAGTGATAAATTCATTGACCGCCACTTCGCAAAATGTCTTCAAAAGGTATTTGAGTTGTGTAAAACTGAATAAATTGGCTGCACATAGAATGAATGAAAATACATCAGATGTCAACCTAAAAACTGTCTATGGAGGTGTATTTGGGATTTTAGAGATACCAGTGAGCAGTGGCGGCTGGTGATAAAATGTTTTGGGGTGGGTGCAGTTTAATTATTTAATGGGGGGGCAAAAAACTGAAGCCAGACTCAACTGAAACAACACACCACACAATGTGCCAACCCTGTAGCCTTCATTGAGCTGCTGTGCAATGCTAAGCCTTCTGCAAAAGTGCAGCCTCATCGTGACTAATTCACTGTGGCAGCTTTCATGCGGTTTGCATTTTTCAGGGAGATGTTTTAGGTCTCGCACACCCATCGTCACACTTTGAAACAGCAACCAGGGGAAGACATGAAAGGCTTTACTGACACCACATCCAGTCAGCCACCTGTTACTCATAACGAGAGCGGGAGAAGCTCCGGGTTTGAGCTCATCTTCATCCCTTGCTGCTGAATCTGTAGATCGGGTCTGTGCACTTTTCGCAGTTCCACTTAGAGTCGCCATATCTTTGTCGGCCATCTCTCAGCGCTAGTAACTCAGTGATGGTGGATGTACCTGAGACAGCGTCGAGGGTCAACCAATCACATTAGATTTGTAAAAAAAGGTAAATCAATGCCTATTGGCTGTAAATAAAGGTGGGAGTGTCCATGGCTCAAACAGCTGTGACCCCCGGAAAACCGGCAACATTTAATTAAAGAGTAGCCTCAGGTGGTGCCAAAGATTTACGGACATCTATACACTTTAATTTGCCTGGTGCCCCACAAAACGTCTTACGGTCTACCAGGAGCATTGTACGGGTCAAATATTAATATATAATTCAAATATGTACAACATTTTTATTTAGGCGTTTGTGCAATAGTTCATTTTCTGTTTCAAGGATAAATGTGAAGAAACTGAAACAATCCTACTGTTCCACTGCCCATCTGTAGTTGCCATAGCAACCAAGGTCATAAGATACGATGGACGAGCCTCCGGTTGAGGGAATAAACATTCATACAGGTAAACCTCAGGGTAACAAGGTAGACATTCTTTCCTTTGGAGGATATAGGGGTCTTAATGGACAATATTTACAATATAATATAAAATTTGACCTGGCCAGTTTAATTCATTTTTAAAGCTTTGGTGATCTTCACAGATGTGTGAGTAGATGCTGAGGTCACAGTAAGACATAATCTTTCCTTCATTCATGATAAAATCCCTGGTCCTTCAATTTAGATCCATCAGTCTATTCACACAGTACAAACACCACAGGTCATTTTCCTATAGAAAACACTTAGGGAAGACCCCTCTCTCTCGCTCTCTCTTTCTCTGTCTCTCGTGCTCTCTCTCCCCCCCCCCCCTCTCTCTCTGGAGACGATAACTGGCTCACCATGCTCAGCCAGAGAGCCGCGATCAGTGCTAATGGTCCTCCATCATGGGCTTTCACTTCATGGGTCAGATTGCTGCAGGATATTAAACATTTTCATCATGAGCTACTGCTAAGACAACCACACACACACTCTCATCCCCCCACCCAGCCCCCCCCCCCCCCCCCCTCACTGCCAACAGATCTGTACCAACTTTCTGAAAAAAACAGATCCAATGTTCAACATGTCGGTGCATACTAACTGGTCTAATTAAAAATTGAATGTGCATGTGTGTGGAGAGAAAAACTGCAAATCGGTGTTTAACCATCCCCACGTCACGTTTGGAATCTATTTCACTTTGTGTACTAATGTAAAGACATTTTGACTGATTCATGCCTCTTTAACAGGGATGAGTAATCATGTGTATCAGTCGTGGGTTGTAAGTTTTCATTTCAGACAAAGACCTGCAGGCACCTGACTTAACAGCACCTTGGATCAGAGAGAAGGGAGGGAGGTCATCGGCGGCAGCGTTTGCATGACTCCTGACTCACGCTGAAGGCTGAAAATAATGAAATGCATTGTTTAAAAGATTTTTGTGTCGTGGATTAGAGATTTATCCAGGAACTGTCAGTTTGTTCACCCTGTCTGTCTGAACTGTGATCTTGAAAATGATGTGACAATATTCAGGCAACAAAAAAGCTGTTTATATTTCCATGAATGTTTGTCAATTCAAAGACAATACATTTATTTTTAACTGACGATACATGTCTGAGAATATGCAATTAAAAGCTTTAAAATCTGACAGTGGTGTCAGTGTATTAATGGGCTCATACCTGTAGCATCACCTCCACACACAATGCAGACCACCCACTGCCCACTCTTCTATTATTAAGGTGACACTCAATGTTATGAGCAGTCATCTCCCCTCATCTCTCCTCCAAACAGTGCCTCCACTGTTTAATCTCCAGTGATGAGACACTAGATGTTAATCCCATCACAGCACCCTTGAGTATCCGTTTCACACAATCCTGCACTTCTGAAGACTGAAGAGTAGACCATGAGAGGATGAATATCACATTATCCACAGAATTTCCAGAGAGTTCAGAGAAACCAGGAGGCATAATGAAACCTGCCCCAAGAGGGATGAGTGTCAGGTTTCATATCTCTGTAATAGAGAAAATGTATCATCGTCTTTCATTGTGTGAAATGAAAACAATATGTTTTTTGTATTATCACTATAATGAAACAATGAAATGTATTAGTTTTCGCTTTACTCTCACTGACATAATTTGTCCCCTAACCATCAAAACTAAATAACTAACCACCATTGTTGCCCGAAAGCACAGACCAGCCAAAATGTGTGTGTGTGTGTGTGTGTGTTGTTTGCGTCTGCGTGTGCCTGTGTGTTTGTTTTTTTGGGACATTTTCCAGTATAAACACTGACCTTGTCAGGATCAGTAGACCTAATTTGGACCAAAGCTCAATACTAAACTCTGAGGTCCTGGTTAAGGTTAGATGTTAAGGGATTTAGGTTATGTGTGTATTACGGTTAAATGTATGGTTGTAAAGTTGTGTCTGAGACACTTTATATCTCATCTGTTGAAATCCTCTTCCTTTCCCAATGGCCATGAATAAATCAAGTCGTTGAAAAAGAAAGAAAAAAAGCTGGTGTCCGTGGCCCTCAGTTGTTCATTCGGTCTGAATGAAATGATTGGCTGGCGTACTTGTCTGTCACAAACCAACGACCTGCCTGTGTGCATCCTGCCCGCGCACTAACAGAGTCTTCAGTAAGAGAGGCACACCACTGAAGCAGAGACGATGGTCAGAAATCAGCAGAAAAGTTTGCTTCCATCAGGCTGCAAAAATTTCCCAGAACCTTATTATATCCTTATTATATATATTTTATTATTTATATTTTGAGCGATAAGGAACGTGTGTGTGTGTGTTTTTGTGAGACAGAGAGAGAGAAATCTCCCTACACCAGATTGTTCAGATTGGTAGAGTCACGGCCAAACTCTAATCTGTCATTTAGAATATTCCTAACCCTGAGTTTCCAGTGTTCAGGCCAGTTTTAGATCACATCTATCTCCATATGCGTTTCCTGTTTGGATTTTATCTTCCTCGTCCCATCACCTGCACTTGCTAGGCCGTCACCTCACTGCCTCCTCTCACTGTCCACAATGCTTCGACAACACTCTGGTGAAAAAAATGCATCACTCAAACCAAAAGACAATGACAATAAATCATTTATTAAACTGTTTCAGCTCGCGAGTCTGTGATCTTTGGCCTTAAAGTCGTTTAACAACACATTTCTTTATGTGAACAGCCTCCAACTCAACGTCTGTTGACTATATTCGCTTTACCCGTCTCCCATCATTTCCTGTCTTCTATATTTTATTATTTTGTATTATGATGTTTGCAGCCTCTCTAAACATAATTTTCACGGAAAAAACAGAGGACAACATTTAGAGACAGACGTATTTGGCCAAACTACAATATATATACCTCTGCTGAAAGATCGAAAGAGGACTTGTCTCCTTCTTTCACCAACAAAACAGCATGAACATTGCAAAGGTAATAAATCGACTACCTAATTAAAAATAATGAATATGAGGCAAATCATTTTCACAGGCATTTAAAAGCAGTTTTAGACACCTGTTAAACAGAGCATGGAGTCACAGGCAAAGTCATTAATTGATAGGAAAATGAGTCATTTATCAGTTGTCATCATATCTGCCACCAGAGGACACAAACCACTGAGAGGTGACGCTGAAGGTGTCTTCTCTCTTCTATTGGAGGGTGTTTACTGTTTCTGATTTCCTCAAACAGAATGTTAATTACCTACGCGGAAGTTATAATTTTAACTCTGTCGATCGTGGTCTGTTTGTTAGTTGGATGAATTTTTTACAGGATTACACAAAAACTACTGAACGGATTTCAACGAAACTTAGTTGAATGATGCGTCATGGACCAAAAAAGTACCCGTCAAACTTTGGAGGTGGATCCGAACTAATGGGCAGATCCAGATTGTTTTTTCACCTTCTATGACATTGTGAGATAGGGCAGATTTTTTTCACAGATTTCCTCAAGGAATCATTTCTGGATCTTGATGAAAATGTTGGTGGACGTGGGCCAGCGGCTTGCAGTCCCATCACATGTGGTCACTACCAGCATAAGACCTGGTACTGTGGTCCAGCACCCAGCATGTCTTTGTAGAATTGAAATTACCAGGATGCTTGTGATGAAGCGAATGAGAGGAAAATTAGAGATTGATTTGAGGCAAAGTGGCTGGAAAGCAAAAGTTGACTCTGTGGTGCATGGCTGCAGGGGTTTCATTGCAACATCACACAATCAGGTTGCTCAAAGATCTGTGGATCCACGGGCAAGCCTTGCACCAGACCATAAAAGAAGCATATCACACTGCAGAACGCTGCAGCAAATGGAGGAGAGAGCCCAACTGGGCTCCAAGACTAGGGACATACATCCAGGTTTGATCAACCAACTATATTAGTCAGTGGAGGTCTGATCTACTGAGGCTAAAGATAAATCAGATTTATCTTTAGCCTCAGAGTACCCTCACGTTCAGCCTGTATCCTTGATTTTTAACAATAAGCATTGTAACCCTTGAGATACAGATACACTTTATTAGTCCCACACACATGCAAACACACACAACATGCAAGGGGGGAAATTTGTTTTCTGCAATGACCCATCTGGTGTACACAGGAGGACACACAGAGCAGTGGGCAGCCATGCACAACGCCCCAGGGAGCAGGTGTTAGGGGAGTAAGGTGCCTTGCTCAGTGGCACTTAGACAGTGGGGTGGGGTAAGCACTTTGACAGTGTGGAACAGATCCAGGTGTTGTCCAGGCATGTTGTTCTTGTTGTCACTCCGCGGATTCCAACCAGAGATCACCGTTGGATTTTTTTTCCCATAGTTGCACTTTCTGCCACTAGTCCATCGTCTCTCTGCTAGTATACGCTAACATCTGCTAACATCTACTGGTATTTGGTTAATTGTGCAGAAGACCTTCATACACTCGAGGGACATTCAACATCTTGTCCTACATTCTAAAACAATTGCGGCTTCAGGACTATATGAAACAAACATGTTGACTTTGATGCTGGATCTAAGGGGTCCGTTGAGCCTTGGCGGAGTTCTGCCATCTACAGGGGGCCATTTTGCCTGTAATAGTAATTGTTTTAAATGTGTCACAGTTGTGTTCCAGCCGCACAAATGTGACAACTCAGCAGCCCCATTACTGTAGACTGAGTGCCAGTTCTCTGCCAGCACCTCTGACTTATTACTGTCTACTGAACATGCAGAGTCACAGCCTCACCTGTCATCAGGACGGCATGAGGAGGAAAGGACAGAATATATTAGATAAACTGATCTGATAAAGACACGGTTTTCAAAATGATAATTTCACAGCCTTTAATGATCTGCTTGAGCCATAGTTTAATAAGCAGATTTTAATGAACTCATTTACATTTTTTTGTCAGTCACCAGCAGTATTACATTGTATATGTATATATTATTTTATGTCACTGCAGATTTTTTTAAGCTCTACAATTGCCAAATGAAAGGAGGAAGCTGTTATCGCACTAGATGTGTTTCCATGGCGATGGCACCATGGCTGGCTCGAAATCGGTTTTGAGAAACAGAACATCTTGATAATTGTGTAGGATTACTCAAGGCTGCAATCAAATGAAGACAACAGAAGAGTCAAACACAATCTTGATGAAATCAGGGGTCGATGAATTTAAACAAACCATATAACAATACATATTTAAAATTAAATTCTTCACTGATAATTATTACTATTTTCTTCTGAGTCACTTTTATCCACCGATAAACTTTTCTATCCTGATACCACAGTCACAGTCTCTTTCAAAAGGGATCGAATTCCAATGTATACGTATTGTATTTCTTTAACTTTGTGCATTTTAATGGGTTTAATCTTATTGATCAAATCTTCATATGTGTTGGCTGTGATGGGCGTCTCTACATGTTCAGATAAGCTTGAATTTAATTATCATGACAGCTTTTTCTTCAAAAGAAAGAATGGGTTGATCAAACGTTATGATCGAAAAATAAAGACATAATGAAGAAATTTGCTCTTTATTACAAACTCACTTGCTTGATGTTGGTTTCAGTCTGGTTTGGACTGCATTTTTGTTGATGTAGCAAATGTCAGATAAATATATCTTACTTGGAGTCTGCTGCTCATCCTGTATTTTTTGTAGTTAATGATGAAGGATCCTCTCATTCATCCTATTGTATGTCCTCCGTCTCTTTCAAGGCATTTTCCTTTTCATCAAAGGGACCAATTTCCAGAGCCAGCTCGATATCTTAGTAAAGGATTGGATTAATGCTGTACTGGACTCACTGTCACAGACTACGTTTGCGTTCTTAGAAACACCAGGTTGAGTCATAGGCCGTATTGCTCCACTCCAGAAATAATGAATCTGTAGGGGGCTACTTGTCTCGAAGCAGTGGGCCGGATTTGAATGCTTGCAGAAAAAGATTCTGCTCTATGTGTAGAAAATAATATCAACATCTTACAAGTAAATGCAATGCGGGCATCTGGGGTGAGGTATATTTAATGTGCAAAACATGATTCCGATTTTCTGTTTGGTTTGTCTGCTAATTTAAAAATGCAAATGCACATGTTTGTCTGTTTGTATAGTGCAATGCAAATTGTAGGTGTGTGGGGTTTATGTTTCAATCACAACATTGACCTGCAGAATCAAGATGAAAAACACATGTTTTGTTTGATTTTAGTTTTGTACAAGGAACTTAGTTTTCTCACTAAACCTCCACTTCCATAACACAAATATCTTGTGGATATATCTCATGCTCAGGTACAAGTTTAGTCAGAAATCCATAAATGGAAACTTAAGTTTAAGTAAATAAACCAACATGTAAAAGTACTCCCTATTCCCTAGTGTTCATGATTTATTGAATCATTACTAGGAGATTAAAAGGTAAATGTTATAATGTGTAAAGCTAACTCTTTCATAAAAGATGTCTTTATATTAAAATATTTGTAATATTCCCTCCTTCCTGTCCTTGCACACAACAAAACAGAGCAAGGCAACAAAAAGGTTCAGATTATTCAACAAATCCTGTCTTCTCTTTATCCCCTATTATAGCATGAAGGGTTTGAAGGAATCAACCACATGCAAACTACACATGGCAAAGGTGTGAAAATAGAAGCCGTGCGAAGCTGTATCTGCTCTTTATACCACCTTTGACTTCAGATTCAAAAGCTAGACATAATTGGCTGTTGAGCTGGGAAGAGGATCTGCACCTTCAGGTTAATCTGGAGTAACAATATTGGTTAGCAGACGTGTGTGTGTGTGTGTGTGTGTGTGTGTGTGTGTGTGTGTGTGTGTGTGTGTGTGTGTGTGTGTGCGCGCGCGCGCGCGCGCGCGCGTGTGTGTGTGCGTGTGTGCGTGCGCGCGTGTGTGTGTGTGTGTGCGGATGGATATGGGGATGGTAATAGATGTGCCCTTTACTTTGGCAGGATACAATGAGGTCTCTGCCTCCGTCTGCAGATCTGTTACTGTACAGACAGACATCATGGTAAAGGCTGGGGGGGCAGAGCAGAGATTACTGAGAAAGAAATTATGCAAATATCCCCAAGGATATTTAGGGATAATTGCCTGACCCCAAACCTCATATAAAAACAAACCAGCACCTTTGCTCTGTGTTTTTGTGTCCAGACCTTAATTAGCTTATTACAGATGGACCAGCACAATGACAAAACCAGCTCTTTTGCTGCCGCAGTGTAAGAAAAACTCACATTTATTAAGTTATCCCCTTTATAATTTGATACAATCACATGTCCCATAATGTCACTGGAGGATTATGGGAGTTAAGAGGCACCAGTATTCACCATTTGTCTATTAATGATCAGACTGTGGTCAGAATGTAAGTGGCAAAGAGCGTCCTCCTCTGCCATTTCAATATAGGCTACAAGATAAGAGGCATCATATGCTAATGAAAATTTGCTCTAATGCATCTTACTGCTGATGATAATTTGCCTCAAAGAAGACTGTGCACTCATTACTTAAGGCTTTTAAACATTTCCCCATTAGAGGTATCTTTCCATTTTCACATAATGTCGGGAAATCACTGTTGCTCTTCTGTTTAGCTGGAACACAAATAATTAAAAGTTGTTGTGGTTTGCACCGGTTTTGAGTGATGTTGCTGTGCTCATCTTTATAACTCATGGGCCGGTGTTTACTATAAACGTTCCACGGCTGCAGCTCTTACAAGCAAAGTCACCTTAAACCCTGCAAGCTTGAATCCACAACAAGCCACTGTTACGGTAACCTACCGACTTAATCCACTTGACGCAGAGAGTGTTGTTTTTCATAACAGGAATGATTCATTCCTCATGATTAATCCCCAAAATGGAAAACTTTTTAATGTTTTAAAAATATCCCCTCATTCTGCTGGACGCATTTTAATCAAATGGAATTTTTTATTATGGAGGTTGAAGGTCGGCCTTCAAAGAGCACTGATTAACATTTTGCCTGCAAAGAGGTCATTTCCATGGAAATTATCTATCCCCTCTCCGGACTATCACCAGTATTCAAACTCACAAAAACGTATTCAAGTTAGAGCTGATTATTTTACATTGTTATTTGAAAATAGAAGTACTCAGACTCTACACGTATCTGATAAGGAGGCTCGGACAATGCTGTTCATTATTATTCTATAAAGAAACACAGGCATAAGAACAAAGCTATAGAATATTGAGTATCCCATTGTGATGGTCCTTGTCCATATTTTCGGCTGCTGTCTCTGAGGTGAAGCTGGATGCGGCGGCTGGTTGGAGGACCTGACTGCAGCATCCAAACAGATCAGGAGAACCTGAACCTCTCTAGAATGCACTGGGTTGCGTCATCCCCGTTGTCCTGAGGTCATCAGGGGTCTTGTCAACACATTGTGATTTAACCGTATCATGGTGATGGCGAGCACTGCAGTTCATCATCTTGTCCTGTTTTTGGACGAGCAGTGAAGTGCTAGCGCTTATACAAGTGTGTCCTGCAAAGATTGAAAGGACCATTTACTGTTTAAGATGAGAAATAAGAAAGAAATGGCAAACACTACACTTAGAAATTATAATTTCTAATGCTTTCAGATACAATAACAAAGAAGGTGACCGCTTTTAAATGGCATTTGAATCCAGCTCTATATGAGATAATGTGTCTGCCTCATGAATGGTTAAAATATAACCAGTCATGGACTTTGCAAGAAAAACTAGTGTTGTATTACATTATATATGTTTTATTTTTAATGTCATAAACATTGTAGAAAAGCCATAATGCCAAGAAACAATAAACCAGAAAGACAACCTGGGGCCAAACACCCCTCACAGAGATGGAGAGTGCAGCCGCTGAGGTCATGCAGGGAAAGAAGTCTTTACAAAGATTCATAAAGAAAAAAGAGAAAGGGAAAGTAAAATCAGTAGCCTGGGATGCAGTAGCTGAGGTAAAGAGAATATTCACAGATGAGATGGAGGAGGAGCTTGCCAAACACTTGAAACAACTAGCTGACCAGTTCCATGGCCTTGCTCCAGTTAAGTGCAGTGAACTGGCATTTGAATACGCAGAGAAAAACAAAATCCCTGTCCCTGCCAATTAGACAGAGAAACAATGTGCAGGTAAGCTAGGGTGTGCAAGAGATCACATGAATCATAATAATCATAAATGTGCTTAATTGACCAATCCCCATGATTCTGTTACCAGTCCGATATTAGTAGTTGTCAATCTAGCTGTCAGGATTTTAACTATTACAACATGTGTTGTTATGGTAGATTTAAAGTGGAAAAAGTAAGAGGATCACTTTACCCCGTAGCTGGGGTAAAGTGGGACACAAGAACACTTTTTTTAAAACAATCATATTTTCACTGCCCTTTGTCCTGAAGACATTCTGATCATTTCAATTGCTAGAAAACATCCTGAATTAATGGGAAATGTGTAAATTGTATTGATATATCATTTTAGCTCGCCTAGAGGGGAGTAAATGTAAAAAATGTCTCACATTACCCGGCTCTCCCCTATGTGTATATGTGTGTGTATGTGTGTTTATGTGTTTTGTTACATTTAAAATACATTTGTTTCATATAAAAATGAATTGCAAATTCACTACTTGAAATATAAAGTATTGCTATATTTAAATGTGGATAATATTTCTATTTTGCACTTTATTTTGTATAGAGCAAAGTATTAAAATGTGTATTTCAGAAAAGGGCAGCAGTAAAGATGAAAACATTTTCTATTTCTCTCTTGCTGCTGCACCACCATCTACTAGTCAACATGTTTGACAGACTCAGGATGTGGAAACTAATGAGGAAATTACACTTGAAGACCTAAATGGGCATCTTGACTTGTGATCAGTACAATAAGAAACACTTTCCTTTACAAGATGTTCCACTTAAACTCATGAATAATAAGGTAATGATAATATTTTAAATGTATACTAATTTGGGGTTGATCATGATATTTTCTTTGTTTTGTTATCACCTTCTTACGGACATTTTACTTGAGACTTTGACTAGAGCCAGGCTGATCATCAAAGTGTAAGTGAGACTGATTTCGACAGACACTGATCAAACACCCCCACCCTGCCTGTCACATATTGTACTTTTTAATCGATCACACTTATTTGCAAGGTTATTAACTAGAACCAAGGGATATGATCACATCACACCTCTTCTCATGTTTTAACACTGGCTCCCAGTCTGGTTTAGGACTGATTTTATAATGCTGTTGATTTCTGTAAGGCTCTTCATGGCCTGGCACCAGCTTGCGATCTTCAGGCAAGTTCCTGCTGTCTATTTCTGAATATGGGCTGAAAACAAGGGGCTGCAGAACATTGCCACCAGGGACCTGAGCACTGAATTAATTGCCTGAGGAAATAAGACAGTATCAGTTTAAGCCTCAGCTAAAACTATTTAGGAAAGTATATCCCAGGATTCATTTGGGGTGCAGGGCTATTAATGGTCTTTTATCTCTATAATTATTACTATTATTATCATTATTAAATTAATATAATAATAGCGTTCCATAAAGTAGTAGTATTATATCTCTAGTCACAAGTGACTCTACAGATTCAGATAAATGATGCAAAGTATAATCATGAAATAATCTCCCAGTTGGCATCTGCAAAGGTTAGGCTATATACATTAATAAATAAATAATCATAATTCACATTATAATAAATTAATCCGTTATCTAGGCTGGAGTAGCACTGTTGCTGTTTTCCTTTTCCGGATAGCCATGTGTTTCCTCCATAGGGTTTTCTCTCACAGATACGACGCGTCCCTGCTTGTCGCTCATTGGGCGCTTTGTTAAATATCCTCCCTCTGATTGGCCGGGAGCGTCGCGCTGCCATTGGCTGATCTCACGCACCGACAATTTGAAAATCGGTGGCTTCTCTTTCAGAGCAGCTGTGCGGAGACACGAGGAAGGAGTGAGACAGAGATCCGGTCTGACTTTACTTTAAAAACACAAAGGTAAGAGGTGGGAGTTGATCTGGAGAAGGTTTCAGATCACGGAGTAAAGTCTGCGCAGCTGTGGCAGCGTTACGTGGACTCAGCTCAGTCTGAGGACACAAAACACTGATCCTGTTTCATACAAACATTTCTCTCGCACCATCAGAATAACATGCGTTTGTGATTATTCCCAGTTGGATCGTCAGAGAGCCGCAGCCATGTTGGCCGGAGAGGACGGAGCCCAGCTGCAGTGCTGTGTGACCGTGGAGCAGCTCAACTCCGCCGGTCAGGTCTCCCGCAGGCAGCTCCTCCGCAGAGCCTCCGTCACCCTGGGCCGCAACGAGTTCCAGGAGATCATCCTGCGGCTGCACGACGGCAAAGTCCCGCAGAGCTTCCACCTGAAGGACTTCAAGCTCTTTACCAAGTTCGCCAGAGAGGGAAAGTGCACCGTGAAGCTGCTGCAGGAGAACATCCAGCTGCTCATCTCCAACTGTCCCCCCGACCGGCTCTGCCTCTTCCTCAAGACCCTGAGCATCAAGCACCAGGCCTGGCAGAGCAGCAAGCCCCTGAGCCACAGGGAGAAGCTGCAGGCGGGTCGACCTCGCAGCTTCGAGTCCATCAGCCCCCTGCAGCAGAAAGACATCCAGAAGGTCAACGAGATGAGGAGCAAAGAGGCTCCCACAGGCCTCACGGAGCGCACCAACCAGGTGACGGCTGCTGGACGCCAGGTCAAGAGGTCGAGGCCTGACAGCAACTTCAGTCCTGTGAGTTCTACACTCGCTCACTGGATCGGATCCCTTTCAAATCTGGATAATTTAACTGTTTTTAATGTGTTATTGAACCCTTTACATCTATAGGTTTTATGTGAATGGCAATATCTATCATTTTTAGCAATAACACTGCTTCCTTCAATTTTGTCTGACTGTTTTATTAATACACCTCTCCATTTATCTTAGACACTCATCAGTGTTGTAAATGCTTTTTTCAAATCAATGTTTTTTTTGTGCAAGTGCTTGACATAAACATCTTAGTTGAATTCAAAGCTTTTTCAACACACAAGCCTTGAATGTCCACTTTGAATGCAGCACTTTACAAGACTCGTCCTTGAAGATGATGCGTCACTAACTTAAAGTTGACTCTTTCAGGTGAAGACGAATCCCAGTAAGAAGCCCATCCTGTCTCTGCCCTCACGTAAGCTGAATAAAGAGCAGGCAGCTGTTCTCAGTGCAGTGCTGAGTGGAAAGAACGTCTTCTTTACTGGAAGTGCTGGTAATATGACATTTTCATAGCATGAACTGTACGTCAACCAAATTGTTTCCTGGTGTCATGTGGTCACAATGTTTTCTTTCATTCATGTTAACATCTCACCAAACCTGGTGTAAATCTGCTTCCATGGCACATTTATGGTGTCATACCACCAGGTGTAAGTGTATATGTCTTTTTGAATTATCATCAGTTCTGAGCTAGTTGACTTTTTGTGTTTTTCAGGCACAGGGAAGTCGTTCTTGTTAAAGAGGATCATGGGATCTCTTCCTCCAAAGAGCACCTTCGCCACAGCCAGTACAGGAGTGGCTGCATCGCACATCGGAGGAACAACGCTGCACAACTTTGCAGGTTTGTTATTGTCAACTAAATAGAAATTAAATAGAAGTGTATCTGTTTATATATTTAGATGTACTAACGCTTGTACAGGTGATTGTTAAATTTGCTGGTTTCCACAAGGGCATGTCACAAAAACTCAATTAGGATGAGCAATCATCTGTTTCCTTTTCTCTTTTTTTTTTCCTTGTCCTAAAAAAGAAAAGTATGAGTCAGCATCTTCATCAGTAGAGCTGCCGCTTAAAATGTATTTATTTATAATTCAATCTTATTTTCAGAGTCAATCTTTTAACCTTCTGGATTTGTTTGTCCAAAACCCAAGTATATTTACTTTTCAATGATACAAAACAGACAAGACAGTAGGTAACTCTATGTTGATGAGCTAAAACCTATATACCTCATATATAAGCTATTTCTTTTGTTCTTTCATTTGGGTCGATCGGCAGGCTGTTTTTCATTTTCATAGTTTTTCATTTGAATTTCCATGTCGAAACAAAATATGACAAAATCAAGAAGAAATTAAACAAACAGTCATAGCAAATCCCAGTGAAAGAAATTCTTCTAAGGAAATCCACAGTTCCCTTAAACGTTAAGCTTTATGGTTAATGTGAGAGACCTACCTCTGTTGCATCATACTTGAATCACACGTTGAACCAATCAGAATAAATATATACCTATTTAATCCATCCCAAGTCCATTCAATATTTTGTTTTTAAAGTATTTTTTCTAAACCAAAATTATTTGACTTGTGTAACAGTGTGTGGGTGTATATTAGATTAGGACTCTTTAATATTATTGATGGATGCTGTTGACCGTCTCGCCACGTTAACAGATGTTTTGGATCAACCTTAATATACAGGAGAGGGTGTGAATTATGTATCTGAATGGTGTTATTAGTTTGTGTCTCCTCTGGCCATCCGTCCAGGTATTGGCTCGGGCTCGGCCCCTCTGGAGCAGTGTATCGAGCTGGCTCAGCGGCCCGGGGTGCTGCCGCACTGGACCACCTGTCGACACCTCATCATCGACGAGGTCTCCATGGTGCAGGCTCAGTTCTTTGACAAGCTGGAGTCGGTCGCCAGGTGAGAGGAGAGTCAAAGCCGAACGTTGATACTACATCTGGCTGCAGTGTAACTGAATAAATTTCAATGGTGCTATATTATACATTTGCATAAACTTTAATACAGTAAAACTGCTTTTTTTGGTTTGAGCTTTTCCTCTGTGCCTTTTTCTTCTATTGTGGCTACAGAACAGAGATTTGCTACAGAGGTGGCTGTAACTGTTTAATTTAATTATGATACTTACACTAGAAGAGAACTAATAGCCTTAATTCATAGAAAATCTAAAAAGATCTTGATCAATTCATTATGACGTTAAAATTTCGTTTTTATGTAAAGCTTTCCTGATATTATTTCATCATGTACAGGAAACTGTGTCAATGATCTCAATTGACCCTCCACAGAACTTGATAACTAATAAGTCTTGACACGATACTCAACATTTCTTTGTTTTGTGTGATAACATATTTTACACTTTCGGGATAAAAATCCTTAAATTCATCTTTCATGATTTACAACTCTTCACTGTTCTCCTTTAGGTCAGTGAAGAGGTCGACTGAGCCGTTCGGAGGAATCCAGCTGATCATATGTGGTGACTTCCTTCAGCTTCCTCCTGTTTCCAAAGGAAAGGAGAAAGCTATCTTCTGCTTCCAGGTCAGAACGTCATGGAAATTGACGCTTTCTATATTTGTGTCATATTGTTACGAGCATTTTGCATTACGAATAAATACTGTGATAAAGTGCCCTGAAATAGATCTAGTTTTTTTTCCTAAAGGTTCATTGAGCAGAGTTTAATGACCTCTAGTGGTGAAGTTGCATATTGCAGCTGAATGCCTCACCTCACATGAAAGATAACTTTTGGTACCCTTGGGTTGTCATAGAAACATAAAAGGACTCCTTCTACATATAAGGTATTTAAACGTAAATGGTACATTCTAGGGTAAAGAAAACAATAATTCGAACAACTTAGAACAAATGCACTAGTGAAAACATCACTTGGAGTCAGTGAGTCATTCAGACATTCAATGATTGTCTTTGCAGTTGCCTTGAGTTAGGACCTACTCTACAGACTGGTTATTGCCTAAAAGAGCGTTCATGGCTGTTTTTTGAAAAAGAGCTTCTCATCCGTGAACCCTCAGGCCAGGTGCTGGCGTAAGGTCATCCAGGTCAACATGGAGCTAACAGAAGTGCGGAGGCAAACGGACCAGACCTTCATCTCCCTGCTGCAGGCAGTGAGAGTGGGCAGGTGACATAATAAAAATAATAATACAATAATCACTGTCCCTTTTCCAGCTAATGTGGCCACCAGGTACCAATTATTTTTAATAGATTAATGTCAAATGCGCAGGGTGATGGGTTGTACATTTTATATATAAATGGTCGATGCATTTAGAGCTGTTAATGGTACATTCTTTTCTTCTTTGTTCAGCCCAACATAACTTTTGCGTGGTGTCTTAATCTTACACCCTACAGGGTGACGGAGGAGGTCACTGCAAAGCTGTTAAAAAGTGCCTATCATAACATCGAGAGGGACGGTATTCTAGCCACCCGGCTGTGCACACACAAGGATGACGTGGAGCTCACGAATGACAACAAACTCCAGCAACTGCAAGGTCTGAACTGTTCCATCCAATCATTTTTAAAAAAATTGTCATCTTGAAATAGCTGTTACCTTATGTGGCTTTGTACCAGGTAAAAAACATGATTCCAGGGTTTGAATCATGTGTGGTAACTGTTTCCTGTTCCTCACTCTCTGCTGGACGCTAATTGTTCTCAGACTGCAGTTTCCTGTTCTGGTTACCTCCGCAATGGAGTTTTATTATTGATGAAACAAGCAACCAACTTCCATGACATTTTTGAGAGGGTGAGGCATCACCAAAGGAAGAACTTGAAAGGTTTTGGTTTGGATCCAAATCAGAGTCTGGGTCCAGAATTTAAAAAAGTGAGTGAGTGTAATTTGGTGAAGATTCAAATAAAAATTAGTTAGTTTAAATGCGGTTTTATTAGGGGACTACTGGACCAGTGGGGAGATATGTGCTCATCTGAGAGTAATTCTATTTTACTCTGACTTAAAACACTTTTTTTAATAACTTTATAATTGTTTCAGGGAACTCTATAACTCAATACGTGTGGCCCAGTATGGCAGCAATTTACATTTTTGATAGTTTTTTGGGCAAATAATCCAAACTCGAGAAATTGTGGGTAATCTTTAGGTTATTTAAGTGAGTATTTGTCTGTATCCAATGATATTATGTATATGAATCGGTCTACATTCACTATATTGTCCCCACCAGCCTCTTAAATGAATTTCTATCCATCCGTCAGGTTCAGTGCGTGTGTTTGAGGCACTCGACAGTGATCCAAGCCTGGTGAAGACTATAGACGTCCACAGCCCAGTCAACAGACTCATCCAACTCAAAGTGGGAGCTCAGGTTTGAACACAATCCATAAAATAAGCTCTGTACCCACTAGTTGCCGTATACAATCCTGCACTTGTTGGATGTATCAAGCATCTGTTTGAGTGACGAGATGCTTTAAATGTTTTTTTCTTTTTTAGGTCATGCTGACAAAGAACCTGGATGTCAGTCGAGGTCTGGTGAACGGAGCCAGAGGGGTGGTTCTGGCTTTTGAGTCCGGAAAACATGGTTAGTAATGATCTTTATCTATCTATAAACGTATTTAACTCTGCGAGAAATCATGTCTAGAATGGCGAGAGAATCACAGAGGATTACTTAAAGGAATGATTTGACATTCTGAGGTTCATATTGGTACCTTCTAGATTCTGACTTTAAACATTATATAATCCGTTTAATCCATATGCTCAATCAGTACACAATAAATAATACTGACAGGATTACTGGCTGAGAAAAAAATTTGACAGAACCAGGTTAGCCGTTTCCCCTGTGTTTTCAGTCTTTATGCTAAGCTAACTGTCTCCTGGCTCAAGCTTCATATGTAATGTACAAACACAGGAGTGGACACAGTGTATTTTTCTAGACCATGGAGCCGCCTGGTGACGTTAGTGGAACGTTCTATGTGGTTCCATTATTGACTGTTATACTTTTCTACCAGTGTTCCCAGGGCAGCTCCATATTATTTGTTTGTCTCTGCTGATTTTGTTCTTATGTGCCACCATTTTATTTTGTTTGTCATTTTGTGTGGTTGATTTTAGGATGTACTCCACCCCAACAGCCATTTTTCCTCACACCAGAGTTGTTGTCTTATGTTCTGTTAATCATGATCGTGGCCACTCCAAGGCCACGCCTAAGCCCCCCCCCAGAAAATACAACCATCTGTCTTAATTCTAATTTTAACACCAACAATTTAGAGCTGCCTCGTCCCAGTCTCCTTCCATTCAAACGAAAAAACGTCACTGGAGGATTGCTAATTGCTTCATAGTTCAATGTCTTTCATGTGGATAGTCTGTTCAGGATGAACAGAATAGAAAATCATTTGTAGTGCTTTTAGTGTCGTTGTCTGACTCACTCCTTTTTCAACAGGACTCCCACGTGTGCGTTTCCTGTGCGGCGTTACAGAGGTGCTTAAACAAGAACGCTGGGTGTTTAAGTCCGGCGGTGGGATCCACCTGAGTCGACAGCAGCTGCCACTCAAACTTGCCTGGGCCATCTCCATCCACAAGAGCCAGGTGAGTACTGGTTCAGTACCAGTCCTACAGAGAAGAAACTGCTCATCACTATGACAACCTTACTGTGCTTTAGAGGAGGACCTTGCCATGGAGCACCCGGGCCGGGTGGTGTGATTATATTGAAAGAATGACTCACTTGATTAATTTCTTTTATAAATGAATTGGCCAGACATAAATTTATGATTCTTTTGTACAGAGTTTGTAATTACGACCAGGCAGCTAAAAATGGCAGACGGTTTGATTGCTGTGTCTGAGCACGATCAGTCTTGTTCAGATTTTGATTGTCGTGCAGGGTTCAGATCAACAGTGAAGGGGAAATGAGAGGTCAAATGTAGACTGTGATCAGATAAAGATAATCCGATCTTCTCCTGACAAATGTCGTTATAGTCTGTTTTCAATAACTCATTTCTAATGGCAGCACAGTAGTAGGAACAGGAAACCTACAAGCATTAGGTCACTGCGTCTTTAGACACTTTGGAACAGACGTTCATGTTGCCCACAAGGTGAGCTGTAATATCTTTCATCACTCCGTAACATGATTACAGAAACTCCGGCTAGATGAGTCTAGAGCAGACATGAACTCTGGGTCTGAAGTGTTCACAACAGGAAAATGTCCAAAACATTCAGACAAGCGGTGGCGTCTGGGTAGAGAATGCACATCGAGAGCCCTTAAACACCGAAAGCTCCGAATCAGTCTTTAAGTCCACTCCTCCGTCTGTGTCTTACCCATCTTGTATATCACCAGGGGCTGGCAAGAAAAGCTCTGGAAAATGTCCAAAGCAACGGACTTGGGCGTATTCGTTCTCACATACAAACCCTCCAGAAAGGAAAATGTCCCGACTTCGGTGCATTTCTGAGAGCAATTTAGGAGTAACAATGCTATGTGTTGAAGGACAGAGGGCCCTGATCACTGACCCAGCACCACTGTTCCCCTTACATGAGCTGCAACTGCGTCATCGCCAGTCACACCAGTACCTTCCACTCTGATACCACAGCAGCCTCCGAGATCCCGGCCTCACACTCGGACATTGGTTATAGAGGAGAGTATAGGGGCCCCTGTGGGTAACTGAGTTCATTGATCGCGGCCAATGTGTCTCAAGGGTTTGATCTGCAGCAGAGGAGCCGACGCACAGTACACAGAAGTCCCAAACAAATTTGTTGAAACTTGGCTGTTGGTAAATTTTCTCATATCTTAGACAATCGGCAATGATTGCTTTTGATCTCTCGGTAAAAATAAATGGGCCTGCAAAAAGCTCTGTCTTTGGTAGATGAAGGTGACAGGTTTTAACTAAAAACGTATACAGGTGCTACGTATTTATATATAAGAATGAGATGTGAATAAAACTTGGAGTCAGGGGGTTCCTGGTTAAATCCTGAATTATCCATCCAATTCTTTGTTTTTAAATATAGTACGTGTTTGTTTATTGTTCTGGTCTGTGAACAAGTCTCCTGTCTTTTCAGGGAATGACACTGGACTGTGTGGAAATCTCTCTGGCACGCGTGTTTGAGAGCGGCCAGGCGTACGTGGCGTTGTCCCGCGCTCGGAGCCTGGAAGGCCTGAGGGTCATGGACTTTGACCCCCGTGTGGTGCGTGCGGATCCAGATGTTCTCGTCTTCTACAAGAAACTGAGGAAGGAGAGGCTGCTCATGCAGGTTGGTGCAGCTGCTCACATTTTCTACCAAAACTCTACATGGATAGACTAATTTATTTTTAAAAAGACAATGACTTTAAAGTGTCAAACTTAACACAAAGCATTTGGGACATATCCTCATTTT
This sequence comes from Platichthys flesus, assembly GCF_949316205.1. Taxonomy (NCBI): domain Eukaryota; kingdom Metazoa; phylum Chordata; class Actinopteri; order Pleuronectiformes; family Pleuronectidae; genus Platichthys; species Platichthys flesus. Next base: position 10,327,633 of record NC_084958.1, on the reverse strand, counting down.
GAAATTGTAGAAGAACATAACATGGGAGATCTATAACTTATTGTTCTATATCTTATAAAATGACTGTCTCGTCTGTTGTCTACAGGCCTCCATGGATGATTTTGTTGACAACAACAAAGAAAACTCTTGGTGAAAAGGAGAACTCCTCATCGTCTCTAATTTTGTGCACTGTGTGCATGAGCTTTGTCCTTCTACTGGTGATATCATGGTTTTCATTCACCACTACCTCACTGGTGGTTTTAACTTGAAGTCACACTGCCACCATGTGTTCAGTACTGACACTTCGGTTTTTAAAGAACTTATTTTTATAATGCCTTGATTTTTAATTTATGATTTTTGTGAACAAATAAAACTTTATTTCAACATAACTGTATTTATTTTATCATTGCCTCTGGTTTTAGTTAATTGACAAGAAAAAAACAATATTATTCTTGGCTTTGCAGGAGTTGGAAAGATAAATGTATTCCTTCTGTAAATGGTTATCAAGTAAAGGGAACACACATCAGTGTGTGAGGGCCTTTTTGGTGCCACACCTTATGTGGTTAAGGTGCATATACAGTTTTGTGGCTTTATATCATGTAGATGTTAGTTGGGTCAAGTTATCTTTAGTAGCTCTGTAAACTGAAATTACAGTCAACCTATTCAACACAGGTGTGTGTGGAAAAAAAAAGAAGAGGAACTCGGACAAAATGGAAACCAACAAACACCTTTTTATTTTCTAGTCAGAATTTTGAATTATGACCAAACATGAGGTAAACTCCATTAACGGAGCAGCAAATTTACTTTTGCATATGAAGCGACTACATTATGGGTGATGATTCAACACGAGTGAGTCCATCATCCATACAAGCAGTGATTCATAAATTACTAACAGTTTGACACTGTCTGGAAATCTGCAAGCTGTATAGAAAATGTTACATGTCTTTATTGCAGGGACCAAAGCAAACTCTTTTACATTAATAAACAGAACAATAGTCTTCAGAGCTGTCTGGATTACTTTACAATTTGATCAGATAAATATTTCTGCAAATGGTGGGAAGTGGGCAGGCCGGTCATTTCACAATGTGGAACAGCTTGTGTGCTACCTGTAGTGAGAAAGCAGAACAGTTCACATTATCAATGCGGCATCGATTGAGCTCTTCACAAAACAAGTTATCTGCACTCTGGTCGTTTTATAATCTAAATAAAGAGTGGCTCTTAGTGTCCACCCTCACTTACACAATGGTCCCGTGCATGCAGGAAGTCAAAGAGCTCTTCTGTGCATTCCTCCGTCGTGTTGGACTTGGAGCCGACCCGCGCTTCGCAGACCTCCAGCCGCTCCTTGAGGTGCACACAGTGCTCAGTCTGCTCGCACTTGGTTCGTAACGTTTCTAAAGGGTCCTGAGACAGACAAGGGAGAAATGTGCTGGATATTATATATATTGGGGGAAATTAGGCCACGACTTCAACACAGCTCTTAGATTGAGCTGCTGATTGAGAAGGTTATTCAGGAATCTAACATGGTAAAATGGACCAACTACAATTTCTATTTAGTCCCATAGTAGTATGCGGATATAAATATAACTTGAGTGAACTAGTGCCAAACCGCAATGTGTTAAAAGTAATAAAAAAAAACTATACATAAAAAGCTATACATAAAGCAGTGCATCTGTCCATGTGTCTACTGAAGTTCATACATTCATAGTTTCTCCTTAGGGATCTTTGTGTGTATGATGAGCGATGAGTTAATTTTCATACCCAATGAAGGTTAATGAAATACACGGAAAACAAACTTACCACCATGTCTTCCTCTTCCTCTTCTTCCTCCTCCTCCTCCTCTTCTTCCTCTGCAGGTGGATCTTCCTCCTGTTCAGTGGCAACAGATACTAATGTGTTAAGTTAGTTGGATGTGAAAAATAAAATGTAATGTAGCTAAAATTACAATCATAATACTCATGGCCTTAACTGTCGTTGACTAGATATTTAAAACCAACATAGTAACAGGAACTATTCGCTGACGTGATATATATGTAACAGAGGGGGGCGCTCTAGAGCAGTCATCATAAAAACGAGCCCACTACATCTGGTGACTGAAACTAGAAGCTGATTTGACTTCTTTACCGATCGTCAACATGTGACTCTTCACATTTAACTGAGCTTCTTCCATAGAGCTGACACTGAACTGACAGAACTGACCCGGAGTCGGGCTGACGCTACTGCGGTTGTGTAACCTGGCTTAAGACGCTGAGTAAAATGGTGATTTAAGGGTCATGACGCGGTGTTTTCATTACCTCTTCGTCGGGGTCGTCGTACGTGATCATCTTCCTCTCGAACACCATGATTGCTGCTGTGGAATCCGCAGAGGACGGAAGCTGGAGCCGCGGAGATGAGCTGCTGCTGCTCGGTGAGGACGTGAGGTCGGAGCGTCGGTCACACAGAGGAAACGGCGAGCAGGAATACCGGAAGTATCCTCCCATTGGTGGACAAAGATTGCTGACGTGGCTGTAGTCCAATCATCAACTTGCTTTTTGTCTAAGGCCCACCCCCTCGTGACAGTTCATGCGTGGGGGAACTTTAGTTTTGGGCTGTCGGACCGGAGTCGGACCCAATTAACTGTCGCACAGCGTAATGGCGCTGCTCATGGATACCAGACTGCTGCTGAGGAAAGTGAAAGATTTGAGGAGTTTAACGCCCAGAAGACACCGAGTGAAAGAGAAATGGGTACGTTGTTAGCCCAGTGGAGGAGGAAGCGATGACACCATATTTAGTATCTGTTAGTTCTTATTAGCCTGATAGCAACATGAAGTAAATCTCTTCCAAAGGTCCTTTTGACAGTGATGTGTGCCCCATGGTCAGAGAGAGCTCGATTAAAATGTCTGCCCCTGAAATGTAAATAGTTATAATCTCTGTTGAAACAAATGACAGTGACTTCTGCACATAAATCTAATATATGACCCAATATATTCATGAAATAGTCAAGTACAAGACATAAAGTAACTGTGTTGTGCTTCTACTGTTACTCTGATTCCTCAAGATATAATGTATATACTGTTTTATTCGAATTGAAGATCATAAATCGAACTTCAACTCTTGATTGTACATTTTCTTGCAAAAGACAATAAATACAACAAGTATTTAAAACCAGGACCTTCACTTAGGAGCAAAATCAGTCTTTAAACTTTAAAATGTTTAATAATGTGGCATTTATCGAGATAATTAATTATCTTTCTTGATTAAAATGTTGGCCATGTCATCCAGACCTAAAAAACATTTAAAATTGATGTTTAATAATTTGTTCACAGGCTACTACACGTGCCAAGTGCCCAGCCTCCTCCCTGGCCCTGCAGTACTTTGATGCCAACTACAGTGCCCATCTGGGAGAGCTGTGGCCGTCGGTCCGAGTTGCCTTGCTGTCGGAGAGGAAATACGGAGCCCTGCTCAACAATTTCTCCCATGAGGACGTCCTGGCAGACCTTCAAGCCAGGGGATGCAGAGACTTCATCAACGACACAGATACAGAGGGTAGGCGTGTGTTGCCAGAGTTCACAGTAAACCTGACATTAGTTTAAGAGAGTTTTAAGAAGTGTTGTGATTTCAGTTTTTGTTACAGAGGGCGTAGAAATCTTTCAGATCATGATCGGCATTCATTTAAGTTGAGTTCGTCAGAAGTTATTCTACATAACAATTCACTACATGCATTTTACTGTTGTGTTCTTTAATCATACATAATTACACATTAAATACTCATTATCTTTAAGCACCGATTTTGAATCCTGATTTAATGCATGTCTCTTTTTATCTCTTGCTCTGGGATAAGTCCTGAAGTCTCAAATTGTTAAATCTCTTTTGTGTTATTTAACACTAATTTTATCCAGATTTATGATCCAAACCTTATTATCTCAATGTGAATCATCTATTAAACTTAAATCCTATTATTATATAAAATTATTATTATACTTAATCTTTTGCAGCTCAGCCATGCTCGGAGGAGAAATCTGAGACTTGTTTGGAGGAGGAATCAAATAATGTTCCTGTGAAGAAACCTGATGTTGACGATCAGCTGCTGTCTCCCCTGAAGCTTAGTCCTAACATCAAGTGTGTAGTGTTTCCAAGAGGAGATATCACCAGATTCAAGCCTGCCAGGTGAGCTTATTCAACTTATTGGCCAAACATTTTGATTGAAGTTTTTGCTTTGTCATTAGAGAAAATTTAGAATAGATTGATAGGAAAAATATAAGACTTTAAAAACCAAAATGTGTTGTTTAACAGAAACAAAGAATTTGGCCTGGCTTTTTCAGTTTTTTTATGCGACTGTGGCTGTCAGTAATCAGAAAACATTGTTGACATTGGCCCTGCGTTTCTCTGCTTGAAAATTTGAGAACCATGAAATCTTCCAGTGAAGCTCAGTTCTTTCTTGCTCTCTTAAGGCCAGACATGGAGAGGTTGCTGGGTTACTACCTGATGGACGCAGCGTCAGTGCTGCCTTGTCTTGCACTGGATGTTCAAGAAGGTCACAATGTGCTTGACCTCTGTGCTGCTCCAGGAGGCAAGGCCCTCACTTTACTTCAGACACAGGCTATCAGTAAGTGGAGTGATCTCCCCTCCCTGTTCTCTTTCTGTCAGTCGTAGTTCTGTGGATCTGTCAGTGAGTGACTGCTAACCTTTCCCTGTTTGTGTTTATTGAAAAGGGTTTTTGTGTGTAAATGACTCCACTGCGTCTCGGACAACACGACTGAGAAAGGTCCTACACAGCTACCTTCCTAAGCACTTCTTTACAGAAAAGAACCTACGCATCACCACCTTTGATGGAACTAAGTGGGGGGAAATCGAGAGGAACACTTTTGACCGAGTAAGACTCAGACAAATCATCATGAAAAATTTCAGATAGGCAGTACCCGAATAATCCAAATTTACGAAATACTTCGATCTTGACCACATCCTCCTTTCCTCTGTGTCCAGGTCCTTGTGGACGTTCCCTGCACCACAGACAGACATTCACTAATTGAAGACGACAATAATATATTCAATAAGATCAGGACTGGAGAGAGACGGAAGCTGCCACAGTTACAGCTGGAGCTGCTGCTGTAAGTATCTGTGTGACTACAGTTTATGAGATTACAGTTAACGATTCTACCTTGAAGCTAAAACATGAACATGACTATTTTATAGAAAATGAATAACCATGCTGCCATCTCTCCTGAAGGGCGGGAATCCAAGCAGCATGTCCAGGTGGGGAGATCATGTACTCCACCTGTACGCTCTCTCCAATCCAGAACCTGAGTGTGGTGGAACAAGCCGTTCACTTGGCTCGAGAGAACCACGGCATCAGCGTTGAGGTCAGTCAGACAAACTGTCAGTATCGAAAAACTGTAAACTAGAGATGCAACTTCCCACATTGAGTAGATCGTTAATAGGAAAGTGACTCCTCATAAACACTCACACGTATATATGTGTAGTTTTTCAATATTCTCTGTACATATTAGAAACAGTCCGCTGCGGCAACTTTCTCATGAAAGGTTATTTATATTATACATTTATAATCTGGACTGCCCATTGTATATGTACTGAGGCTTGATTCCTCTGCAGCGGCCGCAGGTTCGATTCCGACCCGCTCCTTTGCTCCATGTCTTCAGCATTCTCTTTCACCTTTTGCACTTTCTCTCTTGTATGTGCTTTGTTCTTGCTGTGACTGTAGGAATTCCCTGATAATGAAAAGAGAATCCAACAGACTGTTTTGATCTTTTTGTTTCCTCTCTCCCCCCCCATTTCCCAATCATGTCCACCTCCAGGTCGTCGATCTGCGAGCCCTCACTCACATGTTTAGGAAAACCTTTCACTTCGCCCCTGACCTCCACTTGGGTGAGATGGTCATCCCACATTTAGCTGCTAACTTTGGGCCTATCTACATGTGCAAGCTGAGGAGGCTGACGTAAACGAGGAACCGATTTGACCCAAAGCCCAAAGCCTGGCGACACAGACGCCCCATTATTCTTTTCAACACTTGCAAACTGAAGCACATTTGGCTGCTGACTTATTCCAACATCGGAGTGAACAAAGTCTCCAGTGGATGGACATGACTGTGGACACACTGGACAGCTCTGAGCTATTTGTTTTGGACACCTTTGGAGACTCATAATCCAAGTGGAATGCCAACTTTCTGTGTCCCGGAATACAAAAACATTTTTTAACAAAGATGAGGAGCGGAACCAGCACTGTGGTGTGTATTTTACTTGCAGTTTAATTTTAACTCCATAGGTGGCAACATTAACTTAAGAGTAAAGGCATACTCTATACTGTTTTCCCACTAGAGGGCACTAAGCACATGTATCTATAGATGTTCCAGCAACTCCACTTCATACGGTCTGTGTGTATCAGTTTGTGGAATCACATTAGTGAAACTCACATTTCTGTCAGAATTACCTTCTCTCTTTAAGTCTCCAGTGAAAATGACATTCCCTGGTAATTCATCAGGTTTGATGGCTTTGCCTGATAATGTAATATTGGGCTGTGTGGAAGGAGGGCGTAATGAACAGGTAATGACCTTTTTGACCATTTGGCTTCTCACATCTGAATCTGTGCAAGTTTCATTATTACTGCTGGATTGACTCCGTTTTGCATCGACATCACCCAGAGGTGAAACGTTTCCTCTTATCAACATAACGTGAGCGTAGAGGTGCCTCTTTCTCCATCGCACCGCCGATGACCCTTTATGTTGTCCTGCCCAGGCAATGTTGCGTGAAAAAGGTGTGTGTGTATGTGCGTGTGTCTAATGAGTCCAACAACCACATCCCACCGTCATTAAGCTGCTCCAAGTGCAGGAGCCGACTCCCATCCCCGTGCAGGGATGGACGGCAGCCATGCGGCTCCCAGATGAACATTAAAGAGGCAGCAAAGAGCTAAAATAGGACATCTCGCCCTGTTTTGCCCCTCCGCTTTTTTATTCCACAGATGAGTGCAGATAATTTTCTGTGCGATTGTGAGTGATTACTGTATTACTGCGGTAACAGGGGGATGTATCTGGGAATGCAGAGGGAATTAATGACACATAAAAACTATTTTTGTATTGACTGCTTTCGTCTCCAGGGTCTTGAATGCCTCTTCGCACATCTTGTGATTACCTAAACGTATTGTAAATATGTGTTTCCTATGGGCTCTTACATAAATTTACATGTTTTAACACTCAGGAGACGGCAGACTATTGAGATGACTTACTCTCTTTGCTGCCTGTCCATAGACTCGACTAGCTGCCTGCTTTATTATTGAATTAGCCAATGAAGCGCTGTGCATTTGCGTCCCCGTGTGTAAGCCTATGTTAGGAAGATGTATGCTGTGTATTAGAAAGATGAATATTATGGATTCAACTGCACAACCATGCCTCTGTTGTGTTTCCAAATACAAATGTTGCCCTTTTTTTCTGTCAATAAAGATGCAACGCACGGTCACAGTCTAATATTTTCACCTCATACAACACAAGCTCCGATGCTGAATGAATGATCTTGTTCTTAGTAATGAGCTCTGTATATTGAAACAGGGACTGCAGGTTATTAAATGACAGCAGAAAGCGAATGGAACATCTTTAAGGAAATGTCTTCAGTGGGTTACATTACATGTTTAGATGTTTTGTTTACCTGCGACTGTTGACATTTCAGTTTTGTGTCTTCAGTGGTTCAGGTGAATTTATGTTTTATTGGGACACACCTGGAGGAAAATGGTGTCTTAGTTATAGTCTCCGTATTAAAAAAACAGCTGCTGTTTTGGTCAAACCCAGGATCATGTCCCAGTCTGTGGTGGGAGAGGGGATTTCACTAGGGGGGGGGGGGTCTTTGTCAGTAAAATGTGTGTACACTGAGCACAGCAGGATGTGCGCCCACTTGTCTCAGCCACAGGTCAGAAAGAAAATGAGAAATGGTGTTTGATTATTTTTTCCCAGATAACAGAGGTTCCTATTTTCAAAAACTAATTTATATTTAAGTTTACAGGTATAATTTTCACAAAAAGATGTTTTACAGACTGAAAAGGGTTAGAGTAACAAAGAGCAGGAGACATGAGTAAGTTAATGTCCTCTCTTCTCCTTTATTCTCTCTCTTTTTCCATAATATTTTATGAAATTTGTTTTCAGTTTTTACAAAGATTTAACACTTTAACATTAAATCTCACATGTAGAGTTTCATGCTCTCGATCTCATACTCTTCTCTAGAAGCCAATTTACAATCTGTCATGATCGCATTTGTGTTTTACATGATACTTTGTTCATGCTGTGTGTGGGCGGACTATGTATCATCAGTGCTAAATCAATATCTCTAAACTCTTTAAATTATTTTGGTCCAAAGTTGCAACTCAACCAGCAAGTTCTTTTTGGGAGTACTGGATTTGTATGATTTTTTTGTACGTAAAATTTAAGTAAAAATTATCAATTCTAAATTACAAATAAATATCTTGCAATCTTAACTATTATACGCAAGTTATGTTAAAAGTATCAAAAGTAAAAGCACTAATTTTGCAGAGAAGTCGCTTCTGACATGTTTTTTTTTATAAATAACATGATTGTGTGCAAGAAGTATTGTACTGTAAAATGGTTACAAGATAAATCTGAAGGGTGAAGAGATTATAACATATTTGTGAGGGAGAATCGATGCCATAATTTCATAGATTTTTGAAACTTTGGTTTCAATCATTAACAATATATTGTATTTAACAACAATGATTGAAATAAAAAATCTTAATCACAAAGGAAAGGGTAACAACTTTCAGAAGAATGAAGACAAGAGAAGTATAAACTGTTCATCTGAAATGTAGTGGCGAGTATCTCAAAATTCTTATGTAACTGAATAACTGTAGTTAGTTACTTTACACTACTGGCATTTGCATAATTCAGCTTTTGGATTTTATCTGATCAATCTGATGTTTGATTGATGATCCCTTCTGCTTAATATTTCCATACAGTTTTAATTGCAGTTCCATGCAGAGTCCTGTTATGTGTTTTTCATGTGGCTGCTGCTGCCCTGGGTTCAATGTGAGAAATCTACACTTTTTTTTTGTAGTTACAAATTGCTTGAGGCATTTCCCCTTGTAACTGAAGACTTCCCTTTTAAAATTTCTTCTAAAAAGCTTGCTACAGCAGACATGTTACTCCATGAACGGGCTGGGAGCGCTGCCGTTCAGTTTAGTGGGGCCCGCATTGGAAATGCAACCGTAGGTTTAGGCTGCAGACAGATTAAGAAGACAGAGAATGGGGGTTTTCTTCTCTCTAAGAAGATTACCCGGGGAGGGGCGAGATGGCAGTCAGAGTGTTTAAGAAAAAAAGGACAAGAAGAAAATGGAAGATGAAGTGGAACCAAAGGAGGGTGGCCCAGGATATGCAGTTTAGACACCTGTTGTTCGCCTCTCGATGTCGCTCCTCTCTTTGTTTTTCCTGCAGTTATCTCATCTCACCATCTTCCGCTGTGAAGTAGTTAACATGTCACAAATAAAAGTCAGTTTAAAAAACGCCTCCGGGAAAAGAACAAGGATTGTTGCCATGCCAATTTTTTTAGAGAAGTTTGGACATCTTCAAGCATAATATACGAGTTAAACTTCAACGTGAATGATGGTGTCCAGCCAAGTTCCAGCTTTGTTGCGTGTGCATGTGCAGCTGTGAGCCTGATTATACTTGCTTCCCTCTGCCTTAAGTTCCTGCTGGTGGTTTCCAGGAGGGCTTTGATGTGTATCTGGGCAATGCACTATTAGAGGGATTTCCCTGGGCCTGACAGCTCCGAGAATATGCAGTGAAATGGCAATGCCAGTAGGCTAAAAGAATGCTGGAAACAGGATTAGGATCATATTCTGGCAGACCCTGTCACCCCCTCAATGGGCCAAGGTTTCTAACGCTGGCACTTTTCATTCTCGCCATGGTTAAAACCTTTAAGAGAACCATGGAGAGGAGGGAGGAAAAAGCTCTGATTGAATGGTACACTGTGATTTTTGTGTGGTGGGGCTTGCTCCTGGGGGCTCTGTGCGTGTAAGTATTTGTGTGTATGTGTGTGCGTGTGTGTGTGTGTTGTCTCAGAACATGTTAAACATGTCATTTCTATTACAGTCTTATTTACAACATAAAATTGCAATATTTACATGTTTAGAAGTTACTCTTATAAAATGCGTTTTTTGAGAAGTTAGGGCTGCTAGAGTTTTAAAGTATCGGATCCATAGCTGGGAGTTGTTTGCTCTTTCTAAAGCAGTGGTTTTCACAGCTCTCTCTCTCTTTCACACACACACCCATGTTTGTACTTCTATCTAGTGAGGAAACTTATTGACATAATACTTTCCCAAGCCCCTTAACCTAACCTTAACTATCCAAACTAAATGCCTAACCCTACACCTAGTTCTAACCCTAAATACAAATCTTACCTTTCATACAGTCTGTGAGGGTCGTTCAAAATGTCCTCACTCTGTAGGGTCTATGTTTAAAGTGGTCCTCACAAAGATATAAGTACACACACACACACACACACAAAGGCAAACAGGCACACATGTCATCACTTGCTTAAACGAAAGTAGATGGAGAGTGTCTGCCTATAAATAGGTGGTTATGGTATCAGGGGTGAATATACAGCCCTAAGTGTTAGAGATGGAAGCACCTGATCCAGCATCGAGGGCTCAACACACTTGACCCTGCAGCAGTACAATCTAGCTATCCGTGTTCAACCCCCGGGGTGTGTGTGTGTGGGTGTGTGTGTGTTTGTGTTTGGGGGGATGGGTGGTGAGAAAAGAGAGAACATTTGGAACAAGAATATTGTGTTATGTTCTCTGCTCCTCGGCCCCATGGGAGGAAATCCTGCTGTGTAGCTGGACAGATTCCTCCCCTGGATAACAAGGACATTCACTCCGGCTGCATATCAACACCACAATCTTATCAGTCACACAATCGGGATGCCCTTGGCCGAGGACCGACACACACACATGTATGTGGTGTAATAAAACACAACAAGGTTAGGGTGAGGTGTTACACCCACATTAACGCTGCTAATCTGGTGAGATCATTATCCCCTTCTATCCGATTTTTGGAAAGCGCTCATTCATAACGGTCGGATCGTGCCTCAGTGCAGCAGCTGCATTTGTTATTTACACACACCGAGGGGCAAATGTATGTAAGAGGCCATTTCAATTAGCAGCAGAGCAAAGTCACACAGACAGAATGTAAAGTTTTACTGAGGGAAGAGCAAGGGCATGTTTTGGAGGATATGGAAGAGATGTCCAAGTGTTTGTGTGTGTAAGTGTGCGTGTCTGTGTCAATGTCTGTGTGTGTGCGTGTGTGTCTAGGAGCACAGTTGGGTGGGGGTCTGTGCGTTTTGACAAACCATGCTGTTAAAGATATAATAGCAGCATAATCACCGCCCCGGGCCGTCATTCTTCAGGATAATGGCCTGCTTATTCATTGGGGATGGCTTATGTCTCCGCGCAGCTTTTTATTTTTCAGATTACGTTGGTCTTTTTCTGTCCCTGTTAGGCCCCTAATAAATCATGTTTATTTTCTTCCTGTAATTGTTCTTTTAATTTTACCTTTTTCCCACCTTTTAGTTGTTCTTGATTTCCTCACACCGTCACCCTTTCTTGTGTTATTTCATTTTTGACGCAGAAGAAAAACTCGACTGATATCACTGTAAATGTATAGCTTTGTTCAAATTTCACTTTCACAAACATCTACTTTGTTTTATGTAAAAAAAATGTTTAAAGTAAGTTCTTCAGAGTTCTTCATATACATTCAATCAATAGCTTTTCTTTGCTTAATACACCATGAAATGTTGAATTCATGCAGTCAAATTCATTTTAACTATGGACATAGGGCTGGGCAATAAAACGATAATTGTATTAATTAGCAGTATAACAAAAGAACAATCTGTATTGATATAATGTTTATACGCTTAGATTTGTAATATATTTTGCTGATTAGTTAGTGATTGTCATTCTCTTCCCATAAAGAAGAGTTTCAAACCACAACCTTTCACTCAGGAATAAAAATCTGTCTTAAAACCTAAAAGAAATAATAATTATTGTAATGATAATTATCAATATCGAATGATATGAGACTTTTTATCGTGATATAATTTTAGTCCATATCCTCACCCAGGTCAGTTTGGTCCCGATCCACCAAATATCCAGCACAGACAGAGAACTCTTCCATATAAACATCTCCAAGCAATGTTTTTATTTAATGATAATTTTACAACAACACTAGGTCAAGTCTACATTGTTACGGAGGAGAAAAAGGAAACAACACTGCTGATGGTCCGATCACTTTCTCCTCCATCATAAATCTATCTACCACTGGACCGAGTAGTTTGACAGAGACAGTCGGGGGGGGGGGGGGCAGCATTAGAATAAGGGCAACAAGGGAACTCAAATAGAGTCAAGACAGCAGTACACAGAGGACTCGGGTCAATTATTCACTGAAATCTCTTCACCTTCTTCGACTTCAGGCTTTTTTTTCTCCGGATTGATTGCAAACTGCAGAGGGTGGCGGTTTTCCAACGACCCAGATTTGTTCCACTGCTTCTTTTAAGTCATATCCAGAGGAAAAAAAACAACTGAACACCTATAAAATATTTAAATTCAACCCAGGATCTGTACACAGACAACCAAGAGAGGAGGCGTGAACAGGGGCCGCTGCTGCCGTTGGGCTCAGCAAATACAATCGTACAATCTGAAAGCTAAATGAGTTTTATCTGAGTCCATTATCCACTATACAACATAATAGGAACTTTACAATTATACCCTACCAGTAAACATTAATAGATAAACTTTTTTGTACTGTACATATTAAAATAATGTGCTTTTTTTTCATATGAAGACTTAACTTGCCAGAACACATGAACAGAAAACATCAGAGACGCGTGGGATTCTCCTTATCAAGTGCTAACAGTCAAGCTGCATGTTTCCTCAAGAGAATATCAAGGCTCGAAAAGCGTCTGAGACAATACGAGTCCGGTCAGCATTTATCTAATCGTCCAAGTATGTTGAGAATACCATTGTGAATTCAATGGAAAGTGATTTCCAATTGATGTCAATCACGTTGCTACTTTGACTGTGTAACGTTGGGACCTTTTGAATTTATAAAGGCCACTTTAAATGCTATGCATGTTCATAATTGCATTTGCCCCAGCTCCCTCAGCCCAGGGCAATATGTAATTAAAAGCTTTGAGAATCTATTCACTGAAATCATTTTCTCATCATCAAGCCAGCCTCTGTGCAAAGTGGCATATTACTGGCCATTAAACTGGTAAATTAGTCACATTTAATTATGCTGTTGAGGACAACATGGCTCGGGTTTATTTTTATGTATGTGCTGTTATGTAGTACATGCTATGTACATAACCACGTTTCTTAATTGAAAAGTCAATGGTCTTTTGACAGGAATGGTCTCTTTGCTGCGTGAGTGATACCTTTTTTTTCTTTTCCTCCAACAACAAACATTATTCCTCCAAAAGTGCCTCATTCATTCACATTATTCTTGTAAACATTGTTGCATTGTCTTTTAAGTTGAGTGCATCCGTCGTCAGCTGTTCACATTATCTTTTTTATATTATTTCAGGCGTTGTGAAGGTCCAACTTGTCTGTCTGTTGGAAGCGCCATCATGAGTCAAGAATGTGGTTTGTCCCGTGAATTTGGGACATTCACTTGATCCGCTGCATCTAATTCATGCAATGTTCAGTATCTTCTGGGTTTTTCTTTTCCAAAGGTTGTGGGATACCTTTGGATCTTGAGCTGCAGTAGAAGCTGAGAGGAGTCGATAAGGTCGTGGAAGTGTGGTTTGTCTTTGAAAGCTGTTTCAGTTCTGTAGGTCCAGTGCATGTTGGTTTAATTGTGGAACATCTCTGCATGTCCTGTGTCCATCTGCTCTAGTTGGGGTCAGTTCAGCCCCTAAAGGCCGATCACAGTCACAGAGACACGCAGTGGGATGTGATGATGTGTGGGCCGATGCTGAGGTTGAGTTCACATTGTCCTCCGTACAGTCTGATACTCAGTTAGACATTGTGTCCAGTCCCAGCGAGGCGGCGTGCTGTTTGGCCCTCAGACGCAGGTTCTCAATGCTTGTGGTCTTGCTGTTGTGGCTGGTGAGTCCGCTGGCTGCAGACGCCTGAAGCAGCGGGCTGTTCCACACCTGCTGGGCATGATGGGATAGGGACTGGTAGTAGGACTGACAGGGCAGGGAGCCCAGCGGTGCAGGGGGCATGTTAACATTCATTCCTAGGTAGGGCAGCGAGGATGGGGCGGCGAGGTCGAAAGCGGGGTAGTGCACCATGTTGTTGGTGGCGGCCATGTGCTGGCGGAACTGCTCCTGTAGACGAAACAGGCTGAGCGGGGAGGAAGAGTAAGCGTGGCTCTGAGGGAGAGGACCGCTGCTGCCCAGGCCGCTGCTGGAAGAGGAGGGGGTCAGGGATGGAGAGACCAGGGGGGAATCTGGACAGAGGGTTAGATAAAGTTAGTCAGTGGATGTGTGGATTGTTGCAGATGTGGGATGTCATCTGATTCACAAGTTTATGAAGGATAAAGAAACTCTCATTGTCAAAATAAAGTTAAGGTGTTTACCTTGTTTAGGGCTGAGCCTTTTGCAGGGGGACACGTCTCCAGGTGTCACTGCTCTCTCACATTTTATCTCCTCCCTTTGAGATTTACTCTCGTCCTCTTTATCTGTGGCATTATCCTCTGTCGCTGACTCGCTGCCTGAGTGTTCTGCAGACGTGACGTTCAGCTCCATGTCCAGCGGCACAGGACGGACCACAGGACCGTCTGTCTCCAGAGAAGACGAAGAGGAGGAGGAGGATGGAGGAGGCACCTGGGTGTCAGGAAGGATGGTTGTGGAGGGAGGTGCGTCCTCCTTTTCACTCCCTTCCCCTGACGCCTCTTTCTGCTTTTGGAGCTGCTCCTTCTGGAGGCTGCGCTGCTTCTTGCGGAACTTGGCTCTGCGGTTCTTGAACCAAACCTGATTATAGAGAAAAGAAGGGGGTGAGTTTAAGGCAGGAGACTTAAACAGATAATAAATATGAGTTCAGTGGCTCTCAAATGGTTAAGTCACATGTGAAAAGCACACAAAGTCAGTAAATGCCAGGATAACATAGAGTTTTGATTATCACAGAACTTGAGAAGCAAATGATCATAATCTAGATTTTAGAATTAGAATAGAAATTAAATTGACACTATATTTTAGAATTAAGTGTTTATTCAGATGAATAACCATCCTTTCCTTTATGCAGGCACAATTAAAAAAGGTGACTGAATGTAGGCAAGGAAGTACATAAGAACATAGACAATTTAGATTTTGTTTGGTTAGTTTTTATTTAAATTCTGTATGACTGTGGTGTATATTGATGCACCATTTATTTTTCTACTATTTTGATTAATTATGTAAATTATTTAAATACACAAAAATAATTGTATATTATAAATAAAGGACTGATACGAAAACACGTGTAAGATCTGTGCGTAAAGCCAAATTTACGCACAGCCAGCCCCAGCCAAATCAGTGATAGTTGTGTCTCCGTACAGTGATTTTCCTTCAGAACAGGCCTACCTGCACTCGGGCCTCGGGCAGGTTGGTGCACATGGCCAGCCGCTCCCGCATCACCACATCCGGGTAGTGGGTCTTCTGGAACGTCTTCTCCAGCGCTTCGAGCTGCTGTGCGGTGAAGGCCGTGCGGCTCCGGCGCTGTTTGCGGTGCTGAGAGCCATAGCGAGCCTCCAGGATGATGTCTTGAAATGCGCAGCCGTTGGAAGAGAAAACACACGGCAGGTTTTATTTTACTGGGCACATGGGGAGGTTAAAAACGTTGATACTTTGTTTCCATCATAAATGTTTGCTTCAGTGTTTCCAAATATTAAACATGCACATGATTTAGTTTTGTTATAATGCATCATCGCAATTGCGTCAGTGGCTCGGTGGCTAGTGTGCGTGTGTGTGTGTGCGTGTGTTTGCACTCAATTACCAGCGAGTCTCTCGGCCAGTGTAAGCGCGTGCACGGACGGCCGGTAGTCGGGCGCGTGCTGCGCCTGTTGCGCGGCCTGCTGGTGCAGGTTGTACATGGCGCTGAGGGAGTTCATGGCGTGCAGAGAGTAGCCGTTCACCCCGTAGTGCTGCATGGTGAGAGGTCGCTACCTGCGGAGGAGGAGGAGAGGAGGTGATTTTCAGAGCTGAAGAAACAGTGATTCATATTTTTTAAGAGACATTTTGACTTTAAAGGGATGGACGCATGGATGCTGATGGACACGCTGTGACCAGTGTGATCCTCAGCTCACTCCATTTCCCTCCACTTTTGTTAAGACATAAGAAACACAAAAAGAAAACAAAACCCTTATGTAAAGTCTGTGGGATGAAGTGATATGATTCACACCAGCTCTTTTTCTTTCTTTTTTTGACAGCAGGTCCATGCGCTCAAGGGCCGACAGATTTAATGTGCACACTCAACAAAAGTCTTATCCATTAACATCCAATTATCACTGTGTTCATGCCATTAATTATACAAAAGACTTTAAATTGGGGTAATTATCAGTGGCTCCCATAATGAACCGAGACGGATGCGTTATTCATGAATTTATTCACGTGTCGCGGTGATCCCGCATGAAGCCAAATCCCCGCAGAAAACGATGCTTTGACAGATCAACGCTTTGATGAAATGTGTTGGAAAATGATACAAGGAGATTTGTTCCGGGTCTCGGTGGCAAAACCTGGAACCAGATACCAGGATTATGTTTTAATGTGCTGCTGTTCAATTATAATGACTCTATTTTGATCTTTAGATTTTAATTTCTAAGCAAAAATGAGTGCGTTGCTGGAGCCTGTCATTTATTTTGGCCTTTTTATAAACCAAACAGAGGCCTGAACATTTAATATTCTTACACCGACACTGATTCATTTCTTTGAGGGAACATATTCATGTTCGAGTCTTTTTAAAAGGCAGCAATTTTCCCAAACTCTCATGTTGTAGCCTAGTTCTCCTTCACGGCCGAGACTTTCATAGATGAACCGCTGGAGGACACGATTAGATATGTATTAGCAGAGAGGAGGGGGAGAGGAGGGGGACAGGAGGGGGACATAAGATCTCTGCGGCCCAAACACTTATTATAACTATTACAGAGAGACCACAGGGAGGAGGATATATAAATCTCTCTGCTGTGTGTGACAGTCTGCTCTTAAGCCATGGGATCTGCAAGTTATGGACCTAAACAGACACACAAGTTTAAGGTTGTTATTTTACCTTTTTTTTTGTAACCTTTATTTATTTATTTTCTAATTTGGTCAGTTTTCATAAAAGTCATTGAGTCTAGACCCAAACTGTGAAAATAAAAAAACAATTGTCAACAACATTGGTTGAAAAGGTCACACAATTATATATATATTGGTTATAGGCTAATTTGAAATATGTTGAATGTTAATTATCCCAGGGTTAATTATTTATTATACAATAATAAAGCAATATAATATACAGCTAATCACAGGTTGGCATATTTTGATCATCAAAAATTGATATTAAATATGAGAGGTCATGCGCAAAGCATTTGTTCCTGAATGATATTATTATTATTGTTATTGTTATTATTATTATTATTATCATTATTATTATTATTATTATTATTATTATTATTATTATTATTGTAGGCCCTTTAGACCAATTTAAACAGGCTAAAACAGACAAGGAGTCTGGGTGGTCTGTCTTGTAAAAGGCAGTTTTAGTGCAGTGCATGAACCGTGCGCCTCTGTGTGTGTGTGTGCCTGTGCGTGTGCGTGTGTGTACGCGCGTGTGTGTGCCCGCAGTGCCCATTCCCAGCCTATTAAGTGGCTGCGGCGGCTGATGAATGTGATCAGAGGGCAGTGGGGAATAGTTTAATTCGCCGGGACAGAAGGTGCCTCGCTAAACATTTACTTTACTCCCCCAAGTATTTGAGTTGAATGGAGCCCCCCCCACCCACCCACCCGCCGGCCGCCCCGTCTCCCCGCTGCCCCCCCTCTCTCTGGCGGCCTCTTATCCCATCGCCCCGGGGCAACGTTTTGGCGGAGATGTATGGCTCCTCCGCGGGTAAAAATATGCATGTTGATCCCCATTTGGCTCCCCGTCTAATGGAAGTGCAAATAGGTTTCGACTGCGAGGCCCTCCATTCATCATCACCGCTGACACCGACGGACGTACAGTGCACGGGCTCTGTTACCTTGTGTGCACGTGTGCGTGCGCTGGAGGGTTTGGCTAGTGTGCGCGCGCGCGTTTTCTAGAAATGGAACTGTTTTTTAATGCGTTGTTTTTGATTGTTTCTGCACATTAAATATGATTAACCCGTTAAACAATATTGATATGGGAAGTAAATATGAACAGCACGTGTTTCTCTAAAGCTGCAGAGTTGAGTCAGGATCACTGATGAAAGTTTGAGGGACTTACACATCTGCCGATTATTTTAACCTCACATTTTCAATCGTGCAAAACACAGCAAGGAAATGTATGTTTTTGCCGTCTTGTATTTTTGTACAAAGAACTTTATACCCCGACCCTTCGCTCTCAGGATCGTCACCATGTCTGCTCATGTCCTGCACACATCCTCCTCCTCTCCATAACCAATCCAGCACAATGGCTCCTGGGCCCGTCGGTGCTCTGTGTTATTGTCATTCATAAGCCTCCATATGCTCCGGGCACCGCAGGGCCCTCCTGGCAGCTCCTGCTCAATGCTTCGATTATCAAACGGTCATTATGTAAATTGGCATGTACAGTGCAGCTCTGTGATCCGACTAAATGAGGAGACATGTTATTTGCCAACAGCCCCGCGGGGGGCAGACACCGACCTGTCAATCTGCCCTTTGCTGTGTCACCAGTGTCAACTGTCAGAGTTCCAGGAGCATGTTTGATTTATATTATTTTCAAGGATATTTAATACGCAGGAGTCAGGCGGAGGTTTAAAGGGATGTAAGCGCCTGATATGTTACTTGAAGCTTTCATCAAATCTATTTGAGGATGACACTGTCCCTGCCAGGATAGTTAATGACTTTATCATGTTACCAACATATTTTATTTTAATAAAAAGGAAATGATCTAGTGTTTTCCTCTGTAAGATATTTTTTTAATCTAAACACCAAAGTTTTCAATTTGAGCTGAGATCACGATCATGACGAGAGTGAACTCCAGGAGCTCAATTGTTTTATTATGTGTGGCTGCTGGCCTCCTGCACAAAGTGCATGAGGTTTACTCTTAAAAACCTTGTGCTCAAATTCGCCCCTTATTTATAATGTAGCCATTATTTATTTCACGCATTGGTGCAGAAAAGAAATTTACCAAAAATGTCCACATTTAATAAAAATCACATATCCGGTTATTACCTTTTTACTCCAACAACTAACGTGTTTTAAACTAATTCAATTTAGTTACAGCTCATAATAAAACTAATAACACGTGCACATCTTTTACCTGCACTTTGCAAAAATATTCTAGGCTACATGAACAGTGAAGGGATTTAAAAAAAACACACACACGTTGTAAATAACCATTGCAAATCACGAATTCAGAATAAACTGATGTTTAAGATGTTTGCTCTCTTACCTCCTGTGGACACACTCGTCTTTTCTGTCGCGTCCTTGTCAGAAGCGCAGAGAATCCAAGCTCCTAGTCTTATTCAGGTTTCTCTCAGCTACTTCGGTTGTTGTTGTTGTTGATTTGGATAGTTGTCCACTCTTCCTCGTGTTTAGTTTATATTCGGCTCGGTGGAAAACTCCTCTGGTCTTGTTGCTCTCTCTTCAGATCCTCTCTCTCTCTCTCTTTCTCTCTGTTTATCTCTCCCACTCTCTGCTCGTGCTGCTGTCTCGCGGTCTCGCGCTGCAGTGGGAAGCCGCCATCTGCTGGTGCGCTATAAGGGGGAGCCTCGCGGGGGCCACGGCGGCTTCCTATTGGCTGCCCGGCTCCGTCATTCACGTAAATAAGATAGTTGATGTTCCGGCTGCAGGCTTCGGTCCCTGTGACGTCTGGACTTCTTTCCAAATATGATCGATTTAAGCACATTCTGTTCGCCCAATCCCCCCGTGTCTGACTCCACGGTGTTTTTCTTCCACCCAACTTCATAAACAAAACTAAAGGGTGAGGAATTAAGCTTTGTTTTCAAAAACAAAAGTGCAGGAATTAATTCCTTCATAAGGGGGATTTTATTATTATTATTTTAAAATGTGATTTTTAATTTGGCACACATAGGATAGGACCTCAGGTTTGCAGCTTTGCCCAACACCTTTGAATGAATGTAGGCAATATATAAGTGAGAATTCAAAACAAAATGTTGGCTATACGATGACTTTTTATTTTAATTTATTTAACAGTTGAGTGTATCAACCCACTCTGATCATTAACAATTCTGGGAAATAGCCAAAAAGCGTGTGCGTAAAAGCCATTTTGTTCAATTTTCTCCTCACATTTCTCATACGCGCTTGCTGCATGGAACCAGTGCCTCTCCTCCGGTCCGGTGAAGAAAAGCCAGCACCCTTTAGTTTGTTTGCTTTTCGGCTTGTTCTGCACTGGAGCAGAAGGGGACTTTGGAGAGAGATGGCTAATAGATGCCAGGGCGCTGCCTTTACACTCTCCCCGGCCAGGAAGGATTTGGGATGGGATAGGGAAGAGAAGACGCCATCTCAGCCTCCAAAAACCCCTGTCTTAAAATGACTGCGGGTAAGAGGATTAGGGCAATAATGCCCTTCTCTTCTTGAAGGGTTTATAGAGAAGATTTCTTCTCCCGGAGCAAAACCGTTTAGGTAGGGAATTAAGGGCAGCGCAAAGTAGCCTTTTAATGTAAAGCTCGCATATTTTGTTGGGAGATTTTTTTCTTTTCGGAAAGTGCTCGGCCTTTAACGCAGTTTTATCTCTGACTGTGTGTTTCTCACTCTGACAAGTTGGAACAGGAGACAACAGATTTCATGCAGTAGAGAATATTCATGCTCAGGATGCATTCAAACTTAACTGCACTTTTTTATCGACAATCAGCAGTTTGTGGACATTTAGCATCAAGATTACATCGATCAATGTGTGCGCGTGTGTGTGTGTGAGAGAGGTAGTGAAGGGGAAGGAGGTTGTTTATAAGTCATTTACCTATTTATTTAGATGTACATGTAAATTAAATAAAAACTTAACATTAGGAAAATTATCAAATGATGACATTGATGATATAGCTACATAGAATTCAACTCAGATAAATAGATGAAAGCAGGTAACTCAATAATATATATCACAAAATGTATAGAATAACCGTAATATATACAGTCTCTTGGTAACGTGATCTGAAATAAATATTGGTCTTTTGTATTTGCTTAAACGATTAATTAAGGACAAACATACACAAAAAATAAATAACTGCTCTTATTGATATCTTTTATTATTTAAATTAATAATAATAAATGTAATAAATAATGTGGCAATTATTATTATTAATATTAATAATAGTATTATCTGTTTCAGGGATGACTCTGTTTCCTAAAACTTTTCCTCCTGCGAGTCTTCCCTCTCGCCTGCATGGTCTATTAAAAAAAACAGACAGAAAAAGAAACCTCGTGTGCCTCCCTGGTTTCTGTCGCCTTGGTAGGCTCCTATCACTCGGTTCCTCCGCGAGGTCTGAGAAAGAAAGAGGATTAACTTGTGAACCAATGGAAATAAGAACTTAAACGGGAGGTAAATCTGGCCACTGTCTCTTTGTGAGGGCCGTCTCTAAAGCAATTAAAGCGAGAAAGAGTTTCTTCTCAGCGCCTCTCCACCTAAAGCTCCTTAGAGCGACTAGAGCTGTCCAGCCCATCTGAGGGGCTTAAACTCCCCCAAAAAAGAAAACAGCTCCCTTCACCCCTGTGCCCTGCCATGCTCTGCTGAATACAAGGTGAGCAATGACCTCCAATGAGGAAATACCCCAAATATAAATACATATAAATGAATTTGGAAGAGGCACGGGGGCTGTCAGTGATTTCTTCTTGTAGATGTTAACCCCCAACAGTGAGTGAAGTCATATCTGACGTAGCCAAATTGGACTTGCATTGATTTCCTCCATGTTTGAGTTTCTCTTTTAGCAGAAAATGTGGATATCATGTATTTCTATTTGCCTGATTCATTCCCCTCGTATTGATTTCCCGTTGGTTAATCACACCCGAGCTTCTCTTGTAGCAGGAAAAGGGGGATTTTATTTATTTGTTATTTGCCAGATTCATCCTCTTGTCTTATTTTCATATGAATAACAAAAAGGCATCCTTACATCCAGTGAAGTTCTGCTCTCTAATAGCTAATTAATACTCTTAATGATGTTTCTGCAACTTCATGAATACATTAGGTCTGCACTCCAGCCTCCCCGGCACCATTCAAGGGTATTTCAGCATCTGTTCATCCCACGGCAATTAATCATTTTGATGTGTAGTTTAAAATCGACTTCTTGCGGGAGACCTTTCTGACAAGAATAACAAAGCAATTTGCCAGGAGCCACCTCTTAGACACGTTATTAGCAGCACTTCCACAGTAAGACTCGCTCCCCCTATTTATTTATTTCTTTTCCAGCACATTAGATAAATGAATTTAAAGAGACAGACACCATTTTTTTGTGTGCTGGTTTATTGTCAGCACCACGCCTCTGAATCCTCCTGAAATCCTCTTTATTGGTGACAAGATCTCAGGATCTCCTCTGAAAATCCCTCCTCCAAAAGTTTTCAACCTGTCAGTTTCCTCTAAAAGCTGTATAATTTCCCCTCATTTCTCTCCATCCATCCCATTCTCTCTTTCTTCTTGTGTTTTTTCTCCCTCGTCTCAATCCCTCTGTCTCATTTCTTTTCCTTGCATGCCTCTCTCTCTCTCTCTCTCTCTCTCTCTCTCTCTCTCTCTCTCTCTCTCTCTCTCTCTCTCTCTCCCCCCCTCTCCTGTCTCTCTCTGGCCCGGATCCCTCTGCACAAGGGGCCCCATTGTATAGTCCTAATCCAGAGGCAACACAGCTTTAGGGACATGCAGGGATAAAAGGCCCATCAAGCCCACAACTTTATGGGGGCAAATCTCTCCTTAATCCTTCGCTTTATCTAAACAAAAGCCCCTTTGCCTTAATCCACCTATGTGTTGGGAAGAAAAAAAGAGAGGAGGAAAAACTGGAGAGAGTGGCAGAGAATGGGAGAGAAGAGGAGAATGAGAAAGAAAAGAAGAGAGATCGAACAACAGGGGAAAAAATCTCACACACTCTGGGATTGAAGAGATCATACAGGCGGGGTCAAAGTTTCCCAGAAGAGCTGAGTGACCCAGGATTTCACCTGCAACGTCATATGTGTAAACAGGAACTGATGCATAATGTGGAACGCATCCCGAGTCTCATTCTTATGAAGTCCAAAGTCATATTTGTTATCTCATATTTGTATGCATGCCTAATATGAATGTATTGAATAAATAGGGAGTGGTGTAGCAAAATGGACAAACTGACAGGAACAAATGAAGACAGCAGCTCCATGAAATATATTAAACTCTGTCTCACATGCACAAATGTGTTCTAATGCAAACTGATGCAGAAAGTCCCAAATCACATGTTATTGATCGGATGGGAATTCAATTATTGGTCTGTTCCGACCTGTCCAGATGATGGATGAACAAACAAATGGTCACAAACATTAATAACTGTTGTTGTTGACCAGGATGACTCAGGGACAATGGGCTCAGCTTTGTTAAACAATCTCTAGGACATTCTGATGTTTGGGTATTTGGAGCAAAACTTGTTATATGATGTGACTTTTTCCTATTTTGATCAAATTCATTAGCATCTTTCATGACGTAAGAGGATGCAATATGCAAATTATAAATACTGCATATATTTAATTATTTTCATTGTTGTGTCTGAGCTAGAACAAAAAAAGCTAAATTTGATTAAATTATTTATTATATATTACAACAGAATTAAAGCACTTTATTATTGTTACAGAGGACAAAGACAAGCCCCTCCCATACAAACGACATATACACTTAGTGTCTCTGTTGAGCCTTTACACATTTATTATTTGAATAATCTACTTGTTTTTTAATTAGCATATTGTCCTGTTTCACTTGGTTAATTTGCCTTTTCTCCCCGATGAGAGTCCACACAATGCCCCAGCTCTCCACCTGTGATGGTATCTGCTGAATAAAGACAGTCGGAGGGTATTTATATGCCAAATGTTGTTTGACTCGGGTGTGGTCTCTCCACTAAGACCCTCTGCTAATATTGACTCTGGATTTGTCCCTGCTTCACCCAGATTCCCGTGTAAGAAACGAGTGCACGCGGGCCAAATCTTGAACGGCGATGACAAAGTTAAAGCTCCTCTGCGGAGCCAGAATCCCTTCACGTCCTCGGAAACATCTGTCTTTACTACAGAAAATCCCACTTTATCTGCTGCACTTTGGACAATCAGAGCCTAATCTTGAGCTGGGTTTAGCAGACAGAGCTCGCAGGGTTTAAGTCAGAGCTCTTAGGGATAGGTGCTGAGACTATAGTGATACCTGCTGCATTAGTGGTAAATATTGACTCTATTTGAAGTAATTCCAACTGTACGGTGTGTTGAACATGATATTATCCCCTTTGATTGATGCTTTTTTGTAAATCCCACTTATTTTCCTTTTAACGTGTCATTTCCTCGCCCCAAGAAGCATCACAGCTTTTCTTTCACTCTCAGCCGCTTTCAGAGTGGCACTCATCATGAGGCCTCCATTAACACCGTCAATTACCACCTCCTCCTCCCTAATAGAGTTAACAAACAGCTAATGAAGCAAATAGTTGGGACAATTTAGTCATTAGAGACAATTAAGGCAATCCAATGCAATCCAACTCCAGACGAGGAGACGAGCAGAGAGGAATCCACCGAGCAGCCACCCAAACCAAACAGCGCAGTGCGGAGTCAGCACAGAAAGCTTGAGATTGGATGAAGGAGTTTTTCCCTCTGGTGGTATCACTGGTAATACTTGAAACCATTATAAGGCTGATCAGCAGTTGGCTTGAGGCATCTCTGCTTCCTCCATGCAGGGATTACACCTGGCCTCAGGAGGAGGAAAAACTGATTCCCAAAGAGGCAGGCAGATGCAGAGGGAGACGCAAGGCAGCCTCTATGCATTCCAGCACAATAAAGTATAAATCCTCTTCTTCACAGCGTATTACAGGAATGAACATAAGGGATTGTGTCATTGTTTGCCTATAATCTGGTTTTATGCTCCTTGTTTTACAAATGGTCCTCTTTAAAAAGCAGTTTCTTTTTGTGGGGGTCTTTTTTGTCTCGTTTCTTCATCCTGTATTAACCTGCTGTTTCCTCATCAGCAGTAAATTTATTGTATTCATATTTATTTATTTGTTTGTTGCTGTTGTCATGCACGTCAGATTTAGGTGCCAAGTCTTACAACAGCACATTGTAGATTCCCTTCATTTTGATGTGTAAAAATATGAGACACGAGTACGGTGGACCTGCTCTTCTTCTGAAGTTCTTGTGTTAAATGCCTTGTATTTCCTATTAGCCAGTAGTAATGGTGTGTTCCCGTCGTGGTGTCACAAAATAGATCATGCACACAGCAACATACACTATATGCTAAGATATTATAATTTTCCAAATGCCTATCCACGTGTCCTTGCCCTCAAAAGCTAAGGGTAATATGCTGTCCTGCTTTGAAAGGGGAGATGGTGGCACTTTTCTCTGTTCGTTGAACAGGCAGCGTGCATGAAATAACTCCTGATAGAAATACTCGAGCTGTCATCCTCTCCCATGTCTCCATCTCCTGTGTCTGTGGTGAACCAATTCAGCAGACGTTAAGCAATTGAGGCCTGAGAAACTCGAGTAATCATCACATTTAATGATTGGAAACTTTACAAGTCTTTGGATAAGTAAAGCAGAATTCACTTTTCAGACAAACTTTGAGCCAATATTTATAGGTTGTATGTAATCGCTTGAATAAGTACAATAAAATAATCATTTATTATTATGCTTTATGAGTTATAAGTTTATGGCTTTGTCCAAATTCACTCACTTATCACAAAAATAGGGAATTCGCAATTGTGTAGAGCTGTTGTGAAATGTTATATTAAAATGTTAAATTATTATTTGATATTTACTTGTTGTTCTTCATAATCCTGTGACACTAACGTAATCAGCCTACCAGCGCAGAGAACTAGTGTGTGTATGAAGAGCAGCGTCAGAAAGCTTTTCTTCTTCACAATATAGGGAAGTAGGGGTCAGTGAATGAGTGGGGGATTTGGGACCCAGCCATAGTAAGCTCAAATTTGGTGTTGCTGGGTTGTGAACATTTCCTGTAGATGGTCATTGTCCAGGCATTGCACATTTTCATATTTAAATCGTACATTGATAAATAAGTTTAATAAACGGCCCATGTGTTATAAGTAAAACTTTAGTTAAAACTGTAAAATTACTCTCTGAAGAGTTTGTGTTGTTTAGCGATGCTAGCAGCCATGATCTCTGGATAGCCAATTGCTTGTTCACCACTTTGATTTAGACATTGTTGCAAAGTATTTGTATAGACATTTATGGTTCCCTGATGATATATCCCAATTACTTTCCTGATTTCTCATCAAGCGCCATCATCAGGTCAAAATTAAGAAAATATGACGTTATTATGACCTCATGGACAAACAAATGCCTCATACCGATTTGAGAATTGCGTTCACCGCAAAGATTCTCCTCTAAACAGGTCTTTCTCTTTTGCTCTTAAGTAGCAATCACATTATTGTGACTGGATCTCAAACCAGATAATCTCTTTATCAGTTTCTTATTAAGATGAATTAGTTGTGGTGATTGAGTTTGGAGAGAGATTCCGATAGATTAGAGAAACAAGCAGCTGTGACTGATGAGAGACGAGTCTCAGCGAGTTGACTGAAATGACTTATGGAATATCAATGTCTTGAGTTCTCCAACTTTAAGCATCTTTCTTAAACAAGAAAATAGACAATTAAAGTTTGTTAAACAGCTCCATCACTGTGGAAAGGCTTTTGAATACAGGTCTATTCAGGGCATGATTGGTGCTCCCTCTCTCTTTGCAGACTTACACACACATACACACACACACACACACACACACACACACAGATTGGGGTGAGGCCAGGCAGCAGGTCTAGTCCCAGCCTGCTTTCTTCTGGCAGCCTCTGCACTCGTTCCCTCCCCCTTGTTTTCCCCGTCCTGCTCCCTGTTTGAATCTGAGAGGCTCCCTCCTCCTCCTCCTCTTGTCCTCCTCCTCTGCTCCCTCCATCGCCTCTGAAAGGAACCTTGCTGGGCCCAACTGTCTGTGTAACGAGCTGGGCAGGACAGTCACAGCGGGGTACCCAATTGTGTGTCGCTCTGTTTACACTTGTGTATATGTGTTTGCAGTAAGTACTTTGTGTGTTTTAGGGAGCCTCCCCATGAAAACGTACTTTAGATGGTGTTTGCTGTCACCCCTGCTTCTTCTTAACACACACATACACACACACATACATACACATACACACACATGCCGTCTCACCTCTCACTGATCCTCCGCAGCAGGGAGCAAAGGGAGGAGGTGGAGAAGGAGGCTGATGGATATGTTTGTTTACCTATTTGTCCTTGACATGATCAATTGATCAGCAGGCTAATTCACTGCCACCACGGGCTCATTACATTTCCATTTAAATTGCAAATGGATTTTTTCAAGGCTTCATCTTCCTTTCCCATTTCCACTGCGCGAAAATGTGGCGTGGATGTACAGTAGACGTGTGTGTCTGTGGAGCACAGCATCATGGCCTCGATTGCATACATTTAAATGTGAGCATGGCACAGAGGTTGTGCATCAGAAAGGAAAATCTTTGTCTTCATTTCCCGTTTCAATCAGAGCACAACGGGGATAATTACCTGTATCATGAAGTGTCTGTCATTCATGATATGGTTGTTTTCAAGTCTCACACACACACACACACACACACACACACACACACACACACACACCGTCCCCCTGGGAGGAATGTGAGCTAATTCCTGGGTGTTAAAAGCCAATGATCATGTGTTGCTGGAAAGATTACAGGGAACGATTACTGAAGGGTGAATTTAAACAGTGGGGAATGAGCAGCCAAAATGAGCAGCAGCAGGAGATCGCTAAGCTAAGCGCTAATTGACACTATCGCAGATGAACGTGTGGTAAAGCGGTTTGGGCTGCAGAGCCGAATTTAAATACATTTAAGATGCCCTTGAAGACATTTGAAACACTGTTAGGTGACAATTATCTGCGTCACATCACGTGGCAATTCATGTTTGAGCTGGTGCAAACAGGAAGTAGATTATCCTATTAAGATCCATTCATACATGCGCTACTCGGCAGATCCTCCGTTTTAACTCTGGAGGAGGTCCGAGTGATGCTTTAATAAAACCCGTAAAAATACAGGAAAAGTTGATGTGTGAACACAGCAGTGTACCCCCCGCTGGATTCATCACGACCGAGTGTAGGGGTTGATGGTGCGTCAGCTGCAAAATGAAATAACAATATATATTATATATATATATGTATATATATCCCAGTGAAAAAGCGGTGACACACACATAGAAAACACCAACTAAGATGGAAACAGCAAAAGAGGGGAACAACAACTAAAGCGCATTTCATAGAAAGACTGTCCCCTCCCATGCTGATGCAGCGCTTGGTCTGGTCATTGAGGACTGACTCAGCAAATACATGAACTCATGAAATATTAACTGATGAAACTGACAATGATAGAAAAGGGCAAACAAACTGTATGTGCCTCATTAATAAATGTTGATAGTGTCACTTGTAAAGCAAATAAAACTGCAAAAAACAATGATAATGTTTTGAGAGAGTGTGTCAAACCATGAACCTATGTTTTTAATTTGTTTGTTTATGTGGGTGAGGATACGGCCAGCACACGTAGTCACACACAACCAAGGAGGTTTTCAGACCACACATGTGGAACACGTATGTAGACGTTCAGGTGAAGAATGCGTGTCTTTGTGCACATCCACAGCTACATGGAAAGAATCCTCTCAACAAACGCACACCTCAGTTACAGTAAGCCATTTTCATCATCCTGTTCCTGCTCTGATCTCTGACTTTGTTCAAGTTAAAAATCTACACACGGAGAGACAAGTGGACGACTGGATAGAGGGACGGACAGGTGAATGACGGGAGCTTTACTTCTCATGGGATTCATCATTTCATTGGCTTGTTTGGCCATAATGGGCTTTATATGATGACTCCTCACCCCTGTCAGATTCCACCATGATCCAAACAAACACACACAGTCATCAACACAAACTCGTACACACACACACACACACACACACACAGCACCGATCAATGGTCATAAATTTGATCCTTGACAAGCCTGACACTTGCACCCACGAGGCCTTTGGTCACTCTGTTTCTCTTTGACCACTGCTTATGCAACACACACTCATACGCGCACACGCACACACAATCACTTTCTTCCCCTCTCACTCTCACTCCTTCCTTCCCCTGACACACTTGTCAAGGACCTCGTTGACCCCTGACCCCGCCTCACTTGGCACCGTTATTGATTTTTCCGCCGACCCTCTCAATCTGGGATGAAGAGGGGTGAGAACGGGGGAATTAGTCGCCATAGTCAGGTATCACGGAGGGGATGCAGGGGATGAAGGGGAGCGATCAATGCGCGCTGATGGCTGAGCTTGCAGCAGCAGAAACAACAGTCAGCCATGAAGAAAATCAACCGAGCTCGAGGCAAGATGGGTGAGCGGCAATGATGGGGGGGGGGAGAGAGAGAGGCAGACAGGAGATGCTGGAGGGGGGGCGGGGGTATTGCTCATTGTGTCATCTCTCAGATTAAATATTTATTGATGTTTTACTAAATGTTCAACACAAAAGAATTGAGAAATATGACATGGGAGAAATAATAACATAGTATTTACAACTAACTGGAGGTTATGATATTGTTTTTCCTTTGAGGGCATAAACTAGAATAACAATATGACTTAAAGCGGAAATATTTTTACACAACTAAGAGCAAAACGTCTTGTACAAATATTTTTCTCAAAAAGACGCCGTAAAACTCTATTTTATGTTCATCTTGTGATTTTTGTTATGAGATTTTTCACAAAAGTCTGAGTCAGCTGCCGTCAACATTTCCCTGAACTTTTCCAGCCAGCCCCCCAGAAAAATGTCTGGAAAGTGTCAGAGTGAGCCCATGTGAGAATACAGCTGGAACATGTCTTTGGATGAAAACGTGTCGTACACGTAGAACACGCTGGAGAAGGGGTCAACTTGAAAAGATAACATGATTCCAGAGCTTTGGTGATATGTGCTGACACTGGTGGTGATGTAAATAAAATCACCTCCAAGCTCTACAGCCACTCCTCCCTCCAATATTCCAAAAACATTACTGTTTTTTAAAAACCAACTGACCCAGCAAACCTCCTGCCAACTTCCTCATATGGGAAAGGCCAACTTTCATTTTCTTCCTCTCTTCAACTGCTTTTCTTAAATTTCCTTTCCTCCATATCTTCCATTTCTCCTTTTCTGCTTTTCCCTCTGTTTCTTTCAACTTCATTACTTGAATCAAAAGTAGAAAGAGACTTTTTGACAAATACGACTATTTTACAAGTGACAGTAGCTCAGTCAAATTATTGCTGGAGTTAAAATACTGGAGTATATAAACAAAATTTTACCAGAATCTCAAAACACTGTTGTTTTTTCACAATGCATGATTGCAGTCAAGAATACATAGAAATGAGATTTTAAATGTTTATAAATCACAAGTGAAAGATCAGGAAAAAGTGAGCCAGGCTTTAAACAGTGAGAAAAACATTCTAACAGAAAGTGAACACGATCACTCGGCCAGCAGGCAAATCCACAAGTATTTTGATCGATGGGGTTGGACGTATAGGTACGGCAACACCATTTAGACAGTCCAAAGTATGATATCTGTCTTTCAAATGTAGTGAAGTAAAAGTAGAATTTTTCCCGTTATACTCAAGTAAAGTGCAGATACTCAAGTCAATTATCTTAATTACTGTCCACCCCTGATTGTCTTTTTCTCACAATGACGTCAAAATGAAACCAAACCTTTTGAGGCAGTGGTAGTGATCCAGTCTTGGTCTACACAAGTCTCAATCACACCGAACACACTAAACAAACATGGAGGACACAGCCTGTTTTATCTTCCTCCATCTTTATTCTGCTTCGATCCTCTCACGCACAAATGTCCCCTTGTGTCACCTCAACATTTGAGCATCAAACTTATTTTTTCTCAGGTACAATTAACTGCAGTTCTCCGCTGTCTCTATTTATGCCTGTGAATATTTCCCTGTGTGTTTCTTTCATTCATTTTAAACAGATCCTGTGTGCTGTGTATCTTTGTGTTGAGCAGATAAAGTCTGATTCCCAACAAGATGACACAATCTCTACCTTTACCTGTGCTTGTTTTGTAACACTCACTGATACGTCACGTAGATGTTTGTTTGATATGTGTGTGTGTGTGTGTGTGTGTGTGCCATTTTTCTCTCAGCAGCATGCAAAAGCTTTTCGAGAAACCGTGGGTCCTTCTCTAACGCGGCTTGCGATAATCCAGTCTCGCTCCTCCGCTCCACCAACGCCACCTCCTCGTGGATCAGGTTAGAGATTTCACAGCAGTGTTTGAGGTGACACACTTAGACATAATCTTTTTTTTTCTTATTTAATTTCCCACCATCCTCTCAGCTGATTCTCCCCCTGTCATTTTAGAGGCACTTTAGACGCAGCTGAGAGACTGATTTGGCTTTCGTAATCTCTTCTCGCATCCCCCCCCCCCCCCCCTCCACCCTCCTCCCACATCCTCTTCTTGGAGAAACCTCGAAATATCGTAAGGAGATTATTTCATTCGTAATTGATTGAGTGGCCGCTCACCACAGACCAAGATACTTCAAAGTGTCTGAATTAAGACTTGGGGTTGGGTGACTGAGGCGGGGGGGTGCGAGGAGGCAACGTAGCTCCATGAGGCTACTGCCGGGGTCGAGCAGCTGAGCCTCTTTGGCTGGCAAATAAGAGCTGAGTCTGATCCTGTGATGGCAGCAAATTGGCTAAAGGAAAGAACATATCGGTCAGGGGAACATTTAGATGAGGCCTCCGAGACGACGGGTTCTCAGGCGAGCAGCTCGTCCAGGCAGGCAGATACTTATGAGGAAGAAGTTTGTAAACTTCAGAGACCTTCTGCTATTTCCCGACGCATTACTTTGGGGGCAGTTTTTAGTCTTTAATATGTTGCAGAGGAACAGTTCAGCATTTTGAGAGTTAGTCGTGTGAGATGAACAGATTGGTGGCACCCTGGAGACGTGCCAGGGACATTTTTCCTTTTCGACATGAACTGAGCTCTATGTGAGAACCTAAATGTCCAAGGCTCTGGGCTTTTTCTCCAACTTTTCCTGCCAGATGTTCAAGGGAGCCCATGCGAGGATGAAAGATGAAAAAGAGGAGCCATACACATAGAAGATGCTGATGAAGATGTTGACTAGATTCAAAAGCTTTCCTGATGCTGAGGCCAGTGTCGATATGCTGTAAACAAAAACACAAGGTTTTCCCAGCACAGTTTATACGCTATGTCCTGCCTCCTGCATGCTCTACCTAGGTGCCACCCCTCGCCTGAATGTCCCTGTTGTCGTAAACACATCTGACCCATTTGATCAGAGTTCATGTCTGAAAAGAGCCAGAGAAACAGAAGATGCTAAACCAGCTAAACTGAAGTTGCCTGAAGACAATATCTGCGGAGGAACTCCAGAGATTTGGGTCCAGACTTTCTCCAAAGGTTTCCTTTCTCAAATGCACTACACAGCAGGAGATTCTTCGTCCAGACGCCATTCACAGCAGCAACACTGCAAAAGAAGAAGGGAAGTAACGTGTTAATGTAGAAGAGGTCACATGATTTGGTTTACAGCACATCAACAAACACGGGGACGGCTCTTATCACAAAACATCTTTGTAGGTGTCTTCCTTGTGTATGGCACCACTATTTCATCAGGATATATTGGTCTTTTGTGTTGTTTTTATACATTTTTTATTTTTGCAACTGTCATGTGTGAGAAATGTCATCAACCCCGAATCGGGGAGGCTCAAACGAGCTCAACTCTGCCGACTTTATAAGATGCCGAAAGACCAGACACTCTGGAGGCTCTCACTTGGTCATTTGCGTTCAATGCGTGTCTGAAATCCCCACACCCCTCTCGTATCCATTTTAAAAAGCTCGACCCTGCAGATTTCTAGTTTCCTCAACACTCAGCATTTAAACCTCAGCCTGCTCACGTTGTCTTGCAGCCTTTAAACTCTGAATGAATGAGATGCTGCGGACCCCCCCCCCCCCCTGTTGTCTGTGAGGACAATCCAAAAGTATCAGGTTAAGCATTTCCCTGCCGCTGCCTATCAGGAGGACGCAGAGATCCCATAAGATCCCTGACGAGTCTGAAGCAAAGTCTTTGGGCCGTGGAAGACAGAGGATGAGAGGGACAGTTCCTCCAGGCCCCATTTCATATCTTATCTTACCAAATCACCTAATATCTCTCCCTTTTCTCTCCATACCTCTCTTCCTGTCTTCTCCTTCTGCACCTTTCCCTCTTCTCTTATACTCATCCCTTTGTCCCTCCATCCCCCTATTTCTCACTATCAGTGACCCAATGCTATCAGTCACCCAATGCTGATCTTAATCCTCTTACTTCATGGCTCTATTACCTCCTTCAGCCAATTTTGCATATACACCCAAGAAAGAGGGGCTCCTCTCCTCTTTCTCCAACTCCCGAAGCTCAGTCCCCCAATCCCCCCCAAATATAGACGAGCCCCCCCCACCCACCCCCAAACCTCTGCTCCATATACCATCTCTTATTGTACATAATTTCCCTTTCAATCAAATGTGGATGTACCTAAATCGAAAGGGACCGTTTTATGGGGGCAATGAGGCTTTTAGATGGATGGGGTAAATTATTCGTGCCCCCTTTCTTCTCCCCAGCTCTCATCCAAATTGAAAATGGCGTGAATCAGTTCCCAGGCGGGTGTGGCCGAGCTGTGGGATTATCTCCTGTTTTGTGTTGTTTTTTTAATCCCTAAATGCCACTTCTGCTGCTGGGGGGAAATACAAATGCAAGGCTACACTGCTCATTTGCTGTATAGTCGTTTACCGCATCATTGTTGATCACGTAAATGAACAAGAAGTCATCCGTCAGGCGCTTTATTTGTCTGGAACATGCCCTTTCACGCTCTGTAATTCATCACCCTCTCAAACACAGACGTTTATGATCTCTTCTTTTTCTTTCCTAATTTACTACTTCTCTCTCTCAAGGGAGAGATTAACCCCTAATCCCCTGATGTCCCATGGTTAATTGATATGATTTAACCATTACAAGGCCCTGGGTGGTTCCACACTGCCTCCTCACGAGAGCGCCTTCCCTCCGCAGAGGACTGTGACCCTCCCCACGCCTCCCCCATCAAGCTTCCTCTCCTCCCTCGTCTCTGCTGCCTTTCCCCCATCTATCTCTTTCATCAGCCGTCTTGTTGAGCCTCCTCTTTCCCTCCTCGTCTGTTCTCCCCAGACACCCCTCTCTCCTGCTCCCCGGGGTCACAGTTCAGCGGCAGGTAGCGAAGCACACTGGGAGTTTGTCTGCACCATGAGACCAAAAGTTCAGCTGAAAGACTCCTTAGAGCCCAAATTGCCCTGGGACGGTTTGTGTGTAGTTCATGATTAGAATTAAGTTTCCCTTTAATCCCATTCCCACAGTCTCTGCTCACCAGCGTCACCAAATCAGCCCAACACAAAATAATCCTGTGTATAATGTTAGACAATAAAAGTTTGATTTATGGAAGCCATTCTGCGATATTTTCTAACATTATTCAAAAATGTAACTAGCATCTTTACCTCCTGAGCTCTCAGGCTGTGTGCTATTCACATCCACTGTCTAGAACCTCTGATGGTTTATGGTCATGTGGGTAAAAAGTGAAGCCGCTGTGTCTCTCTGAGTGGATTTAAAACTAAATCGCTAAATCCACAGGATTTTTGAGCATTTCCTGCAACAAATCCAGTGATTAGTCTGCATCTGTGTTGCTCATAATCTTGTTTGTGCAGTAGGAAGGATGCCATGGGAATCCCATAAGAGACAGTAAAAGGCTTTTATATGTGCATTTAGTTTTACATCTCTCTTTTTATTGTTTTAATCAAATCAAGTGATCAGCCTCCCTCACACTGCCTGTGAACCATTAAATTATCATAATGTGTAACAATAGTGCCCCACATTCCCTCTGTAGTCCTCTGTTGTTAGGTAGTTCCTGGAAAACATGTTATAACTTAAAGGAATTGTACCACATTTAGTAAAATAAGCTTATTAATTCTCTGTAGGAGTTGGGGGGCTTTCACATCCACCGTGTTTGGTCCGGACCTTCTGACTTTTTAGTTTAGTCTGAACCAAAATAACAGGTGTGAACGGGGCCTCAGGCCAGTAAAGTTAAACTCTCCATGGTCCAGATTCTCAGGTGTTAAAATGCTTGAAAAACAGTGATTTGTATATTTGAGTATATCTGTGTGTGTATTGGTCTGTGTCATAGCAGAACTTTTATTTGAAACTCTTACATTCCTCATATACATCTTTGTGCCCCTAAACCTGTGCAGAGTGTGTTGACTCTATTATCAGTCCAGTGATGAAATGTTACACCCCCACTACAAATACGTAACATGAACTTCCTCTCACCACCTCACTCTTTTCCTCCTTTTTTTCCTTCTCTCTCTCATCTCTTCTTCACAACTGTTCTACTCTCCCTCTTCTTTCTCTCTCACCATATATACGTAATCCTTGATTCATGCATGTCCACCACACACACACACACACAAAGACACACACGCACATACACCTCTACCTGTACCTGCACTGAAACCTGAGAGTGTCGGTGAAATCACTCTGATATTTCTCAGGCTGATGGAACATTCTGCCCAGGCCTGAAAACATAATAAATAGAGGGCCGCACTGTCTGCTCTCGGCTTTAGCATGTACTCGTAATGTGATCATTCTCCGACCCACAACCTCCTCATGTGCTTTCATCATCGCCTCAGATCAAACGCTCCTCTCCACAGTAAGATACAACGTGATGTAAACAGTTTATGTGCAGGAAAACACTAATCGCTCCTATATAATGTTTTTCTTTATATAACCTCCTCAGACCTGTCTTCTTTTCGTACTTAGAAAAATAGATAATGCAGAATTCTGTGTGATTATATATAACACATTTTAATAAAGAGGTTCTTGTGTTTTTTAGTGTGTTGTGTTAGCTGAGGATTTGGCTGCTTTTCCTGGGTGAGCTCTGTGTAGGTGTTGAGGGAACGTGTCATCAGACGAGTTGAGGTGTTTGTGGTTTTGAGTGTTAATGGGAGAGAACTAAGAGGGTATTTGTGTGCGTGTGCTTGCTTGTGTGTGTGTGTGCGTGTCTGTGTGTTTCTGTGTTCAGGAGTCTGTGTGTGCTGTGCCCTGCCGTTTACCTTTCAGCTCGCCTCAACGTCTGCGTCCACTCGTCTTTCTTCTCCTCCCACTCAGCCTCCTGCCCTGCTCCCTGTAAGTCACTGAGGTATTTCAACAGCAGTGTGTCAGTGTTAATATTTACTCTGATCTCATGGTTGGACGGAGGAGCTCCTCCTCGTCGCCCAGCGTACACCTCCTCATAACTCCCTGGCCGTGTTGACAACACTCAGTGGCAAGACGTATGAAAATAGAACAGGCTAAAATAAAATGCCTGCAGATGGTTGTGATTTTATTTTGATTATAGCGAAATTTGATTCAAATAAAGTTTTAAATCTTTAAAAATGAAAATGTATGATAATTTCACATTAAATAGTGCAACTTTGGAAGAAGTACCCACTTAAATTCAAATTGCAATACCACAGGGTCATAAAGGTTTTTTCTTTTTCTAATGTGTTCTTGCTATGTACTTTTGCTAAGTACTTAAATGTTAACATCAAACATCCCAAAGTATCAAAAATAGTAGCCAAAGGTGGGTCCACATGTCTAAGACTATTTGATCGATTCGTAACTTTTTAAGGGAACTGGATATTGTGTAAATCTCACACGATAAAATGCCCAACAGTAAATATGTCAGACTAGGAACAGATTTCAGACACAGTCTTTGGTTTTGATTAATCAAAAGAAACTAATATCTTGATAACTGATCAATTCACTTTGTCTGTTCCAGTGCAGGAGCCTGTGAATGTGAGCCTTTGACTGGTCACAGCAGGACAAGATGTAACAATGGTCCAGTTCGGCACATATGTCAGGAGTTGGCTTGTATAATACCAGGGCCTGGAAGTGGTGCACCTAAATACTGTTAAGATTTTCCTGCTATACATGTCAAACTAGTTTGTGCTCAGGCTAGGCCAATTCCTCAGTTATTGTTTTATTTAAACCAAAAACAATTTAATATTTCTAGGTCTAAAAAAATCTGGACATGAAAAAACACTTAACTTCAAACTGCACACAGAGTGATCGCAATTTGTTCTTGTTTGCCTGATGGAGGAAAGATCTACAAAAGGAAAGAAACTGACTGGTCTGCTTCTTCTTTAGTTTCCTCCCTGGTAATCCTATGTTCAAGTTATTTGTGTGACGATGTTTTCTGTGAAGATGCAAATTAACATCTCAGTTTGCCTGCAATGCAAAGGGCGTAATGAGTGAGCACACATTGCTTTTGCTCATAGAGGGGTTAAGATTAATTGTGCTGTCCTGTGCATCATGCTGAATGGTGGATTTGAACCACTGTTGTAAATAGAGGTAGAAGAAAATAAACAACTATGAGAAACTCTTCAACCACTTTGAGTTCCGTGCAGACCAGAAAAGAGTCTGACATTTATATAGAACTATATTGAAATAAAAAAAGTAATT
The DNA here is from genome assembly GCF_949316205.1 of Platichthys flesus. NCBI lineage: Eukaryota > Metazoa > Chordata > Actinopteri > Pleuronectiformes > Pleuronectidae > Platichthys > Platichthys flesus. Next base: position 10,289,828 of record NC_084958.1, on the reverse strand, counting down.
CAAAAGTCCAATGATGTACAGTAGAAGTATTCTGCAACAAACACATCAGCTCAGAAAACCACGCTGTACTGTCTTGTGCTTCAGGGTTAAAAATCACTCAAATCTCTATTTCTTCATGTGCCCCTGTGCAGGAGTGCGTGTGATGTTAAAGTGTTTATCTTTTCAAAGCGGCGTCTCCATGGAGCTGAGCTGTCTCTCTCAAACCTCCGGGTCGCGGGGTCGTGAACCCTGAGTAAACTTCAATCTGCCGCCTCCCAGCAGGAGAGAGGGGCCTAGTCAATCTGTGCAGCAGCTCAGCCGCAGATCAGTGGCGGTGCCGCTCCGGAAAGAACAGAAACCTAGGGCAAGTAAAAACTGTCGAGTATGAGTCTCACCAAGAGAGAAAATTATAACATGCATGCGAAAGATGATTGATTGTGGCAGGTAAAATTCATTGTAAAAGCGTGACTCTGAATCAAACTGAAGAATATATCATTGTGGCCGGTTATAAACAGCTGCAATAAAGGCCACAGAAGACACAACACTCATCAGTATGATATTATTTATTGTTTTAGTCTTTGATTGTGTCCTAACTCTTGATAGAAAGAATATATAAGGACTTTATCGGCCCTTAGATGCTGACTTGTGTCTTGTTTTTGTCCTGATCCATTTTTTTCTCTGCTGTCATAAAAACCTACTTTGAATCGGCCCCTGGCCACAATTTGACAGTCGATAGAGCAACAACCCTCATTAAGCACCTATTTCACTTCCATTTGGTATCAGTAAAGAAAAAGAAAAACAATCAGCAGAGTCTGACTGTTGATTGAAAACAATGATGAGTTGGTTAAACTGAAAATCCAATGCCTCTCTCCTTCAGCCCTGTGATCAGCACTGAAAAACACCTTATCCAGTCGATCCTACAGAAAAAAAAAACCCCAAAGAAAAGCTGGTTTCTTTTCTTTATCCCCAAAGCAGGATAACAGCCCACGTTAGGGGAATATCCACGCCTGCCAATTGCGGTAATGGCCCCTAATTCCAAATTAATTCAGTCTAAATGAACTGTCAGAGGGAGATTGATTTGTTGGAGCTGCTGTCTTGATGAGTGCTGTCGTGGGAGGGGGTGATTAGGCGCTGAGGCCTGCGTCGCTCTCCCGCCGCCTCAGGCTGCAGGGCTAGATTTTTTTATTTTTTTAGCACACTCGGACCTGGTGTCAAAAGCAGCTGTTTCCGGGATGACAGGTAAGGGGACATGTGGCCACTTGGGGATGACGTCCACTTGATAAGTGGAAGTGGGGAGCAAGTGATTTGGGGCCATATTTCTCTCAAGGTTCCTGAATAGTGAGTGTAAAGAGAGAGTTTCCCCCAGAAAGCTGTGAAATACCCGAAAAAAGACCTCCCCATTTTCAATTACAACCACAGCCTTGTGTATTTCTTTGTGTTTCATCTATAAATTGAATTCCAGCCTCCTCCACACCCAAAAGTTTCCTCTGCACACAGTTCCAGGCTGTTTCTATGAAGACAACCTTATTAATAGGCTCTCTTCAAAGTTAATTAGCTGTGGAAACGAGGCCAGGGGCACTGGCATTTCTACCCCAGAGGACTTTGCTATCCCCGCTGATTCCTGGGCTAGGCTAATTATTTCCCAATAACCTTACTTACTGGCCATGCACCCTCCTCTGGGCCTGAGCCTAACAAGCGTCACCCTGCGAGTCGAGCGGCTGTTCTGCTTGGGTTCTGCTCGGAAGTTTTTAGCCGCCCGCCTTTTCCCCCTGCACGCCCGCCACCCCGGAGATGATTTCCTCCTCTTCCTCTCCTCCTGAGCTGGAGCTCGTTCTGAAGCTCTCCGAGACCCAAACATGCGCAGGCGAGAGCGAGGTGGCTTTCCAAAGGCGCTACTGTTTGATGTCGGAAATTAAATTCCTTCAAATTCGCCATTAACGCTATTACTTAAAGTATTGGACACACTCCCAAGTCTCCCAATGGCATTATGTCTGCTGTCATTAATTTCACCCCCTCCTGTAGCTCTCCCTGCAAATATCAATATCAAAAAACCTAAATAGTTAACCTTATTACTCCTGCTATTTATTTAGACTGTTTATTTACTTTCTTATTTATTTATTTCCTCTCCCATGGCCAAAGCAGAATCGTCTGCTCTCATATCCCACATATGAATAAATATGGAACACATACATATTCCGAGGGCTGAAAAGCTGTTTACCATGCAAAGAGGGAACATCAGAGGCTAAGAGGGGAGGTGGCTAAAATAGGCTGAGCTATTAGAATAGATAGAATATATTAGAATATTGGAAATCAAATGTGAACTTATGATCCTTTGACATACTTGAAGATGAAAGGGCAGAAAAATGAACTCTTTAAAGACCGACATTTAAGATAACACTTTATAACCATATGAAATAGCCTTTCCCAGATAATAATTGAAATGTAGCATCGCACCATTTAGCGCAGGCGTGAATAAAGTCCGCCTGTAATCTATGATATATTTTTCTGACCCCTTGCTGGGTTAATTACTGCCTGTGTTTGTTTCTACAGGAGTGTTTTTCTCACTCGACCATACTGCATTAATCCCTTTTAAAGCTGTCCCGTTTCAATCCTCACTAAGCACATCGCCCCAGGCCGCTGCTCACGAGCACCACTGTACATACACTCACACGCTGCACACGCTAATGGTCAGAGAAACATGTTTTTCTTCTTCATTGACACCGATCATAACAGATTAAGTCAGAGGTTTCTTCCTCATGAACAAAGACTGCATGACACGTATCTTTGGTAAGTTGGTTGTTTGTCGCCGACTTGTCATGCATCCAGCTTTAAGTGTCGTTAATTCCTCAACAACACCATGGAAAAGATGTTTGTTGTCTCCGACGTGAAATGTTACTTTGCTGCTCTTGTAATCTTTTGCCACCACAAATATGTTTTTAATCAGATCAACGTCTAGGACTGGAACACACACCAGACAAAAACACATTTATATCATGTACACCTACATCAGTGTCAGCAAATATCATCTAATGCATCTAATGAAGATCTGAAAGGATCGGACTGTGGGTGATGTCCTTTATTGCTGCTGTGTAGGTCGGCCTTGTTTCAACTCATTTCATTTAAGAGAACTAAACACCTGCATAAAGCATACATATCTCCACTTTATATAATCTGTGTTTTTAAATATTCGTATAATGTCTTGTTAGGCATCCCATATTTTTGCAAACCTCTAGTTGATATAAAATAAATTCTTATTTGAAATAACAATTTTTTTTCGGATAATGGTTTAAAACCTACCAGTATGAAGACTGAATGCATTAATTTGTTATGGTTCTAAGCTTTAAAATCATTAAGACATTTCATTCATGCACTCATGTACGCACGGCAGCATATGATGCAAACAAACAGTAATGGCTTTTTTTAAACTTGAACCCCCCCCGATTTTCTGATAAGAGAAAACCTGACCTCACATAATTTGATGGAAAAAGTGAATCATTTTTTTAATTCAGCAGTTGGTTCATTCAGATGTGTCTAAATGAATGTGATTTGACCTTAATCTTTACTTGCATGAACCGCTTTGATCGTAGCAGGAGAAAATGCATCATAAATATCTAAAACTTTGACATTACAACTTACATTTTTTTATAAACAGGAGTTGGGAATAGAACACCTCTAAGTGATGTATGTATGAAGTGAATATGAAGGGTGGATAAGATTCACTTCTGTGGACCTGAAACCACAGAGAAACTGTATAATTTGTAAGTTTATTTGTATAATAGGATGAAACAGAGGCAGATCTGTGATTTGTCTTCAGGGGCCGCGTCTTGAAATGTGCTTCATATCATATCTGCTCCATGCACAGGCCTGACTCTCTCATCAGTGGATGTCAGAGACTATATGAAGGCCTTTGTGAGAATTTAAAGGAATCCCTTACCCTGTATTTATTAGCTTAAAAATAAATATTCATGCACAGTTCATGCATCAAATGCAAAAGGTTGACTCTGCATGACGCTGAGAAGGCACCAGACTGCGTTTTGACAACTATGCTCATGATTCATGTCGGTTCTTGAGTCATAGAACGACAGTCGAGTTATAAAAAAATGGACAGGATCAGGAACAGTTGAATTTTACAAATAAAACAAAAAAAAGGGCATATCAGAATTAAATAAATACAACACATGAATTTCTTACTCTGCCTTTGTATTGTCTATAATCTATTTGCACCAAAAGTTTCCCTTTGTCCTCCCATAGTACACCTGGGGCCATAATAGAACCCGGGCGTCTCATTTCCCTGATGGACCTCCTCTCCGCCTGACACCGCTGCCCACACTCTCGTTAACAACTTTACCCCTCATGTTGCCCCTGGCCATGCACCGGATGGATCGACGGCCCCCGACGTCTCCTTGTCTAACTCTCACTCCTTCTCTCTCCTCATCATCCCTTCTCCCTCCACCTGCCGCACTCCCACAAGCGCCCACTCTTCCGCCACCTATTCTGAAATATCACTTCGCCCCACCATTCCTCTGTTCGCTCGTTTCCTGCTCATTTGTTCGAGAACTGGGAGCAATTCCGCTCTAAGCCCGTTCTCTGATCAATACAGAGTGGGGCTTTCTGACTGCATACATCCTACACGGTGGCAGCTTAGCCTATCAATACTATTTAAATTCTCCTTATGGCCCCAAACAAGCTGCTGCATTATTTAGCATGTGTACAGTCAATTGCACATTATCTACACAACATTAACAGGTAAATGGGGTTCATGTGGAATCAGTCTAACAGGCGTCGTTGAGCGATGTGGCAACGAGATTCTCTGTCACCCCGAACAGTCAATGTAGTAGGTTTAGTCTCTGAATCCAACATGTAGATCCCATTATCTGTTTCTAACTTATGACTCTGTCTAAATTCAGGAGGATACAAAAGAATGCTGGTGGTTTTCAGTAGAATGAGAGAGAGAAAATGGCAGCGTAGCTATTAGGGTGAAACAAAAACTTCAAAACTGCAGGTGCAACACGTTTATTTATTCAGTCTCCTCTGCTTCCCCTCCACAAAATGGAATTTCCTTCAATCCAACGCGGCAACACAACCATAAGTGTAATGTGCGTCGAGATGCGGGAAAGAACGGGCGACAATAAAAAGCCTGGTCTCATTTAGTGTGGAAATGTTTTCCCATCTCCCGAGTTGAAAGGGGAAATATTCATTAAGGAATAAATCAAATGAGCCGTGACTGCAACAAGGTTAGGTTGCAGTGGAAATTCAATTTGTATTCATAAACAGCCACAAGCAAAGAGGTGATAATTCAGAGGAGTTGGGTTACTGGAGCTGTTTGCTGTTTGTTATTTAAGACACCCACATTGTGATTGTGTATGCGTGTGTATATATACACTACATCCATTCGTGTGGTTGTGTTCGCCCGTATGCATTTTCAACCAGCCGAGCCCCTTCACACAATAATGAGGTCTGTTAGATCTATTAATGACAATCATTTTTTGTTTTGCATTGTTTAAAGTCTAAACTCAATCATGCTAAACAAGCACCAGAGCTAATGTCCTTTCATTAACGTGATGCAAGTCGTCTTTCTCTGAAATGATTCTTCATTAATGATATAAACTGCACCAGGGTGGAGACTTCATGATTAAAATGGTTCTAAAACTGTTTTGAATTAAAGTCTTTCACACATGAAGTAAATAAGCTAAAAGAAATAACTACTTTCAGGAAACACTGTTTAAACCAGTCAACTTTCACTCTGGAGGAGAAGCTGAAGATGAGGTGTTTGTCGCTCAAGTGGCAGAACAACGTCGGCACTTCAAATAGGCACAAACCAGCAACAAAGACGCACAAAACCATGACAGATACACACAAAACAGCAACAAAGACACAAAGACAACCATCAGCAGACAGAGAACAACTACAGAGGCTACTTATGTGAAATACAAAATGATCAACAAACTGCAGACCATTCTGAGATGGGCCCACACCAGCATTAACCCCCATCAATATGTTGACCAATGAGTACAGACTCCTCAATACACAAGGGTGGGACTACACCAATCTTTGACCTCTGTCTTCATTGGATGAAGACTCCACACCTGTAAACTTTCCTGGCGAGAGGTGTAGAAGTACCAGAGTGCACCATGACATTAACCTGTGGTTCATTATGGGTTTGGGATCAGATGGGCTGGTCATGTGCAGATTGTCGATTCTGCTTGATCATAGAAAATACTGTGAACGAGAGCAGGAGGGAGGATGTGTAGATTCTGACACTTTCCCTCACCGCAACGTGTTTGAGTTTTCCAGCTGTCCTCAATGTCAGCTTCTTCAACATGCATCGCACCACTTATTCCTCCTGCGTAATTTGTATTCTCTTTGTGAGTTTTTTTCTTCTTTTTTTCGATTTCTATAATTTTCTGGAATTCTCAGGCTAGCTCATTAGAACATTTTACCAGGGGGCCGGTAGGTAAAGTTCTGGAAAAAATGTCTGAATCAAATGACTGGGACATTCGGGTCTTGACCTCCAGCCCCTCAGGAAAAAAACACAGGGAAAATGTCCGGACTTCAGTGCACGTCTGAAAGCAGCTTTGGTGTATTGCTTCCATAAAGGACAGGTGAAGGGGCGTTAACATGCCTGTGGCCCATCGTCTCATTATCAGTCCATGTCTGCAGGTCACAATAACCTAAGACTTCCAACATGAGGCTTGCATGAACCACAACTGTCTCACACCAAACTCTGCATCCTCCCATCAGCCCTGGTTTGTGAAAAACAGTGAGAACTTTAGATGTTTACTTTACCGGAGAGCCACAGACTGGAGCTCACACACACTTCTGATACACACCGATCACTGCGCCCTCTTATCCATACCAGCTCTGTCTTTTTCCATCAGATGACTCTGGTCGAATAAGAAACTCCAGTTGCAGTAATTCTGTGTTAAAAGCACGCTGAACATAAATAAACAAAAGGCACATTAAACTTTCATTTGAGTTTTTGCCCTGTGGCTTTAATTATAGTTCTTTTCTTTTCTTATTGGTTTGGTAAGACAGCTGTGTCGGAGAGAAACCATGTGAGTGTCTGTGTACGTGTGTATTTGTGCACACAACGACGACTACACAGCACCTAAGCCACTTTACATATGGTTAGAAAACACATTAAACCAAAGGCCAGGGTCTGGTTGGTCCACGGCTCATTTGTTACCTTTTAACCGCTCTTCTTCCTTCATCCTCGATAAACAGCTTTTTCTTTTCTCAGAAAGTGTCAGCCTTGAAAAAAGGAAAAAGAACAACAAACATATTTAGAGAGGAGAGAAAGGAGAGGAGATGAGAGATGGAAAGAGGATGAAGTTCTCCACTGAGCTAGAGAGGCCGCCAAAATCCATTACCTAAGTGTTCTTTATCTTTTCCATATGCTTTTGTTGTCTAATCTATCTCCGCAAATCCTGGATTCAGAAAACAAACAAACGGATCAGTCCCGTCGCTCGTTGCAACCAAACGCACCGCTGCAAACACCGAGGAGGCAGCGCTGCCCTGGGGACGGGGGCTGAAATGCAGGGAAGGAAAGATGGATGAATGGATGGATGGATGGATGAATGGATGTAGGGGTGGATGGATAAAAAAAACATATAGACATCCAGAGGAATTCGGGACAGGAGACAAAGTTGGTAACTCTACTCTCTGCTCTGTCGGGATCCTTCACTTTGGCCCTCGCATCGTTGATCCTCTCAGCTTTTACTCCCCCCTCCACACCTCACTCGCCCCCCCCCCCCCCCCCCCCCCCGTCCCTGCTCTCTTCTTTTAAGGAGGATTGGAGTTTATTCCAGACAATCCACCCCAGTTCAGGAAGTGGAACGAGAGGGACTCAGGGAAATGCGGGATCATGGACGGACTTCCGAGGAGGAAAATCGTATCACAATAGCGCTGGGAGTCTTATCAGATTTAAGTGAAGGGGTTTGGGGTTTATAAAGCCAAGAGCTTGGGCTCAGTGGTAAACTTTTGATTGCATATGGGGTGGGGTGGTGTGCAGTGTAGGGGGGGGGGGGGGGATGCACTGATTATTGAAATGTGGTTGAGCCTTAAGGAAGAGAGCATTTTAGGCCTCTAAGTGTCTCAACTGGACGGGAAACACAGAGGCAGATCACACGTCACAGATGAGCTCGTAACCAACAGTCAGACACGACGCAGACTGTGATGCTAGGTGCACTCTCAATATAAACCACTGCAGAGGACACGACTGCTATGGAGTCCACACGACTCTGAACCTCAACTAAAAGAAGGCCTGACCTTAGACCTTAGACTTTACAGTAATAGAAACTTTTCTAATTTTCTTCTCGGTCAAAAGTAAGATGAGAAAAGTGATACCACAACTACAGGGCTGTTAGCTTAGCATAAAGACAAACAGGTGGAAACAGCTAGCCTTGCTAATCAAAGACCATTTCGACTAATTTAAGTTAAGTTAAAATAAGTTACAAAGTTTATCAACAAAATTTGTAGTTACACTTAAGATTGGTTTGGTTTCTGTGAGGCCAACCATTTCCACCTGTGCTCAGCCCGAATGCTAAGCTAAGCTAATCACATTCAATTATTCCTAACAAAACATATTGGGAGAAGTGCTCACCCAGAGTGAGATGAGAAGTTACATGCTGAAAAGGAGACCAGCAGCTGGCTAGATTAGCTTAGCATAATTATTGGAAACAGAAGAAAACAGTTCCTGTGTAAAGGAAACAAAACAACTGAAGCTATCAACACTTTTATAGATGAGGGTGAAATCATATTTCTAATTTCAAATTTTAAACTGTTGGTTGGTTTAAAAATGGATAACAACAACCAAAATTGAAGCCAAAGTAACTTGATCCCCCCCTGGTGGCTTGAAGTTTAGATCATAGATCCTGAGACCTCAATGTTAGCAGGTAGGACTTGAAACAAACTTAAAAGTCAAAGTACACATCAAATGCATTTTTGTTATCACACTGATGTTTGTGTTAATATTTCTTGGAAATTTGGCTTTAATTAGCTATACGGGGGGGGGGAAGGGGTGAGATGTCATGACTGATGAGTGCTTGTGTTTTGCTGCTGCCTCAACACAGCAGCTGCATCTCCTGCTCGGACTCTGGCTCCACATTTCAGCACACTGTGACATCAGAAAACCCCTGAAGATGACGATCGTCCTGTGTTTAACATCAGTTAGCTGCAGACAAATGACTTGCTGATACACAGCCCTACACTTCCTTCATTCCTCAGCCCTCCTCCAGCCCCCATGACGCTGTGGGCTAAACTAGCTGGCAATCAGTCCCAGTCATTAAGCCCAGTAGCAGCAGCATGCTGTGTGAACAAACATCCCTAATCACAGCCTCTTAAAGGCTCCTAATGAGTCTCTGCTAATTAGGCCTCTCTCGCCGAGTCAATCTTTTCTCTCTCTGCCCCACTCTGTTAGCCCGGCCTCATTTGTCTGCTATAGATTAATGGACGCCAGGCTCCATGTGTGTGTGTGTCTGTGTGTGTGTGTGTGTTTGTGTGTGTGTCTGTCTGTGTGTGTGTGTGAGAGAGAGAGAGAGGTTGGGCCAAATCAGACTATTGAAAATCATCAGTAGTTAAAGTGAGGGTTTAGGATGGAAAGTCATTAATGAGTAAAAGCTTGGTTTGGTCATTTTTAAAAGTTCCTTATCCTCAGAGGAAATACTCCCCTTCATTACGCATCAAATATCTATCTGGTCACTTCTGCTGGCATCACTCACAAACGTTCAAACTAAGCCATGATTCCTAAGAGGAAGAAAAAATGTGCTTTTTTAACTTTAATTAAACAAGTTTCATTTTACAGTGTTTACAGTCACATAAAACACAACTTTACATTACTAAAGTAATGTAAAACAAGTAAAGCTGGGTCCAGACATAGTGAAATCAAATGTTTTGGTCCCGAAGTCCTCTGGATAATAAATCATTATGTATTACCAACAGTTATAAAACACAAAGTTACACATCTTTAATATCTTTTTAATTAATTTGAAGTTTCCAGATAATAAATTAATAACTTTTATTTTTTGTGAACGCTGACACTTTAACTGTACTGATTTATAATCAACACTTGTTGAACGTTTCAGCCCTTAATATGATTTCAAACTCTGGACAGAGAGCGATACATGATCTTTGGTGGTATTCAAATTCTAAACATTTATTCTGTACAGCTCACGTTTCCAAAATAAAACTTAAGATAATACTAAATAAAGTGTTTTCCTATTTAAAAATGTTCTGACATTTTAGGGATCTTTAAGGTGCATGAATCTGTTTGCTGAGAGGCTTTCTGCTTGCATGAGTATCCGTTATGAAGCCATGTACATCTGTCCTTTTCTGATTCATCCGGACATTTTCTTAACTAGGTCATCAGCTCCGCTCTCTCCAAAGTGAAAACTTAATGGCAGCAGCAGTGTCAAACTCTAAAAAACCCGGATTCACATTGAGACTGAACAATACAAATCCTTGCCAGGAGTCACTGGAACAGGGACCTCATCATCTGCCAACCTGTGAACCACGTGCGTGAGTGAACAGATCTCGGAGGATAAGTTTAGAGATGAAGATAATTTGCCTTTGGCTGTCACTGACCACACATGTCTATTTTTTACTTCTTTGTTCAAATGTGTCTTTGACTCTGCACCAACATGAATGGGGCTGGAAAATGGCTGTGAGGTGTCCAGACCATGAAGTTGTACATAGAGTTCCTGTCCTCATTTAACAAAAATAATGTTTTGTGAATGAAAAACACCTCATCAGAGCTTTGAAACCGTAGTTACTGCAGGTGTAGCAGATGTTGTGCAGCTCTGTGACAGTGGTTGATGACCAGTATACCACCAGACTTGATAAGTTAAATATCCTGGGCCCGATGGAAACTCCTGCACAAGCTGAGTTGCAGTCTCTTGGCAGCAAGTGTCCATGTGCACTGTGGTGAAGTTGGGGCAGCGAGCCATGACAGATCACAGATCAAGGAGAGCCATAGTAGAATTTGTCCCCTTTTGCAGCAGCAGATCAATGATAATTACCCGGCTGACACGAGTACAGTTATAACTTTACAGGATCAAGAACAGGGGGAGAGGGAGATGAAGAAGGAAGGGATGAAGGGCTCTGGGCCACACTTAGCTCTGAGCTGATCGATACTGTGTGAGATATGGCTGTGACCAGCCCCAAGGCCCGGCCTCTCAGCAGCTCAACAAGCCATTACTGCCTTCCTTCACAGGACAGCGGGTGTGTGTGTGTGTGTTCGTGGGTGTTTATCTGTGTGTTGGTTTGTGTGTCATTACATCACGTTACATTGAAATCCTTACATTTGTGTAAAGATGTGTTTAAGGTTAGGTGTAGGTTAAGGTTTGGTTCAGGTTAGGAAAGGGATAGGATAAGATTAAGTTTAGGTTAAGGTTTGGTTCACGTTAAGGTTATAAGGTTATGGATTAGGTTAGGTTAAGTTTAGGTTAAATTAAATTGTGATGTACAGCAACAAATCCTCCATGTACCATAGAGAAGGCAGCAGAGCCCATCACGGTCTTGTTTGAGACGTCCATTTATGAGTGGGCTCAGCCTCTGATCAGATCTGCTGGCACATCCGTTCATACAAGTCTCAAATTGTTTTCATGGCTGAATTATTGAGACTTCAGACAAACCAGCTCCCACCTGCACTCGCTGCCGAGGAGATGACTCAACTCATTGTGGATCAGGAGGAACACTCAGTGAGAGAACAGCTTTGGGAGTTTAAACTGGGTGTTTACAGTAATAATTATTAACCAAGAAATAATTTATCCATTCTTGTGGAAGAACTGTATCACAAGTACAATTCAACTGTTAACCCTCCATACTAAGAAAAGCAGTTTTTCTTTAGGCTCTCTAGAACCTTTATCAGCACCACGGACAGCACTGACTGCCTGTCTTTTTTGCCGATGCGCATGAGTTATAGTGACCTGTTAGAAGCTCATTATGTGATTGACTCTGAGCGGGGAAAATATATTCAGTTACACAAAGTGATTAAGAAAACACTGACAAACAAATGCATCCGAAATCTTTCAAGTTCAACACAGAAAAACAACAGTTTATCTTAATTCCTCTCTAAGAATTTGACATGTTCACGTTTCTGTTGATGTACAAATTCATTAAATTAGATACATGTTAATTAATTACCATAAGCATATTCCTCCATTAGAACGGGCAAACAAATGAGGATGAAAACATAATCATAGAGAACTTCATCTCTCTCCTACCTTTCTCAAGAAAAGTGTTTCAATTAACAACTTGGACAAATTGAGAAAATCCTTATTCAATTTAGATCGAACTGAGACTGATTTCTGCCTGTGACAAGGATGTGAAATAAAGAGCTGCATGGGTCGCATAGGACATCCTGTCGTTTGCAACCCACTTACCTGCTGGTGACCACTCGCAGACGAGTTCATCATCATAGCGAGGAGTCTGGATCGTGTCACATCATAACAAATTAGGCGGACAGGGCAACAGGGCAGCAGATTGGTACATTCATCACGGAAGAAATAGATCATGTCACTGTTGTCTGCTGTGTGGAGGCCTGTGTGCTGCTCCTGTGGGCCTACAGACAGGGCGGCAGAGGTGCTACATCAAACACAACTGTAGGAAATGAGGCCTTCATGACAACTAATAGGTTTTATTGAGTGGATGATGAGCGTGTATCGGGACAATCGTTGTGTGTCTCTCTGAAAACCTGAAGTTTTGCTTTTTGCTCTGGACGGCTGATGAATGAGTGATAACCGAGGTGAGCAGAGAGATGTATTTATCCACTCTGTCCACCTGCAGCACTGAGAAACCCCCAAAGAAAAAGTCAGATGGTCTTTGTGTGCGAACCTTTCTTATTTGAATCTGTTCCTCCTGGCTGTCTCACTGTGTTCTTTCACTCTGTGTGAGCACTTAGGCAAAGCAAGAGCAGCCATCAGCATCTCAAATCAGTCCATTATGAGGGGAGTGTGATTGCGCGTCTCAATGTCCTTATATCCTTTTGTAAAACACGACTGATGAATTCCCTTTTGGTAACCTCTGCAGGGTTCAGTGGCCACGTTCAGTGACTGCGAGAGAGGAGGAGACAGGGAGAGGAAGAGCGACAGGCAATCATTTCTGTGTGCGAGCGGCAGAGCGGGCAGGCGAGCAGATGAAAGCCCATTTTCCTCTGATTAAGTCCTCTGAAAATATTCCATTTGTCAGTGCCACCGCGGCTGAGACAGGCCCCGGCCCTCACAGCCAGCCGACTGTATCTGGTGACTACGTCGCCGCCGCGATTTACATCACTCACTGACAACATCATCATTTTCTCCTCTAATGTCCTCCCTCACTCCTGTCCATGCACCTCCCTCCCATCCCTCTATCCCTCACCTCTATCCTTCCACCTTCGCCGCTGCTCTTTCTCTTTTTTCATTCCCCCCTCTTTCTCTCTCTCTCATCCCATCGACCGTGCTCAGAGCCCCCCCCCCCCCCCCCCCCCCCCCCCAACAGCCTATTTTTGTTTGATCTGCCCTCATTGCAAGGTTGACTGCTACCAAAGAGGGGAGAGCAAAGAGGGACCTGCCTCTGTCTCTGTCATTTTCAATGTCATAAATTTCAATTTCCAATCTTTCTGCTCTTTTTTTTCCTCTTGTTTTTCAACCCCCCCCCCTCCTCCTCTCATGGTGTACCCATCATGGGAATTCTTCAATTCAGTTTCTCTCTGTCTTTCACCCTCATCTTCTCGTTCTCTCCATCTCTCCAAACACCTATTGGCTATTATCCTGTCTCACGTCTTCCCCCAGACTTCTGCCGCACATGATGCAATTTTCCCCCGGCCGCATCTGTGATGAGATCCAAATGAAAGATCGTTAATATTTGGTTAAAAAAGAAATGGAGTTGTGTCTGCTATTTTAAATATTGCCATTTTCCCTTTGCGTGCTCACACACCCGCCATCGAGATTCTCCCTCTCACCTCCCAGCACATCAAGGGGATGTAGATGATCACTTTGTTTCTGTTACTGCTCCCTTTCTTTCTCTCTCTCTCTCTCTCTCTCTCCTCAGCTCTGATGAATGCATGTGTATGTGTTGGTTTGTAAAGCTGTGTAAAAACCTGTCAGGCCTTCAGCAAGATATTCACTCCATGTCTCTTCAGAAGGTCTTTAACTTGGAGACAGTGACAGGAGCACATGAAGCTGCTGTGGTTGCTGTTGTGTCGGAGGAGGAGGTGGAGCGGCTCCATTAGCCGAGCCGCCCACGAGTACGACTGACTGAAGAGATGACAAGTCAATGAAAGTCACGTTTATCTATAGATGATAATGATGAACAGGAGGCTGCCGTCAGTTATATTAAATAAATAAATTAGAAAATAAAATACACTTGGTTTTGTCCTGTAAAAGATGATTGAACATTTCAGAATCATGCGAGATAGATATGAATAAAATACTGCAGAAAAACACAATCCAAATTTTAATTAAATTTTGTGACATGGATATTTTTCATGCATACATTTGTTTTTAGTTTATGAATTTGCAGGGTTGCATTTTGCAACAATTGTTTATGTCACATGAATGGTAAACGTGGACGTCCAGCAGTGGAGAAAGTATTTGGACTGTTAACTTAATTACTTTACTTTACTTTACTTTACTTTACTTTACTTTACTTTACTTTACTTTACTTTACTTTACTTTACTTTACTTTACTTTACTTTACTTTACTTATTCTTATTCTTCCTGGGGTCCTATAGAAGTATTAGAGAAGGTCTTATTTTGACATTCTTATTTATTCTTAAGTAAAAGTATAAGTATGTAAATGTATGTGGATCTGCAGTACTTATAATACTAATTAAGGTTTAACATTACCCCAGAACTGTAGTGAGGCTTGTAGATAACTTACATGAAAATAACACTACATATTAGTACCTCATACTTGAGGTATTTATAGTTAAGTACAACTCACATGGTTATAATTTGTCTGAGTTGGATCATGGATGACTACAATCTGTTGTTATAACAGTTGATGTTATGACTGACTTGTTCTCCATTTTGTGCTCTGAACTTTTCATGTCCTCATAAATTAAAGTTTTGTTTAAATCTGAATGTGTTTCTCAATCTCTTGGCCTCGCAGCTGTGGTTCAGAACATATATCAACCATTGTCCTGAGATTCAACTCAGGTAAGGGATCATTGTTTCATATCCATATCTCAATATATGAATGATATGAAAATGAAGAAATTTACCCCAGAGGACTTTTGAACCTGCCTTATAAACGACTCTTAGAAACAAAAAAACTTTAGAGGATCAATACAGGAGGGAAACTTTTCCCGGGGTTAAACAGACCTGAAAAATGTTTTGTGAAAAATAACCAAAACCCAAATTAACAAGTCCCTTATTCAAAACACCTGAAAAACTTCACAAGAATAGAAGAGTCCTGAGAGGGAAAAAGAAAAAAGTCACTTCTGTGGAAAGTGAGGATTTACTTTTCTGAGTAGTCGTGGCTGTACAACAACCGTTAAACCTAAAAACAAATCAGCACACAATAAATTAATGACAATGAATACACGTAATTTAACAGACACAACCATGGTTTAATGGAAAATGTGCACCAGCGATAGAAAATAAACAATGAAGTTGTAAAATGTAATTTGAGAATTAATCAGCATTCATTAGCCCACGGGGCCTTTTCATCTCTCCATCTCTCTCTATGGCCTAATGTTCCCTCTCTCATCGAGGCATCATGGGTAGCCCGCTCACTGCTCACCCAAGCGGTGCCCATTTGCCGGATGTCTCGCCAGCTCGCTCTCTAACCAAACTTTACCTCCTACCTGACAATCACCCCCTCCCTCCCTCTGCTCATTAGCATCACATTAGCATTTCATTTGCATGGCGCCGATCTGATTCAGTTGAATCTGCCCGATTTCTCACATCCTTTAGTTTTTGATGTTCGAGTTTGAGTTCAGTTAAGTTTAGTGATCGTCAATGAATGTACGTTTTTCTGACTTTTTTTTTGGAAATTTCAGATTTAATTAAAGGTTTTTTTGTGTGCTTTTTGTAGATTTTTGTAGACAATGAATGTTTCATTTAACTTTCGATAAGCATTCATAAATGTGTAAGATTTTTTAATAATGACACCAGATCATGTTATCAGTGTGACAGAACATGTCCTTTATCGTCAGCGTTTGTTTTCTAGGCAGGGAGGAAACTCCCGGGGTTGTAAAATATCAGTGGAAGGACAAACCTGCTGTCCTGTACGATAACTGACAATGTCAGTAACCTCACTTCTCGTGCCGATGAAGCTCGAATGGAGCTGAATTCATTTCAATCTTTTGGCTGGAGAGACGCAGTAATTAGCCAGGTGAGCGGAGCAGGGCGGGGTCACGCTCAGGCAATTAAGAAAGTGACAGCCCATCCAGCACAGTGACAGGCCGCGGCATCAAACCCACACACTCACACACGCAGAAATACATGTGTATGCACACAACCAACATCCCTGTAATAACCAGTGTTTCTAAGAAAGTTGTCCTAATTACTATTAATGCACTATATACTCACGTCTTACATCCACATCACAGAAACAGGAAGAGTGGAACAGAAGTGGACAAAAATAAATTAAGCACTGACACTCTGACCCACAATGAGCCAGCCAGTAGGAATAGTGAGGAGCGGCCGGTTGTCAAGAGTTTAGGGAAAGAATACCTGTCCGCCACATAAAAAGAAAATTGTTATTAATTTCACAGTTGAGTAAATAGATTTTTGTATATTGTCTTCAAAATCAACATACTTTAATGGTGTCATATATACTGCTGACTGTTTTACTCACCAAAATGCATTGTGGTTATGTCTTGGATCAAACAAATGTGTTAAAACCATTTCCTTTCTGAGGATATATTTTCATATTGTGATCACCTGTAGATCATAATAGTGTGAAATCATATTTGTGTCCTGTAACACACAAACACACACACACACACTCACACACACACACAACAGCCCACACACAACAGTCATCTCAGGAACACTGTTTGGATGTGATGCGACTCTTTTGCAGTTCAGTGTTAATGTGTTTGTGGCATTAATCAGGAGAAGGGTGCCTTCTCCCTTTGTCTCAATTCTCTTCATTCCCCAGAACAAAACTCTGTCTGTGTGTGCACGTGTGTGCGCATGTGTGTGTGTGTGAGTGCGTGGGTGAGTGAGTGCTAGTGTGTGGGCTGGGATATGGCGTCAGGCAGTTATAAATGGCCATCATTTCCCAAACCACTCTGTTCTCCATTGTGGAGCGCATGTCGCCGCAGGGAAGGGAGGTGATGTGTGTGTGAGAGAGTGTGTGTAGGAGGATGTAAGGGTGTGTGAGGGGGTAATAGAGGAAGTGAAGGGGCTGATAGTCCCAGCGGAGAACTGTGACACTAGCGAGTAGCGGAGACACACCTCGAGGTAAACTGGTCTGAGATCAGTTTGAGTAGAAAGAGAGTAATGTCTAAAGATAAAACAGAATACAAACACGACCAAACCTCTAAAGTCAGGACACTCTTGCTTACAAGTGATTCTTCAAGATTGTAAGTTAATAGAGAAAAACAACATCTTTTCATTTAATTTTAATTTAATAATTACATTTAACAAATTGATAGTAAATGGATTTTTATTTATATAGCGCTTTTCTAGTCTTGATGACCTCTCAAAGCGCTTTACAGTACAGTTTTAAATTCACCCATTCACACACACATTCATACAGTGCCTCTAATCACAGCACTTTGTTATTCTGTGGGGGGCCATTCAGGGTTCAGCATCTTGCCCAAGGACACTTCGGCATGCAGATGGGGCAGACTGGGGATTGAACTGCCAACCTTCAGGTTGGAGGACGACCACTCTACCCCTCAGCCACAGCCGCCCACATGGCAAAATTGTTTGGGGTCTGATCTGACCCACAGTCTGTTTGCCAGATCTGGGCCACAAATAAACCCTAGTAATACAGCATGTCATCCAAAGGGGCCATATTCACCATTTACTACATGGGCCACGTTACCTTCACATCCAGATTACACCTTACCTAGAGCACCACGTTTGCCAAAGAAGTCCCCCATTTGTTACGGGATATTTAAGACACATTTCCTGTTTTACAAGTGGACGACTTTAGGCTCACATCCTTGACTGGACCACAAGAAGGCCAGAAGTGCCACAGTTTTGCCTTAAGGGGCCCACATCCGTATGTGTTTGTACAATAGATGTACACATTATTTTCTCTTTTGTAATTAGCAGAGACCAACACTTTCCCATAAATGTCTGTGTCATTGTGTTGTGCTTTACATTTTCGAAACTCGCATGAATGGTTCATTTCAAGTGTTACGCTCTCTGAGGCCACTCAAGGCGCCAGCTAAACCTCAGGGATATAATTGTCTTTTGTTTTATTCTTATATCCCTGTTTTCCATCTCACTAGGAACTTTCTCCCGTCTTTGACTCTTATTATAACTCTACTCTGCATCTGCACTCTCTTTCTTATCACTTAAGAACCATTTGTTAATGGTATTGTGTTTTTCCTTTTGGCAGTCGTAAAGTTAAGGATTTAAAACTGTTAATGACTTCTGGCTCTGCGTTCCCACTGTGAGCTTATAAGATCCTCTTTTCTCTTATGCAGTTTGGTTACACTGCGAGTCCAACTATTGGGATTAAATTGGTCTATCAAGTGCAACTCTGCGAAAGATAAACACTTGTGGTCAGGTTCATCCAGAGATTTGGATTTATGTCCATGGAAGACATATTTAGAATCGAAGAGCCAATCGAAGCAGAATGGCTTGAAGTTGTCTTCTAGATGCTGCAAAAAAATAGGAATTTTCTTTTGTTCCTTCCTGAGACACTAAATTAAAATGTGTATTTGCCAACTTTCGTCTTCCATCACTTAAACACATTCACAAACTTAAATAACACTCATATAGTGCATTCCTCCACCAAGGCTCACCACAGTGCATATACTGATACATATCAATTCTTTAACGTACTTGATTTTTTAAATCCATGAATTATCCATGAATTATTCTCTGGGAAATTGGAGAAAATCTTTAAATATATTGCACTGTTAAAAAGGAAGTGAATAGAGATCCTGGATCTGTCACCTATGATCCTGATCCACACCTGAATCTAATGATTTCTTACCTGAGCACAATCATTACTTTACATTACATGTCATTTGGCTGACGCTTTTGTCTAAAGCGACTTACAATTAGTACACTCAATATTCATGAGGGGCCATTTAGGGGTTCAGTATCTTGCCAAGGACACTTTGGCATGCAGATGGGAGAGAGTGGGGTTTGAACCGGCAACCTTCTTGTTGGAGAACCATCACTCTAACCACTAGGCCACACCGCCCAATCCTTTAACCAACTTTCCTATGATCCATAAGTTTTGGTGTAACGCTGCTTAACTAACAGACACACAAACTAACAGACACACAAACTAACAGACAACTAAACGAAATGGCAATGAAAACATTACCTCGTCGGCGATAGTAACAATCCAACATTCCTCCTCATGATCTGCCAGCGTCCCATGGACAGCTCATGATGTGACCACTATCTACCTTTTTGTTCTCGGATATATTACAAAACCACAAACACTCCATCTTTCCCTCTCCCCTCCAAAAAGAGGTTAGAAATTAAATGGCTAAAACAGCAGGGGACACTGTGACTGTGTGTGTGGGCGTTTACACCTGCTTCAATAAATTACAAATGTCTTCCACTTATAGTCCCTTTTCATCCAGGACCTGATATGGTTTTGGTATAAAGGACGAGTGAGGGAAAGCGAGAGGGCCGGTTACGCCGGGGAAACGCTCTGTGTTTGACAGGAGGCCTTTTTAAATCCCACACTCATCCATCATAAGTGGCACTGGTGCACTCTGAAGGCCTGATAATAGCCTTTTGCATTTTCACACCACGCTTTCCCTTCTGTATTTGATAGGAGGGAGAGAGCGGGAGAAAAGGATGAGGAGGGTGCGACGAGGGGGGACACATATACATAGCTTCATTCATTCTCTCCCCCCCCCCAACTCCTCATCATCCCACTCTCGCTCCTTCAAGGCTGCTTCTCTTCTCTTCCCCGCCACATTTTGGGAAAATCACTCTCTGAATTGGAAAAGGGACCCTGGGGCCAACAGCGCAGGGTCCATGTTTCCTCTTCCCCCCACCCCCCCTTCTTCTTTGGATAATTGACTCCCGTTGCCTGGTAATTCATCGCGTGCATATGCCAGCTAATTCATCAGAAGAAGAGAAGCTGCCGACCTCACAACCTTGCATGCCCCAGCACCCCGCACAGCCCAGAAAACACAATCACACACACCCACACACCCCTCATAGCTCCACACCTCAACCTCACACTCGCTTATATGCATACACACATACAAAACACACACACACCGTCCATGATTGAGTTTGTCCCTCTCCACCATCCCCTCCACCCCCTCCACCCGCCCCAGAAGAGCCAGGAGCTCGGAATGAGAGGAGGGAGCAAGCAGCAAGTTAGCGGATGAAAAACCTGAGATGATAGATGGGGCACATTGTGGCATTATGAATGAATTATACCTCCCAAATACCTTGAGCAGTGCAGACTTGTCAGCCTGTATCTATACTAATCTGGGAGAAAATATAGCTGCTTCCACATTAAAGCGGGCCGACAAAGAAGGGGCGGCAGAATTAATTGAGCAATCAGGCCATTACAGGGAAACATCACACGAGTCCTGTTTCTGATGTAGCAACATTTATCACTGCTCACCACGATCCTGCTTCCATCCCTCTTCTCCCCCACCCCACCCCACCCCATCTCCTCTCTCTAATGTGGCTCAATCTTCAAACAGATTAGGATTATTGTGACAAGACAAAGGTATCTTTTGTCTCTTTCCATAGCGGTGTCAGCGCCTGCCGCATTTATCACGGTTGTCACACAGTCTTAAGGCTTTCAGCTCACACACCTTGTCCCATTTTTCTCCCAGCGGTGGGTCCATGTTAAATTTGCAAAGAAAAGTACATTATGGGGAGAATGTCCCCGGTGAAATTATAGGCCGGACTGTCAGATACACACGTATTTGTTAGCATTTATTTTTACCCCCATGTTGAGTTCAGGCCCGTGTTTATCAGGTGACTCTTGACAAAATGTGATTGCGATTTTTCATCCACAAAGTCGCTTCCTGGCAGCTTTTCTGCCGATGATGTTTGGATTGTAGGAGCTCAGTGATATTTGAGATGGTGAAGGTCGAGAGACAGATAAAGAGAAAGAAACAGTGAGATGCAGAAAATATACTGTGAGGACGGATAAACAGTTCAAGAAATACAGTGATTTCAACTTTGTGCAGTGAATTCCATTTCATTTATCCATCTATCCATCTATCCATCTATCTATTTACTACACTTAAGATTAATAAGGATTTTTGCAGAATTATTCAGACCATAGTAAAGATTTAATATTATTATTATTGTTGTTATTTTATTATTACCTTCATACATCTCATTTCTAAATAGCATTACGTTATTTGTTTACAGTGCACTGTTAAGCTTTGCTGTATTTTTACAGTTAGACACCATAAAGTTCATAGTAAAAAACACCATAAAACATCTTTAACATTAGTTACCATAAGTAAAGGAAAGCATTATGGGTATAGTGCAGGATTCAATATGTCATTCACCTGTCATCACAGCTCCTTCACAGAGCACATCAGGCTGCTCTGTGAACATCTGGTTAACATCTGGCTCATTCCTGTCTGCAGTGTAGACACCATGAATGAAATGAAAGGAGTTCTACACAAGCTGGTGTTTTATCCCTTATTGTGAGCAGCATGTACTTCTCGCCCCACTCTAATCAGTGACACGGCCTTTGTTTGGACCTTCTGTCAGTTCTAACTTAACAGTCCGTTTGAGAATTAACGCAGATAACACCGAAATCAATTCATATCAAAACCCAATGACATATAGTAATGTGTGACGCACCTAGTAACACCTGTTCCACCGTGAAGCCTCATGTTTAAAAGGACCAGACACGAGACTCAGTGATCTAACAACTGATATCTACCCCCCTCTGGTGGACAGATGAGAGAAATGTACTGAACGAAACAAGGCGAGAGATGTTGTGCTCACATGTTTAACATCAAACATTGTCTATTTGCATGTACATACACACACACGATGTAAAAAATAACAGTTTGAAAATATACCACAGTCAAATACAATATATTTTCAATAGTCAATTAAATTATTACAAATATTTAAATAGGCATATAATAACTTCAGGGGCTTTGATAGAGTCAGATGTAAAACACATGTGCATTAAATGATGTGTGTGTATTTTACAACAATGAATCATATAGGATGTGTTGAATTTGTGCAAAATGTTCACCAAACTCACATCATCCTAGTAAAACATGCAGTCATATGCGTTTGTAACCATCTTTAGAAGTAATGCTCCTGTTCTTTGTAGGAGGAACTGTCACCCAGCAGAGCAGTGCAGGAGTCCTGCTCAGCCGTCATGTTATAGAGGGAAAGATCGGCAATGTCTGATTTAGAACCTGAACAGTTGTAATCATATAAAACATAGTCTGGGGTGATGGAGATTCATCAGCTGCTTCTACACTGCCTTATTGGCCTGTTCTATAACACTAACAAAAAAGACTGTTTAACCTTTTCAACTTGTTGTTATAGTTGAAAATAATATATGCTGTGAATTTGCTTTTGCAGCGTATTTGCATTGTGTCAATAACAAGGCATCCTCCAAATCAAGGCACCTAGGTTTCTTTATCATTGCCCATGGGAGCAATGAAGTTGCCCAACAGAGCTATAGAGTTTCTGGATCCCTCCCAAGGACTCAATGAAGGTAGGGCACTAGTTGACTCTCCCCTCTCTCATGAGTTCCCTCTCAGAGTCTGACTCCAGGAGGGGGCATCATTTCTCTATTCAGAGGTGCTGCAGCTCCTTCGTAGCCATTTCCTTCAAGATCTTGTGAATTGCCCTGACCCCTGGGACCAGTTTGCCTTGAGAGACCCGACCAGGTGTCACTCCTCCGAACAGCACAGCTCCCAATAAAGGACGAACAAAACCCTCCACCACTTTCAGGTGGCACCTCTCTGACTGGTTTTTGCTGCTCAAGTATGTAATAACACTGGCTCTCACTTATGTGTTATCTCCGTTTTGGCCTCCGTCAATTCCTGAGTGGCTCTGTGGCTGCTGATTAAGTCAACTATATGTTCCCCAGCTAGTTGTCTGGTTTCTGTTTGGTGCTGGCCAGTGTAAAGCTGCCTTTTACACCTCTTTAACCGGAAAAGACGCTGGGGATAATGGTTAGATGCTGTAAAATCAATCAATGATGTTAAAGATGCTAAACTGTACTACAGATCCCATGCCTCTCTTATCAAATTTTTAATAGTAATTATTTGAACAGTAATGTTCCATTACTGTTTTGTGTTGGGTGCTACACACCTGTTGTGTATTCTGCTCCCTGAGTGAATCTAATATTGATCATGACGGCACCCACCAGGGGGCAGCACATCATTCCTTATAACTAACTGTGTCTTCTGTCTGTAAAAGAGTGATATTACTTTACCTCTCTGAAACTGATTCATCATTTAAGCAAGTTGTAAGCTTTTACTTTTAACCTTAGCATTATACAAACCAAATAATTATTAACAAACAACAAAAGGATTCAGATGATTAAATAACAATATAATTTGTAAGTACTTATTGTAAGTCGCTTTGGATAAAAGCGTCAGCTAAATGAAATGTAATGTAATGTAATGTTATTGATAACAGCAAGCTTTTCTCATGTTCATCATCTAGGTGTTACTTTCCAGTGTCATGCATATAAAGAATCCAGTAAAAATTTACTCTGACAGTGACGAGGAAACAAAAAATAAAAACCCAACAATGAGAAGTGCTGCTTCACATACTCAGGAAGTACATTCATGCAACATGTCAGCGACGTCACATCGACAGCTTGAAAGGTCTCCTTGAAAAACAAAGTTGTGTGAAATACGTTGCTCCTGCACAACAACTAGATTTGTTCACCAGTATGGGGAAACTCATTTCTACCTACTTTATTAATGTGCCGTGTCATAGACCAAAATCCCATAAGACCAGTTAAGAACATAATTGTACCACAGGTCTGCAGTCGTTGTTAGACTAGTCATCTCGATACAGACACAATGTAAATACACTCAAACACCTACACACCAGACACCGTACCCTCCCTCTAGTTACATTCACTAAAATGCAGGTTTATGTATTAATTTAACACTGGCACTTCATTATCTCCTTACTTTATTTGCCTCTATTACCGTCTCAATACATAAGTCATCTTTAAGATTATTCATGTTTACACACACACTGGTGTTGATTTAGAAATAGTTCATTCTATGTTAAAGTTATTTAAAACTTTGTCACTTCTGCACTTGCCTTCTGCGGCTGGGACACTTGAATTCCCCGGGCATGGGATCGAAACTAGCACAGGCCCTCATGGCACCCATGTGACTGCCCGCCCCCTCTGCACCAGTGGAGGAGTAACTGAGTAACTGTACTCCAGTACTATACTGAGATGCAATATGTGGTACGTCTATGCTGCAGTTTGCCCCAATTTCATGCTTCTTTATACCTCCACTCCACTTCATTAAATAGGGACTCAATATGTGCAACAGTTACTTTGCAGATTAATATTTGACATTGTCTTCAGATTATATTAAATAAGAATCATGAAGTAGCTAACATAACTCCTGTGGTTTTAAACTCTTCTTTATGAGCAGAGAATGATAAACACTTGATAAAGAGCAAAACATTTTACTAATCAATTATGTGTTACACCTCCTCACTGTGCTTACACAATGCATATGCATCATATCAACATATAGGGGACTTTTGTTATATTGGTAAAGAAAAAAATATTAATTAATATTGTTTTATTGCCCAGCTTGAAGGATAATAATCCAATATCATATGAATTAAATTAGGAGGCCATTCTGCTCAACAAGTGCTGTTACTTTTGTAACTGGAGTGAACATTAATAACACAATGGGGAGTTCACTATTTGTATTCAGACGTAACGCTGATAAAAACAACAGTGAATAAAATAGAGGAGAGTGTGCTCGGTGTAAAATGAACGACCGTTAGTTTCCAGTACGAATGTTTCAGGTGTGTTACACAGACTGTACGTCAGTGTCCTTCCTGTAGTTTGACATTTGGCCCCACGCGGTATGTTTTCTCACGCTCAGCAGTGGACCAATCAAGGAGCAGCGTCCCGTTGCCAGGCAGTTGTCCAGGAAGCCGAGTTCGTCCTGTCCTGCAGTGAAGGTGAGTTCTGTCTCGTCCCTCAGTCATTCCTTATTAAACACTCTATTATTACACATCCACTGACTGTGGGCGACATCTTTAGACCGTGTCATGTTGCACGTTCGATTCCAGCGTGTCGTTACACTGCAGAGAGAAGAAACAGCTGCAGCCACATTAGATGGGTTTATTTATGTGCAGGGTTTGTGGGGTATTAAAAGTTAAGTGAAGTCAAGTTGAACATGAAGTGTGTCACTGTCCAGCTGAGGCTTCACGTGAATCCAGATGTTAGAGGGCAGCAGCGAGCTGCAGTTACGGTAATCCACCCCCTGGAGACTGCGCGGACACGCTCACTACCGCGTTTCTGTCCAATCCCGTCGCAGAGCTCCGTGACCTCATTAGCATAGCGCCAATCAGCGGACGCATGCAGATGAGTTGCCGGGTGTCATTGTCCCGGACCGTTTTAATGTGAACTCTCCAGATTTATCTCTCAGTTGCAGCGCAGCGTCAAAGATAAAGAAGTGCGTCAAGCGGAGGAGATAACACGCGGCGGACAAGAAGCCAGTGACTGAGCTCTGAGCCGGAGTTTATGTACAACATGACATTTGAGGAGCTAAACGGAGATTATTCTCAAGAAAGGTAAATATACGGTTTATGACTCATGTGGTCGTTGACGCGTGTGTAAGTGTGTCGGTGTGTCGGTGTGCAGCGAACGTTACATGGACTCGTGCACGACGGAGGTGATGTCGACGTGTTTTCTGGTGTAAAGAGCAACTCGCGGCTGAAGGTGGATGAGTTAGCTTAAAGTTTGACGGGCTAACTCCCTGCTGGAACTCCCGGGGTTAGCCAACAAACAGCGCTGCGGGCGAAGCGAGCAAAAAGTGTCCGAAAACAACATGGCAGCTTCTAAAGCGAACATTTCCACTTTAACACAGCTGTTAACGCGAGTTTAACCCCAAACGGTAAATGTCCGGTTGTTGTTTTCTAACGTGGGGAAGCTCGGACACATCTGGCAGCTGTGGCCGAAGCGACAGCCGGCGCCGGGTGCTAATTAGCCGGGAGTCCGGCTCGTGACATGAGTCCCGGGAAACGGACGCTTGAAAGTTATTTTTCGCTCTTGCCGATGTTAACTCTCTCTCGTGTCCGTGTTGCAGAATGGACACAGTGGCGAAGGCTTTGGAAGAAGTCCTCAGCTCGGCTTTGCCGCAGGGCTGCATCACGGTCGGTGTGTACGAGGCGGCCAAGTCTCTCAACGTGTAAGTACCTCAATGGTGTATTAATAACATGACAGATGCGGCTGTAAAATATAAATACTTGTAACTATGTGCATGTTTGTCTGAGCTACGATAGGATATGTGATTTTATTACTTATGCACGATATGTGGAGTTAAGTGTAGGCTTGTAGTTAATAAGTTACAATTGTTGACTATTTGCACAGCCTCCAGAAAAAGACACTTTTACCCATGCACAATATGTTTTGTTATGATTTAAGTAATGTATTTACTCACTACTGCTACTCACTGACTGTTATCTTGCCCTGTATGTGAGTCTGAAGCAATTGGATGCATACATGTCCTTCAAGATCCTTAAAGTATCTATTTTTCCTTCCCTCCTCAGAGACCCTGACAATGTGGTTCTGTGCATCCTGGCCACCGACGATGAGGACGTGAAAGACGTGGCCCTGCAGATCCACTTCACCCTCATCCAGGCTTTTTGCTGCGAGAACAACATCAACATCCTCAGAGTCAACACCACCCGGCGCCTGGCCGAGATTCTGGGAGGGGGAGCTGGTGGGAAACAGACTGGAGCGGAACCCATGGATCTCCACTGCGTCCTGGTCACTGTAAGTGTATTTTTCATCAAGCGATATGTTTGAGTAGCTACAGGACATGTTGTGATTTTACACATAATGAGGAGGTTTGTGCATGTGAGTGAAACTCTCAAGGGTGGACTAGTCAGTACTTGTTCCTGTGTATTTAGTAAACATGTGCACGACTCCTCCCTCATATGTCTCCTGAGGACTTTCTGTAGGAGGAGATACCTTGTCTGTGCACACCTTGTCTGAGATTATTTGGAAATCAGTGCAGTGGAAACCATATAAATGCATTTCAATAATTCCTCCTCTGTTTATTCTTATTCTCAGAGCCCACACTCAACGTCGTGGAAGGACCCCGCTTTGAGTAAAGTGAACCGCTTCTGCAGAGAGAGCCGCTGCATGGACCAGTGGGTACCAATCATCAACCTGCCTGAGCGATGAACCCCCAGCCACACAAACCTGTGAAAGGACATGTACTTAACCAGCCCAGGGAAAATGGTGTGAACCCTGTTGGACATCGTGCCACCCAGAGATCAAATTCCAAAGCACTGCTGATGGGGAAAGAACATTTTGGGGAGGAAATAAAAGACCCTGCTGTCTACATGGGATGTATTTAAAAGAAGAAGAAGAGGGCCGCTGGATGGACTTCCACTTTGGATAGGACAGTTTGAAGTTCCGTCTGTCAGCCTTTGAGATGGCGAGATTTGAAAAAAATAAAATAAAAGCCTGTATGCTTTTTAATGTGAAGCTGGACACTGTGCAAAAGGAGTATACCATGTGTTTGTTTGGTAAAGCCTCTGTTACCAGTCAGAGCAGTGAGGAGAAACTAGAACATGGAGCTGTTGAGTGGACCAAGGCCTCGGCCTCTCTCTGCAGAAACAAAGCACTTGTTGAAACACTGGACCTTTTTGCAATTTCACTTATTTGATTTCAATTGTTCATGTTGATGTTGCTATTGTCATAATTTAAAAAGGGAAGGGCTACACATCCAGTGAAGACACTCTGTGTATTTGGTGTTTCCTATGCCAGCTGGTTTTCTGCCAAAAGTAAAATAGTTCTTTTGTTACAATTCTAAGTTATTTCTAATGATATTTAAGTGTATTTATGTTTCATTTTTTACATAAACTATTTGCAAGAATCTGAATACAAAACATACACACATATGTATTGCTGTCAATAAAAAGTATTTTTGGAGTCAGACCTATTTGTTTTTCTTCTATTGTCCAATTCTGGAAATTTTAGCAGAGCCGAGCTGTATTCTAACCTTTAGCAGTTGTAAAAGAGGAGTCACGTGCAGATCACAGGGGTCATGTTGGCCTCTGTGGCCTCGGTGCCATCTCTGAGCTGAAGAGAACAATAATCCTCACCCTGTACGAGCTTCTGCCTCGGTCAGCAGGAACAGGTTCATTCATCCACACAGGTTCCCTTTTCACCAATTCTCAGTGATTTGCTGGAGAGTTTAGTGTTCATTTTCACCAGCTGATTCCTGGGGGGGGCATAGTTAAGTAGGGAATATGGATATTGGTTAACTAGATTTCACATATTGCAATACAAAGAAAGGTCACATTAGAAAGGTTTAGTGTGTTCAATTCAGTGTGTGAGGTTGCATGAGGTGTTTCCATGCTAGTTGTTGCTAACGCCCTCTGCACTCGGGACCAAAGTATGTGGTGTCGCTTACAGCAAAGCACATGACTGGAACAACTTGGAAATGATTATATAATGAGGGCATTGGCACGCGATGCAATCTTGTGCAAGACGGTTAGACCCCTCCCCCTCCTCCTCTTCCAACTGTGTCCCACACACAGGTGATCTCTGCAGAGTGGAATGTCAGTGATGTCACCGGGTTGAATCGAGGTGGGCAATCCCCTCGGAAAGTGCAGCGTCATGATCACGGGAAGAGAGGAGGCAAAGGCTGACCTTGGGTTGCACAACCGAGATCAGCTTCTCATGTGAGATAGACCATGTGATTATATTTCATAATGCTCAATCTAATGAGCCATGGCATCTTCTCAGTGGCAAAAAGTAAGATAAAAACTATTTTGCATTCGTCTACGTATTTCAAACGTGCCCTTATTGTCACATGGTTTCTGGAAAATCGGCCGGAAAGTTTTCCCAGCACATGCTTTCTTCTCCAGGTGCTGCTGAACCAGAAAACCGTAAACCATTTTCCTGAAATACAAGACAAGCAGGTAAAGAAATGGAAGGTTGAATGAAACTCAAAGTGCCATAACATCTATAGCATATTTAATATCACTAGGAAATATGAGGTCAACAAGTTTGCCCTCACAGAACACACTAATTCATAACTCTACAGTGTTGTAATGTGCCATTGTTGTGATCGGAGGGAAAAGGTTATTTAAAGATTGGCGCCGGGCTGATGTCAGCGCTGTGAAGCCACTTTGACCTTCCAGCGAAGAGTCTGAGGTCTGCATGACGCCATCAGCGCCTGCCGGCTGGTTGTATCGTGAGTCAAAGGTCGGGAGCAGTGTAATTTAGGGAGAAGAATTCCAAGATCTGATAAGTCATAATGCACTTTATATCATCATATACGCTTCAACATGGCGTAGAATGTATACAGCATTGTATCATCCTGGCTCATTGTGACTCAGATCAATACATAGCTCAGTGCATTGTGGGAGGGAGAAGGTATATATCAGGTTAAGATAACACTATTGCAGAATTGTGAGAAAATCCAGCATGAAATACAGTCTCACATGGAGCTCGCACAGATCCAGTCCCACGCAATGGTGCTGCAATAAATCCCTCATGGGGATTATAGAAATACACTCTATTTTAAGGAGGAATTTCCTGTTTGCAGATAATAGCTGAAAGAGCACAGAAGTATTCAGATCCTTAACTGGAGTAAATGTGGCAATAGTATATATGAAATACTTGGTATATGCCCACATATTACCTGACTTGTGCAGCGGTCAGTGGGGGAGAAAGTACTCAAAAGTAAAGCACAAATTATTATACAAAAATGTACTCAAGTAAAAGTAAGTAGTTGCTTTAAGTATAAATTAAGTATTACAACTAAAAGTAATTGCTGAGATGAGCCTCTTCCCTAATGCAACTTCATGTCTACTGTATATTTTGTTTTAATGCAACAATTCTAAATCTTCTTATGTTTGTGTGATATAAATTAGATATGACACTGCATTCAGCTGTGATTACAGCGTGAAAATAGGAACTTATATTTCTATAAGCTGCTGGGTCTACCGGAGCAGCAGAGGTGCCACTGCCCAGCTCCATCCCCCCCAACCCACAGCCCACCATCCTCCTCCACCATCACCCGCTGGTCCTCCCTCCCCTTCCTCTCCCCCACATCAGCACATTCCTACACACTGACACTGTAACTGCCAGGACAGATTTTCATGGTGAGGCACATGGTCAGCGACCCTGGCCGGTTGGCCTGCCAGCCACTGACCATCTCCCCCCACCCCCCTGTGATTCTCACATTGCTGCACAATGACAAGCTGGGATTAACTGCAGAGGCTGTGCCCTGGGGAGTGGGGGCTTCAGGGGCATTCATGCCTACAGGGAATGTCCAGACTGTCTGTATCATATTCGTACATAGCAAGAATACCTACGGGGTTGTAAGCACGAAGTATTATTTGATTCATTCAAATGAAGTCGACACTAAGTTAGTGCAACTGGTTTGTTCAGCAGGGACACTCGATCCACCCACAATAAGAGCTCCAGCTGTGACAAACTCACAAGAGAAAAGTCAGGTCTATTTGTATTCTAGTCAAATGTTAACAATAAATAATAGCCATTATTCGTCTATTTTAAGTGTCAGAAGTGTCTCATCTAATTGTGTATTTCTGCAGTTATTACAATAGGTGATAAGTGGTGTTTTTCCTGTATGATTTCCCAGCAGCAGCTGCACAGAAACAAGGTCAGAGCGAGAGGAGTGGCCACACACAGAGAAGAAAAACACACTCTCAGGCTGAGCAGACGTTTTACAAAAATAGTTTGTCTACTCTCCAAGAGTGGAGATCAGGGTTTGGGGCTTTCTATATTTAGATGGCTTGTGTTCTCTCTGACTGTGAGAGGCCTGACCTCCCTCCTCTCCCGGCCGTGATAAAAATAAACGACTAATGAGAGGAAACGGCCCCAGATACGCTGTGAGCAGATCTCTCTGGCCCGGCTCCATCTGAACACATGAATGAGTCAATGTCAGGACTTGTTGCAGGTGGTATTAAGACAACAGTCAACACAAGTCACCATCTTCTGAAAGCACAACACATCTTTATTGAGAGATTAGTACAGTTCTGTACTTTAGGACAGCTTCACTTTAACAATCTTAGATGAGTCTTCATACAAAGGTCGGTGTATTAATAAAGACATTTATGAAGATGCAGATTTAAAACAGGTCAGAAGTCTGATAAGGCCATTACGGGCACGGAAGGGGTGATATGACTTTTTCTTTTTTTTAGTACAAGCTTGATTTATTGCAATAAAAAGAACCGACTGTTAGAGATGACATAAAAAAAAACACAGTTGGGTTACAACATTAGATTTTACAGATGGGGAGACCTGAGGGTGGAGAAGGCAACAATACTAAACCTGCTTAAAAGCGACAGGTAGACAGAGAATGATGGCACAACATTGTCACATCACTTTCACCGCCCATTTTAAAAACATATTTTTTAATTTTAAAGAAAATATTCCCATTAAGATTGTCCTTCGTGACACAAGGCATATATAAGTAAGGCTTTAGAGTGTAAGGATATTGGAATTCAGAGTATCCAGAATATTCCACATGTTAGGCAGAAGATTTAAGACCCGCACCGACACAAATGTGACGGTTTTCAAAAAGAAAAAGACAAATTTGAGCTAGTGGTTTAATCATTTATAGAAACAGCCACAGCCGACACTACTTGCACCAAAAACACAACGACATGCACATTCGATAAGTCACTTGGTTTTGATGAGGAATTACTCGCAGCTCACAGTTTAACACTTCAGCTTTCTAAAAAATATCGTACCACAGACACTTATCAGACGCACAATCAAATGTTATCAAATGCACAATCATTGGTTTGGCTTTGACCCAAGATCTTCTTTACACAACGACAGCCGATGACAGACATGAAATTAAATGTAAGCACTACATTAATATGATGAAGCATTTTCAAGAAAGCTTCATTCACTCTGTATGTTGAGTTTAGCAACAGCATCACAGCACTCGGGTCATTTGTTCCTAATGGCTTGAATCTGAATCTTCAGAGATTTCGAGAATAGAGCCATAATTGAAAAGAAACTGGAATTCTTTTTTTGAGAAAAATACTTAAATTTATGAGAATAAAGATAGTCTGGGTGGTTCTTTCTTCAAAATTACGATTTTATTATCGTAAAATTAAGATTCTTCATCATGGCACTAACACACAGTCAAGGAACATAGGGATTAAAGATCTTCATATGGGACCTGATGCTTGAATGAATAAGCTGAAGACAACACTGTATCATGGTGATAGTACTACAAATAACAGACAGGAAGCTGGTGAAATAAATGAGATGTGGACAAGTCAGAGTACGATGGGTGGCAGAATAATTTGATGTACTTGTTGGATTTTACCCAATCAAAGATACATAATGGTCACAATTGAGTAGAAGCTCAATGTAAACCTTCAATTCAAATCTGTAAAATACTGTTGGGGGAGCGTTGACTGAATGGAATCAGAAAGGCAACGACAGCAACTTCCTAGTGGTGATGAGACTGTGTGTGTGATGGATTAGGGACAAAATCCACCACTGAGGAATCTCTGAGCTCTTCACATATTCAGAAAACTACGTCTGCTGTCGATAATAATGTAACTGATGCCATCAGAACCCATGCAGCCAAAGTCTCATCAGTGGCCAGAGGTCGGGCTGTGCTGTGGTCAATCGTTTCAGTGAATAATACCAATACATGGCTAACAGTGCAGCCACAGATCACCTCAATGTTTACGACTTTAGAGAAAATCCCTCACTCCTGCCAACACAAAGACATCCAGCAACATTAATAAGCACAAAATAAACCCATGAAAGGGTAAGTGGCATCCACTACAATATAGTGCAGGTTTTTTTGTCCTTGAAGGGATTGTCTGAGGCGGGGATGCCCATGAGGAGAGGGTCGTTCCTCGCATGGTCGCTGCAGTAGTTCATGAGGTCTGCAGAGGCCTTGGAAACCTGCAGTAACAACACAGAGGAGCAAAGGAGTGTGGGCGGCAGGTTGCGATCCTGGGACTTGAGTTTTAATGCACAATCCTCCAATCGAGTGGTAAATAGAGCTGGCGTTTATGTAACCTTTTAATAAGCAGATGATTATAAGCAGTGGTTTTCATACTCTGAGTCAAGGGGACTTCCCATGGATGCACTAGCAGCCATCACTGGATACCTTTGACACTTAAGAGCCCTTAAAAACGTGATGATGCTATGGCAGGTTCTGCAGATGTAAGGAGCTTCTTTGACTTATGAGAATGAATTGTAATGTTATTATTAAATATCGTGCACCACACTGAAATAAAAAATGAGTGCGTGCTTAGATCTGTCGGAATTAGGACTCTGAAAATGAGAATGAATTATCATATGACTAATCTAATATATGCTCAGAACAGGAAAAACCAGTCAGACAAATGGATTTTCCCAACATATATAAACATAAATATATATATAAACATCGGGTGAAATGGAAAAAAGAGCAGGAGTGAAATTCTGTTCCTATAGTGCATGAGGCTCATCAGAAAGGATTTAGTACCAAAATGACAATGAAGATCAGCGATAGTGTCTGCATGGTTATTGTTGCACTGTACCTTTATCCTGTCAATGCTTGCCTCTATTCTCAGCTGCTGCACCATCCGCCGGGTATGGGCGATGGTATTGGCACTTTGAGGCTTTGAAGACATCCTGGGTAATAAAACACTGAAATGAAGAACAACAGAAAGAAGTGTGAACGACACTGAAGAGAATGAGACGTCCATATCCAGCAGGGTCTGCACATCCAGCAAAGATAGAATTGGACGTACAGGAAATACATTTTTTGCAATTTTAGTTTATGGAGAAAATGCACATGAAGCTACTGAAATCAGGAGTTAAATACGTTTTTAATCCTAGTAAACAGTAAAGAAAGTAGAAACTGGAAAGGCACTCCAGAGGGGGCATACAGTCCCCTGAAATGTAATCAAGCTGCACAAAATTTCACACACTCACTAAATATCAATTCCCTAAATATGTCAGATTTTTTCCATCAAGATCTATTAATCAACTGTGATAATGTTGATATTGATTAATCTAGCATCGTTTAAAACAATGAAAAAAACACACTGGATTCGCTTCCAGATTGTGATCTGCACCAAAATCTACTGGGTTCCTTGGGTTGCCTTATCTAAACCACATCCTTCCACCAAGTTTCGTTGTAATCTGTTCTGTGGTTTTTGTGCCATCTCGCTTACAAACAAACCAAAAAAACTATCGAACAGACGGCGGTGAATACAGCAAATGATTCAAACAGGGAAAGCCCCTCAACACTGTCCCTGCAGCAGGAGACAGCTGAGAGAGGGGTTTTGTGTAAGAACCATGTTGAATCAGATGAAACCAGCTGAATGAATAAATAGAGAATGCAGGCCCGTGAAGGAAGAGATGTGAAAGATTAAACTACAGTTGCACGATGAGGTGGATGTGTTATGAAAAATAGAGACGTTGGTTTAAGGAAGGTCAACAACTACCCCTCACTACTTCCTCTTCCTCTGCATGGTTGTTACCAGTAGTGACGTCGGCTCCAGGGAAACACAGAAATTGGGGACGATCATGCAATTTCTTAATTCTTTTTGTGTAAAAAAAAAAAAGAAGGGAAAATATACATTGCATGAAGCATTACATTATCCATGACAATATAATATAACACCACAGTGTTCAAAGAGTATTTAACAATCTGATCGCAGTGAAACTGTGACAATGACTGAAAACCTGTGTATGCTGCCGGTGTCAGAGAGTTTTACTGATCCAACGAAACAGCCGGTTGTGATTCCACTTCCTGCTAATCATTTACAGAGTGCAGGGGAACAAGCCCTGACACATCCTCCAGTACATGTGCAGATCCGACTCCAGCGTTTCTCCTGCTTCCCTTTATTGCCATTTGTCCGTTTCTCGTGCAAAACACATATTTCCTTTTCTGCAATGAAACCACACACTCTTTCTTGTAATACAACTCTTCTCAGCAGTGAACAGGAAACTTCAGGCTCCAGTTTCTCAGAAGTGTATTGTGAAATCGAGTGAGTCAAGTTGCTGCAGGGGTTGAATTTGTAAATGACAATCAGTTGCTTTCTGTTGCATGCATGTTTTAATTTTGCCCATTGTTCTAATTGTTCCATATATGGTTACTCCCAATAAGTCTTTCAGGTTAGTGCACATAACTCAGTCACGGTGCCTGACATGCATGAACTTAAAACAGCCCTAAACCATTTTATTTTAAGTCGGATGTATGTTTATTTTGTTCCACCCTGTCTGCGGCCCCTTCACCCTGCAGGATGTCGTCCCTCAGGACAGCCTCTGATGCTGCAGCTGGACCGTGCGCCTCTTCGTTTGTCTCGAGAACAAACAGTAAGGGAGGAATAAAGACAAACACACGGAAACGGGAAGGGTAGGGTAAAATCTCAATTGTCAGACCACTGCCAGGGAGTGCCTGATTAAAGAGCATTTCTCAAGATCTAAAAAGATAAGTAATTGCTGCAAAGGAAGCAGAGCCAGAGATGACTCAAAGAGCTAAACTGTTATTGATAATGTGGAAGTGAAACTTGAAAGAGCAATGAATTACATTGCAAAGTGAGCAATCATTTCATGCAAACATTCTCCCAGCTTAGTCATAAAGTCGAGGGCCCACAGGTGGAATAAATAAAATCCTTTCATCTGAACGTGATGAGTGATTCTATTCATTCCTATAGACTCTGGAAGGGTCTTTACAAAGACAGAAACAAAGTAGGAGCGCCTGCTTAGAAGCAGCTGTTGTATAAATGCTGCAGAGTCATTGTCAATTAGAAATGAGATCACATATAGGTGTGCATCTGTGAATCTGATTTATGACATTTATGATGTTAATATTTAGCGTATTTATTTCAGTAATGAACATAGTGATTTTCTTGGCAGGCAGTCTTTTTTTTCTTTTGTGTGAGGAAGTACTTTACTGCTGCCAGGTAAAAAAGGTGGGCCTCCTGGCACTACCAGCCGAGCCAGATGATTTAGTTTATAATTGGTGCAACATGCCAAACACAGCAAAAAAGCTGCTGATCAAGTGCCACAGTGAATTAAAAGATATTATGAGAAATACAAACAGGCTTCACACGGCAGGCCTGCAGCCGAGAGGAACCTCAAGCATGACTTTGAACACAGTGGATGCTCTGCTGTGTTAAAGTTGGAGATTATCAGGCAGACACTACGACCTGCAAGGTTAAGGTTACATGATGGGGGAGCAGAGCAAGAGTCATCACTAAAGAGCTTAAGTGCTGATTAGTGGCTATGCAAGCTGTTATTAGAATGAACCATGAAACTATAAACTATAAAATATTTCTGCAGATTAACGATTTTGCTCTCACTCATTTTCTGGGGTTTGTCTTTCCCATATAAAGAACGCAGCAGGAGATTGAGCGGGTCGGACACTTTCACAACAACAGGAACATTTCCAGAAGATTCAAGCTCTGGCTGGCTCGGGGGGGTTGAGCATTCAATAAGAAAGACATGACGTATAAATTCCACTGCCTCATTGTTAATAGCACATTGACACCAATGTCTGGCTTTATCACCAAAACCTCTCAAATCACGTTGTCTTTACAAGTTGACCCCTTCAGCCTCTACATGTATGTCGCCTCTTTATTATCCTTTATCTTCCGGTTTTGCATCCGTCATTGTGTTTAAGAAAAGTAATAAATACGCCCACTCGCTCACTGTGAATTTTCCGGGCAATTTACAACTGTTTTCTTATATGGGCTCACTGACAAATTTTACCAAGATATTTAACTGACCTGTACATGTGTGTTCAGGAAAATGTCCAGACTTCAGTTCATGTCTGAAAGCAGCTTTAACAGATTTGTATTTCTTTTTTGGGGAATTACACTCAAATCACTGTATAGAGAATTTTGAATAAGAGTACTATTATGTGCTTAACAGATTGACAAACTAGTAAAGGAAATGAGAAATCAAATCACCTTCCGATAGTTTAAGTTGTGTCTGTCGTGTGATGGAGCATAAAATGCAAGAGGGGAAAGCTCACCACCACAACTGTAATTTAAGACGGAGTAAAGCCAGAATGGATAGTTTACTACTCTGTGGCGCCAAAATATCAGTTCAACCAGCATGTGAAGTGGGAGAAACGGGTAGGTCTTAAATCACGCCGGCTCTCACAAGTAATTTTTACAGGAAAACTATCCCAACTGAGTCACCTCAGTCAAACTGTGAAGCCCCTGTGAAGTCATGCCAGCAGCTACCAGCACCACCGGTCTGACTGAAACTCTAAGGGGAGGCACCAGGGTAGGTGTGTGTGTCTGCGTGTGTGTGTGTGTGTGTGTGCATAAGTGTGTGGCATTAAACACCACCATGTACATTAAGGAGCCTTGGAAAAAAAAATAGTTACCTCCAAGGATCAGAAAAAAAGACCACCCCATCACAATACACACACATATACAGCAGCCAGTGGGACCACCTACTGCACAGAGCACCGAGGCCCCACTGCTCTGCTGTACCTTACACACACAAACCCACCCGCACATGTGCCATTCATTAGCAGTGTGTTCAAAGTGCCAAGAACAGGGAGCCATTATGAGTCAGTGCCATTAACACCAACACTCAGAGATGAAAAACGCACCCTGTATCTGTGTGTGTGTGTGTGTGTGTGTGTGTGTGTGTGTGTGTGTGTGTGTGTGTGTGTGTGTGTGTATACTTCTATCGTTGTGAGGACTAGTTTGTGTTTAGCCTAGTTTAGGGTTAGTATGAGGCTTGGGGTTAGTTGT
Organism: Platichthys flesus; assembly: GCF_949316205.1. Taxonomy (NCBI): domain Eukaryota; kingdom Metazoa; phylum Chordata; class Actinopteri; order Pleuronectiformes; family Pleuronectidae; genus Platichthys; species Platichthys flesus. Next base: position 10,251,810 of record NC_084958.1, on the reverse strand, counting down.
TGAGTTGTGATGGTTAACGTTATAGTAAGGGGCTCGGTAAAGCATTATGTCGATGCGTGTCCTCACAAAGATAGAAGTACATGTGTGTGTGTGTGTGTGTATGTTCTGCTGCTGTATTGCAGCTCCGATCCCCCCCAAAAAACTCTTAACTTTGCTGCTGACGATTTCATGACATCCATTAAAAAGCAACAAGAAGAGTCGGTCCTGTCAACTGCACAGTCTGTGTGGTCCCTCCACTGACTATCTGAGGCTTTTCAGACTGCAGCAGCTTTTGTAATAAAGTAGCTTCACTGGAAATAAACTGCTTTAGGGCTTAAATATCGCCTGCTGCACTTAAGACATGTGGACACAAGGTGATGAGAGGCAGGCAGCAGGATCATACTCCATCCACATTCAAACCCTTCCATTCAGGTCACCACAAGATGACTGATTAGTGATTTTCTCCCGGACCATGCTCGGTCTAAAAAGGACTATAAATCTCAGCAAGTTCACACCCTTAGTTCAATTTAGGGGAAAAACGATAATGGACACAGATCATTTTTTCTGTAGCTTCATTAACGTCATTAACTAGGAGTTGTGCAGGGACACAGGTTTGACATCTAAAAGGAAAAGCCGAGGACAAAAACTATTTACATTGGTACAAGACAAAAACAGCCACATCAATGAGCTACAATTAACAAGGAGGAACGAAGAGGTGCATGCAGACAGGCTGCATATTTTTCCACTCCTCAGCAAGGTAACAAACTTGTGTCTCTATTTGAAAACAACCTGTAGCATGTGTGGCATGAAATCAGACAGTGGGGTAATTATCATTCACTGACTTTAGAGCTATAGGAGTGTGTTTGGTAGCATTTTAAATATCTGTTGTATTTCTGACAAAGTAAACAATCTGGATGACACACCTGGAGTCTGTGTTGTTGCGTTGAAAATATTGAAATGTTTGCCACGGTTGATGCAGTCACAGTTGACATTGACTCAAGGCTTGTCCCTATGCACATTTTGCAGATATAAACAATCATGCATGGAGATTCAGGTTCTTATCGGCTAAAAGTTTGCATTTTATTGCATGGAACACTTCTGGTGATCATGTTAACAAGGCCCTGGTATATCTACTGGCTGGCGTCTGTCTGACGTTATAAACCAGCTGACGAGTGCAGAAAAGAGAGTTGTGGAAAGGCGATATTTGGTGTCTAGACAGACGTCTGTTGCTTTGAACAAAGGGGAGTTCAAAGACGTGGGCCCCAGCCACAAGCTAGTATATGAGTTGTTCTGCCTTGCGTACCCACACATACACACACACGCACAACTCTGCCATCTCTCATGTACTCCCCTCCCCCTGCACACACACAGACACTCCCTACAAGCAGGATTTTCCCAGTCTGCAGGCGAAGCTAAAAGTAGCCGTCTCATAGTATCTTGCTGCCAGTCAGCACTTTCCCAGCTAAGTGAAAAAATTTCTCAGGCTACACCTAAAACATGATCCCTCACTTCAGTTGCTCCGCAGATCAAATCTGTGTCAGTTCACAGTCCCGTCATCTGCTGACTTATAAACACAGGCTCATTCTAACTTGGTCACTCAGCTTATCAAACTCAATAATACTCATCAGTCATCATTCCTGCTGCTGAGTAAAGTGGGATAGTGTTTATGAGCCAGAGGGAGACGCTCTGGCTGGTTGGGTTTGTAGGTCTGCGAGAGAGAAAGGGTGAGGCAGGGAGGAGATGGTGGGGTGTGTGCTCGCACTGGTTCACACTGTGAGAACCATCACAACTCTCCCACCAGAAAAAAAGAAAGGAGCTGCTGTTAGGCCCCGGTTTCTTTGGCAGCTGATGTCATAGAGTTTATACAGCAGATATCATGATGATTTTATTCATCAAGATTAACAGAAAAACCACACAGACTGGAGGACAAAGCCTGCTCCCACAATCTCTGGGAAATATCACAAACTCACACATATGCATTACAGACGTTAACTAAAATGCTGCTCTTTCTCTTTGAATAGGGTTATGTCTTGCATTGCTGAATTGCATTTTGGTTACACTGCATCCCGTTGCTTGTGGCAGAAATTTTGCAGAGTTTGGTTTTTCATGGAACAGTTCTAAACAAAAACTCAAGCAAAGGCCCTTTCAGATAGGACGTTTATTGTAAGAGTAGTAATGGAGTGCATACAGGAGCAGCAGGTTTATGAGCTGTATGCATAGTTCAGCCCACAGTGACTAACTTACTGTAGAGTAGACTGAGGCAGAAAACTGTGAGCTTTAAGTGGAACTATGACGAGACAGAGCTGCAGCACCACCCCAGAGCTTACTGGTATGGCCATGAAGATAAGTGAAGCTGAAACCACCCCACCCATTGGCTGCACAGTACAGTACAAAGGGAATACTGGGAAATTCAGTCCTCTCTATACTGCTCTGCTCGATTGTGATTGGCCGAGGGATATCCATTATTCCTGTGTAAGCAGATGTTTCCAGGAAAGAGCTTAAGGACCGTACAAATGTCAAGGGAAATCGCTCAGGTTAAACATGTGGCACTTGGAGTAACAATGTCATTTCTGTATCACCCTGAAGGAAAGGTTCACCTTAAACAGTGAGTTCACAGAATCTGACAAACTGCACAATCCTGAAGTTTGTGGCCGGATAGGATACAAAAACAATCCAGTGTACTGTAACACAGTATTCACAGTGTCTAGACAGAAGACTACACTGAACTCATTCCTGCAGGATTTCTAAATCCTAAATTCATGTGCAATTACCTGAGGCTCATTTCTGTCCAAACAAACTATGAATGATTGCTTGTTTCAGACTCAGACTAGAGGGCTGACGAGTTTCGCTGCAGGAATTACAAGCCGACCCAGCTTATAATGAACTCAATTGAAAAATACTTGGCAAAAAACAGGGAAAAGTTGCATGTCAAGATAGATAAGGTGAGACATCCATGAGATAGTAAGCTAATCAGTGTCCTTAAACATGGTGGTATTTAGAACAGGATCATGTGAACATGACTGCCTGCACATTCAGTGGCTGGTACAGGACTGGAGAGGAGCAACATGTGTGTCAGGGATTGGTTTGCAAGGATTAAACAAGAGGCAAATCACATGGTAAAATAAGACAATCTCCATCCTGGCAACCTCTAATTAGTCTCCACTCCTCACAAAGCACACGACACACACAAACTCTGCTACATGACTACTGCTGCATGCAGAGTTGATGGTGAAACAGATATTCAATGCAATTTGTTTCAATAATGAATGACCACACATGCACAGCCCCTTGCTTTTACTGAGAAATTATAAGCATTTCACAGAATTAAACAAAAACAACTGCAAAATATGATGTCCTTGACTCATTTTATCTCTCTTACATACCAGAGTTGGATGGTAAAGAAAAATGGTTTCAGATCTGCTGATTAGGCCATTTTTTACACAAGCAGGGTCAGCTATGTTGTATGCTTATTGTAGAGATTGCAAATGATCAGTTGTGTAATCCTAAATGTGGGTGGAGCATGGTTTAAATGTTAGGGGGGATGTAGTGTAAGTGTAGTGCAGCCAAGTGAAGGTCTAATGGACACCTGCATTAGGTGTGTGTGTTGCAGGGGTTATGCAGAACACTGAACACATTACACTTTCCAAAAGAAATCTATCATGCGGTGCATCCACTTTAATACGTTAAAATAAACACTTTACTCAATTTTGTTCTTTCCAATATTTTGCTAGATAATAAAATGGGTGTCACTGCAGTACAATAAACATGCATGTTTTTTTTTAATCAAGCTCCATGAATTATTCTCTTTGAAATCAAAGAAAATGTAGAAAAATGCAACCAGAAAAAAAAAATACTCAGACTCAGAGAGCATCCTGATCTGGATCTGCAACAACATTTGTAATGGGTTCATCCAAAAACTTTTTGCAATGGTAGAGTAGGTTTAATTTTAATCCTGTAAACAAACTAACAAACGCGAGTGAAAACATAACCTCCTCTGTGTATATTCTTACAATAAGTACATAGAACATCTTGGGCTCCGACTTTTCGCTGTTTCCTGGCTACTATGCAGTTTACAATGCTATGCAGGTAGGAATGACATAAATAAAATGATCAAATGGAAAATGCCTGCATCATAGGTGGCTGGTACATTCTTATGTCATGCAAGATATGACGAGAAAGAGAAGAACAGGGGACAGACAGACTGTATAGACACACGCAAAGAGAATGACTAAAAATGCCATCAAAGGGCGACAGCAATGACCAGAAGATTTTTGTTCTTGTCTTTGATGCAACTGTCAACTGAATTCCTCACATTCCTTCCACAGGAGAGGCTGGAGATTATGAGCACCGGTGGTGCTGGTAGATTATGAGCCAATTATGTTAAAGACTTTGTTGATGCTCAACAAGTATTCAGACGCAAGTGGCTGCTTTCATGGCTTGGAAAATAGGAGGCCAAATGTCTGGGAGTAACATCAACTAGACGCAGAGGACAGCCAACGCCTCTGTGATATCATTAGCAGTCAGAGTACTGGCTAAAAATAGCCCACAGGTCTGTGTTGTTGTTGGCAACAGTGGGTCCAGTTTCACCTAAAAACTACCACCAGAAATAACTAGTATTACAGTGCCAACTGGGTATCGTCCAGAAGAGCAAGGTCTCTGCAGTTTCCACTGAGGTGCCTGTGAGCTTCTGTTTCCCCAGTAATGGGCCATTATCAAGTCCAAAGCAGCCCAAAACAAACACAGGCCTATGGCAGATAATGCCCTTCAGACGTCACTGCAGACGCACAGAGGGTGACATGCAGGAGACACGGGCGACCTAGGCAGAGAGGCTGCCAGGCAGCGTCTCTCTGCTCTGCCCTCGGAAAACAAACGGCATTGTTGTGCTAAAGCTGCACAAAAGAAAGCTTAGTGCAAGCTGAGTGGAGTTTGCTGGAAATGGATGCAGGGAAGGAATGAATGGTGGGGCAGAGAGCTGTAGAAAAAGATGTGTGCTTGTAGCTGAGACTGAGGGAGAGATAAGAGTTTGTGTGTGTGTGTGTTGGACGGAGAGAGAGAGAGTTCAGCTGGAGAGAGCAAGCTGTGCAGCTGTGTGTATGTTGCATTTGGTCGAATGCCAAAAATCTGCAGCCGGCGACAGGAACGCAATAAAACTTAAAGCTATTGTGAGCACTTTGCTTTTGCCTCACTCGCTCTCGCCTGTGAAAGCTACTATTCATGACGAAGGCAGGGAGATACCACACAATGGGTCTCCATCTCTGGCCCGACACTGCCCTGCCTATAAGGAACAATAAACAAACGCAGTCAGTCTTTCCAACCTCTCCACCACTGAGCTGGACTCCCTGCATGTACGTTAGCGCTGCAGCGAAGGTGGAATTGAGAAGGCCAAAGGTCTGTCGAGTAACTAGTTTGGCCATTTCCCAGCCCCTCCTCCTCCTCCTCCTCCCTGCTGGAGCAGAGATGTGTGAAACACCAGCGAGCATGGATGGAATAACAGATAAAGGCTCGGACGTCACGCAGTTCATTAGACGACAACATGAAGGTCATAAAGAGTTTGTTTTCCAAGCAAAGCGGAAATAGTATTAGTCAGAGGGTGACATAAATAGGGACAGGGTGTGTGTGTGCCTGTGCCTGTGCCTGTGCCTGTGCCTGTGCCTGTGGAAGACAAGGATTAAGTGTGTCTGCACATGTATGTGCCTGTACATGTGTGTGTCAGACGGTGAAATGTCTATTTTTAGAAGATATTTTCATGTGACCTCTATGACATTAAAATAAACATGCAATATTGTCTAAAACTAATAATGGCATGAATTAAACAGTTTATTGTCTATAATCGCACTATATATTTAATGTCACTTCTCCGAATGGATATACATAATGACAAAATTCAGGACCAACACAGCAACACTAAAGTGAAGAAAAAAAAACAATATTTGCAACAATGAACTCCGCTCTGAAAATCAGCAGTGCCCAACCCAGTCAGACAGGACAAAGGGATTAGCGATGGAAAAATGCAGGCTGCATGATTTCCTCTGTCAGGAGTGGGAGAGTGAGAGAGAGAGTGAGAGAGCTAGAGAGACAGAGACATAAAGAGACAGAGAGAGACCCAGTGGAACAAAGAGAGCCAAACAGAAAACAAAAAAGGCGCTCTACAGCATCAAAAAAAGTTTTATCAAATTTCACTTTTCATTCCACATAGTTTTGAAATTCCAAAGTGAGTTCACCTAAAACACTGGTTTGGGACGTCCACAGGAATGTCCAAACATTTGCAGAGGGGAACTAGGAAAATCCCCCCCCCCCGGTACTGTCGAGAGAGAAAGACAGGAAAGGAGACACAAAGCTGTGGAGCCCCTGTGAAGCTGTGTATCGGGCAAAAATAACTCTAAAAACATTTCTATAGAAACAGCAAAATATTGGGAACTACCTCACTAAGGGCGGTTAAATGTTTGCACATCAGTATATAATAAAGCTGAAAAAGAGTACACAAGAAATGGATTACTAAATCAACAGCTGATGTACTCATCTTGAATGAAATAATAATAATAACAATAATAAAAATGCTTTAGGGTTCCAGCTTTTCAAATATTTGAATATTTCTTTATCACATACAACGTTAACTGAAAAAACGTTTCACCTGTTTATCAGACAAAACAACCACTTTGATCATGTCACCTTGTGACCTGCAAGATGTAACTTATGTTAAACAATATTTTGACTAGGGTAAGAAGATATGGCCCTAATGTAATTTTATCATATTACAATAAATGTCAGATTGTTATTTCTTTTGAGTTTAAAGACAGATTTTTGCTTCTGTGTAAAGGTTGCAGACTTTTACTCTTCTTTATGAGCTGAAAACAACAAACATTTTACAAATCTGAGGTAGATCAGTTGTGTGTTCTACCTCCTCACTGTGCTAGCACAATGCAATATGTGTATATATATATATATATATATATATACCTTGTTATATTGATGAAAATGATATTGCGATAACTATTTTATATTTTTTTATCACCCAGACCTAACCCAGATTTATTGCTATATAATCATGAGTGCATGTAACTGAAAGCTGGAAGGGAAAGAACTATCAAGCACCTGCATCCACGTGTCAGAATGCTCCTTTCTCCTGTTGCATGGCACATTAGTCACTATTTTGCCACTGCATCATTAAATCAGTGGAAATCTGAGAGGATGTGCTGGGTATAGTGTGTCGCTCTCGGCTTGAAATGTATTTCTCTACAAACTGCCGATCCTTGACCTTGCAGGTCAGAGGTGAACAGGTCGATTAGGATAGGGTGAATATCATTTACTTCCTCCATCTCGGTATTTAACATAAATAACAGGGAAAAACAAAGAGATGCAGATAATAGGGGATCACAGAAAAGAGATGAAAGCCTTAACACCTTTCATTTAAGAAAGAGTTGGGGCTCATATAGTTTGAGAGTAAAAACTATACCACAGATAATCCATTGGTGAATTGAAAACAGCAAAACACGCCAGTATCTGGGACAGTCAGTAACTGACGGGTAGGACTGTACAACCTCTCAAAAGTCAATTCTTAAACAAAACACACAGTGAGAAGAGGTATTTCCGATGTGCCTGAACCTTGTTTCCGTGAACAGGATGTATGAGATAACTTTAGGTGTGATGACTGATGGGACACATGGACACATGGTCTCATGGTGTCTTTATCTCAACACTGTCTGACTATAGTTCAGCACCAACACGATCCACATTATCAGAGGGCAAGAAGGGACACTTCTGAACAAACAAGGACAGGAATGACAGGCACGTGGATAGTGGACAGATGATTGCATGTGACTGCTCAAGACAAGCTGCATAAGAGGTAATGACGCACACACACACACACACACACACACACAGACACACACACACACACACACACACACACACACACACACACGTACACACACACACACACACACACACACACACACACACACACTCACACTCACACTCACACTCACACTCACACTCTCCTAAAATACAGGAACCGGTTGAAGGGAAATGTCTCAGTGAGAAAACAAATAGTGCTGATGCTAAATTCCTCAAGTTATCATCAAAAATAAATAGTCACAATGCACGGTCATGATGATATTCTCCAGATGCAATTAGTAAAAGGGATGTAAGATCAGCTGATCAATTATATGTGGCAGCTTGAGATCATTCCTGCTTTCACAATGCCAAGATAAACAAAAATGTAGATATTGTTTTTTTGGTCCCTTTTGGATCTTTTATTTAAAATAAGTAGACCTACTTCAAACACTCAAATACTTTCTATGTTCAACTTAATTAGACAATCTTGATTAAATAAACATTCATTTAAATGCAACCTCTTGTTTCCATATGTTATTATTGAATTGTTGCATTTTAATCACGCTCAAAAAAAGCAACGAAACAATCAACATTATACAGTATGTCAGCGATCAGACACCCTACTCTATTAGTATCTGCAATAGTCAATGAAAAACCCATATCTGCAAAACAGTAAAACCATTATTCAAGTATGTTTATTTTACCCAATGACAGTAATCTCTGTACGTATTCATTGTGCTTCTGTTTCCAAGGTCAGCTGACTGGTTTTATGATTTCTTTATGACAGAGTTGAAGGCCTCAGTCAGTGTTAAGAGACGAGGTCAGAGCGAAAGGCCAGGTCCATAGTGTAAATCTATTTCTCAGTTTAAAATAACAGATCAGAAGTTTACTAAATAAGAGCAGGAAGGCAAATTAATTTCAGTAGTGATCAAACTTTCAAGCCCTCGTGTTTTTCCATTGTGGAAACCTAGCCCACCTCTCAGACAGCATATTGCAATCTTTGGAAATCTCCTTCTGAGAGTCACACACCGGGTTAACTAACTAAACAAGGTTTTTGTCAGTCTGGAAATTGTGTTTTGTCATTACAGGAAAAAGAAACACCCTTTAGTCAAAAGTACTTTTGGTTTTGCTTTTTAAACAGAGACAGGATTCTGAGAAGAGAGAAGGAGAGAGAGGGAGTCGTCATTGCCTTTATAGTATCATTTAAAAAATGTCTAGTTTCCTGCTGTATTTCTGAGAAATTGCACATCAGTAATAGTTACAGCCTTTAATTCATATCTACATTATGTAGATTTGGTCACTAAGGGTCTCTCAATCAAAACAATAACAAAAGTCTTGGTTTGATGACGTTGTGAAGCAGCGTGGCATCATGGGTGTTGTCTTCATCACCACTGTCGGTGAGAAACTCCCTGACGCAAATCATGTGCATGGATGAGGTCATGTGTTAAAGTTTGGTTCACGTTACGCAGAAAACAACAATGACTAATCAGGCTCCATTGCGAGTGCACTATACAAATAGTGGAAGGAAAAAACAGTCGACTTGCTAACTGGCTAACTGGCTAGCAGTGGGTTTTTCCTTCATTGTCCATCGCTGGGTTTGAACATTGTTGGAAAATTTACACAAGTCAACAACATATGTAACATAGGTCTAGTTGATTTAGAGATTTTATTAAAGAATTGTTACATATTATATTTTCAGGTACCTTGATTGTAGCTGCAAAACATTTAAGACAGTAAGACCTGAGACTAGACACATTGGCTAGCACAAAGCCAGATTGACTTACAAACTCCCCCTACCACAACACACAGAAACACACACGCGTTCACAGAGGGGTCTGAGTTACTATTAATCACAGGCCACATGAATGGCTGCCCCTCCCTCCAATCACCGCGACTCCGTTCATCTAACAGTTTCAAAGACATGTCGGGCAGAGGAAGAGGCTCACACTGTGGGTCACACTGCGGCCACTTCCTCTGCAGCCCACCCCGAATCCCCTTCAAAAGTGATGTCTGTCTCCTCCTCCTCCTCCTCCCTCCGTCTCCCTCCACTTCCTCTCTCTTCACGCTGTAACAAAGTCTCAGCGCAAGTGGGTCACTAGGTCCACCTCACTCAATCACGCAATCCTGCTTCTGTCCATCGTCTCAAACAAGTCGATACACAGAAAGCTGCTCAGGCAAAGTGGGTATTTCTGAACTGTGCCTCAAGGTACGAGAGTAGGAATTCTAAAGCAAAATGTTGCTGTTGGTTACACTGTGATACAATCTCCCCCCACCTCAAAATGAGCCAGTGTGAAAAGTCTGGAACTGCAGATTCTGCAACAGATTGCTCCGGTGGGAAGAAAAAATTATTGCACACACCAAGATAACTGTCTAGTTTTCAAATTCAAAGCTCGGGGAGAGGGAACACAGCCTGTTTGTTACAGTTCGGTGATGTAATTTCACAAGGAGCCACTGTACAAGAACCATTTCAGGACAAAATGTGAGTCCTTGTTCCACCGTGCACCAGAAAAGAGTGAGTAAATCATAGGCAAACAAAACCTCAGAGGGCTGTATAAGTGAATAGATTTCAAAGGGTATGAATAAGGCACCTGATTTCAGCAAAAGAGGAGACATGGAGAGGTTGGACGAGGGGACAGGCAGTGGTTGTGCGTCTCTCGGACACCTGCTTGTTTTGAACATAGCGAGGCCCCGGCCAAAAAAACTTTGGGGCCCGCAGACTTGAGGGCAACAAAAAGAGGAGCCGATCCGTCTCTGAAACACAGCACAGACACATGTTGATGCGCCGCCTTATGCTACAGGTGTCGAGTCCCGACTGGGCCTCAGTGTAGCAACCACAAATGGGCCTTTGTTTGAGATGCCAGCAAAGTTCCCCAAAGACTCATAAAGGGCTCTAAAGAAATTAAAGAATCCATCAAAGTGACACTGTTCACCCCCCCCCCTCCCCCCGACACTCACTCTCTCACACACACACACACACACACACACACACACACACACACACACACACACACACACACACACACACACACACACACACACACACACACACACACACACACACACACACACACACACACACAGCTGAATTTACATGTTCGTTCCACTCTGAGTGTTATCAATGATTCATTTATCCTTCATAATGCTGCTGCTGCTGCTGCATCCTCCACTTAGTTTAACAGTATCACAACTGCCAACGTGTATAACACAATACGCCTGACAGGTAGTCGTAACCTATTCTTCCTTAGACCTACCTGTCTGGCAGGAAGCGGCTGGGGCCGGCTGGACTCTTTTCTCCCCCTCTGAGAGGGTATGACCATATTTGGGCTATGGCCTTATGAAATACTCTGTATGTCAGAGGAAATAATCGTGCTGTAATAGAGGAGAGTTTGTGCAAAAGGTGTGTCTTCCTGTGAGTGGGAGTTCTTTAAACCACTGGTGCCAGCCCGACTAGAGAGGACTGGATTCTCAAAACGAACTTTACCCCTATAGGAAATGCAACCTCATGTGCAATCATTCCCTTTCATAGAAAATGGTACATACGTTTAATTTATACTTGCACACAGTAAAAGTCAACACACAGAAAGGATTGTATCAGGAAATCAATGGGGAGGTCATTAGATTGGATTCATTATATCAATGTGTTAATATATCTGCCAATCACCATCATCTAAAGTTTTGCAAACATAGTTTTAGCTTGAATCATTATACAGGCCCAATTCTATCTAGCTTTCTATAGCAGCTTCTTAGGGCTAATCAATTATTTTATATCTTTTTAGTTTTGCTCCTAGTGTCCAGGGTTTACCCCACCTCTCCCCCAGTTGCTGCTGGAATTGGCTTCCCCCCCCCCAATAACCCTTAAAGGATAAGTGGTAAAGCTAATGCACAAAGGGATTTCTGTACTCAGATATTACAAAGTTTTATCTTAATTCATAATCTTTATAAAGCAAACATATAAAACAAACGGTAGATCTTTGTTTGTTAACGATACCTCCCTAATATTAGTTACTATCAAGTCCTTCCAGTAAATAATCCAGACAGTAGGGATGCACAAACACAAACACACACACACACACATACACTATCTGAGCTGTCTGACAGAACAAATAACAGAAAATGGACTCGAGTTACAGGTGCAACAGACTGTGTTTAACACGCTCTCTCTCCCTGCAGGTAAATGCCTCATTCATACTCACACATGTTCCGTCTCACTCATGGGAACAAATAGAAACGGAAAACTTTAATTGACAAGTTTAATAAAAGCCTTCGTGGTGTTTGGACCACCTGGCAGTGCCAACGTGCCAGATGGTGTCCACGTGTGTGTGTGAGAGTGGAAACCAGGAAAAAGCCTTGAATTGCCATCATGGGGGTAAAAGGGACGCACAGGAAAGTTTGCATCAAATGGGACTTGGTCAGATTTAAAACTTTCGCTGATGTTACAGATCTGCCTCAGAGCACCTCTGACACACTTTTGTGTCTGTTACAGAAGAGTCGTTCAACATTCAGGCAGCAGCCAGCAAATAGAGGGAAGCAGAAAGCAGTCAGAGAGCACCACCATGTGGCAGAAAGTAGGAACTGTAGATCTGTGGATGGGGATTACTACAGCTAATATAAAGGAAGCCTGAAAGTAAAGTGCAATGTTCTCAGAGTTCACCATGACAGCCATAAATCTAACAGTAATGAACTTACATAAGTACATTAGATTTACATTAGTAGGCCATTTTGCTTTGATTGACTTAAAATTGTTAAAAAGGTATTTTTCTGCTCAACTATATAAACCAAATATGTAAACGCCATGATAATTTATCACCTGAGCAGCTAAGTTAAACAGAGTTTTTACAGCAGCAAGTAAGAAACGTATCCTCCTGTTGATCACTCTTTTTGCAGTTTCCCCCTTTTTTTTCCCATTGCAATAATTCATGTAAGTCAATGGTAAGAAATCTTTCTTTCAAATCCTGGTTTACAGCGTGTGTCAGCTCCCCATTTCCCTTGAGCCAAGAGTCAAGCTGAACAGCAGGTGGATGACAGGGAGACGTCCCTGCATGTGACAGGCTGAAGATAACAATGGGCCTAAAAATAGATTTTCTATGTAACCTCTGATCTATAAATAACCTTTTCTCTTCGAACCTCTACACATTATTCACATTATTCTCCTGTGTGTCCTGAGCTGTGACGCACATAAACATTTGAAGCTCAACTGAAGCATATTTTCGGATTAAGTAATAAACAAAGACATAAAGGTCAATTATGTCATATTTTTCACAATAAAATCCACATAGATAATTGAAAAGTCCGTTGCATACTCTTAAATAGGGCTGCAAATTACAATTATTTTCATTATAAAAAAGAAAATTCATCAAGCAATTCATTATTTCAACTAGATGCTGAACAATATCACAGTGGTCAAGGTAATGTCTTTAAAATGGCTGTTATGTCTGATCAATTAAGACACAGGCGTTTATTTCTCAGCAGACATGTGAAGAATGAAAGTGGGGAAAGCAGAGAGAAGAATAAAATGAGATGATGGCTGAATTCCATTTAGCTGCTTCAGTTTCAAGGTCATGATGTTGTGCATGCTGCCTCAATGTCACAGGGCACTTCAAAAGAACTCAGACATTGTTTTTATTTTATAAAGTGTATATAAATTTATAACATATTTTTTGTGCGAAAGGATTTGAAAGAAAAACATGTTGCTCTTCACATAATAGATCACTCCTGTATTTCTCCTGGATTGAAACAATAATTGAATCAATCAATTCACTATCGAAAATGAAAATTAGTTATATTTTCAGTTTTCAGAACTAAAAAAAGGGATTGTTTTACTGTTTCAACACAATAATGATTTAAAATGGATCAATTAAAAATCTTTGGTTTGGATCAAAGATTGTGGACTTGTTTTTGAGAAAAATATATGGGAAATCCTTTGTAAATTTTGTTATGTAACATTATTAAACAGAAACATTTATAATCAAATAAAGTCAAATTTGCTATAAATCCGAACAGATGTGTCATTTATACCTAGGAGAAGTAACTGAGATTCAAAATCCGTTATTTAGGTGAATAACTGATGACACCCTCATTGATTCCTGTATCTATCTGTTTCACTTGTTGATAAGCCTGATTCCAAACTTCTGAATGTTCGGTTAATTTTAGTTCATAGGATGAAACTACAATTCAGAGTATGATAATGTGCCAAAAACAGTCCCTTAACTTTTCCCCATGAAGTTCTGCAAGAATACTGATGATCGGTCAACTTCTCAGATCAGTCACCAACCTTGGAGATGAGAGGGAGGGTTTCAGATCCAACCTTGGAGCAGTGTCTTTGTGGACTACAACCTTGGACTTGGTTTATACTCTAAATAGACCTATCTTATCTGCGTCCTGCTCTGTGTCCAAGGGAAGTGAAGTATTAACAGCCCTGTACTGACTCTAAACGGAGGCCTCCTCAACAATCAGGATAAGAAATTTGTATTAGGTCTGAAACGCCTTTTTATGTGTTTACAAAACATCCTGCAGAATAGTGTTACTTTGTTGATGATTTTGAGATTGAAATGTCAAAGGAGCTTTAAGATGAGCTGTTGGTTGTATTAAGGAAGTTCTGGTATAATTAGGCATCCCACCCTTTCTCCTCCCACGTGGAAACTCGTTGTTTTGGAGGAGACTCAAGTTCTACCTTTCATCCCGTCAACCGTCGCCTCCGCTCAGTCGGATAAACAAGACTATAGAATACACTTTGTGTCATGTCTAGTTTTCCTGTGACATGTCTGACCCAGACATCACAGGAAGACATTCAGTGCAAAGCCAGCGGAGACAAACTAGATTGTGACGATGAATCAGACTCAGCATCTTTCTTACCTATTTGAGGTCGTTGCTATGATAACGCTTCCTGTTTGGCTTGGTGAATGTGTACATGAGATGTTGATGTGACCTGATAAGTACATGAGCAGCAGCAGAACCTTCTTCCTAAGCAGTGAAAAATCTAAAAAGGATCCAGTAACGTTTGGTATTTCATGAAAGCCAGTAATTCTTCTGCCAAACCAACAGATGGGTGTGACTGCGTATCCGCAATGTCACCACCACTCGTCTCACTACATCTGCTCCTGGGCAGGGTGGAGTTCAAGCAAACCAGCCACTGTAGCCCTTGTGACTACAGACACACACAAACACACACACATACACACACACCACAAACACTAACTAGGGCAACCCCTTCAGGGCTATATCTTCACATACCTCTGAATTGTCATTTCTGAAGAGAAAGGTATAAATGGAAAATGTCTTGTTACAATATTTTCTATTGTAAAAGCAAACAGTCAAACTTTTTAGGCACATAACCAGGGCTGGGATTAGATCTCCTTCACTGACCGAGAATAATAGAATATTTTCTAGTGCTCTGTTGATGCAGGAAATATGCATTATTATTATGAATAAATATATAATAGTCTGAGAATGTCTGTACATTGTCTTAAGAAAAAACTCTATTGTTAGACTGTGAATGAATAGAATAGCTAGTACAAAGAAAACTCTGTATAATAAAAAATAGATCTTAATAATTGATTGCCAGCAATAGACCAATAGGGTGAATCCAGGTAATCTGGGACCTTTTGTAATGAGGGACACCTAAGCTGCAGTCTCTTTGTTTCCTGTTATAACTAAATCTAGTCAACAGGACTTTAAGTATAGGTTTAGGATGGATGTCGCGTGACTGAAATCACATGACTTCATGGGGGTGATGTCACAGATAGGGGCAGGGCAAGTCAATCAGAAGCTGACCCTCGGGATTGCACGACAAGGTTGATGACATAAGAATCTGACAAGATAAAGTTAAGGATATAAATCTGTCATATATATGATGATGTTTCTAATTGTTAGCAAAAATGTGTTGTAGGTTTTTGTCCCACATTATCAAATATGATTTTAAAAATCATATACAAATATAAAAATACTCTATCAGTGCCCAAAGTTACATTTTCAAATAGGTAATTTTATCTGAGCAACAGTCCTAAATGTTTTCAGTTCTCTCTTTGTCAAACAAAAGCATTTAACAATCACATTTGAGAAACTGGCACTGATGCATTTCTTTTTCAGAATAGATTTTTGGAATACTCTTAATAACAAATAAGGTCCCCTCTGAAATCCCAGCCAATTTGATCCTCTGATACCATATGTTCCTGGTCACAACCTGAGGTGGTCCTCCATGGATTTGCTTGCAGTTCCACAAACTAAACCCATGTTGTCCGGGACATTTCTGTTAGTCTGTCCATTCTATGGAACAAACAGCCTGAAGAGATCTGACCGGCTGACTCCTTAACCAATTTTAAATTACTCACATAGTTTTATAAATGTGACTTTGGATATAAAAAATCCATTGCTTTTATTATTTCGTCTTGTACATCATTTTGTTTTGATAGGTGCTTTATGAACAAAGCTTAAAATTATACTATTATTAATTGAAAAATAGCTGTAACATAACTAAATCTACGTTATTGATTATTTTTCATTGATCAATTGGTGTATTTAGCAACTTATTGTTTCAAACCAATTTAAATCTAAAAACAACAGACAGCTCTCTCTCTCTCAAGGATTCAAACAACAATTATCGTTGTTGTTATTGTTATCATCATCATCATTATTAACTGTTGCTACTATCATTAATAACATCTTTACATCTATAAATATCTTTGTTTTCATCATAATAACTTATGTGTCAGCGCTGAAACATGATGGTTACACAACTGTTCCTGCTCTCCACTCACAAGATGAGGTAATAAATGTAAGAGTGGGAGTATACTCTTAGAAGAGCTGAAAACATGTACTTAAGAACATGTACTTTTAGCATCATGTACTCAAATCTTAGTATGTGTGTGTGTGCGTGAGTGTGTGTGTGTGCAACATAAATAAAATGTTTGAGTCCCTCAGCCCATTCAGGAAGCAGTAACATCACTGAGAAGACGCTTTGGCCAATACTCACAGGCACGAACACACACCAACTCCTACCTCAACAAACTGTGTGCACTGAAAGACCTGCAAGTAAATCCACAGAAAGCCCCAAAAGGAAATGGCTCCTGGCTGATGGGAGGCTCAGACAGTGGCCACCCTCAAGTCGTCCTCCTGCGAAAACCTGAATGTCTGAAAACAAAACTTGTAGTCAGAGCTGCCGATCGAGTTGGCCTGCATTCTGTGAGTGAGGAGATGCTTCCAGAGCCGCCTGTTAGCAGATAAAGATACTGTACAGCATTGGCTACAGCTGCCTGTGCCACTTCCCCACATGATCCCAACAGTTTGTCCATTGTTCCTCAAGTTAAACTCATATAGCTGAAGCAGAGGAAGATTCAAATCAGTCCGTAAGCTGCACAGGGACTTTCCCAAACATTTTCTTTTTATCTAATCCTGGGCTGGGACATTGTTCCCAGCCCGACCACCTAACTCCCTCCTCCTGGTATCATCAATTTACATGCGTTACACGTCACGTTAAATCCTGCCAGCAATCTGGGTTAACTTACTCACACAACTACAAATGCAGGCCATGGTATCCAGGCTGGGAATGAGAGTTAAAAATCTGTCAGAGTTCACATTCTCACCTCGACGTTAACTCAAATCTTAATAATCTGAGGAGCTGTGATCTGTCGGTCTAAATGAAATAGTGACGAAGTTGAAAATTCTGGATTGGTGTTCGTTCAACTAAATTTCACAGTGGAGCTTAATTTCCAGACAGTATGAGATGACTGCTCATGATCGCCTTCATCATCCTTCAGTGAAACCAGTTTATGTAGGTTATGAAACACACATTCCTGTCTGTGAGCACCAATAGGTGCTTTCATAACAGAAGACACACACAGATTTTATTGCCTGTTTTCCTGTCTTTACATTATGAGTAGATATGTTTCGATGCCAATATCAACAACGTTGATGACCCTGATACTGCCAAAAGGCTGGGTCGGGCTTCAGCATGTATGTGAAACTATGAACCGATCCGATACAATGTCCTTCAAGTATGATAGTTTCACACAGATAAACCTGTGTAATGTACTGCCACTGGTCAGTACTAGTTTAAGAGCGACGGACAGGATGTTATATTCTGCACTGAACAGTGAGTGTCAGCCAGAGCTAAATAAATGTAAGCAATTTGGCAAACTTACTCATTGGAAAATCCCACAATTGAAATAGCGACGTGTACCGTATGCAAGACGTCAGTTTCCAGAAATTGTGGCTGCACTTTAACAGCTTTCAAAGGAGTAACTGTTGTGTATTCCTAGATTTTATGACCGTAAAACTAGATGTTAAAAGACATTCAATAGTATTCATTCGCAGTATGTTAGTGTTGAAAATCAATGATAACAATAATAGCGTAAATAATGGGTTAGTAGCATACAACTGTTCAAATACTTTATACAAGTTGTTATTTTGTTTAATGCACTTGTATCAGATCGGCACTTGATTTCATGCGATAGACAAAGTATCAGAATCGGTATCTGGAAGGTAAAATGCTATGGGAATATCTCCAGTTGTGAGGCACTCGATCATCGGGTCGCATATTTGAATAATTTCCCATGTTTGGGATCAATAAACTTATTTTATCTATTTATATATATACCACACTAAACCAAACCCTGTCACCAGCGTAGAGGCAGGAAGTGTGTGAGCTCCTCAGCGTCCAGTGTGCAGTGATGGGCGTTGAGAGGAGGCTTTGATGGCAGTGAATTGGGTACTAATGAGTTGGCCTTATCAATGGCCAGTCTGTATTCTGTCCTTCTTAATGGCCGGGGAGGGGGGGACATCAACAGGACTGTCAATGCTCCATGTAAACATCTCGGCCACTTCCCTGTGTGGGCCCTCCACTTCAACCATCCCACTGGGCTCCATAATCTAATTGGGAGGACACCAGCAAATGTTCCCAAGCTCTCATCCATGTCATAATGGACTAATGTCAAGGCGGTGGCCGTTCTAGAGATCTATATAAGTGCTCTTCTGTTCTGGAATAACTAGAGATTTCTATAAAAGTGCTCTTCTGTTCTGGAATAACTAGAGATGTCTATAAAAGTGTCCATCTGTTATGGAATACCAAGAGATCTATAAAAGTGCTCTTCTGTTCTGGAATGATCTATGTGCTCTCCAAAATAGGTCATAATGTGACAAACACAGTAGGTGGGGCTTGTGGGTAATAATGAGGGCAGAAGACCCAGACAGCAGCACTCACCTGTTGAATACCATGTATGTGTGTTTTGTGTGTGTGTGTGTGTGTGTGTGTGTGTGTGTGTGTGTGTGTGTGTGTGTGTATGTGTACATTAGCAGCGACAGTGAATCTCTGTGACTGAGACCAGCTGTTGCTCCAGGTTGCTGCTCGCTGCTGTTGTGACAGTGTACCGACACATGGAGGTCTTACCTGGCCGGGAAACGTGCACTCAGGTGTCGCCTTGTCTCCTTCCACCAAAGCCAACACTCTCTCCGTCCACAGACAGGGAGGAGAGCCCCTTCTTTCTTTCTCTTTCTCTCCCTCTGCTCTGCTCCGTCGCTCCCGGCGCAATGCCACAACTCCAGCCGTGTGTTGACACCACAGACCGGGCAGAGCGGGCTCTACATGGACGCTGCTGACGACGTCTGGGCTGCCGGAGTCGCGCCGCTCTCGCTTTCCGCTGACGGGCGAAGTAAATGTTTAACTATGGTTGACTTTTTTTTATTCTTCCGCTCTCCTCTTTCTCTTCCTCTTCTTCTTCTCCTCGTCTTCTCTCTCCTCCTCCACTTGAACGCTCCGTGACGAGAACAGCCGAATGGTCGGGAGGAGAGAGGCGGAACCAGCCGATGTTCACCAGCGTCAAGCGTCAAAAGGCTGACCACACAACTTCAAGACTTTTCACAATAAAACTCTTTTAAACAAAACATTGCCTATCTCTGTGAAGCCCAGGTTTATAAGAGTGAAAAGTAAAAGTATCAATGACCAAGCAGGATAATTCAATTAAAGGCATCAGATCTTTCTCAGAGTATAAGAGAGAAAGATCATGGAGGCTTTACATTAGTTAATTTATAATTAGTGTTATGTGCTCCTCTAAAGGCTGAGAACATTTAAACAGTCTTTGGTCAGACTTTATTTTATATATTATTAAAAAGTTGCAGCAGTGGGAGTTAGGTTCATATGCCTGAGACAGAAATTTGCAGGATTATCATTTCTCTCTTAGATATACAACAAATCCACCTTCCTTCTAATAAACACTAGTAACAATAGATTAAAATTGATTTATATACGTTATATATTTGTTGACAGCCTTATGAATTCAAATGTAAGGCAGTCATCAAAATAAAATATAACACAAGAAACAACTTCCTGTTGCGTAGAAGTCTGTCTAACTTGACTGAGATAAGATAGAAAGGTTGTTCTGTGATCAGCCTGACAGAGGCGCAGTCTCCCTGCAAGCTGTATATTTATCCCTCAAAGCTTAGTCTACAAAATACATTTAATTAAACTTGTCAAGGTTCTACTGTGTACACTCTTTATACAGTCATCAGTATAGTATAAGAAACAGTAATTTAGTTACTGAAAAGTACAAAAGTTATTTTCCATTTCCATCGTAAAAACATTATTTCAGTTTCTGATGAATAAGACAAAAGATAAGAACTTGTATATAAACAGTTGCTGGGGAAAACAGTACAACACAAAATCGGTTTAGGTAAAAGTTTTTTATTTAAATTAGCATAGAAAGCAAAATAAAACTAACCATGTGTAATAAGACAACTTCAAAAACATTGATAGAGCTTGATGCATACATTAGTGAAGATGGAAAATAAGCACTTTATAAAAAATAGATATCTACATTGTAACATAGTGACCGTACAGTATGCATGTCCCTAAGAAGCCATGTTGTCTGTACATTTCCCCCAATGATAAAAAAAAAACACTCCACCAAATGAAAGACTAAGATTGACAGCAGTACTCAACATGATCTAATTTCTATGGAAATGTGAGGGGCTCTAAATGCCTCGACTGAGAATACAACAGGTAATAAAGCAAACTCAAACTGAGCGGCTGTATGGTATCCTCAGACGTTTTGCTGTCCGTCTTGGTCAGACGCTTGGGTCCTCACAAACCACTCAGTGTAACCACACCACCTGAAAACAGGAGGAGCGCGGCTGCTGTGAAATGCAGTTTCTGACCACTCTTCACTCTCAAATTTCTCCATGAAGCAACTTTTCAGTACCTGACATTGTGTCAAAAGCATTGTGCAACATTTACAAATACAATATAGTTTACATAAAGTATGAAATGTAAGAAAATTCCACCATGAAAAGGGCTGATAGGAGTGTTGGTAATATTCATCTTTTGGAGATACAATAGGGAGTATGGGAACAGGGTGCTACATGATAAGACGTACACCTGAGGGTTTGGTATAGGGAGGGGGGGCGGCTGATGTGGGAACGCTGGGTACATGCAAGGTGGAACTGCCGTTTTAGTTCCAGGCAATGTAAAGAGAAAAGACCCTTTGATTAAATATGAACATATCAAAAGGGAGGGGATCAGTGGAGCAGTAGGTAAAAGAGGGGCGTCTCTAGAACAGTAGGAAGTTTATTCCTGGGCCTCTTTGCCAGTCATCCTGTAGATCTCAGTGGGACCTTCCACATGGGTGATGGTAGTGGTCAGCTGGATGTCTTCACCACTGTTTGCTCCAGCATCTCCTGCACATCGTCAACATCATTAATACTATTTTGTGACTTTAAAACACTTTAATAACCCACCGCTGTTTCCATCTATGGCCCTGTTCAGATCTGGAATTAATATCTGTCCTGAATGTGTCTCCTGTGACTCGTGGCCGGTTCTCACTTGTCAATTGTGTTTGAGGAGATCAAATTATATAGTTTTTACCCAATTTGAGTTTAAAGACAAGTCTGATGACTGTTTGTGTGCGTCGGTGCAAGTGAGAGATAAAAGGAGAGAAAGACCGCGAGCAGGGTCAGTGGGGACTGAATGAGTGAATACACGCAGCTTTGAGGAAAGTTTTGCCAATTTAAGAAAAATTCACTCATCACGTGGTAATCAGTGTTGATATTGTGGCTGCTGTAGCAGGACTTGAGCTGAGTCCACAGCTCTTATTATGTGGCACAGGACACATTTACATTCACACATCGAAACGAGTGTGGCCAGATGTGTCCTAGACCACCTCTGAATGTGGCCTGAGTGATCAGATCTCAGAATGCAGTGACGCATTTGGGTGCATTTCATCAACATAAAAACTTTCAGCATGTTTGAACCAGAAGTGAAACTCAAGATCTGAAAGTAAATCAACACAGAGAGACTGAAACTTGGAGGAAGGAACCCCTCCCAATGAGACTGTTGACATACGCCAAGGAAAGCCTCTAAAACTTCAACTCCTCTTTTTCTCCCCCTTGTCACTGACGTCAGGAGATGGATGGTTTTCATTACTCCCCTGCTCTCCGCCCCACCCCCTCTCCTGCCTCTTCCCCTCCTTTTCGTCTGGCCGAAAGCCTGGTGTCCATTAGAATCACCCTCTCAGGCCAAAGAGACCCTTCTTTCCCTTGGGAATCCTTCTCAATTCCACCCCCTCCTCCCACCAATAACCAACTTTAGATGAATAGGCAGCTTTAAAGCAGAGGACAGATGACGTGAGAATGACGGCGAGAGCCAATAAGAGAATACAGAAATTCAAACAATCTCATGACTTAAGTCAACACAACGAGAAGATCAAATATTTAGTTTTGTAAGAGTGACGAAAGCCGTTTTCACTAATGAGGATAATTTGATGTTTCCTCCTGATCTACTATAAATAAACAGAAAATGGTAGGTCAAAGCAAATGTATAGTTACCAGTGATGCACTGACCACTTGAATTATCGTCTCCATAGCGTTTGTGTGACGGCGCGTAGAGGAACATGATTCCGAACACGTACAGGTTCCACATGCCGTAGATACCAGTGAAGAAGGCGCTGTTCACCTGCACCGTGCGCTCTCCCCATTGCCAGTGACCCTCATTCACCTGGATAAGTGACAAATTAACGCTTTTAATAACAGTCATTTCCTTTCTAACTGGTACTAAACGATGAGGTCAAAACATCAAATTGCATCACTTTATCATCGAGACTCACCTGACTGATGATGAAGAAGATGACCGTCATGGCAGCACAGAATAGAGTGACCAACATCAGGAACTTGAACCTGAAAATCAGACCCTGAAGAACAATAAAGAGGAGTTAAAAAACATAATACACAGAGCAGAGCAACCTCCTTGCATTTTCATTACATATTATTTTGTTTGAGTAATGATTTATAGATACGAGGATCAAACACAAGAAACAGATGAAAGCACACCTCATAATGCAAGCGTCTTGCCTTGGACATCGCAGGCAGGGATGTCCTCTTGCCACTGATATTGCGGAAGACTTGAAAAACCATGAAGCAAAGGAAGAGGAAGTAGAGACACGCACAGATTCCTGCCACGATTATAAATGCCATCTGAGACAACACCAGTTAAGGAACCACTTAATGCACCAGAATGTGATATAACTGACAGTATATATTGTAAACTCAAGTACTGATAAATAGAAAGTATCACAGATATAAAAGGTTTCACTAATATAGATTTAGAAAACAAGCTTTATAGCTGCTTTTATAAAGTTTCATCCATGACTATAAATCTGGGTCTCGTTTATAAACCCTTGGCACTCTTGGATGCAGGAGGAGGCAGAGCAGAAACGTATAAAGTTTTGATGACCCTGGCTATGAGCACTGTACCAAATGTCTTAGTCAAAGCGCAGAGGCAGGAACACAAGGATGCTTTTTCTTTTTCAGGAGTCTCAGAAAGAAAGAAGGAGAAAGGGGAGCAAAGACTGGGAAAAGAGGTAGGCTTGTTTTTTTGTTTTTTTTAAACGTGTGCTGAGGACTCTCGCTACGTTCAGCTCGGCAAGCAAGGCAAACGGTTTCACAAACAGGAACAGATCATCCCGAGACCCTGGGCGATACTTTCACATATGGCATTACTGAATTATTTCTCATCGTATCAGTCTGCAGTTCAGTTTTCCAGTTTGTGCTGAAGTGAAGCCAGAGCATTGAGGCTTGAACAAACCGAGATTTAAGAGGACGACAAAAAAACGAAAAGTCTTTGTGAACTGGCTGCTAAATTACATATCTTCTTAATTCACCTTTGAAGAGAGCTTTCTTTATTACTGTTGTCACATATTATTTAAAAAGGATACAGCTAGCTCTGTTCCTACATCCGACGCCCAGATGCTGTAGAAAGGGTTGGTCAGCTGGACACCTCTGACAAAACAAAACAGTATATTTAAGTTTCAGACTGACATTTGTCGCAAATAACAATTATGCATGACATTAACAAAAATACATTTAAAAGTCGGTTGTTGTACGAGGAGAAGAATCCTGATCTCACCTCTCACACATGTCAAAGATGAAAAGACAGAGGGAGCCAAAGACGATGGGTCCGACCTGTTTCCAGTACACTGAGAAACGATTCCTCTCTGTTTGGTCCTAATAGAAAAAGACAAAACAGACAAATATTAATGTAAGTAATATAATGTTTTGTAAAACAAAAACAAAAATGTACTGTACATCAGTATAGCAATATATAATAAAATAAGTTTTAATATCGGCAAACAAAAGTGGTTCTCTCCTTTGTTTCTCTAATAACTTGTTTCCCCACATAACTAAGAAAAGGGGAAGGTAAATAAAGTTTACGGTACAGTCTTGGTTTACAACTGAAAAAATAGTTGATCTACCTTATTTCAGCCCCATGAACAAGTCCTCAAACATGCTAAACATCGAAAAGGTGCCAGGTACTATACCATGAGGTGCTCCCCACAGAAGATGATCCAGAAGGAGAGCAGCATGGAGTAGAAGATACCCTGTCTAATGTCTCCAAAAAGCAGCATCCATGTCCAGTTGAAGCCGACAGAAAACCACTCCACTGGGATGTTAATAAACGTCATTGAGATGCCCAGCGCCAAGATTACCCTAAAATGGAGCAAAAACTGTCTTAGAGCTATAATCAATCAGCATCTTTACCAACAACAGATGGATGGGGAATACAATTTTCTGGTGTTTAAATATACATGTTCCCACATTTGTCCCATTTTAGAGTGAATATCCCGAGTAGCATAATTACTGTAGCATCAGTAGATACACCGGTATATTCAAGAATGATTATTGGATGAGATAAAACAAGTTACAGCCCCAGTGGAAGCAGTCCTCTCGCACTTCATTCAATGCAGTCAATGTTAGGAGCAGTTTAACTGAAAACTTTACAACAGAATTTCTATCAAAGCTTTGCACAGACACAATCAATCTTTTACAGCAAGCTTACGTCAACAATGGCTGGAGAAGGCTCATTAGATCTCGGGACGTTATTGATTAAATTATGCATTCAGCTACAAGCACGGCGTGTCCCCACTGACCAAACCAACTCTAAACAATTCAATACAGTCCTAAGTAGTTTCATTATTATACAAATCCTCCCTCAACCATGAAACCTAGACATTTAGAGATAAATAAGGGATGAATGAGTAAAGAACAATCAGTAAGCAGAGAAACAGAATAAAGCTAATCTTCAAAGCGTCTGCTGCAGGTTCCTGCATGCCACCAGTTGATGAAAGGATGGTCGTAAATAGTCAGATGAGAGGGCAAAACAGGGCTACAATGTGTGTGTGTGTGCGAGAGAGAGAAAAGAAAACAAGATGCTGCAGGTAAAGGTGACCTTTTAAACATGAGGGTACAAAACTGTTTAGGCAAAGGCTGTGGGTGAACAGAGTGAAACCACATTTCAGTGGTATGTGTGGAATGTGCCCTGAACTCTACCAACACAGACAGAACTAAGGCTGGGATCTCACTGTGCCATTGTATGTTCAGGAAAATAAGACAAAAGACTCCATATGAAAATCTCAGGAATTATAGTGGTAAAGATGCTAAATGGAAGGATTGCACATTTCGGATGTGACAGTAGTAAATGCACAGGGAACTAAAAGCATTGATTCAGTCTGAATTCCAGTTGAATTCAGACTCAGCCCCGGAGTTGTGTATTCTAACTCACAGGCACAAACAGCTAAACTGAGCACTGATTAATGTTATTACTTCCATGTTTACAACCCTGACACCTCTGTGGACAAGCATGACAGGAAACTCTGGTAAAGCTTTTACAACATGAAAAAATCATCCACTGTCCACATATAGGGTACCAACCAGTCGCAGGTCCTAAGAGCCTGCTGGTCATTAGGGAATAAGAGCCTAGAGCTGGAAAAGAGGGAGGGAGGGAGACACTGGCTGTCTGTGCATGTGGTATGTGTATGGGGTGTCTTGGTAGCTGGAGAGTGAAGAACTGAATGTGTTTGTGCAGCATGTGTCAGTTGAGTGCTAGCTTGCAGATTTTGTACGTGTTTCACGCTTCGCCAAGCCAGGCACTTCCTGTGGCGCAGAATGCTGCCTCGTACTGATCTGTCTTCCCAGCACGACAGGGGGTTAGAAAAATACTGGGCTCTGAGCATCCCTTCAACTTTCCACCACACAGCATCCAAGCTATCTGCATTAGGCAGATCAACCTGTATTTGATGCTCTTAACCTTAAGGAATACATTTTCAACATTTGTTTGGGAATTAGTACAAATACAATCATATTCTAAATATGAAAACAGTGATAAAGAATGTCTTGTTCCCTGGAGGTAAATCTGAAAGGCAGCAGCTCTTTTTCCTGCTCATTCCCCCAGAAACCATGTACCCAGTGTCCCATTTATATTTTTGACAGAATTTTCTGTGCACCACGGATAGTCATAAATAACATTCCTCTAAAGACGCTAGATGAGCACCACCCTCTGATCTCAGTGACCTTAAGAGTTAGCATGACCTACTTGCACGTTTTATCCATTGTTAATATGCGCCTTCACCCAGCAGACACGCCGAAGAAGAGTGTAACTGTCTGCAGGCTGTGGTCGTGCAAATAAGTATAATTTGACTTTAATTACCACTGAACACAAATCAAGTTAAATTAAGTTTTACTTATAACCATTGGTCATTAGTGGACTATAAATTGAAGTAGGGTGGCAAAAATATCATAATAAGAATTATTCTTATCACAATGCAGCAGTGTACTCAAAATACCAGTGACATGCTAATCAGAGCAAACAGCCTTACTTCTCCAGCAGCACAGGGGGTCTGCTCATGAGGGTGATGCGTCTCCAGTACCAGATCATTATGATTAAAATGCTGGGTGTGAGGAACGTCTTCATGGCAAACCAAACTTTTGTGAAGCCTCCATTCTGGTGGATGCTCTTGAGGGGGAGGGGAGACAAACAAGGTAAGCGTCAACCATCTGATTTGTGTATCTTGTATTTAACGCCAAACCCTATTAAGGCTTAATTTGTGACTGCTGAAAACCTGGATTGTGTGGATTAACATTACACAATAATGCTTCAAATACAGTCATAATGAAAACTCACAACAAGACGAATGTCCTTGATTTCTCCGATCCCCACGTTGACCTTCTTCCGCTCGTTGACAGGCAAGCGGATGTTGAGAAGATAGTACTTATGGGCCACATTACCCACCTCCATGAAAGGCAGTAGGTCACACTCATAGTAGCGTCCCTCGTTCTCAAAGTTCTGGAAAATACACAGCAAAACATCTGGTTTGGCAAAACAGCTTCTGCTTTAAATGGCTTTAATAATATCCAGACCACAGCTCCCATCATTAAAATGTCAATAAAATGTGCTGAATAATATTAAGCAACATCGATCGCGAATATTATCTAAAATAATCTTTTGGTATTTAGCAATATATAAAAGTTGAAATAGAGAATGTAATTTCCTTACCTTGGGAGTGGTGAAGTTGCAGCTAAGTTTCCTCTCTTCAAAAGAGTGTGCCATCTCTGTCCACTCACTGACTGTGTCGTCTCTGTAGGCCAGTCCCACGTCAATGGTGACCAGTGCTCCATTCTCTGGAAACAAGAATTTATTGAGTGATTTCAGACTCAGATAAATTATAAAATTTGGTCAATAGATAGTTGTGTAACAAGTTTAACTTGTGTTCATAAATCATTCAACGCGCATATTGTGTCATTGAAGATATAAGATGGAAAAATGCTTTGAGTAACATTCTCATTCATGTGCATTTTGATGTGTTATACATGAAGGCCCAGCCCTGCTGCTTGTTATTATACCAGTGACAGGATAAAATTAAGTCCTGACGACAGGCAGCCATGGCCTTTTTAACTGCGAGACCGGCTAAGATAATTGCTACCACTCACATGGAGACATTCAGTGCAAATGTGTTCAGTTCATTTTCAGGTGTCCTCCAAAGAAGAACAATAAAAAGAAGAGGATGATATTTATCTGGTTTAAACAACTAACAGTCTGAGTTGCACGGCTGCTGCTCTAAGTTTTGTCTGTTCTTAGGTTCATTCAGAAAACTGGATTTTAATGGTACAGTCATTGGCTAATTTATTCTTAAACAAACATGTTTATACAAGGTCAAATTATTGGAGAGTTAATGTGTGGTACCGACCCATGGAATGAGTCAGATTAATAGGCTTATTTCCCTGCATGTTCACAGTCTGGGATTCAGTCTGCTCTCAATGGTGGACGAAATCTAGGTTACATCCTACTTGACAGAAACCTCAGCAACACTTTGCGCTGACCTCCAACAAAAACATCCAAAGCAAAGCTATTAAAACTTCATCTTTAGATCACATTACAAAGCCAAGTGTTCTCTCCTACAGCCCTCCAGAGAGCCTCTTGTACAGTTATGAAACAAGCTGGAATGAAGAGAAAGAAACCCAGTGGCCTGGGCTGTAAGAAAGAAAAAAAAAAGAAAGGAGAGGCAGGGGGAGAGGGAGGCAGATGAGAACTGGCAGCCGACTGTCTCTGTAATGCCGTTCCCTCTGCCATTGGTTGAGCCAGACGCCTTCGAATGTCAGCTTACTTCATGCAAACATTCCACTTTAGTCCAGCGGCCATCGCCACAGAAACTAAGCCTCCTCAACAGCTGTGTTATTGCTGGACCTCAGCCAATCGGTGCTTGGTGCCGAGGTGGAGTGGAGCGGTTGGTAGAGTGGTTAATAAAGGCAAAGCTCTATTGTACGAACATTGTTACACAGATAAGGTATCCAAGGAAGAGACGGCCTTGTATTTCTCATACAGCTGCAGAACAGAAGGCGCCTTCCTCTGGCACTGAGGTGTCCTGGTCAATATGGAGACACATCACCAGATACCATCTTTATTGTTGTGAAAGACCTGGCAGCAATGTTTCTGAGGTTTGAGTTTGATTTGAATTCTACTGACTCTGAATACCGCATCTCAGGTTGGGAAATCTGAATCCTTTCATACCCTCCTAAAATTTTACAAAATGTTGAGAACACAAGTCTTTGAATGTTAATTTTGCAATTAATTTTTTTTAGTAATGTTAAAGTAGTTTTTTTCTAAATCAAATGACATGTGTTCCATGATGCCTACACTAAGTTGTGCACTTAATCTTTTTCTTATACTTTAAAATTGTATATGCATAAAATCAGCTATAAGTTTCCCATTGCTGCAGCAGTGACTCGTGTGTACAACTTGCAGTTTTTTAGTGGTCTCTCTACATTCACTTGTTCTCACAGCACCTCTTAAGGCTCACACAGATCAAAATTAGTTTACTGCACCTGGTAGAAGGGTTGAACAACTGACTTGTCTGTCAGCAAACTACAGTCCCTCAACATATTTTCACTGAGGCCAAGAATGTGAATGAGCAAACGATGCTGACATGACTGTTTAGACAAGCTAGAGAAAGGCTTCACCACAAACTTTCAAACTTTTGTTCTAATTTACCTCCTACTCCTCAGTTGATAAACAGAGCAGAGATAGATGGCCTTCAAGGTTTACAACAGCTCTTCAGTGCAGACATGACTATAAAGCTCTGAAGCTCAAGTTGACATCATACCGATCTGTACATAAACTTTAGAGCGAAGACTCAAGACGTCTTTCCCAGGCTTTCCTGGTGATCCATTCACTTATTAGGCAGTCTCCTCATCCTCTCTAATCCTCTCTTTCAGGACTCTGCCAGGATACTAAACCCTCT
The DNA here is from genome assembly GCF_949316205.1 of Platichthys flesus. Lineage (NCBI taxonomy): Eukaryota > Metazoa > Chordata > Actinopteri > Pleuronectiformes > Pleuronectidae > Platichthys > Platichthys flesus. The sequence goes on along the minus strand of NC_084958.1, from coordinate 10,221,949 downwards.
TCTACAAGATACCAGTTATCTCCTTCCTCCTCCTCCCTTTCCTCTGATTCAGGCATTTCAACACCTTGAGATGCTGTAGGTTGGTCTACACACTGTTCTTCAACAGAGTTGTTATTTGGATAACAGTAAGATTGGTTGTGGGTTTCTTTCATGACAATAGAAACTACATATATGGCAAAGCCAGTAGCTTATCAGCAGAATAATTCCGGTAGGCTCCTTTTCTTATGGTTAGAAGTATCGAAATGAAAGACTTAACTGAAATGTGATGGTTAATAATCACAAAACTATTTAATTGGTAGAAAGATCCTAATGTGAGTGCCATCCCCCAAAAAAACATTTACACAATTAATGTGTCAAAATGTTAATTGTTCTATTGTATATAGACATTGGGAGGTGCGCGACCAGCTAAGATGACGCCATGCGGTAGCAGAAATTATGTAAATTCTGGTGTACACTAACACATGCAAGGATTGGATAAAGTATAAACTAGGCTTAATAGGACAGTGCATTGCTCAGAGTCAGCCAGCTATGAGCCGGGTGCAGATTACCTCTCTCCACTCCCATTATACCTGTGAAGGGTCTCAGACAAGCCCATCTACAAAAGCCCCCAAGGGTTTATGGGGCTACAAAGAACAAACAGCAGGACATCTATCATTGTTTGCAGCCTGCATGTGTCACAGAAATCCAATCTAGTGACAAATGCACATTCCTGGGAAGCGTTCACCACGATAATCCGAAATTCAGACACAAAACAGTATCCTGCCACAACCCTATGTAGGTAAGGAAATATAAGAAACATGCTAAATTTGTAATGTGACTCTGCAGTTGAATTTATGTTGTGAGAGATTAAAGGGTATTTTGAGCCATTGCAAATATTTGCCTTCAGACACTAAACCAATTAAATAATAGAGAAAAAAAGGGGGGGGGGGCACTCAAAACAGTTCAATCTGAGGAGGGCTGTTTTAGACAGGGTAAAAAAGGTGCTGTTTTAAATTATCCTTGTGGTATTTTGACCAAAATATGTTACAGATATTTCATTAAGACCCCAAGGAACCATATCAACTGTGGTAAAATGGGCATACGATCGGTCCTTTAAATCGTAAGTAAGCATTGGTTCTCACCTATCTGGTTGTACATCTTGAAAGCAATGTCAAACTGCAGGATGACCAGCATGAACTGGAACCAGGCGCTCATCTCCTTGTGAGGCAGAGGAATGTGGACAGCAAACACAATGTTGTTAGCTTCAATCTTTTTGGCCATGGCCTCGTCAAAGGTCCGGATCTTGGCACACTTGTCTGGACCCCAGGGCATGAACCATTTTGATTCCTGACGGTGCTTGACTGTGTCCACGCACTTGGTGGCTAAGTAGTGGACCGCTGTGGTGGGGCTGGGAGCTGTTGAGACAAAGACAAAAGAGGGAGACATGTTAGGCTTGGTGTCATGTTGAAATACTGCAGCAAAGAGTTTTGAGGTCCTGCCAAGCAAAATTTCCCCTTAAACTAATAAATCATTCAAAAAGTGGGAATAAAAATCAATAAATAAAACTTGAGCACACTGGATTAAACTGTGCATGGACAACATTAATATCTTAGCAACCATTAGAGACAGTCAACAGGTTGGGTTCCAGCCAAATCCAGTCCAAACACTTTGGCAATTACTTTTAACACTGTTTAGAAAGATGAGTTTTCTCAGAAGGGTGGCTGGCGTCTCCCTTAGGGATAGGGTGAGAAGCTCAGCCATCCGTGAGGAACTCGGATTAGAGCCGCTGCTCCTTCACTTAGAAAGGAGTCAGCTGAGGTGGTTCGGGCATCTGGTAAGGATGCCCACTGGGCGCCTTCCTTGGGAGGTGTTTCAGGCACGTCCAGTGGGGAGGAGACCTCGGGGAAGACCCAGGACTAGGTGGAGAGATTATATCTCAACACTGGCCTGGGAACGCCTCGGGATCCCCCCGTCAGAGTTGGTCAATGTGGCCCGGGAAAGGGAAGTCTGGGGCCCCCTGCTTGAGCTGCTCCCCCCGCGACCCGACCCCGGATAAGCGGATGAAAATGAGATGAGAGATGAGACTGTTTAGAAAATGCCTGCTAGCCAGGCGCTTCTCACTGAAATGATGGGGAGGGACATTCCCGAAAGATCTCAGGCACCAATTACACTGTTACGCATTGAGATTCATGAGCTCGACAAGACTGGTGTTTGTAGTCTCCACCCCCAGGATCTGATGAGTGCTTGGGAAAAGATCCATCATTATCATGAGAACACAAACACTTTGGTTGCCCATTGTAAAACCTGGAGGATGGACGTGAACAACATCAGAGATGTGATGTGAGTGTCGAGGTGAAGCCATATATACAGTCTATGGGTGAAGCCTCAAAGCAAAAAGAAAACAAGGTTTTCAACAACAGTAAAACTACTAAACAAAACCTAAACTGCATCCAGTATTGAGGACACTTGTTTTGCACTGTGTGGTCAGTAGGATTTGTTGATGGTTGATATTATCACATTTTTATATTACCACATTTTTTCCAGGTGTATTTCCTAGAAATGTTCATTTAACGGTGCCTAAAACTTAGTAACAAAAAAGGGATTTGGATGTACTTTGGAAAATGTTATGGACTGGTTCATATGAAATTGATGATATGTACTAAACACATATCAAATGGCAACAGGCATTTTCAGACATGTGCGCCAGAAAATGTCCAGAAACTGTATCCAAGCATTTTCTGGAGCTTGCCTTTCATATATGAAGCACGTTGCATACACCCACAAATGGTCCAACAGTCCCCTTAAATACAATCAGGCAACACAAATTTGCATACACACTAATATATTTCAATTCCCTAAATATTCATTTTTTCCATCAAGGGCCATTATTATTGCCTTGGAAACAGGCAAAAATGTCATCAAAGCCCCATTTCACAATGCTTGGATCCATGTCTGTCTGAATTTGCACCACATTTAGTGGGTTCTCTGTCCCATCATACCACCAAATTTCATGGATGTATGTTCAGTAGTTCCTGCACAATCGTGCTGAGTGATCGGTAAGCTGATCACCAAATATTTTGATAAACACAAGTGTCAAACATTTGATGGTTCAAGCTTCCAATCCACAAGTTGCGGTGTTTCTTTGTATATAAAAGTAAACTAAGTATGAAGTAAATAATATCCTGCTGAGTTTCGGACAGTTGATTGGAATAAACAAATACCTTTAAGACACATCATTACCGTTGACTCAGGCAAACTAATGTGGTCACATTTGTTTTTTACTTTGAGGCGATTTATAAACTAAAGAATCCATCAACAAAACAGTCACCGGTTTTAATCAAAAAGCCTTGAATCCCACTGAAAACGGAAGAATGGGATAAATACCCAAAACCTTTTTATGCAGGGTGCTTGTGGGGATGAAGTGACTCATGGGCCTGAGCATGAAAGCCCAGAAATGTTCAGTCTCAACCCATGAAAAAAAGATTAGTGACATATCTAAGTAGACTCAAAGCTCTAATCACTGTCAAAGCTCCTTCAAAGCTAGCAAGCCGGGTAGTAATACTTTCAGTTTGGAGATTTCCAAAGGTATGCTCACCAAAATGGCAGTAGAAGAACACTAAAAAAAGGTATCACACTAGTTTGAACCTGCACACAATAACCTGGTTACTTATCTGTATATCTAATCATATCTGTTCACTAGTGAGGGATGGACACCACAAATAGACTACACAGTCATAAATCCTGACAAGGGTTATCTTCATGAAACCTTCAAGTGTCATAACAGTTGTGTAAATCTGAAAACATACCATGACAAACAGGATACACCTAACTGAATTAAACCCAGTTATTTGGTACCCCTTGATGTTCAATCATCTAGTGACCCTGGGAGTCCAGCGACACACCGGCTCCTCCGGTCTCCATTGCAGCGTACCCAGTATAATGGCCGTCCCCTCAGCCCGCTGACCCCATGCCGTGTTCCCGGGTTTGTCGGGAAACAAGGGGAGAGAAACCCCTTTCTACTCAATTACCCCTGCTGCCCCCGGCCACCAAGCAAACACAAAGGAATCTGGCTTCATTAAAACCATCTCAGTGAGGAATGAACCAAACATGCTAATTTAACACCGGCCGTGGAGTGAGTTAGTGAGCAGGGGGGACTGCAGCGACACAAGGAGACGCTGATGTTTAGTGTCTGTGAATGGTTTCCAGATCCAGCCCATAATAAAGATGGCCATTTGACGCATTGGTGTGTATGTGGGTAGATTTGAAGAAACTTGACAGCAACTCCAATAAAGTCCTGCAGGCAAAATGCAACTTTGACAGCTGTGTGTGTTTGTGTTTGTGTGAGATTGTGCGCCACTGTCTGTCTCAATGCAAGTGAAAAAAACAGGGGAATGAGGGGAAGAGGAGGGAACACACGGGACATGAATGCGCTGCTGCGAGGCTAAGGGGATTTGGGAGAATGGGAGACACACATGGAGGAGAGGGGGGAGTGAAGGGAAGGTAGAGATGCTGCCTGGGGGCCCCACACAGCAGACAAGCATTATACTTGGGAGGGGGAGGCGGAAGGGGGAGGTTGGGGTATAGAGGTGGGAACAAGAACAGTCAAGTTTGAATCACAGAGGTGCAAAAACATGCACACAAAAAAAGGCAAGCTTACATCTGATGGTTCGACCTTCGACGCTAAATAAAGTGTTAATAAGTAAATAACAGGCTTTGGACTATGGATTGGTCAAAAGAAAAACTTGGATTCTGGGAAATTGTGATGGCCACGTTGAGGAAAAAGTCCCCAGAATAATCCAACTAATGAAAACAAGCATAAGGTGCAAGCCCCTGAAGCAAATGTGTAAGAATAATTTATCAGCTTTAAAAAAAATTATGCAGGTTTGCATGAGTAGTTGTGTATATGAATATAGATGGAAACCACCCAAGATGGTTCCCAGTCCAAAAGTCAAGACGCAGGTGAGTGAGACAGAAAACTAACGTAACTGCACATGAGAAAACCAGAGCGAAACATCCCATGTACTTACTCTATACTTCAGAGCAAGTGTGAAGGTATTTATGTGTGTGTGTGTGTGTGTGTGTGCCCCCCCCCCACAAAAAAAACATAAATACATCGAATCCCAGCAAAAAAAAACTGCAGAAGGTGAAGATTTCAGAAGAGGCTGGTGTTGGAAAAGAACAGAATGGGGGATAGTGGTGTTCTGTGGTCTTTGTAGCCGAGGGAGGTGGAGGCGTGCGGACCGGCTGCGAACACCTTGATACAGAGCAGTGATTTGGCGGAGGTGCTCCGGTTTCACAGCACCGACATTGTTCCGTGGAGAAAAAGCCCCGTCAAGGTGGGCGGACACGGCGAAAAAGTTAGCACTCACTCCCTTTTGTCTGTGGAGGGAAAGATCCCCCATTGTGTCTACGCTTGTTTAAAACGGCTTTGAGAAAAGAACAAGTTAAAGCAGACGTTTAAAGCCAAAGAGCCACAGACGCGCTAACTCACGCGTTAGCTTGAAGAAATGCTCAAAGAAAGTCAAGGAGGAAAAAAAGAACTCACCAATTAAACCGCCGACCATGAAGGCGAACGCCTGGAACAGCAGCAGAATAACTCCCACTATCACCAACTTTTTGGTGCTCATGTTCTCGATGATGGCCCCCGCCATGGCGCCGCAGAGCTTGGGGGTGAAACACCGTCTATCTACGCAGAGAGAGTGTGTTGGAGAGGGGGACGCGGGCGCTGCATCAACGGAGGAGCAGGAAGGCAAACTGGGCCCCTTCGCCGCTCTGCTCCTGCCTTTCAACTTCCAGGCAGGAGGAGGAGGAGGAGGAGAAAATAAAAAGCAGGGATCACATGACCGAGTAGCGCGGAGCTCTATCCCCCAGAACAGGCGACGGACTCGGGGAGCAGCTCCGTGGAGCCTGGTAATGCAGGTTCCCAGCGTGTCATTGAATTCCTCCGTCCAACCTTCACCGGGCTATTTAAAGGAAGATGTGCGGAGTACCCGTCCCATGCTTTAGTTGTGTAATACCTGTCAACACATTGTCCCTTAGCATCTACTGGAAATAGATGTGGCTGCTGTGTTTAATGTCCGTGTCCCCTGCAGAAGTTAGAACAAGATGTGATCTTTGATTTTTCATGTGATAAAATGTTTTTAAAAAATAGCATAGATCTGGGCAATAAAATAATAGCAATAATTGACCAAATGTAATTTATATCAAGAGAAGTTTGTGTCTTTTTTATCTTATCCTATCTTGGCCTTTCTCGTCTTGTTGTGTCTAATTGTATAGATAGATAGATAGATAGATAGATAGATAGATAGATAGATAGATAGATAGATAAATAGATTACTTTAATCATCCCTGAAGGAAAATTAAGTCGTCATAGCAGCCGGTACATTTGAATATATCTTATCTTATCTTATGATATGCTGTCTTGTCTTGTCTTACTGTTACCTGTTTTATCTTGTCTTATCTTATCTCTTCTTATTTTATCTTATCTTCTGATCTCTTGTCGTGTTTTGTGTTGTGTAAGCACAGTGAGGAGGTATAGCCCGTATATCTCCCCCAGATTTTCACATTGTTTTAATGTTTATTAAAGTGTTTGTCATTCTCTAAAGAGTTTAAACCCACAGTTTCAGGAGCAAAAATATTAAGAGGACATTTATCGTGTTAATTGTTGACATGAACATTTTATCTTGAGTAAGTTTTGGCCATGTCTTAGCCCGCTTATAAATTTAGCCTCACAAAAACTGAATAATTTCTCAAATACATCTTGATCAGATATTGGATCCTTATCTTATTTTTCTTGGCTCTTGTACAAAAGACCCTGGTGCCATAATTTTCTTAGAATAAACTTCTTATCATCTTTATTCTATCTCAAGAAACTGTAGCTCCAAACAGAAACCCAATGAGTTGTATCACTCCAATGACTGTCTTGTTAAACATACATGTTCAAAGTAATGTATTGCAGAAAGGAATTTTACTTGCTGAAGATCTTGGTGAAATGGTTTTCATTACTTTAGGACCTTTGGCGGCCAGTTGACTGAAAGCAATTAATGTTGTTCAGATCCTTTGATACTCATTAAAGGCTCAGTGTGAAGAATTTAGTGATATCTAGTGGTATTTAATTATAAAGGGTCCATTCTAGGGCACAGAAAGTAATAATTCGTACATTTAAGAGAGAACACAATCGTGAAAACATCACTAGCATTATTTTATATTCAATTTCCGCTCTGATCATTTGATATCACAAGTCAAACTTTTAAGTTTCCAGTTCTTGCTGCTGATTTCTGTCTGGTAAAAATTTAAAGGTTTGGAAAACACAAAATTGCAACAAAACTTACTGGAAAGTTTTTCCTTCTATATCCGACCACTTGCACACTGCCAGCATGGCCATCAGGGGGCATTTCAGGGGCGGCTCCTGGTACAGGCGACATAGGGGGTTGCCTAGGGTGCAAATTGCCGAGAGGGCGGCACAAGAGACTGATTTATCATGACGTAACACATGCAATGTAAAACAATACAGTAATGTGAAAAGCGGTCCGCCTCCTTCCTCGCCCATATTAAATACGGCTACAGGCTTGCGTAGGTCAGTCACCTGTGAAGACCAGCATCATCCAGCGCGGAGAAATGCGCTCCCTGGGCTACGGGGATGAACCAGCCGAACGCCACTACGCTGCCATAGGTGGAAGCAGGACACCAGTGGACACAGGATGAGGATGAGGGGGGGGGGGGGGGGGGGGGGGATTTTGATTAGGGCAAAACAACTGTTGCACCAGTTGTGTCCCTGACATTCAAAAGAGACATTCACTGTTATGACTCATTACGGTAATTCAATTAAATAAAATTAAATAAAAAAAACAATAAAATTAAAATTAATAAAAAACTGCGCGCGCACCGTCTGCGCAGAAGCCTACTGCACACGTTCTGCGCAGAAGCCCATCGCGCAGATTCTGCGCAGAAGCCCATTGCAGGAATTGCACTCGCAGTTTTTTTTTTTTTTTTTCCTCATTTAATTTAAGAGTAAGTATGTTTGCGTCATGGGGATTGAACCCAGGACCTTCACATTGAGGACGATCGCTTTACCGACTAGGCCACATCACCTGCTGAATTCTTCAGAACTAAGCACTTTAAGAAGATTAACATATTATCCTGTGTGTGGTCTATGGTGCATGCATTGCTCAGAGAAAATATTTTCTACTTTTCTACATATATTTTACAGCCTTACTTAAAAGTTTCTTTTATATTTTTGGATTTTAGATACTGGACAATTTAACATGCTTTAAATTTATCTTCTGAGTCAAGCTGCTGCTTGTTTCCATGTGATGTCCTCAGGCTGCCCCCTGCTGGCTGCTGGGTTCCTCCGCACTCCAGCTGTTGTCCTGAATGAGCTTTGCTAATGAAAGAATACTGCATAGTCACATGCAGTATGCGTTGAGAGCACAGCATCCTGGTTTAAATGTTACTACCAACACATATCCTTTGGTACTCAAAAAGTAATTTCAAGTAAAGTTAAAAAAATTATAATATCAAACTTTTCACACAATGTGCTTCTGTGCCAATATCAGCAAACAGCTCCAGACGGTTTTGAGGTATGATCAGATACTCTGAAGGGACATAAAATGGAGGGATAGTCCAAAGGAAGCAGAGAAACAACACATCAAGGCATAGCATGAGAGATGGATGGAGTTGATGTGCTAAAAATCTAATCCAACCAAGTATATTTCCTCACAGCTTCCCTCTTAAAAAAAGATTAAATTATCAGGTGCACAAGGAAACAATATAGAGGTAAGAATCAGCCTGATTCTGGACATCATTATTGTTTATTTTTGTCGACATGACATGCTATCAGTACAGCTGATTTCAGACTCTTTTTATATTTTTTATTATTTTTTTTTTTTAGTTTTTATAGTCCAAAACTTCTTGGGGATGCCTGACAGGAGGCATGACAGTTTGTGTATGTTGGGGGGGTGCCAATTTGAAATCTCGCCTACATTACCATTACTACATTGCTGGCCCTGGTTCAGTGTCTTTGCCCTAGGACACTCCGGCATGTGTAGGGATTGAACCGCCAACCCTCTAGTAGATAGCCTACTTTACCTTTTAGAAAAAATGTGACTCCATAACCTGAAGGAGAGCACATCTGTGCACTGAGCTTTCATGTCTTCTTAGACAGATGTTTTGAGCTGCCACAAGATCCCTGTGTCTCCTCCTGAGAGACAGAGGACAGAACCTCATAGAGAACTGGCTCATAACCCTCCTGTAGGTTTGACTCAAATTTGCAGGACCAAGTGTGTAGTATAATCGGATTCATTTATTCATCAGCCTTGAAAATGTTCAATTAAGAGAAAATAGCCTTGAAATCTGGGAGTTTTATTTCAAAGCCGTACACATGAGCATTTCAGGGTAATTTAATAAAGAGTAAAGACACAAACAAAATGTGTGCATACCACTGTAGGCCTTTTAAAATTCAAAAGCACAGGATATGAATAAAAAATGCACCATGCAACTTCTGATTGGTGTACACAACCAATGATAGAACACATGTAGTAAACTGAGCTCATAATGAAAAACAAAGGGACTGAGACAGAGTATGATGGTGACCTCTGAACACAAGCGAAAGAGAGCAGAGAGAAACAGATCATACCTCCAGCTGTCTAAAATGGCTTCCTTTCCTATTGCCTAGTCATATTAGGGCCTCAGGTGATTTGATTAATATGTAACAAGCTAGCAACAAGCTGTTGGATGCAACCGACCGCTGAACTATCAGCTACAGGTGACGATACAAGAGGAAGTCATTTGAATTCTGATGGTGCTGCGTTCCAGCTCTTGAAGTCTTGTGCGCTGCACCAAGACCAAGGCGTAGAGGCAGCCATTCAACTGGAGGACGGTCATAATAACATCGGTTTTGGCACTTAGGGACTTAGAGGTAAGATGAACACGACAGCAAGAGGAAGTGCTTGACAGGCAAGACGACAGAGGGGGGGGAGGAGCCTGGAGTTTTGCGTTCAGAAACGACTACGGATTGTGTCCATTGGATCTGTCTCCCACATCTTGGGATCCCAAGCCTGGAACCAGCCAGTGAACATCTGGGGTTCGGCTCCCTGTTTGATGGTGGTGATGGGAAGTCCTTTGCGACCAGATGGGTCTGAGTCTACGTAGTCTTTTGCTACATTCAGAGGTAGATATAGAGGGAGGGGTAAGACAAAGACAGGAGACAAAGTGAGAACGTGAACAATCCATGCGTGCATTCATTGATTTTTGCTCACTTCATTGTAAACAAAGCACTGAGTTAATACCACTTTGTAAAGCTCATAAGGCAGATAAAGAGATAAGGTAAACATTTGCAGATACACTGAAGCAGTATCTTTCATTTGGAGTCGTGTCTCTGACCACCTGACACATTCAAGTCCAACACTAACTCGCATTTTATCTTCAACTCCTGAGGGAAATTTCAGAATCCCGACTTGATACACACTCGCCTAAGTTTTCCAGCTAATCGCTAACTGTGCCTTTCCGTTGTTTGGAGCCAGTCGGGTAGCATTACAAGCTGAGAGTGGGTTTTAAAAGTGAATAAATTCTGCAGACAGCTGTATGCTACATATATATTCGATGAATCTATAATGTCATATAATAACATCGCGGTATAATCGCATTCAAGTTTTAGTGCGACAAACCTATCTTGGGAGCTCCATTCCTCTCCTCTGCGTTAGCATCGTTTCCCACCCAAAGGAAGATCTACAAGGAGGAGAGACACACTCACAGTCATTCAGAAAGTCGCGCACAAGGGTTTTAGGAGCAGATCAAAAAAAGAACATCGCACCTGGTCCCAGGTATCCAGGATCATGACGTCATCAGTGGCCAGATCTGACTGAGTGAAGTCTCCTGGTACTTCTTCAACCTGAAAGGCAGCGGGGGAAAAAAATCACATTAGTGTTATTTAGCATTAGTTTGATATCGTTGTGTTGATTGTGTAATACATTTTCCTCATCTGTTATTGTACATGTAATAACTTGAATCTTTTCACTCAGTGACTTACAGCAAGTCTCCCACTTTTGTTGGTGCAGCCGAACAGACGCGGGGGTTTGACCATCTTCTGCAGACTCTTTGACGTCTGGTATTCCTTCTTACCACCAAGAGCGGACCAGAAATCAGCTGGGAGGCAAAAAGTAAAACAACCATCCATTATAAGTAGCTTGTCACGTACCTTGGCTTGGTTTGTTTGAACAGGAAGTGAATTCCATCCGTTTAGCTTGGCGTTTTAATCATTTTACGTCAAGCAGCACTTTGGTTTTTATCAGGCCAATAATGAAAATTAAATCTGCATGGCAAATAACGTCATGTAGCAATGAGATGTGACCATGAAACCGAGGTGTTCACTTTATCTTTTAAAGTTTCATCATGACAAAAGGACTGAATTTTTTAACCAACAGAGTTGTACTCAAATTAAAACAATGACTTATTGTAACAAAGTACCTCTGCCTAGGAGGTTATGATTTTTGTATTTGTTTGTTTGTCTGTTATTTAGCAGGCTCTGCAAAAACCACTGGATGGATTCCAACAGAACTTGGTGGAATCATTTAGAATGGGTCAGGAAAGAACGCATTATCACCCATTATATGACAGTATTTTGGTGCGGATTCATCTTTCTTCGAATTTCTTCTCAGAGAAAAATTCATGGATCTTAATGAAAGAAACAGACATTTTTAGATGGCTGATTTATGAGTGTGTGAAATGGCCTGGGTGCACTTCTAGTTCTAGTTTCCATTATGACTTTAAGTGTTTAACTTTGGTTAGCTAACTATTCCATAGTTACATACACAATTAGTTATCCGTTATTGCCTAAAATGTCCTCATTGGCAGATATATAAAGAAGCAGCCATCCATGGGGGATAAGTGTTGAATATCAAGCTAATACTAGTCTTTTCTTTTGTTGTGTTACATATAAGAGGACACCCACCCGGCTCCTTGCCCTCTGACACTTGGCTGACGCTACCACCCAAGAAATCCACTACATGTTTGGCAGCTGCCGCCTCCTCATCACTGGCTCCAATGCCCCGCCAAACCACCACGCCGCGCTGGGATTTCAGCACGAACACGTCGTTGGTGTTCAGACTGGAGGCACAGGCCTCGACCTGAGTGAACAGGGTGCAGAAAGATGAGAGGTGAGAATGATACATCTTTACAGAACGTCAGCTTCCTAGGGACGTGTGCACACAGCTCACCTCCACAGCCCTAGTTGCACGTGAGGAGCTCTGCCGGATGTGGAAGAGACGAGTGCTGCTGGTCTGTGTCTGGCCACCTTTGCGTGACGTCCCTCCGCTGTGGATGATCATGGGTTTGCCCTGGAACAGGCTCATCAGGTGGGGAGGCTCCTGACCCTGAGTCACTCTCACCTGTGGATGAAGCCATGAAAAGTACTTCACTATGAAGCTTGGTAGCTCTTATCGCTATTCTAGTGTAGCCTACATCTATGTAAAAAAATTGAATGATATCATATAAAATCTTTGGCTGAATATGTAAGTATAAATGACATAGTAAATGAGGCAGTTTTCGGATCATACCCCAGTTTTCAGTTTGTCAGCATATCAAGTAATGTCAAATGTCTGGCTACACTACTTTGCAGGTTTTAGCTCTATAAATTATGTATACCCTGAATTTATTCAAATCATATTTATAATGCACTCTGTACAGTTTAGAATCACATGTCAGGTAAATGGTATATATTAATTTCAGTATGATCTGAATATCAATCAGAGGGCTCACATCTGCATTAGGTTTTGTCTGTGTAATGTCTTTACCAGCTGAGTATTTGAAAAAAATCCCAACACAAATGGGAAATTGGACACATATCACTGCTTCTTTGACTTTCACTGAGATGAGTCAGATGACTGAATCAAGGGCTTAGATACTGTTAATAGAAGTTCATACAGTATCATACAAAATTCTACAGAAAAAGATGACCGCTTGAAATGGAAGAAAATGCACATTTACGTTTCACAGTGGTTTATCAACTATTAGGTAATGTAGTACCTGTTTTTTCAGTACATGTGCAAAAGGTTTTCCACTGTTTTGATGCCAAGATCATAAGAAAGTTAATAAACTCCTTCTTAAGTTAAAGATCCAGTTATATATTCTTCTTATTAGACTTGAAGATGAACCTTAGCACCATTTCCTGTCGGTTTCTACTGTGCCCACAAACATGTTGAAGTCATTTTGTGATTTGTGGAGCTGCCGTAGATTGAGTCGGGTGGAGTCACAGAAAACAAATACATTAACACTGCCCTCTGCTGGTTTCCGAGGCTGTATGTTTGTCATAGCAGAATAATAAATTTTCTAATGTCATAATTATTTACCTAATCCTCTGTAATAAGTTATAATGAATAATTCATCTTCATTTATTCACAGTGCTGCAACATGAGGCAGAAATGTCAAGTTTTTGCCTCAGGGAGCCAGTAAATCCATAGAAAACAACTTGTACCAGTTACTGTGTAATGAAGCAAGTGATAAAAGGATAAACAAGGATGTTGTCAAACAAGTTTCAAGGTAGGTCACTTTGACACCATAAGCTGCAACTTCTTTCTTAACTTCCACAATCCACTTCTCATTTTCAGAGAACTCAGGTAACTTTGTCTTATTGTTTTAAATTCTAAAAAGAAAAAATCAACGCTTTCAAGCTTTCAGAAGTGTAATTTTTTTTTCATATAGTCAGATGTTGCAGATTACTGTGGGGTTGCACAGACCTGTTTTTACACGTGATGAAAAGGAGAACAGTGCATGAGCAACCAGTACAAACCTGAACTGGAGATCCTCCCATTGAGTCGTCAAGCTTCACTGTGAGAAATGCAGAGGCTGCCAATTCATCCAGAGTGCACTTCAGGCCCTGCCTGTCACAGTAACACACACACACGAACTGCATGACTTTCTCAGAACTTTACCGGTGTACTGTTTGTGGTTAGACTGGGTGTGGTGTGGTAACATGTGAACACACTCTTCAACAGCATTGTAATTAATATTAGTATATTAGTTCATATATAATTTGACAATAACACGATAGACACATCTTTTTCTGGATTTTAATGTGTACTCACCAGGTGTATATGATGTGTTGCTCCCGGCCTCCCAGTCTGTAGCTGTAGAGGATGAGGTAACAGTCTCCTCCATAGAAGTGACCGTGGGACGACGGCTCCACAGGCGCCATTGCACCGTTGTCAACTCGCCAGATCTGAAAGCCAGGCCACAATTTAAACATCTCACCGATCATACTGCTTTGCGAAGTTTCTACATTTTTTTAATAAACAATCATCGTACCTGGACCTTGCCCTTGCCATCATCCACCATGCCGTGCTGAGCGGCCATGGCATTGTTTGAGTGCAGGGTGGAGGCATCGAAGGGCACCTGCGCCACTTTAGCAATGCGGCCCATGGTGTAGGCCTTACTGGGGCCTGTGGTCTCGTCCTTGTCCTTCCAGTCAGCGAAGAACTGCTTGAACAGAATCGTCTCTGCTCCTGCGGGAAGTACCTGGATCTGTGCAGGGATGAAAGATTCAAACTTGATGAACTCTCTGTGTGTTTCATTTGTTGCTTTTTGTCTTGACATTAAATCATATACGTGATTTTTTTTTTGCCACATATTTTCTTTCTCAGTGTAACATTGCTATAACAGCAGTTATTGACAACTTGTCCATGTCCAAGCTTTACCTGTGTCTTATTAGAGTATCCCTTGTCTTTGATGAACTGGAGACCTGCAGACAAGGCGGCTTTACGCTCTGAAATGTTGGCCTTGGGACCTGGTTGGAAAAAAAAACAAGGAGGGCATGATGAAAGCCCATCATTTCCTATACATCGTATTTAAGCACAAAGGTTGTTTTTTTCAAATCAGGGCAGATATGTATTATTAACTGGGCTAATCCCATCGCAGAGGTTTCACTGAGACTAGTTTCATATTTTGTATAAACATCCGTCCTGATTGTTCTAAATCCAAGTTAAAGTCTGAACACAGACACACACACACAGACACACACCAACATAAACATTGTGATTGGACACATTTGTGAGCTCAGACTGGGTAAAAACAACATAATGTGGTTTTCACAAACAAATCTCACACACGATTATCTTCACAGAGTCCAGGGACACGAGATCTTATCACAAGTGAGCCGCCCCATTCAGGACGCAATTAGATGCGTAAATAGATGAACTCAGAGCTGTCCACTTGTGGTCAGATCTCTCCGGACAGATGTTAATACCAGGTCTGAACAGGGCCTGAGAATATCCTAAGACAGATTCAGACCTTCATCAAACTACAGGTACAGATTTGATCACTCTCGCTGTAGCAGTTTAAATGACTGTAGCTGTATCACAGATATTTGACTGAATCCGTGGCCAAACAGCTGCTTTTCATGTGTTTAGCTTGGAGGCCCAACTAATTGCAAACAGACACTTTCCACTTAACTTCTCTCTAATTTGTGCAGGAAAAAAAAATATGCTAGGAGGAAACTAAAAGGCTATTATAAGGCTGCTGGTACCTTTCCATACAAAGATGTTCTTGTCCACCCCGTTGTCCAGGATGTAGCACTCCTCTAGAGACAGCATGGCCTGTTTGAAGGGACTGGACGGAGCCACAGGGGAAACCTTCATCGAACCAGATGCATCAGAGATCTAGAAACCAGAGCAATAGAATCAGCTTACGGCTCGGCAATGAAAGACTTCGCTTCAAGGGATCTCTCCTTTTCACACTGTACATGCCTAAAAACGTTGGTCTAATTTTTATTTTGGACAAAAGAAACATAAAGCCTGTTGGGTTCAGGGTCGGTTCATTTTCTGTCGGGCTCGGACAGTCACAGAAAACTGTGGCCCCCAAATATGTTGGTAAGTTTACACTTACTTGGAAACAACATTCAGTTTGTGTTATTGAAGTTCTAGTTTTCAAATTCACAAAAACACAAACACAAGAATACAACACAATCTTATATATACAGTCAGTGAAATTCATCAATTGTGTCACTCACCATGTAGAGGGCGCCCTTCTTCCTGTTGGAGGTGTCCACCTTGTCATCATCAGGAGTGCTGGGCGCAATGGTGGTTTTAGGACCCAGAGCCTGTACACCAACAACAGGAGGAAATTATTATTGTGTCCTCTTTTGGTTATAAACATCACTTGTGCCTCAAGCTATGAAAGCCTTGATGGTGGTTTGTTTCGACAATAATCTACAATTTTACTGAGATTAAACACGATCTGATGAATCTGTGAACCATCCTGTCCTCTTCTCTGTCTCATTGGGCCTCTCTGCAGTCTACCTTCCTCTCTCGTTGTAAAGGAAAGTGTTCACACAGCCGCTTGGCACAGAATTGGCAAACAAACAGCGAACTACAAAGGACCACACTGTGTCCCCCTCGTTCCCACGCTGACTCACTCGCTGGCCGTGAAATGGATCAAGGGCACTTATGGCTTCTGCTCTGGGGAGATCACCTTCAGTGCGGGGATGAGAAAAAGAGGAAATGTCTGTGACTGTGTATCACCTCTATGACTTCTGCGGGCTCCTCCCCCTCCTCCACCATCTGGAGTTTGGCTCTGCCGTTTCTCTCGTTGTCCCTGATGTGGATGGCGACCCCGGAGGCCTTGAGCCGCTCGAAGCGGTTGCACTCGCTGCCACACCACTGGTAGACGTCCTGCAGGAGAGGAAGAGACACGGAGCTGAGAGGAAAGGCCATCGTATTTTGGTCCTTGATGGTGTGATGACCACTATGGTTACTACGGTGACATGGTAGCAGGAAGTGTGTGTCTGTGTGTGGGTGTGTGTGTGTGTGGGGGGGGGGGGGGGTAATAAACACACAGCTCTTGTGTCAACAAAACTGCACCTGTTACATGTTTGTTTGTTTTAATAAAGGATACACCCATATTATTTAAAGTGGTTTATGTTATAATTAAAGTCACTCTGTCTTGTGTCAACAAAACTGCACCTGGTATCGGTTTACAAGTTTGTTTGTTTTAATAAAGGATACACCCATATTATTCAAAGTGGTTTATGTTATAAATAAAGTCACTCTGTCAAAAAGAACAAAAGTATTACTGTAAAGATATGCTCAAATTCCAGGATAGTGTCTGACCTATGAGTGAGTGTATGAGTGAACAGGATATTAAATAGTCCCCCAGCTTAACAGAAACACAGACATCGCATCAACCCTGTGCTATAAATATTCAACACACACACACACACACACACACGCACACACACACATATGGATATATATTTTTTTACATTTCATTTTATCCTATTTTGTCTTCATAGTGAAAATTCTTATTTTATTGTTGCATATTCATTCTGTATTTGTGCATGTATCATATTCTTCTTATATTATTAGTGTTAGTGCTATTATTATTATTATTATTATTATTATTATTATTATTATTATTATTATTATTATTATTATTATTATTACACACACACAGCTTTTGCAGCTATCCTTGTAAAGACTTTACATTGACTTCCATCCATTGTGGACAGCCTTAACCAACACCTTAACCCTAAGGTCAGAAATTATGTTTTGCCTCACTGGGACCAGGCTTTGGTCCCGATGAGGTTTCCTGGTCCTGACAAGGTCAGTGCACAAGCTAGAAAAACTTCTATAGTGGTGACAAAAAGTAAACACACACACACACACACAAACACACACACAAAGAAAAACAGAGCTCACCTTCCCAAGGTCGATAATGAAGCAGTCTCCCTTGTTGAAGCTGCTCCAGGACATGTCCACCTCTGTGGCTCTGATGGCTCTCCGACCCTTGATGTGCAGCAGGCGCTTCATGCTCATGTCATTGGTCACCACATGCTGAAAACCTGAGGCCGCGCCCCCTTTCTGTGACAAAAAAAACAACGAATAAATCAGGTGATGTAAACTTCACTAATTGTACATAATGTACACAGATCTATTAGTCTATAGCCATAATAGTCACAACTGACTGAGAGGTTTGAAGCAGGATGTAGTGAGTGGATGACTTCATGAGACAAATGGAATGTAGGATCAGGATGAAATGAGTTTGACACCACACCATAAAGCCACAAATGATAATAGGTTGTAAATCCAACTGCCAAATAAACACATTCATCTTATCGAGTGGAGAAAATGAAAAGAACATGATGCCTGCTTCTGGGCAGAAGGAGGATCATGTACCTTAGAGGCTGGATTGTCTCTTGAGGTGCCATCCTTAGTGAAGCCATTAAACAAAGACATACAATCAAATACTGCAAAAGTGCAAAAGACACACTCTCAGCTGGACACATGTTTGACACAGGATGTACATTGAGAAACTGAAGCAAACACTCTCAATGAATCTCCGTTCATGAATTGAGAATTTCAGTTCATGAGAACAAAAGGAGGAAAAGTGAAGAGGAACAATTTTAGAACCAAAGAGGAACGATGACTTTCCTAAAATGTCAGAGGAGAGGTTGACCTTTACCCAATAAGGCTCGGTTAGCATGTTGAATATTGTCTGTTCGGACCTCAAAATGGAAACCAAATTCATACTGTGAATGCCTGTGCCTTTGTGAGGGTAACATTTTCCATGGCAACAATGCAGGCACTGTTTATTATAATGGAAGAGCTGTTTCCTAACAGTGGGGTTACCAAAACTATGAGGAGATAATGAGATTTGTTAGTTCTGTTTCACTGAAGATCATTGTGTGTGTGTGTTCCTGTACTTATATATTTGTGAGGACCATTTTCATGTTAAGACCCTACAGAGACCAATGAGTGTGCGTGTGTGTGTGATGTTTGTGCCGACTGGACAGTGGAGTGTGCACATGGGCAAAACAATGTTTCCAACCTTTGCTAAACTAGTAAACAACTCTTGGGGCTAATTACACCGAGCTAAAGCCAGGAGGGCGGTTGGATGGTCTTTATGGGAAACAGATGGCTGGTAAATGTGGCTCAGCCTGTCTTTCCATATGATTTCTTTTGAACAGGCTGGTTGATTCAGTTATAGTCTAACTCAGCCTGTCGGACACACCCTGAATGGCAGAGGGGAATGTTGTGTCTCCTCTGAACTTCAAACCCATAAGCTTAACAGCATGACAAAGTTCATGAGATGCTGACAATCATTAAACCCTGAGGGTGTTGCGGGCTATATTAAAGTCAAAGAGAGCTAATCACTAACTTTGTATTTCTCAACAGTCAATGCTTATACTTTATTTATGCAGTCATTAATGCAGAGCGGTGACTCGCAACCTTTTTTCGCTTGTAAACCCTTTGTACAAATTAATTTAAAAGGTGATTTTCCCTTTTTAAACACTGAATTTGAATATCTTTTAATGACAAAGAGACATTAGAGCGTTCAGTATTTCCGGATGAACAGGATTAAGAGTCTACAGCCTGGCGTGGCTCTGTGTGGCTGTCATTTGGTACAGCAGTGCTTTAATTAACGTCAGCGTGCTAACGTGCGAGCAAAGACAATGCCAATATGTTGTTGTTTCAGCAGGTTTAATATCATGCTTACCATGTTTAGCTGAGATCAACATGGAAAGTGCCATCTGTGCATAAAACTATCCTAGATAGATAGATAGATAGATAGATAGATAGATAGATAGATAGATAGATATATAGATAGATAGATAGATAGATAGATAGATAGATAGATAGATAGATAGATAGATAGATAGATAGATGGATAACTCACCTGATACTTGATGCCTGATTTGAAGTACCCCAGAAAGGTGTTGGACTCGCTGTTCTGCAGCTCCCTGTACTGCACCGGCCCACCACCCAGGAAGTCATCCAGCTGCATGGCAAAGATGGCGGCCGATCCGCTCTCATCCTGCGAACAATCGTCCCCTGCGGAAACAAAACATCTGCAATCAAGTAACTCTGCTGCTGGATCCCATATTGGCTCCACGTTGATGCCGGAGGATCAAGTTTTCCACAGGACATTTCAGTTTTTTGACATGAGCAGAGAACAGCAGCACTTTGTAATAACTGCAGTGGCCTTAACAGACCCCTGAGTCAGGACTGGAGTCTTTGAATCACATTAACCACATCTGCAGAGCTGCTTTGTATCCTGCTATTACTGTCAGATGGCACACAGCAGGGGTAAAACTATTCCATGATACTTAACATGAGTAACATCCCTCTCAGACACAGGGATTAATTATGTGCTCATTTATTTTTGGGCTGACAACTTTTAGATGGTTGCAGTGGCAGCAGATCTAAAGGGCCCTTGTGTATGTGTGTGGGTGTGTGCGTGCGTGTGTGTGCATGTGTGTGTGTGTGCATGCATGCGTGTGCGTGTGTGTGCATGCGTGCGTGTGTTTGTGTTAGTGTTTGTGCGTGTGTGTGGCCACAGTATGAGACTTGGCAGGGAACAGTACAGACTTGGTGGGACCAGCGCCTGTTTCTTGTGGCCTGCAGGGTGATTCCATATGAGTCATAGCTCAGTTTTTTTTTAGGCCTTGGTTATGTTATGTAACTAAAAATCGTTGGTTCATGTGAACACTTTGCCTTCCATCTAAAGGAGTCACCGTGCACCCTACTCAGGCTTGAACAGAGGGGACTCTGGAGAGAGGAATTTCACAAAGCAGTAAGAGTTTTAGAGAAGGAACTTAAGTCAGAAGCCTCATGTAGTCTATCTTCAGTTCAGGGCCACAGGAAGTTTCACTCTCTCTTTTAAGCTGCTTTAAGACATGTACTAAACTCCGTACATTTTCCTGTAATTTCCCCAGAATGGCTGCATGTGAGAACGCAAAATGGCCTAGTCAGTTGCTCCATACATATTCCATATTTCCTGCCCCAATAAAATATCCAGATAATAGTTAGATTGAGCCCATGTGTGAAAACAGCAGGAGAATGTCTGGAAAATCCCAGACAGTGAGTGGGCGTGTTCATGAGATTTCCCGTAAAGTTTCGAGTCTAAACTTGGAGAAAAAAAAATCTCAGTGTGAAGATTGGGTGCCGTACAGGAAGACCCGTGCAAAGACGTCAACTTGCAAAAAAACTTTGCTAATAAGAGCCAACGCTGCTTTCAATGTGCTACCCAAACAAAAACACTAGGCCGTGGAATTTAAATGTCTTCCCTCCTGCAATTCTACCCACAACACTACTCCCCTAAGTGTTCCAGACACTTTCCCACTGTTCCCAAACCTAAAGCCACATTTGTGTGTTTATATGGGTCTAACAAGGAACACATGGATGTTTAAACTTATCTTATCTTATCTTCACTTTAGTACGCAACTAAGTTCGGTAAGGAATCGATTTCAACACTGTACTTTCACCAACTTGAGCTGCCAGTGTTTCATCACCATTTGCATGATATGAATTTGCTTTGGCAAGTTCTCATAAAACCAAGACGAAACTAAAACCTCAGGAACATAAAATAATTTGGGAAATCCTAAAATGACAATAAAACATTTGATAACAAAGTAACAGGAGAAAAACACAAGCAGTGAAGCAGGGAATAATCTACAGTTAAATACTGTCCACTAAAGTGCAAAAGTATTTAAACGTCCACTGACTGCCTGCCACGTTTTTGACGCTGCTCTCTTAATTTTTATGTGTCTGTGACCTGCACCCTGATCGCGGGAGTATGCTGTAACATGTATGATTGAAGTGACAAATAAAGCTGATTCAATCTGCTTCTAAATGTGTCGTTGCATGTTTCTCAAAACTGACTTAATCCTTTTCATCAAGTCAGATAAAGAGGATGAGTTCAACAACAGCAAGTGATGATATCTTAAATACTGAGGGGATTATTATAAAGAGTCGAGCCCTCTGACGTGTTACAACACTGTCTGTGTCTCACCCAGCCACATGTGGATGTTGTAGGAAGGTGCAGAGGTGGTGTAGAGCAGCAGGTAGGCGTCACCGCTGTAGAAGTTGCCCTGCAGGGCCTTGGGAACCGGCTTCAGGTCCATGCTCTCGATACGCCAGACCTGCAGCCCCGGCTGCTTGCCCGCACCCACAAACTCTTTATGGGAAACCATGTTTGCTCTGATGGAAGAGAAAGAGAGGGAGGGTTAGAAATTCAGAGTAGTTCAGAGGACAAGACAGGGAGGGATCTCAATGTTTTTGCCTTGTTAATGTTGCTGTAAATAGAATGTTGTCAATAGAAACCCAACCCAAGGACACAGGGACAGACAGAGATGTAGTTAGCAGGATGACACAAAAAGTACTGGACGGTTTACTGTGAAACTTGGTTAAAAAAAAACATTAAACTTTGTGCTGATCCTGATCAGGGGGCGGATCCTTCAGGAGAGAAAAATTCATCAAGAAATATTTAAGGGCATGGTATGGATGAGCGTGTGAAACTTAGCGCTGATTTAAATTGTGGTCCAGTAGATTTGAATGTGGTTTCCTTGGGGGCGTAGACTTTTTTCAGCCCATGCACAGTAACAAATAGGGTTGGAAACCTATCACTGACACCAGTGTGCGGCTGAGAAACCTAACATGGCTTTAGCTATAAGGTTTATTTTGATATAAGGCCACTGTTTGGCCTATATATGCACTGTACAGAGTGTGATTTTAGTTTTTCCATTGCTTCTATTGAGGGAGCAGATCCAGGATTTATTATCCACTATCCTTTATATTGTAATAAGGGCATTGTCCTACACTTGTGTGAATTTCTCAAGAAGTAATGCAGAGATCTTTATAAAATAAATCATATGGAGAGTGCAAATATCTATAAACAGGCTTAATTTGGTGCCAATCTGATGCAATATGGTAATAAAGTAGACAGCCTTAATAGAGGTGTGCACTCCTTTCTAAGTGAAGTGAGACGTCTTTTTTTAGCATCAACATTGTGACGTGTTTTCCTGAAAAACAAATGCTGCAGTAGAGTTGAAGGTATAAGCTGGGTGGGAACCAGTTAAGCTTGTTCTTAAACCAACACGTAGTCGGCTGCTGCCACATCTGGACATTATTCACATTCTGCTTTATGGAGATGTTTAAGTTTTCACATGAACTGGGACGACTCTTTAGCTTTTAGTGTGAAGGAAGGTTTGTTAAAAAAAATGACAAAAAACTAACTTCAGATTATGATTATAGTGTTTGTTCTGCCAAGGTTGCCAGATTATACAGATTACAGTTCGCCCCGATTACACAAGAGCCAGATTACAAGTCGGTGCAGCAGCAGGATTATTGCAACGGAGCTGACGTCGGCTGTGATCTCACAACCGGGGCAATTTCCACTTCCTCGTCGCTGTAGCACACGAGAGCTCAGTCACTATATGCTTAACCACAGTGATCCACATGCTATAACCACAGGCTAAACCTGCTTATTGGGCAGGGTGTATTATTTACACAAATATTACATCGCAGCTACCACCTGACAGGAGAGAGATAAAACAAACACATCATGATGGAGAAGGATTGCTGTGGAGTTTGTTCAGCTGGTTGTTTAATGTAGCTCAGGTTTCACCGCAGAGAGAGAAAGCACTCAGTGGACTTCCTGTAACGAGATGATCAATAAATGCTGCATCATGGACGAACCCTCAGAGAACCAGTGTCTGGAGCCAAATGCATCATTAATAACACTGATGCAGAGGGGCGTTACTTTGAGCCAATACTCTGGACCATCCTGAAAGTATTATTTCTATAGTAGAGTAATATAAATCTCTTTATATACCTTAGAAACAATCACTACTTATACGTCATACTTGCCAGAATATACCAACTGGTTTTCAAATTTGTTCATGCTGCAAATGAAATTGAATCGAGAAAAGCAACCACTTTGTCATGTTCTAAAACTGCTATTATTCGTAATTCAGTGTGATGGTATGATTATTGGGGCGGGGGTGTACAGGCTGGTTCGGGTGTTACAACCCCTCCGTCCTAACATAACAGTGAGGACTACACTGCTGGTCTACAGGGATCAGTGCAGAGATGTCTACTGGGAAGAGCAGCTCTAATGAAGAGACTTCATGTAATCTGCTGTGGGGACTGATCTCTGTTGTTTGAGTCATCTGCATTAAAGAATAACAAGAGGGGAGGAGACAAGAGAAGAGAAGAGAAGAGAAGAGAAGAGAAGGGAATGTAATAGTATAGAATAGAATAGAATAGGATAGAATCCAGGACTCATTCCTGCTGCTGCCATATTAAGTCACATTTACTCTTTGGACTACCTCATGTTTTCTTTTTCTTTTTTGTAACTATTACATAACATCCAAACTACTACTTCCTACACTACGCTCCGTTCAATCTCAATGTATAACAGAGAATGACCCCTCATACATACAACACAGTTTATCTGTATCATAAAACCCAAACTTCCTGCAGTGTAGTTCTGTTTTTCGTCCTTTCATTGGCTGTGCAGGAGGCCAGTGATCACACAATTACATAAATAAATGCATTGAATTGACGGAGAGTGCACATCTGGAGTTAAAATCACTTCAAACTTGGTGGCCGCACGAGCGTCCCAGTTCTAACAACACGAGCTGTGCTGTGCCGCGATCCTGCACCGTTTTTTCCTCAGTGTTTTAACAAGAAGTGTTAACTCAATGGGCATGGAGGGAGAGAAGGAGCGTGCGTGTTGACTGGAAGAAGAAGAAGAAAATCAAGAAGAAGAAGTGAACTCACAGTTTGCAAGATGAATCAGGCAGGAGGAGATAGTGGAGCAGAGACGCTGGTGGAGGCTGTAGATGTGGGAGTGACCCGTCTGCGTGTCGAGCAGTTTTTATGTTTTTACTTGAAGAGGAGGAGGAAGAGGAGGAGGAGAAGGAGGAAGAGGAGGGGGAGTGTTCACGTCTGTCCCGAGGGGAAGGGAGGAGGAGCCCTGATTGGTCGACAGGACACGCAAATAGAAAGATGCTTCAGTCAGCCTGTGTGCAGCCACATTTCTTTTATTATGCATTTAATATAACGAGTCAGGTTATAAAAAGTCTTCCTCTTCAGTTGCGTGTGAACTTGACTGAGAGTCTCTCAGGGCAGAGTGCGAGGCGTCCAGAGAGGGAGGGACAATCTGAGTCAGGAGAAGGTTCCTCCCTCCATCTGATTGCCTGACCTGCACGATTCACATTCAAACCTGAAGGAAGCAGAAGTGTTTGTTTTGATCTCAACAATTTCTTGAAACCGTTTTCATAAGAAACAAAGAACAAGGTGTGACGTCACTTACAGGTAAACATGGCTAGGACATAGAATAATGAATAGTAGTGGTAAAGGTAGTACAAATGATTACCATATCATAGTAGGTATTCTGTCAGACTTGAAAATATATTCATATACACCCAACAATACAAAGTTGATATATATATGTATAAATAATAACCAATATTAAAATATAAATAATATGTTATTACTGTCATACAACCCTCACTATATAATAAGAATACGAATAATAAGAATAATAACAAGTAGAAGAAGAAGAAGAAGAAGAAGAAGCATCTTCTCTTAAATCTGCTGCAGTGACACCGACGCTAAAAAAACCTGGTTCAGACCCCAACAACTTCAATAACCTTCGTCCCATCTCCAAACTGCCATTTCTCTCAAAAATCCTGGAAAAGGAAGTGGCATCACAGGTCCATGCTCATCTCTCCAACAATAACCTCTACGAACAGTTCCAATCCGGTTTTCGCCCCCGCCACAGCACAGAAACAGCCCTTCTCAAAATCACAAATGACCTCCTGATGGCAGCTGACTCCGGACTATTATCCATCCTCATCCTCCTCGACCTGAGTGCGGCTTTTGACACCATATCCCACTCCACCCTACTTGACAGACTAGCCTCCATTGGCATTACTGACATCCCCCTAGACTGGTTCCACTCATATCTCTATGGCCGTACTCAGTTCATCCAGTTAAAATCATTCACATCTCACCCATCCCCCCTCTCCTCTGGTGTTCCCCAGGGCTCTGTCCTTGGCCCTATCCTATTCATCATCTACCTCCTCCCACTTGGACTGATCTTCCGTAAATTCAACATTCATTTCCACTGTAACGCGGACGACACCCAGCTCTACGTTTCCTCCAAACCAACTTCCACCTTCCCACCCTCCTCCCTCTGTGCCTGTTTA
The DNA here is from genome assembly GCF_949316205.1 of Platichthys flesus. Taxonomy (NCBI): domain Eukaryota; kingdom Metazoa; phylum Chordata; class Actinopteri; order Pleuronectiformes; family Pleuronectidae; genus Platichthys; species Platichthys flesus. The sequence goes on along the minus strand of NC_084958.1, from coordinate 10,195,989 downwards.
CAGGAAATCAAATCCTGGTTTTCCTCCAATTTCCTCAAACTAAATAGTGAAAAAACGGAGGCAGTCCTCATTGGTTCCAAACACACCCTCACCAAACAGCCCAGTTTCACCCTCACCATAGACAACTCCTTGGTTTCCCCTTCTCCTCAGGTTAAGAGCCTGGGTGTCGTCCTCGACAGCACTCTATCATTCCATACCCACATCAACAACACTATCCGGTCTGTCTACTTCCACATCCGCAATATCAACCGCCTCCGCCCCTCACTCACTCCCAACACCGCCGCGATCCTGGTTAACTCCCTTGTCACTTACCGCCTGGGTTACTGCAACTCCCTTCTCTTTGGTCTCCCACACAAACTCCTCCATAAACTTCAACTGGTACAGAATGCTGCTGCCCATATCGTCACTAGAACACCATCCATCAGTCACATCACCTGTTCAACTCCACTGGCTTCCTATAAAAAAATGGCATTGACTATAAAATCCTCCTCCATACATTTGAGGCTATCCATAACCTCGCTCCTCCATACCTTTCTGCCCTACTCCATATCAATGCCCCTACCCAGTCGCTCAGGTCTGCTTCCTCCTTCAGCCTGACTGTCCCCCGAGTCCACCTGTCCACCATGGGATCTAGAGCCTTCAGCCACTCTGCCCCTCACCTCTGGAACTCCCTCCCCCCTCACATCAGGAACATTGACCCAAATTCAGTCACTCTTTTTAAATCTACCATCAAAACCCACCTGTTTAGGCAGGCATATAACTTTTAATGTTCCTGTTTGCTGAAATTGTTGTTCTGCTGCTGCTCTGCTTTGTGCATTTTAAAATTGTTTTATTTACTGTATTGTTGACTGTTGTACGGCGACCTTGGGTGTCCTGAAAGGCGCCTTATAAATAAAATGTATTATTATTATTAAGAAGAAGAAGAAGAAGAAGAAGAAGAAGAAGAAGAAGAAGAAGAAGAAGAAGAAGAAAAGGAAGAAGAAACTAAAATAAAGCTCCAGTCTTCAGTTTAGTTCGTCATTCCAGCTCTTCAGTATTATTATCGTCCTTCAGGAAGTTACAGTTGTAACATCTTACAGGGGCTGATCCAGGGACACTTAAACTAGTCACTTACAACAATGCTACAACATTTCAGACCAAAATAATTTAGAGTTTCTAAGATGTGCTTGAACAAGGAACAATGTTTTAGAAATATATTCAGTGATGTGTGGCTTTGCTCACAGCTACAGAGCTAAAAGCAAAACAAGAGATGATTCACTGTAAGTGTGAATGTTACTGATTCAGGAGTCAAGCTTGTATGTTGAACACATATTTAGCCTCTACCTGTAAGTTGTGGCCACGTTATGGCCTCTCGCCACTGCAGATGTTCCAGATGCCCCGAAACTTGTCAAATCTGTTCTCTGTGGTGTAACTCACCAATGTCATGGTCAAGTAAAATATCATTTTCACAGTCAGTAAATGTGAGGTTACACCAAGTACCTGTTCCTTCCATGAACAGGTTATATACAGTATTTGGGTTTCAAATATTGCTCAAGAATCTTACATTTTGTTAGAGGTCACACAGTCCTCCAGGTAAATATTCAATGAACACAGTTCAGGGTTCAGAGGCACCTCTTTACTATTGAGAAAATGTATTTAGCGTCGCAGCAGAAATAAAATGTTTTGGGTTTTCAAAGCATTTCAGGAACTTTCATAAACCCTCTCCAGCTTCAGCAACCACCTCACCAGAAAACAGACGCCACTAACTTAACCAGAAATCCAGAGGATGCGAAACATTGACTTTCACTGGGATCACCTCATTTCACACAGCAAACAATATCATTCACCAAAGCTCTGCTCTTTGATTCGCTCTGTGCAGGATCTGCTGCACAGCTCATTACACACAGCTAATCCTAATGTAAACTTCACAGTGGTCACACCCAGCCAAACCTGCTGCACTTCTTCTCCTCCTGCAGACACTTAGGGTTTTTATATACACAGTGATGAGTCCAATGGCTGTCTGTCCAAACATTAAAGAGTCACTCACAGGAGACAATGTGTTTACATCTAGCAGAAACACAACAGCTAAATCATTGTATGACGTTATGGCCCAGCAGGGAATTAAATGCAATTGATTAAAAATTAGTTTGGAGCTCAGTCAATTGAAATGCAGACAGATTTATTTCACATCTTCAGATTAAACTCCTTTTGAAAGCAGGATGTCGTCTCGAGAGTTCAGCTCATGGGAAACAATCAGCTTCTCCAGTGTGAGTAAGTTTTGAGACATCTACCAACTACTTCTACACACATCTGTCCATCCGTCCGTCTGTGGAACGCACATCGGTCCAACCATTCATCTAATCGACTTCTCACCTGGCAAGTGGATTGTTAAAGGCCAAGGGAAGTGCAATGCTGGGTTGAGTGCACCAGTTGAGTCAATATATAAAGTATATACAGCCAGCACACGTGAGACCAGTGGCTGGCTGTGGCTGAGGGGTAGAGTGGTTGTCCTCAAACCTGAAGGTCGGCAGTTCGGTCCCCAGACTGACCCATCTGCATGCCGAAGTGTCCTTGGGCAAGATGCTGAACCCCGAATGGCCCCCCCTAGAATAACAAAGTGCTGCGAATAGATGCACTGTATGAATGTGTGTGTGAATGGGTGAATGTAAAACTGTACTGTAAAGCGCTTTGAGAGGTCATCAAGACTAGAAAAGCGCTGTATAAAAACAAAGCCATTTAACAGTAGTTACGCAAATGCTGTTTCATATTATGAATAACTCAGACTGCAGATAAACCAGGTAGGATGAACACAAAGATGTCTCACTTCACTCTGCATTACAGACTCACAACGTCTGGTGTACAAACAATAAAAAGGTGACAGTATAATGTAGAACTGTTTGAGGAGAACTGCTACAGGCCAAGATAAGAGCTTGTTCCAAACAGGCTGATAACTTCTGTTTTAATCTAATGCAGGTTTAACATAAAGCCCTTGTTGACACATTGCTGACGATGATGCTACAGTAAAGTTGTTTGTACTTTATACAGTTTAACGGGAAGTGTCCTCGGATGGCTCTCGCAAGCTGTTTCCCCACAGCACCTTCGCAACGCCGTTGTAAAAAACCTTACTAAAGATAAGATCGACCCGTGTGCAATCGCAGTTTGTCCACACTGCAGGCGGAACAACCCGCTGCAGTCGGTAAACACCAGCGTGAGCGGCCTACTGTTTGTGATTTATTAGACATACAGTCTGTGACTTCAGCAGACCTTCACATCCACGACCACACATCACTGAACGGAAAAAATACATCCGACATTTCCTGCTCGATCTGATGTTTGTGTTGATGTGTATGGTCGCCATAGTAATTTAAAATTATTAAAATCAGATTTGAGTGAAGGAGCAGATGTTTCTGTGGTAAAAGGAGGAAACAGCTGAGCCACAGTGTGTCCTGATTCTGGGGCTGATGATCATATTTGACATAATATTCTCACGTCTTGTTAAAATGACTCTAATTTTGTGGCTAGTCTTCCATGTGTGTGTGTGTGTGTGTGTGTGTGTGTGTGTACTACCATCACTCTGAGTTCAGCTGTTTATTTACTGGTGCCAGACTGCGGTGGTTGGGTGGACTTATCATCAAACAGGATGTGACATGCAGACCGAAGCGTTAGCCGCTGGAGCCCCTATTGTGCCACGCACTGATAGCCGACTGAAGCACATCCTCAGCGACAATACAACCAACCCTGAATGGATTAGACTCCTCTCATCAGGGGGCTTACGCTGCAGGAGGTGACGCTGGAAGAGGAGGGAAGCACTGGGACTGCGAAACAATGCTATGTTAGGTACATATTTTGAATAACAACAATAACGCATTGTTCTAACACTTCTCTTTTTAACAAATTATATTCTGACAGCGACAGGGTTTCCCCCCTGTTACCAGTTAAGCTTATAGATCATAGACTGTATGTAAAGATGGACTAGATGACAGCTCCCTAAAAGTGAAGCCCAAGCGTCTCAATAGCCCCCCTTGTGGCTGGCTGGAGTACACGCTGCAGTATAAAACCCACCTCCTCCATGTTAGTGGATGGGACATGAGCCAAACAAAAGTCAAGGGATACATCAACTACATTTTACTCAGAGATGGTCTCTGTCATTTTGAGAAGTTCTTATCACACTGATGTTTGTCCAAGCCAGTTTGGTTTAAATTATTCATTTGATGCTATGAAAACCTAAGTCTATTGGCACGATCTCGCTGTGGTGACTCCATCTTCAATTGCTCCTCAGAGAGATGTCCAAGATGACAGCGTTAATATCTGGGGTATTTTTGTTTCATTTCTGGATTGTGGGAGAAGGGGTGTCTTCCAACTTTATATAAATCTATGGTATAAACCAAAACTGTTGAACTATTGGACAGAATCTTTTAAGATTTCAAAAACAGTAGCATATAAAAAGCTGGTGTGGAACATTAATTCAACTACACAACTCTTGGGAACTGTTTATAATTTTGCACAGTTTGGCATCAGCACAGAATTTCCAATACTTTATAGACAATATAATCGACTGTTTCAGACAAGCCCTTTTTGTCAGACACAAGTGTGGCTCCAGCAGGTTTGCCTTCCCTCAATGTTAACTTGCTGCTTGTTCCAGAAACGTTTCCACGGTTAACACATGATAACTGGTTTGGACTGGGAGGGTCAGCACAGTCAATTGGACACTGAGCAGGAACTATGGGGGGGGGATGGGACTGAGAGTGGGCCAAGTAAACAAACGTTGATCTGCCATAAAAAAATGGTAGCTAGGATACCCTCTCCCACTGATGCTGTACAAAGGTTGAGTTGGATGAGGGAAAGGTCAGTGCCAGTGGGCTGCAGCTTGGTGATTGTGCTGGAGGAGGAGATAACAATGACCTTTCAACAATGGGGACCATTAATGGGTGTGTTGCATCAGGCTGAGTCGAAAAAACTGTGGTGAAACATTACTGGGCCGGTGTCCCCCGCCATGTAAAGTCAGCTGAAAGACAGCTTGAACTGGTTTTGCTTAGGATGCTACTGCTACATCTCAGCATCTTCTCTGAAGGAGGACTTGGCCTCTGGATTGTGGAGCGTCGTTTCAAATTGTAGCTCTGACCTGAATTATCTGAACACAGTTTTTCCAGGGAGTGTGTGTCAAAAGTTATTGTTGGTTTTCCTGAGTGTGTGGGCGGTCAGATAAGGGCTCTTTGGGTGCAGCACTTTGGATGCTCTAAAGGAAGCTGTGAGGGGCATGGACGCAGATAACTTGCATTGTCCGTCAGTATGACTCCCTAAAAAAATACAAATAAGCAACTTCATCCAAAATAGATATGCATATCCTTGAAATGATTGCAGTAGATGCATAATTAGTGTCCATCATTGACAATACAGGGAATCAAGTTTACACAGCATTATTAGGGCCAGAGTTAATCTCTCATGACATGTTGTTGAGAATTGTTACATTATTGTACAGTGCACCTGTTGCCCCATAGCTCTCTGTGTGTGTGTGTGTGTGTGTGTGTGTGTGTGTGTGTGTGTGTGAGCGCGTGTGGTTAACATCTACGTTTGATTTATCCTCACAAACATTGGCCTAGTTACCAGCTACCAGTCAACTCTTCTAGCTTGTGCAGAACATGCACTTAATTCTGAAGTCAAACTTGCACACATATTATTTTGTTTTTTTTACAGCTCCTGGAAGGAGTTGTAAGGTCACTTACTTAATATAAGTTTAAAAATAACAATTACAAGAAAATTTCCTGAATTCCAAGTTTTGCCTCAAGCAGTTATTTGACATTTTGGAACAAATGTTTATTTGATCTGCAGCAGAAAACCAGATGGGGCAAATGATATCGCTGTTATATCACTTGCTCAATGGCTCACTAAGAGCCTGCAGTGCTTCTGGAAAGCCACTGCGGTGGAGGATGACTCCTGCTGTCGTTTGATGGTCGGGAGTCCTCCTGGAAACCTGTGGCCTCAGGTTCAGCTCTGAGTTGTACATTTTTAGTGATTCTTAGGAGTTTTAATTTTAATTTCTGACTTTAGAGCATGACTTCTTTTGGGACTGCAGAGTTTAGTGTCCTCCCAAATGTCCAAGTGAGTGCCCCTTGACTGAAACCTTATCAGTTATTAGCTCGGAAATATTACATATATATATATATATATATTTTTAGAGAATTATTTACTACTGGTGACCCTCCTCAGTATTGAGGGGACATGGATTAAACACAACAATAAGGGCTGCAGTTTGTTGCTAAGACTCCCGTAACAGGAAGATACAATGCAAACTGGTGTGGAGACATATCTCACTTATTAACATCCTTTCTGCAGTTTCATAGAGGAACTAGAGCGCAGCTACAAGACACGCAACATACCGCTGACTGAACCACATCCTCTGCAATTATAAAACTTAACATCTAGAAAGTCTGCGACAGAAAAAGAGAACAGAAAGACTTAGACTACGTGTGTGATGGGTCTTCATGAAAAGACCGGAAAACAGAGCATTCTCGACACACACACATTCTTACTCTAACCATAGTTATTACTTGTGTAACCCTTAGCCATACTTAAACCTAAACTTAACCTTAACCATAGATACTACTTGCCTAATCATAACCCTCTAATCTAACCCTAACTTTAAAGCATGTCTTCACATTATCATTTAATGATTTATGTTATGTGGACTTGCTTTTAGATATATATTTAAACACACAAGTATTGTTGTGAGGTCTAATCTTAAGAACACAAACTGACAATAACACACTGACCATCCAAACCCCCCTCATCAGCAGCAAGGCTCTAGACAAGGGGAACGTTTTAAAATTATGTGGGAAAGATACTCAATATTAATAGAACAGATTAATATTTGTTTCACTATCGCTTACAGTTTTTCACAATTGTTAACACACAAAAAGCGAAAATTCGGCACAATTTGCACAACCTTCACTTCATGTACCAATCACTCGACCCAATTTGGCACTACTTCACACTCCCTTATCTGCATTAGACTCTGACTTTCATTCTTTACACTCCGATTTCAATTACACATCACATTGTTGTCAAAACACTACACACAATGTTCATTTGTTGCACACACTTCTCAAGTAAAATCTCAAAGCATCAACCTACAACACACAAATACTCAAATCTCTAAACATTCAGGTCTGTTGAGCAATTTCACCTCATTTTCACAGCCGAACAGGAGACTGAAATTGTAGATATGGTTCGTGAGAACAACTCTATCACACTCAGATAAATAAAAACTAGGATCCTGGCTGACCATTGCCTTGTTAGAAACGTCCAGACCGTCAGCCTCTCTACATTGGAGTGTATTCTTCATAGGACTGCCATGTGGATGAAACAAGTGTTCAGGGGTCCCATTTGAACGGAGCACAGACCGCATCAAGTAGTTAGGGTGAGAGTTTGTGCTTGTAAGTACCAACATTCAGCGCTGACACATGCATGTATTGTACCTGTAATCCAATATTGTTTCTTTTCTACAGTGTCTCACTGTAGCCCACTGTGTTGACCTCTCTGTGTCCATACTGTAACTTGCATTCTCATGCTGTCTGTGTCAGCGGATCCAGGAGCATGACACAGCTGATGTGTTGTACCAGTACATCTTTATTGATGAGGTGGGATTCAACCTGGTGAAGAGGAGACGACGGGGCTGAAAGGTCCCGGCCAGTGTGGTGGGAACATCACACTGTGTGCTGCAATGAATCACCATGGGGTCTTGCACCGTCATGCCCACCTTGTGGCCTATAACGCTGCCCGTCTACTTGTCATCCTGGATGGCCTGCATGACCTGCTGGTACCACCTGGCCAGATAGATGACCCACAGCGGCTCGATCACGTTGTCATCTGGGACAATGTGAGCTTCCACCGGGCTGCTCAAGTGCGTTAGTGGTTCCAGGACCACTCACATTTCTCCGTTCTATAACTTCCGCCTTATTCTCCTTCCCTGAATCCTATGAATTCCTGAATTATTTTCCGCTTGGAGGTGGAAGGAATATGAACGGAACCCACAGGACCGGGTCCCACTGCTCCAGGCCATGGAGGAGGCTTGTGGCGACGTGAGTGTCGAGGCCTGTCAGCATATTGTGTGTGAGGTATTCAGTTTTCTGTGTGCAGTTTTGAGAAAGCCTTTATTGTTTTGAAAAACGTGTGTTAACTGTGAAAAACTGTAATTTTTGTGAAGGGGGGGGGGGGGGTTTACAGTACTGTTCTCTGTGTGTACCGAAATAAACCTTTTTATGCTGCATATTTGTGTGCTGTTTTATGTTTGACTATGAAAAAAGTAGGCCTACATTGAGACATTTTACAAAAGGAGAAATGGCTCATTCTCAAGAGTCACTGTCATTCATATGGTGTGTTCCATTTTGATGATTGTGTTTTCAGTTTTGCACTACAGTGTGCTGTAAATGCTTGGTAGTGTGCAAGCAAATGCTTAGTTGTGTGTTATGAATGGTATGTGTGTGTCATTTGAAAATATGGCTGTGTGCACCAAATGAAAACACGAGTTCCATTTTGTGAACAGGTAAGAGATTTGATGGCAAAGAGTCATCTTGCAAAGGGAGTGTCAGGTTTAGCATTTTGTGTGTGAGGTTTTCAGTTTTCTGTGTGCAGTTTTGAGAAAGCCGTTATTGTTTTGAAAAACATGTGTTAACAATTGTGAAAAACTGTAATGTACTGACTAAAAAGAGCTGAAGGGAGGAAAACTAAACTTCCCAACAGACCAAACATGTCTTTGTTATGTAATCATATTAGAGCAGAGCACCAAATCCAATTGAACCAGCTGAAGCCTGACCACCCCTCCTCCCCACCCTCCTCCTCTTCCTGATTCAAAAATTCCTCTCCTGGACAGGAAGCTGCCGGTTGCTCTGGTAACACGACCCCACAGCCACCATCAGGATGAGAAAATCCAAACGAATGTTATTGAAAACAAGGCTTCATGTTTCTCTGGAGAATAAATACAAGTCAGTGGTGGACGGAAAAAAACATTAAACAATCAAGAGAAGGAGAAGTACTTATAAAAAAACACTTTATTCATTTAGCTTATTTAAAAGTGTGAACAAAATATATAAATAGTGGGAAGAAATGCAAAATGCAACTTCTACATTTATATGACATCACAGGAAATGATTTAGTTTTGAGGAATGTAAAGGAATGTAGGAACATTTATAGACACACACAGGGATAAAAACAATGTAAACACAATTCCTCGGTCCTGACATCTCCATGGCAACACAGCATCATGCCTCCATGACGAGTGATTGAGTCCAGAATAGTTTTTGTAGTTTCAACTAAAAGCTTTGGGAATTTTAACTCGATACTGATTTGAAGTCAGTGGGTCTAAATATACTGATGTTTTTGTGAACACAAATCAGTTTTTATTATGCAGCTATGAATATTTAACGTTATAGGAAAATATTTCAAAGGGGTAATAACAAACTGTATATGCTTCTTTAAGGCACTGGATCTCTTACAAATAGTTTTTGGGTGAGACACAGACTTTCAAAAGCAGATGTTTGAAAAAGGTCATAGAAATCCAGAGCTTGATCGATTGATTGATTGATTAACAGACTCTTATGAGAAAGGAGTGGTGTTTTTACCTGTGTGTGTGTGTGTGTGTGTGTGTGTGTGTGTGTGTGTGTGTGTGTGTGTGTGTGTGTGTCTCTGTCAGGTCTGTTATATACCTGAGGAGCTCCATAACGAAGGGTCTTCCTGCTTAGCCAACGTCTGATTCACAAACCTCAGCATCCCAGTCAGTGAACTCATATCCACCTCCTCATCCGCCTCACCAACCAGCGTGCACACCGACTCCCTCCTTGACTCATCCGACCGCTCACTGTCTCCCTCCTGTAGAGAGGCAGCCTCCACTTCGGTGCTTCCATCGTCTGGTTTGTCCACCATGTATGTGAGGGGGTTGAAGGAGAGGTTGGAGGACACTGTGGCATCCACGGTGCTGAGGCCCTGCCAGCTGTGGCTCTCTTCGCTCGGGAAGGGGGAGACAGAGGAAGAGGAGGAGGAGGCCTCCCACGGCTGCTTGCTCAACGCCTCCCTCAGTGTTGCCTTCAGGCTCAAGGGGAGATCCAGGGAAGAGTCGATGCTACTGCTCTGTAGCCAATCATGAGTTTCAGACAGGTGACATGCTGAGGTGGGCTGAAGGTATGTGTGAGCGGGGGGTGATGAGCAACTTTGGGTGTGCGTTGGGGGGCGGAGAGAAGTTGACTGAGAGTGTGTAAGAGTAAGGGTGGTCTTCTCGGGGGGCGAGTGAGCCGAGGAGGAGCGTTCCTGCGAGTGTGGGAATCTGTGCAGAGCTGGTACAGACAGTGTGTGATTGTAAAGGTTCCGTCTGTCGGCAGCTCGCTCCAAACTGGAGATCCTGGCTTGGAGACGGGTCACCTCAGATTCCTGCAGGGAGACGAGAAAAGAAACGTTAGCTGCTTTCAGTCACGCTTTGAACTCCGGATATTTTCCTGACATACTCTGGAGGGGTGGTCTGTAAGAATGTAAATGTCTGAGTGAGAGACTCTGGACTTCCTCCGGAGTTTCTCCTGCAAAGGGGCTCTTGGTTTAAACTCTGGATAATGTCCGAATGAGCCCACGAGAGAAAACAGCCGGAAATCCTCAGCAGGATTCTGCAAGTGTTTCGAAAACACTGCAGATCCAAAAAACAACAACAAACAAAACAAATACAAATATCTATGTTGAAAAAGCAATGCCATACATGCAGAGGACATGGACGGAGACGTCAAGATAGCTTTTGATGACAAGAGCAGACCCCACTGTTGATGGGATGAAAATAAAATCCTGTGATCTCTGCAGCAGAGTGATAACGATGTGATCCTGCAGAGTGATCCTGCTGCGTTGTTCATGTCCTAAAACGGCGTTTGATAACATACTAAAATACAATTTAATTATTTGTATTAACTTCTAAAAGCTGTACCTTGATGAGCATGGACTCATTGGAGGTCTCCATGGACTCCTCACAGGCCTGCAGCCGAGCCTGGAGCTGCGCAGCCTGGACTCTGGTCTGATTTAACTGCGTGCTGACCATCTCCAGCTGAGCACGGAGGTCGCTGTTCTGGGATCTGCTCTGCTCGTACAGAATCCTGCTTTGCTCCATCTGCGCTTTGTTCTGAAGGAGCTGGCTCTGGCTCTGGTCCAACTGTGTTTGAAGACGACTGGCTTGGTTCTGGGTTCGTTGCGACTCCGCCTTGGCCTGGTCCAGCAGAGCTTTGGTTTGGTCGAGCTGGGTCTGGCTCTGGTGAAGCTTAGCGGTGAGTTGCTCTTGGGAGGAGCGCAAGGTGGAGGACATCTGCTCTGACACTTTGAGGAGCTGACCTCGAGTCTGCTGCAGGGACTCCAGCTGAGGAGGGAGGGAGGGGAGATTTTTTTTTTTACAGGCAGGCTTCGTCAAAACAAGGTTAGAACAACACTAGTTGAGTAATTCCCTGATGGAGCCGGGAGAGCAAGTTGCGGCAGGAAATTGAAGTAAGAAAATCACCATCAACGATATGAGGAGAAACTAAGAAATGACGTCAGAACAAGAGAAACTAAGGATGGACGAAATAAGGAACTCACACAGTGCTGAAGGGTGTTGAAAGGAAAAAAAGAGGAAATCGAATCAGACAAAAACAGATATGAGAGAAAAAGACGGAAGAAAAGTGTTGAGCTAAGAGGCAGATTCATTGTCATTGTCATATTGTCAGTGTGATGGTGTAAACGCTCTGATGAACTGTCATTGTTCTTGTTGTTGTGTTTTATGTTCCTCTATACATATTTTTGAATATACATTTACAGTATATTCATACTTGTACATTGAAGTTAAATGTTTGCTTAACCTTGTTCTGCTTTGCTGTGGTTGCTTTTCTGTTTATTTGTCCATTTCTGTACTGTAGAGTCAACTTCCTTGTATGTGTGTGCGTACTACGCCAATAAAGCTGATTCTGGTTCTGCTAACACAACCTTATCGCTGAGGTCTCAGATCTGATCGAAGGTTTAACCAAGGGACAAGTCGCACAGAGCAGCTCTAAGTGTCAGTCTCTTCCAGACTACAACTTGACCATTGAGATTTAATAACAGATTCATTCAGTATATAACTTGGAGGACAAGCTCTGTAGTAAGGCTGTCACAGTGGGGGAAAATCTTTTTACCAGGTAATAAACTTGTGACAACAGAAAAATGTAAACACCCGCTTCACAGGGTCACTTCTCAGCCAGGCTCGGGTCGAATAGAAAACGCGACCTGTGCTGTTATTAGTGCAGTGTCCCAGATTGAGTATTGATAACTGCGGATGTGGCCACTAACACTGATGTACAAAAATGAACCAAACATGTTTTATGTCTACTGTAACAGACAGTCGGTGGGCAAGTTATAGAATCGGTATGTACCTCCTTGCTGTGCTGCACCCTCTCCAACTCCTGCTCCTGCTCTAAAGAGGCAACTGTGCTCTGCAGCCTGGCCTCCTCCTGAAGCCAGTGGGCCTCCTTCAGAGCCAGCTCCTCCTCCACCCCACACAGCCGGACCTCCTGCGCAAAATACAGACATATTCAGTGAAAAGAGAGTTGTGCATGCATTTTAACATGTCATACATTCTCTAATTTCCCCTTACTAGCAAAAAAACACAATAAAATGTAGTAGTATCTTCAGATAAATCATAATATTTCATAACAGACAACATTTCAAGATCAAATGTTCTTTTTTTGCGACAGGCGTCACCTCTGAGACTAAACGTAGACATTAGGTTAGTAGGTAACAATCAAGTGGAAAAAAACATGTATCATCGAGTATCACTTCTGTTATAATAAACCGTCAATATGAGGGATAACATTTCATGAACTTTCCCTTTACCCTCTCCTCGTTCTGCAGCTTGCTGGCGTCCAGTTGTCTGGTCAAAGAGTCACAGTAAAGTCGAGTTTCTTCAAGATCTTGTAGCACAGTCTGAAGTTCCTGTTTACACACACGCAGCTGCTGCTCGAGTGCCTGGGAATCCTAACCACACACACACACAATTTATTAATTCTAAAACCATTTCGGAACAAAATCTTTGTACCTCTCTGTGTTGGTTTGAAAAAGGTTATGACAACAGATGAATACATCAGTGCTATTAAGATATGAAGACCAAATAAATGCAACCATAAAGTGTGCAAAAGGTCTTAAGCCCACTGTATCATCACGGATTAACAGACAGTGTTTGATCAGGGTTAAATATAAGGTCATCATCATTGTGCACTAAACAAGTAGATTCCTTGTAAGTTACTTGGAAATAAAAACGATTCTGAAACAGAATTAATTAGGAAAAATTTTACAGCTGTAATGATAACGCTGCTATCTGAAACTAGGGTGTAAACATTTATGACAGATCTCTGTGTTGTTGGTACTTTCTTCTCTGTCATTGTTCTCGACTGCACAGTTTAGAACAGCCCATAAAATAGCATTACAGATAATACAATAATAAAATCTCTTCCTGTTCTCTGAGCTTCAAAAAAATTGTGGTGCTCAACATTGTCACAAGTATCTATTCAGGCTGACTTGTGTCTTAGTGACACGTATTCATCTCCTGACCTGTATGTTTCTGTCTGTGAGCTCCCTCTGTGCTTCTCTCAGCTCTCGCTCTCTGGCCTCGAGACTCCGCTGCAGAGACTCCACCTTCCTCTCCAGCTCCTGCTTGTGCTCTCTGATCGCCACGTCCAGCTGACCCAGCTGAGCACATCGACAGCGAGGCCGGGTTAAAAAAAAAGCATATTTAAAAAGACACAGTGAGGATTAAAACAAATAAAAGAATAATAAAATATGTTTGCTTGTGTGAAAGTTGTACCAGCTGTGCTCTCTGTTGGAGCTCCCCCTGTCTCTCCTTCAGTGCATTGTCCATGTCTAAGACTTCATGCGTTCTCACTTCCAACTCCCTCTGGGTGTCACTGTGAAGCCACACACACACGTATTTTAACAGTTTGCCAGATATCTATATAATTTATATTTATGTAAACCAATCTGAAGAAAAAGCACAGGGACCACTTGCTGAGTGTCAAAGAAACTGGGCCAAATAGAGGAAACGTGACTTCAGCGGTTTCTGGAGGACTTTATTGTTTGAGAATTTGAATCAACCTTAATTTAGGACAGTTGTTTAGATTTTGTAGCATTCTGACCATGACCATGTGTGGACTTGAACACGTTTCAGTGCCTTTTTGTAGGGGGCTTGTGACTACAAACTAGATCACGACAGCTGTTATTGAATGAGCCATGTTTCTTTAAAGAGTATTTCCTGTTTGAAGCATCTACATGTCTCGACCATGTGTTCATTATGCTCTGGAGGACAGTGACACCAAGAATAAACTGTAACAGGACGTGGTGGCCATGATTAATCAGTGAAATTGATGTCACGTAAATTAAAAACTCTCCATGACATGTACGCCGTCTTGAGTGCTTGTTGTAACGTAGCTGCAAATTGTGCTTCACAGTGTATGTGAGAGAAATGTACACAGATTTTTTATATTTCAGTGTCAGTTTTAAATAGAAAACTTTACATCACAACACCACAGCATGTATGAAAAATGATTCACAGCAAATGACATGACACATGGCACAAGTTACGATCACAAGACTTCACAATAATCAAAAGAAATTAACATCAAACATCAAAACAGGAAAGGATATCCTCAGTTTAAATACAAAAATGTCATTGTATCATCTGACAAAGATGATATACAGTTACCAAAGAGTGAATCTGTGATTGGGACACAGGAACAGCATCAGACTCAGTGACTGTGCATGTGTCTTTGCTGTGTTTTTGTGAGACAGAAAACAGTATCATTTGGAACACGGATGATTTGCCACAGCTCAGGATCTCAATTGTGCAGCAGCACGTGAACGTCCTCACCGCGACAGAGTCGTCCCTTGTCCCTGTTTGCCCCCCCGTGTGCAGAAAAATATTTCCCATGCGGGCATATCCTCACCTAAGCTGGACGGTCAGTTTCTCCACTGATGCCTGCCGCTCATCTGCAATGCTCTGAGTTATCTGCAGAATGTCCTTGAGCTTCAGTAGCTGCTCCAGCGTATCGGCCAGCTCCCCCCGCACCGCCTGCAGCTGCCCCTCCAGCATCCGGGCCCGCTGCACAGAGTTGAGCTGGTCTGCCTCGCATCGATGGAGCTTCTCCTCAAGATCGACAACTGCCAGGGGAGAGAAGGAAGCAAGACTATGATTAGACTTAAAAGCAATGGATAAGTTGTAAATGTAAAAGAACACTTGAGAATTTAAGGATAATTCAGTAAAGGGTGGTTTCAGTTCTGATTGCAACTGTCTCTGCTCTGCAAAGACAATTAGAAATAGATAACACTAAACCTCCTGCAATGCGTAGATTCTAGAAAAAACATGTCATACCCAGATCGTTCTTGCTGGAGAGTTTGTTCTTGGTCTGTTGCAGGCTCTCCTCCATGCGGCTGATCTGAAGCGTCTGGACGGTGACATCCTTCCTCAGACATTGCAGCTCAGACTCTTTAGACACCAGCTTCCCTTGACACTTAACTTTCTCAGATGTTAAATGGCTACAAAGGGAAAAACAAATTACAACCATATTCAGTAAAATTTCATAAACCGAAAAAGCTTGTAAAAATCCAACGTGTAGGACATGCAAGAGAACATGCAGTATGTAAAGCCGCGCACCGGTATTTCACTCCAGGTTCGCACCTCAGCGTGAGCCCTGCTCCCATCGCTAAACTTAAAAAGAAGTAAACACCTTTAACTATCCGAGATGCCAACTGAAGCCACACAAAGAGCCTTTTAGCTGCACAATCACACAACTGGCATTCTTATTCCTCTGGAGCAGATAATAACTTCACGAAGAAGAAGGTATCCAGCATCTCTGCAAACTGAAATTACTCTCAGGACTGTCTCTGTCTCCAACAAGAGAAATCCTGGTTTATTTATACATATTCATGGGGAGGGGAGGGCTGCCTCATGCCTGGGGACAGATTTGCTGTGGTGTAATCATATGACTGACTGGCAGTGTTAATGCAGGTCCTGAAGGACAGCCAGAAAAACAAAAGCCTCATACAAATAGTAAGAAATAGCCGCAACCTGACATAGTAGAAAACTGCACTTATTTTTACAACTTTGTGGAAGCTTTAAAGTAATCAAAAACAAAAAGCTGCACTGCAATTCAGGAAGTACTGTTTGAAATGTGTTGATATTTGGTCTGATTGGGTTAAAAGCCACAAAAAAAAAAAATCATCTGACTGAAAATCTTCAGCAACAGTCACAGATATTCAATTTTCATCACCCCTGATTTGTCGCTCAGAGTTCACACTGAGCTGTGTGTGCAGGTGGCCTTACGTGACGGACTCAGACAGCTGAGTGTTCTGCTGGTTTATCTCCTGCAGGTCCTTCTCTCTCTCCTGGGCTTCCTGCTTTCTGGTCCTCACCTCCTCCTGCAGAGAAGCCCGTGCTCGCTCCAGCTGCTGCTCCAGACTGGACACCTGCGCACACACACACACACACACATTTGGATAAAACTATTTTTTCCATTAATGAAAAGAAACTGGATATAATTTCCTGCATATGAATATAAAACCAAATAAAGGTGAAAAAATAAATCCACTCAAAACCATTTAATCCCTGGTGACCTTAAATTGTTCTTGTCTGTTAAAAAGATCATGTAAAGTGGGAGGCTCCATCTTACTGTCCCCATGCAGCTCTACTCACTGTATGAGGATCATTGTGCTCTGTATGTTGTGAGGGACAGAAAGTACCACCAGCAGCTAAATGCTCTGAGCTATTAATAAAATCACCAGCTCAAAAAGCTGTTTCCCTTAAGCAGCACTACAGATTTACAATACATTTCTTTCAGTGACAGGGTGTAGCAGTAGTGATGCAAATATGGTTGATTCATATTCTCCTGGTAATTTCACAAACAGAAAACCCTTTAGTTTACTATGAATGGTGAGAAAAGCACAAACCATCCAGTGAGCGGCAGTGATCCGGACGGAGAAGCCATGTTGAAGGAAGATGTGAGGGAGAGGAATGGGCCGACTGGTCGAAGCTGAGGCTACGGTTACTCAGATAACCACCTCATTACAACTATGGTGATCAGGAAAGCAGCTACTCAAACACTTGAGGTGGAAGGACTACAACAGAAAACGTCGGGTTCCACTTCTGTTCTGCCAGGATCAGAGATCTGAGGCTGTAGTAAACTCCGGTACACCAACACTGGACTGATAATAAATGTGATGGTCAGATCAGACTTTGCCATTAATTGGATGAATCTATGGAGCAAACCTGCCTCGTGTCAAAACTTAACGCTGCTGTAATGTTTTCTTGGTGACCACTGGTCCCATTAATACTGATCAACCATCGTCTGAATGCCACAGCCTGTCTGAGAATTA
The DNA here is from genome assembly GCF_949316205.1 of Platichthys flesus. Taxonomy (NCBI): domain Eukaryota; kingdom Metazoa; phylum Chordata; class Actinopteri; order Pleuronectiformes; family Pleuronectidae; genus Platichthys; species Platichthys flesus. The sequence continues at coordinate 10,178,622 of NC_084958.1, read as the reverse complement.
CTGCTGAACATCTCTTCATGGCCACAGTTTTATATCCTCTAATGGATACATCCAACATTTATTCTGTGACAATGCACCATGTCGTAAAGCAAGTTGACTGTTTTCATGAAAATGATAATGAGTTGATCAAATAGATCACATGTGATATAAAAGGAGATTTGTAGCAGCAAGAATCTTCAGCTGAGAAGTGGAATTTCTAAGAAAGATTATCATCTTCCAAAACTCATGCCGTGAAGAATTGAGGTTATCTTAAGAGCAAAGGAAGTTTCTAGTAAAGTGGTTCATAGAAGTGTATTTTTCAAGATTTCATTATCCAACCTATTTGGCGTAGATTATAAAAGGGAGAGTTGTGCACAGCTGTTTGACGGGTCATACTGTGAGACCAACAGAGACGGACTCCATGAACATGGATAGAAATCTGCTCTCCAAGCCAAGACAGGAAAAGGGCAGGTATATCCCTGGAGCCAAGACCCTCAAGGGGCCTGGAGAGACGCCCTGCAGCTCAAATTAGCCCAACAGTCCCCTAAATTCAAACAAGCTGCACCAAATTTCACATACTCATAGATATCACTTCCCTCAATGTGCCCGATTGTTTTAATCTGGATCCATTTATTACGCAATTAGAAAGAGATAATTTGGAAAAACACACTGTCCCCTGATGTGGAGCTGCACCAAAATGTTAAGGGTTCATCACGTACCTATAACACATCCTAATGCCAAGTTTTGTTTAATCTTTTTACTTGTTTTTGTGTTATCTTGTTCACAAGCAAACCAACCGACCAACAAACAGACAGGGGTGAAAACACAATCTCCTTGGCGGAGGTTAAATGCTCCAAGGTACTCCAAACATGTGCATTTTCAACTTGCTCTGGCATTTGATAAAAGTCACGAGTCTCCTACTTGTCTCTGCAGCTGGCCCTGGCTGTCCTCCAGGTCCGAGATGTGGGCGGTGCCCTCAGTCAACATGGTCTGCTGCTGCTGGAGAGAAAGCTGCAGCTGCAGGTTCTGCTCGCTGGATCTCTGACACTCCAGGCTGGTGCTGTGGAGCCGCTCCTGCAGAGACGACACCTGAGGAGGGAGGAACAAGGGAGAATATTAGCCTCGCAAGACTAGTGGGCATTGACTGAATAATATTTCCTCATGAAAAGTTTGTAATTCAGTACCTTGTCGTTGCTCTTTTGCAGCTCATTCCCGTACTTCATCTTGATGTTGTCCATCTTCTGCAGGTATGAGGCCAGTTCTTCTCTGCACGCTGACAGAGACGACTGTAGCTCACTCACCTGATTTAACAACACAAGTCATGGATGGTGGAATATTTGTTTTCGTAAAGGTCATTTTAGGTCATTTCTGTTTGTCGATAGCAATCAGTTCTTACAAACCTCGGCGGAGGACTGAGCTGCGTGCTCTTTGAAACTTTGCAACAGCTCTTCATTGTTTCTGACTTCAACCTGCTTCTCCTGAAATCAAGTTCAAATTGTAGATGTATGAAACAGCACAGTCTATACCTGGGATAACCGACAGACGCTGTACATAAGGTGTCATTACTTGTGTAAGCTGTTCCACGGTGGTCTGCAGCGACAGAACAGCTTTCTGAGCCTCGTCTCTTTCCCTCTGGCATAAACAAAGCTCCTGCTCCATTTCTAACAGGCGAGACCGAGCCTCTTCTACAGATAACTGCAACTGCAGGGGAGAGAAATGACTGTTACATAAAAGGAAAAATATGAATCTTTATGTTTTGCTACATTTTTTAGAGCAGGGTCACGGTCAGTATTGTTTTAGCAGGTCAGCGCACCACTTCACATTAACTTAAAATCATATTTGATTCTATCAGAATTATATAGAATTGAAATGAACTGAAGAGTAACCATGGTGGTGTGGCAGAAAGAAACTGTAGATCACCATTTCTATTCTGTGCTGTTGCTCCGTGCCTTGTTGAGACTGTGATCTTTTACACTTATCCAAAGACTGATGATACTCTCTTTGCTTTTTGGTCATCAGTGTCTGGTAGTGTTGAACAGAGCTGCTCTTCTCCTGTATTAAGATAAAGGAAGGTGAAAAAGGAAAGGCATGCCAAAACAGTGTCAACTGATTTACACTGATATATATTCGTAATACAAAAATACTCATGTCAGAAGAAGTGGTGAAGTGTGGCTAAATATACAATTTGTACTTGGAGACAAATTGAAAAGTTGATGTTTTCAGACATTTTTCTAGATATGAACTCCGGATATTCTCTGAAGTTTTCCTTTCACGTATGAGGAAACGCAGCAGGAGGTTGTCTGAGTCAGAGATGTTCAGAACAACAGGAAAATCTCGAGAACATTCAGGTGAGTAATGGAGCCTGGGTAGAGGATGCAAGAGGCAGGACCTAAAGATCTCTGGCATTGTCCCTTATCACCAAAATATTTTGAATCTCGTCCTCATTTTCATTAATGTCTTCTTCATGTACAGTACATCTTTTTCATCCTGAGACATTTGTCTGCTTCCAGTGTCACATACATCAGGTGAGTGTGTACATGTGTGTGTGTGTGTTGTACCAGTAGCTGATCCTCCAGTTCTGTGTTTTTCAGTGCCGCCTGACTGTAAGCTGAAGTTTTCTCCTGTAGCTGTTTCTCCAGTGCAGCCACACGGGCACATTTTCTCTTCAGCTGAGGTGAAACCGAGACAGGAAAATAAAAGGCTGCTGTGAACAACAACCTGGAAGAAACCAATGATTACCTCTCTCTTCGGAAAAAAAAAGGTTACCTCTTTCTCTGTGTCAGTGGCCTGGCTGACTTTGTCCAGCAGCTCTGTGTGGAGGCTCTGGTAGTGGGAGGCTCTCTGGGCCATGGAGCTCTGCAGGGAGGTGATCTCCTCCTGGGCTCTGCTGAGACGATCCTGCAGCCGCTCGACCAGGCTGCTCTGTTTAGTTCGCTCAAACTCTGACGACTGAAGCACCCGGAACAGCTGCTGGTAACCTTCACCTGCAGGGACGGAGAGACAGGGAAAATAGAATTTAACTTTTTGGAAAGAAGATTTAGGAGACCTTGAACCTCCGATAACAGGCATATACACTGGGAAGCAGATCAATCGAAATATAAAGTATCACATTAAATCACAAAACAGGCAAGAGATACACTGATCTGCAGCAGCATTAAAACAAAGTATGTTTAATGTGCCTGATCGGTGTTTAATACAAGAATACCTGGCTTTAACTTGAGCAGGTGTACAGTTCCTGAATAGTCCACTTGGGGCAACATGCAGGGCTTGGCACAAAGTGCTCCCACAGAGCTCTGAAATTGAAAAAAGGACATTTGACAACAGTAAACACATCATCTGCTGCACGGAGTCAGTGACAAACATGTCCACTTTTTAAGGACAGTGAAAGTGGAGCAAAAAACAGGTTTTGGAAAACAAATATACTAATGTTTTAATAATTCATTGGGTGAAGCCCAATAATAAAATCAGGTGACATGAGAACCCAGATGACAATGGTAATGTGTGTAGTTATGTTTCTCCACCTCTCGTAGATGTAGCAGGGCTAGTGCAGCCTCCAGGCTCGACAGCTCGGCCTGGCTCTGCTGAGCCTCTCTGTGGCTCTGAGCCACGTGCTGCTCTTGACTCTGGGTCAGAGCCCGCAGCTCTTGCAGCTCCCTGAGCAGAGAGGCCTGCTCCCTGCATCCCGCTGCCTGCTCTGCAAGCTGACGATCCAGGATTGAGGCGCGTCGTCTGGCCTCCTCCAGCTGAGTCATGAGGTCTGAGCGCTCAACAGCTAAAGACTTAGCCTCCCTCAACTCCTCCTTCAGCTGGCTGTGAAGCGGAACGTGAAGGATTGAATATGAAATCAAAATCATTTTGTACACATGCAAATGTTTCAGTTAACAACGACAAAGAAACAACTATACAAAACAATCGGTGAAGGTGTGGTACCTGGTGGCTCGGCCCTGTTCTGCCTTTTCTCTCTGCAGCACAGCGCACTTCACCTCCACCTCTTCTTTCTCTCTGTCACACTCAATAAGGCTCTCTTTGAGTTTGCTCTCGCTCTCCATCAACTTCAAAATATATTTTGATCATCAACAAGCAACAACAAAAAACTTGAATTTAAACAAATAATTTACTAATTGAACAGCAAGTTACTAATAATACACAAATGTACCCTCTTAAGTTTAATGGAAATGGTGGCTTTGTATTCTTTGAAAGCTTCTTTGAGTTTCTCTGCATTTTCAAGCGCTTGGTTCCTTTGTTGCTCAGCTCTGTAAGAGAATATAGCGTTAGATCTACAGCAATACCTCCTCATAATGTGAAAGTAAAGAGAAAATGATTACATTTCAGCTCAAGGCCCAAGTCAAGTATCACACAGTGTTCATGCTGCTACCCATGTAACCGAATGAATTTACCGAATGTAAACTGTACTGTATACTATAATTTCAATAGGGCCTCCCACTGTCAACACTCGGGCCCTAATAATAATACATTTATTTATACAGAACCTTTCATACATAAAATTCAGCTCAAATTGCTTTACATTGAAATCAAAAATAAAATTAATGAAAAGCAAGATCGTAGAAATAGGTCTTATGTTGTTTCTTGAAACTATCATCATAAATAGTCTGAGCCTTGTCCAAACCAATTATGGGGGGGGGGCGATGCCAAAAACGATAATAGAGTAAAAAATGTCAGATACAATCAACCTAGGGTTCCTGGGAAATAAGGATAACAGTAAATCCTGACAGAGAAATGTAATCTTTATATCTCACACTTTATTATAAGCCACTATAACTCCACAAATCATTGTATTGGTAGAGCTCTAGTGTCTAATGTAACTGGATGAACTAGTATTCTAAAACTGGCTGTTTGGTATGGGCTGTTTGCTTGAACCGTGGTGATGCTGTTTGCAGCTTTCTTTCTGAAATTGAAAAAGTGATCAGCAGAAAATGAGCTGTGGAATGTATCGGCTGCAGGCCTCAGAACCCTGACGCACGACCACCGCTGCACAAAGAGCTGTTCACTGGTTTATTCAAAGATTGGTGATGCTTGACTTGGTAGGCTTAACTGCAGAATCAGTTTTTGTTGCTGCTGTCATGATCAACAACCTCACATACTTTGGTCAGTCCCAGCCGGCGCTGCTACAGAGCTCTGGTGATCTGTTTATTTTAAAGTTTTAAAATATTAAATGTATTGCGTGTCCAGATTCGGCACGGCACTTGCTCGGGCCCTTATAAATACAAATTCCAATCATAAAGACAATAAGCTGAACGGTTGACGATGTAGATAAAAGCATCACCGTTTTCCTAGCGCTGTCTTGTTGTCCAGTTCTTCTCTGAATGCCCTCAGCTCCTCAGTGAGACCTGCCAACACAATGTCATTGTGTGCTGCTGCTTCCTGGCTACACTCCGCTCTCAGCTCTGCAGCTCTGGGGAACACAGACAAGGAGAAGTTGTTGGATTATTATGCCAGGTTCAACTAAAGGCTAGTGTTATTGTTTTTAAAATGACCTGGAGCAGAGCCAAAAGTCTACAAATCAATATGCATAACTGCGAGTACCCCATAGATCACTGCATAATATAGACATTTATTCGAGATCCAGTGCAAACAGACATACAATTGTCACATTACTTTTACATAAACACAAACATCTGAAGATATACATGTTCAAGTCGTGAGGTTACTTGAACTCTTTGATTTGTGCCTCCAGCTCTGCTTCAAGCTGACGGATCTGTCCACTCATGACTGCCACACTGTTTTCAGCACCAGCCCTGGAGCCTCTGAGGTGGAGCTGTAAAGGAAGCATGTGTTCAACGTGGATTCTTTTCATGTTACATGTATGATTTAAATATGTATTATTAGGCTACAGACCAATGTCTTTATTGGTATTTCATTTTTGTAACATAAGTGTCCTCAATAGCAATACAACAAAAGCTCAATATAAATCAATATATTGCTATATCTAAATAAAATGTGCAAGCACAGTGCGGAGGTATAACACATAACTGATCTTCTTCAGACCTGTAACCTTTTTTGCTGTTTCTCTCGGTTCATAAGGAAGAGTCTAAAAAACTTCACTAAGAAGCAAAAAAACAGTCTTTGCACAATAATAATGTGACATTTATCAATGTAGTTATCTATATCGAATCGATTGATGTGAAAAATGTAATATTCGTCACTAAGCCCTACAAAGAACACTAAGTTCCCTGTACTTATTCTGTAGCACAAGACACAATGTTCAAGAAGAACGCAACACTTTTACTCACACATAGCAGCTGCATAGGGATGACTGTCATACCTGAGACCTGGAGGAGGTCAATTCATACTGCAGGGCATCAAAGTCACTGATGAGCTGCTCATCCATGGACAGGCAGGCATTCTCCTGGCGCACACAGCCCACCTTCTTCCTAAAAGAAATGGACTCCATGTCTGCTGGCCTGATTCTGACAATAGCAGACTTGATAGAGGGAAGACAGAGGCGTGGATGAGGGGTACGAGATTGTGATGAAGGATGTACAGCTTCTTTTTTTATTTAGCTTAGTATCCCGCATACAGGTTTTCTAAGGCAAGATAGGACTTTGTGGATTTCTCGGGGAATAATTCATGCATCTGAAATCAGGCATATTAAGGGGACTGATATTCATGAGTGTGTGCAATTTGCTGCAGGTCCCAAAAAAATCTGGATCTTATGAATTGTAATGTGGTTTCATTAGGGTACTTTGCTTCTGGGAGATGGGACTTGTACCACTTCCCTAGACATACACACATATACAACAAGAGGTTTGAGACAGGATGATAGAGGGTTTACTTTTTTCACTCCGGGAGAGACTCTCTTACCCTGGAGATGGAGGAAGGTGGGCTAAGACTGCCAGCAGTGGTATGTGCAGGGGAACATTAGGTATCTACTCCAGCTCTTATCAGGTCAGGCGATCGGTACTGTGCTGATCCTCATGGCCCTGGCTGATTATATAAGGAGCTAGAGAGGTGGAAATCGAGGAGAGATTGTAAAGGGTCAGTGTGTAAGATTTAGTTGAAAGGGACCTATTGTCAGAAATTGAATACAAACAGTCTGTTTCATCCAAATTGTTGTTTTCTTTACCTTAGAATGGGCCCTTTTATATTTCAATACTTTATATTTACATCATGAGAGGGTCCTCTCTACGGAAGCTACCATGTTGTTTTTTATAGAAGCCCAGACTGGACAAAGTAAAGCACCTTTTGAGTTTTTATGACAACTGAAGGATGTTCTATCATGTTTTGGGGGTGAGGGGGATTCGGCTGCAACATGAACCCTCACCACTATATGTCCCTACATTCTACACACGGAACCTTTAAATGCAGCAACATACTGTCATCACGTGATGGCTGGAAGTTAAGTCTGTAGGATAAATGGTATTTATGCTCTTTAGACTGTGCGCGTGTCATGCAGTTGACTTACCTCTCACACTTTAGTCCAAGTAGATTCCTCGGACTGAAGACATCTTGGCTCCTGAGCGTTGGAGTACTGCTGAGTGCATGATGTCGCCCTCCAGCTAACCAACAACTCGTCCCCCTCTGCCGAGGTTAGCTTTCAGATGCTCGAGTAGCATTTTACAACATGCGTGACTCGCTGGAAAGTCAACAACAGGGACAACTAACTAATGAATGAACCGCTACGTCCAAGCCATCAGTGACTACAGCGGAGAGCAGCAGCGTTAGCTAGGACGGCGAGGCTAGCTTGATGTAAACAAAGATGCTCGCTGCAACAGGTGGTCAGCTACTTAACATTATCTTTGGTTTGATAGAAAACGCCGTCAACGACACGACCAACTATGTTTTGAAATAAATATTAGGTCTGTCGTCGCACAGCTATTAAAGTTTATTTCCGTCAAACTAATCTGTTTGTAACTTCTAGCGATACAAATCTTTCCAAGTTACCGACAGAACGAGCCACAGCCATTTGTATTTAGGCTCCGCCCACATCCTAACAACGTGCTTCTTGATTGGATAAGACGATTAATGCCGTGGCGTGATTGGTGGAGCGGGGTTGTCATTGACAGCGACCGCGAAGAAAGGCGCGTGCACCTCTGCTGTCATACGAGCGGTTTAATGTGAAGGAAGCTGTGATGATGAAATATTAGCAACAAACAGCAAATTAAAACGCACGACAGAAATAAAAATATCTGCTTTTATTTATCATTTAACAAAACAGGTTGGGAAATAACATGTCACCCTATATGATGGTGTGTAAAAAAATGTAATAACAAGAAGAATCTCAAGACACACAGAAGATTCTTTGGCTGCAGAGACCTGCAGAGTCAGCCCAGACACGGACTCCACACAGGAGAAGAGCTTGAAACGTGTCAACTACATCCGGACGATGAAGAAGCGCCAACATCAAACAGCCCTGTCCATTTTAAACAGAAAAGAGTCATACTAACTGAATATTAACCTCTTGCAGTGACATACAGCACATTAGTTATCCAGTGATACGTTTTCTGACAAGTGTAGCAGAGAAAATGAACTACAACTTATTTATAGATGACAGTCGAGACAAACTGATGAGCTAAAATACTGACCTAAAACAGAGTAAACAACGCATCAAAACTTCCTGTCAAATGCTGTTCGAAACACGTTTCTATGGGCATATCCTGAGTGTATGTAGACTACATGGTGAACAGTTTCTGTTGCACCCATCACATGACAAAATAGAAAAGGCCAGTCTAATGGTCAAATTAGTAAAATGAGTTTGAAGTTCTCGTCAAAGTATGAAACTAAACATTTCTCCAGGACTTAACTTGCATAGGCAGCACAAAGAAAACACAAAACGATTTTGATCTGGGAACTGGGTAAATAATAATCATCTTATGCAGCACTTTATATTTGATTAACTATCAGACAAAGAAAAAAAACTAAATAGGTCCTTAAGGATTTCAACATTAAAGCATATTCATTTTAAAATCAGAATTTTTTTAAGTATATTTATTTAGACAACTAGATTGAAGTTTCTAAAAAAAAAGGTTTACCTTGAAAACAAATTTTTGTCCGAACGCACACAGATTACCAGGCATCTTCTTAGATATCGGATTCTGAACAATTATTAACTGAAATTATGTAATTTGCAAAATTTGCACGCTAAATGCTGCCTTGAAGGGGCTGGACAAAGCTCAACTGTTCAAAAATGAAATGATGTCCTAACAGATATAATTTGATCTGTGCAATCTATTAATAAGAAGGAAAAGAATTTGAGAACTTTGCCCCCTTGAAAAGGAAAAAAAAGAGAACATAAAAGTAGAAAATGTAATAATAAATGTTGTATAATTCATATAAAATAAAACATTTGCAGCAGCACACCTCTTTAGTTTTACCTCTTGCTCTACTCACACTTGAGCATTCCCTCCATCCTGATTTACGCCCGAGGCAACAAGAGGTACCTGCGGCTGAGAGTGGAGAAGGAGGGGACACTGATGTGAAGGAACTTGTCCTTATTTATCAAATTAGTTAAGAAAATAAATGTTAACAAAACATGTTTAATAACTCATTGCATGTTAGTCAAAAAATAATAACTTCCCCCCTCTCTTCTCACCCAGGATTGACCATTAAATGCCTGGCCAACATCATTTCAGTTTGTTTGTTTGTACAGTTCCATACTTAATAGGTCTGGAAATAAAAAGCATATCACTGGATGAAAATTCAAGCCCCATAACGGTTCACTGAAAGCCTACAGGTGCAGTGCACTGATCAGTTACTAGCCTCTGAAGAAATGGGGGGTCACTGTTAACATTCAAAGCAGATGATAATCAATAGCAGAATAACACAAATATGGTGCAGTATGCCTCATCTTTAATCTGTAATCAAAATACATATGTGTAAATGTGCTGTAATCACATTGGACTGCACAGAACCAGTAGGCTTTACAGTGAGTTTAACAGGCAAAACTTGCTTCTGTCTAAACTAAACAAAGGCTAATGCATCAAATACAGGCTGTGGAACAGTCCTCACCACAGCCATTCACCTCTTATAGGTGCTGGGTAAATGTTACTATGATGTTGTTGAGAAGCCTAGGAGGCGGTGACTCCTTCCCACTCCACCAGGTACTGCACCTTGCCATCAAGGGTGACCCGTCGGGCCAGGACTTTGTACTTTTCCCCGCAAGCCAGCCGCCCTGCCGCACCAAAATAGCTGCTGATGGAGCTCTTGAGGTGGGAGAGCTGGCTGCTGGGGTCCATTCCAAGAACTATGTCTGTTGAGTGAAGCCCTGGGAGGGAGTTCAGCATCACTGTCGCAGAGGTGTCTGGGTCTGCATGGCTGGGTGGGGGGATTCCCGGGTAAGGGGGCTGCAAGGACCGTCGAGGTCGCCCGCGCTTCCTTTTAATGGGTGGAGGGGAAACAGGCATGATGCAGGCTGTCGTGCGCATCTTGCTGGAGCTGCAGAGGCTGGAGGGTGTTGATAGGAAGAGAGGAAGTTAAAAAAAAAACGATGGTGAGAAAAACAGTTTCACTACAAACTAAATGCATCTTTTCTCTTCTTAGCTTTTTTTGTAACCACCGCCACAATATCAACACTGATCACTACATAATGAAGGACATTTTCCTTAAATTTGTCAAATCTTTCTTCTTGGAAGCGCAACATCTATTTCGCTTGTGCCAAAAGCACAACTTACACAGAAACATTGTACATGTGAAAGATTGTTATTTTGGTTGCAGTTTGTTGAAATGATAGTATAGGGAATGCACAACTTAATCGGATGTGTAATGGGGCCTTCTATGTATACCACTTTCCCTATGGATAGCTAGTTAAAAAGTACAACCGACAATATGGTTAATGTTGTCGGTTGAGTAAAGAGCTGAGAAAAGTTTGAATGAGCATGAATCCAATCAGAGACGGAGAGCTCTGTTATCAGACATGGAATGACTCTACAATGACCCATGTAACAGAAAAAAATATTGCACAGCAGGATTACCTGGACTGTCTTGAAATACTAGTTGAGGTAGTTTCTGAGGTGCTCAGGGCTCCTATGGATTCCACGTCTGAAGTTCTTGAAGACAGCGCAGACCTTTCGCTCCTGGTGATTTGGGAAGGGGATAATGAAAAAAGAGAAAGAGACAGTAGGATGAAAATATTATAGACGAAATGGAAACTGCTGTTGAAGCCAACAGCCACGATACATAGTGGTGAAAATATATTAAGAAAGCCCAAATGCCAGGTCAATGATTCAAGCTTTTAAAATGTCAGGATTTCCTGACTTGTGAAATCATTGTTCATAAAGCATTTTTTCAGATTTTGACTAAATCAATTTGTAGATTGACTGAACAGGAATGATTGAAACCTGTCGTTTGAGACTAAATAAGAATTATGAATCCATTCAGAAACAGTTGTACCGTAGCTTCACCACAGCACAGTGCACCAGGCCCACATTTCGCAACACATTATCTTACTTACTTGATAGAAGTGAAGTGATCCAATGCATGAGGCTCGAGTGGGAGAGGCCTTCTCAATTGCTGTCGAAGCAAAGGGAAAACTGTTAGCATTTCTCAGCGGGTTCCTCCTAGCAGGCTACTTTCTGAACATGTCCATAAGAGGTGACCGTTTTCTCACAAGACTGAGCAATGATGTTTACAGAATAATGCAAAAACACCCACTATTAACAACTATGTACACACCTAGCTCACACCCATTAAAACATACACACAAATGCTCACACTTACACACACGAACAAACACACACCTGGGGCAAGAGTTCACTGGAGTGCTGTGGTTTAGCTAGTCTCTCCAGAGAATGTGCTCCATGCTTCCTCTTTTTCTTCTTCTTCTTGTCACTGCCATTGGTTAAAGTACTGCAAGATCTACAACAACAACGTTTCTCAACAGTTTATAAATCATGAGAGCTGTGCATTAAAAAAACACATTGTACAATTGCTTGTTGCAGGTTCTATCACTTTTATTAGAAACATTAACATAAGTTCCTCATCTTACCTCATGGCAGACAGGATTTTGTTGGACTTGCACCCTTTAATGGTGATTTCGTGTGAGGCCCTCTCCATCACCCGGCTGGTTGACTCATCAGAGTTGGGGGGCGCGGGAGGGAAGCGGATCCTCAGACCAAACAAATGCTTCTTCTTCTTAACCTCCTTCCCTGACATAAATCTGGCAGAAAACAGAAAAAAAAAGTAATGGTTAGGAACACACAGGAAAGAGTCTGTCTAACACTTTGACACTCATAAATAATTAAGAGGTAAAAGGAATAACTCACAAGCTGCTGTTGTTGTTTAATGCCTCCAGAACACTTTCATATCGCTCTGATTTTGGTGTGTGGGCGAGCTGCAAATAAGGGGAAGGGTGGGGGTTATCAAATTAGAAAGTCACGGTGCACTGACAAAAACAAATAGACAGCATATGGTTTCAAAACCCCAAATGGGCAGCCAGGGAATTAGAATGAACAATTTAATTTACCCTCTAGCACAGATAAACTACGTTGTTTTCTGGCCTCCAATAACTTTAAGATGTATTTAGCGGCTACAAAAAAAACCCTAGTTCTGGTTTAAGTCCCAACATTGTGAGCCAAATCCAAAACTAAATATGTTGTGATACAGACTGCAGCATCAGAAATGCCTGCTGAAAATGCTGGGTCGGGTTAGTACGCAAATCTATGTATCAATTTGTAACCGTGTCTTTAAACTTGATTAGTTTCCCCTGAGTTTTAGTTTCTCCTTTCCCAGGAATACCCTCTTGTTTGCCCCCCCCAAAAAGAGAAGTTGTGCTGTACTTCCACTGAAGAGAACGATGTTTAGAGCAGTGAAGAAATGACTTGCAGGTGACTAATGTTAGCCAGAACTTGGTCATATTTCAGGCTGGAAAGTACCAAGAGTAAAATGTACTTATGTGTATACATCAGTTTAGAGAGGGGTGGCTTTAGTGTTGCAAAAGACAACACTTACTCTTATAAGCATACATTTAAAGAAAGTATTTGTTACGTATTCCTAGATAAACAAATTGTATATGAAATCCAATATAAGAAGTACTTTATTAGTCCCGCAACAGGAAAATTAGCAAATATAAAGATAAACATAATCAATGGGTGACTTGATGCTTTATTGTTTGAAAACCAAAAAATAATTGGTGACATATCTCCTTACCTCCCCAAGCTGCAGCAGCTCCCAGTTACCATTGATGTAAGCCATGAGCTCCATCTCAGAGTCAAAGTACTTCTTCTTGTGGATCACACTCAAGTTGTACAGACTCAAGTGTGTGACGTCCTCCCTGAAACGTTTTAGAAAAAGCTGAGTTTTTGTGACCTTGTGCAAAAAGAACATCAAGAACAGTAGACCAAATATAGCCAAGTGAAAGGGTGGGAGTCTTTAGGTACCTAACGATTTTATTACAATTCAGAGGACTAAGATTCTATTATAAAAACGATTATCAATATCTCGAAGATTTTTTTTATAAGTATATAACAGTGATCAGAGCTCTCCATGATGATTTGACATCCATGCAAGTTTGGATTCATGTGCTGCAAAAACAATAAGATACTTGTAAGACGGGAGCTTCATTGTATGTCTTGAGCATTTGTTTTAAGATGGGGAACTGTATCTTCACACAGACTACTTTGGAAAGGAGGGTAGCCACCTGCTTGTGGCTGATATTCTCCTTTAGAAGATAGACTTTACCTTTACCAGGGTTTCTGAGATTCACTTACCATCTGAGAGGCAGTCGGCTGAGGTACTCTGGTCCACCATTGCAGACTGAACAAATAAAGAGATAAAACCTGAGGGCGAAAAAAAAAAGTAACCCATAAGCTGGCTTTTCTTATTGCTTATGTTTATGTTTTCCGTGAATTGTTGTAATAACGCTGGTGCAAAATATTGGGAAAATGCAGATTTTTCACGTTACACCCTCACAGAACTTTAAGAAAACCCAGACGTAATTTAGAACAGTTTGCACCTGTCTCCGTAGAGCATGGGCATCTCAAAGCAATGGAGACATGCCTCGTGGAACCACTGCTGACACCTGTTACACTGCAACATCTTCAGGTACCAGCTAGAAGCAAAGACAAAGAGAGGTTAGCAACTGTACTCATATATGTATTCGAAGATTCTGAAAAACATGCACATGTGGAACATTCTATAATCAACTTTTTGTATCTAACATGTGTTACTCACTCTCCTGGGCCTCCACAGTAGCAGTAGCACTGTTGGATGTTAGTCTTGTGGCCTTGGTCCCACACCAGTTCTTCCAGGGCATAGGGGAAGGAGACGTGTAGCTCCATGTGCTGCTGCTGCTCTGGCTGCAGGAAGCTTTTAGAAGATGCCCCCCTCCTGTGTCCACCCTCGCTCTGTACACCACACAGACAAAAAAACATGTTTACCCAAAAATATAACCACTCACAAACACATACATCATTTGCAGACAGGTTATCCCTGTTTTGCTTTACATTTAAGGATGAGTAAGTAATGACTCTCACAACACAGCTATTTGTCAGGTAAATAAACACTTTCGAAAAAGCTGTACCTTAGGCATAGAAGTCAGCTCACACTCTGAGCACAGCCACTTGTCATCTGAGTCAATGACAGAGGCATCAATGATGGGGGAGTGGCACAATTGGTGATAACCTTTAAAGACGACAAACAATAAAATGTAACTGCCATCTATTACATCATTCTTCAATCATTCAAGAATTACAAAAACCCTCATGGCCAGAGACTGGAGATCGAAACCTGAGAGGTTCAATGTAAGGTAGAGGAGCATCAGAGATTTTGAACGGTACCTTGTCCACACTTATCACAAATGACAATCTCATTGGGTTCGTCTGAAGTCTCTTGCTGGCATATGGAGCACACAATGTCATCGTCGTCCTCGTCATCATCATCTTCATCCCCTGAGGAAGACAGAAGAAGTCAGGACAAAGCACCATAGCAAGTTGCTGTAAAGGCTTGTGAGCATGTTAACTTGTGTTGTTAACAAGAAAGTTTTGTCTATAGTGACTGTTCCTCTGACCGGCAAAAATATCAATTGAACAAAAATAAACATTTATCTTCAAAACTCAGTAGAGAAACAAACTGTGGAAAATTCTACTGCTTTACTGATGCCAGACACTGGTCAGTTAACTGTCAACAGCAAGGGTAGGGAGATAAGAAAGGCTGACAAAACCAAAGAGGGAGAGAACAGCAACACTTAACTCCAGGAATTCCTCCAAAGTAAAACACTGGTCCTAAAATGTATAGACGGGTGATAACATTGCATAATTATCTCCAGAGCTAATGGTCACAAAGTTATCAAGATCCATATTACACTAATGAATGAACTTACCAGTCTGAATATCCTTCCAAAGGACCCATGACTTAGACCGATCCTCAAAGACAACAAAGCATCTCTGCTTCTCCGGATCGATCTGAAAAGGACAAAGAACAGATGTGTTCCTGAATGCCACACTGTTCTTAAACACACCACCCAGGAATCAGACATATACAAGAACAAGCAGAACATCAGAAGTCCTGCCATGGGAACCAAATCTTTCACACACAGGGATGTACCCTTAATTCAATGTTGTTTTGAATTATCTGCTATTCAGTTCCCTTTTTGAGTGGGAAAGACCTGATGGAAAAATAATAATACGATTTTGAGTTGATATTTGTCTTAAATTAGGTTTAAAACTTTGTGAACTGAAGGATTGTACCTACAGATGTCATTATGTTTTATAGCAAACTGGACTGGAAATATTGTATGGTTGAAGGTTCTAGCAGAGTCCATTACATAAATTCAAAGTTTTGCAATTGTGCCATAAAATACAGCAATTTTGTATTTGAGACAACTGATCAATATTTCAATCTTGATGCTGATAACCTGTTTGTTTGCAGCTCCAACAAAATGCAGACTTGGTCCCGGCACCCATATGTCCGGATGTCTGTGCAGGAATGCTTCCCTCACGCTTACCTTTGTGATTGTCCCCAAGTAGAACAATCCGTCTGACCACCTGGCCAGGACGTCCTGTCCCTCTGTGAACCTGCCAGACATGTCGTCATCTCCATACTCTCCCCCAGCAGAGAGGCGTGTGGGGGACAAGGACACAGCCTCCTGCTGCTGCTGGGGGTGAGTTCTGTGATGGACAGACAGGTGGTCCACAACCCCTGAGTCTCTGAAAAAACAGGGGGTGTACGGGACAATGAAATAGGGAAAGTCTGATTTAAATTGTACTGTATTTCCAGGTGATGTTTGATTTCCTGCACAATTGCCAAATCTTAACGCTTTAAATATCAAAGTCAAGGTAACAATGACAATTGCATGCAGATATGTGGACTTTAGACAAATACTGTCCTGTGGGTGTACTGGCGATGGAAAACACAATGGGAGCTTGTTTGGAGCTTCCAGGGCAGTGGCTCAAACACATGACCTTTCCCCGCCAGTGGACAAAAACAACCGCTGATTATTCCCACAATTAGTGCTAATTGCTCATTAACCACCAGCAGCGAGCACATGGCTGCAGATCACTGCTGAGCACTTCTGTGACCCAGCTCAAAGATTGTAATCTCTTTTGTCCACATTAGCGTGTCGGTGACGACTTGCAATTGCAGTCCTACACATTTTGCATTCATAATTTTTCATCCGAGGCTGTGGGAGATTCATCTTTGAGATGTGTAAGCGGTAGATTTTTGTTTTTTTTCTGTTTTCATCCAGCCGATGTCCGTCAGTGCCACACTCCCTTTGTTCAAGCATCGGGGGAACACGGTGATTAAAAAAAACAGCCCGTGAAGATGATAAAGAAACAGTTTGACATCGTAAAACGTGTTCAAATGATGTTTTTAGCCGTTAGCCACCGGGCCTCGTTGTTAGCATGAACGCCCCACACGCGGAGCCGCCGTGGCCCCGGCCGGGTCGCTGACCGACGGACCCACACCCCCCCCGACAGGAGGAAAACATGATGACAACAATACCTCATTCGGTCGCCTCCGCTGATACCAACGACCCGTGAGACGAAAAAAATGAGCCCGAAGCAGAAGCCGCCGTCGTCCCGCTCCTTCCTGCGGTTGAACCTATCTAGAGAGCGCGTCGCGGAAACTTGCTGGGCTCGCGTCTTCCTCAGAAAATAACAAACGGTTCATTTTCCCCCAGCAGGTTCGCCATTTTGGTTTCCCGCTGGTGCCCGGGGAGTGCATTATGGGAAGAGCTGCCGCGGCGTTCACCTTTTTTCAAACATTTGAAAATCTAGGCATGTCATTTAATCACTGAGCACAGCCACATCCGCCCATTCACAGACTAATAACACGGACGTGTGTGTGTGTGTGTTTTCACTCGTTTATTGAGTTGCGTGTCAGCACAACCAAGGTTTTCATGATTAAAATGTAAGATCCAATCAATTTCGCAGATTAAGCACATTTTTACTATCAAAGCTCAGTTTTTTTTTACGAATGTATGACCACCCGCCGGCGCAACGACATCATGCGTTATTGAGAGACTATTTTAATTTCGGATTAGTTGACCGGAAGTTGAGTTTTGGCGCTGAAATAACCATTTAAGTAATGGTTTTATTTTTGAAAGGCTTAGCGGAAGTGTAGTACATGCTAGCTTGTTCCAGCTCTGGTTCTTAGTTTCGCCACCACACAACATCGTGACTCAATGATAACAACGCGGCTCTCACCGGAGCGGCGATCACTTTCTCTATCACCCACAAGTGTGGTGGTGACCATTAG
This sequence comes from Platichthys flesus, assembly GCF_949316205.1. Classification (NCBI taxonomy): domain Eukaryota; kingdom Metazoa; phylum Chordata; class Actinopteri; order Pleuronectiformes; family Pleuronectidae; genus Platichthys; species Platichthys flesus. Next base: position 10,160,994 of record NC_084958.1, on the reverse strand, counting down.
ACTGAAAACGGTGGCATGCTTTTATCAGTGTATCAACACGTTGCGCCTGCGCCCTGAACCTACGTGTCTTTTCCCCTCCTCAGTGTGAGGTATGTTGCTCTGCTTTAAAACCAGCAGCTGCTTCACAGAGCAGATCCAGAGAAGGACATCAGACACACGGACAACACACAGCGACACACCCGCCTCCTGGATCCTCCCTCTGGGGCTGAGACCGAGTAATGTGCCGTCGAGAGCCGGATGAGTCGTCTCGGTTCGTTTCTCTTTAATGTGGAAGACGCTCTTTCTCATGCATTCTGAATGATCCCCCGCAGCCAGCTCCACGTATTGAGATGATCTATTTCTGTGATGGCGAAGGGTCTGTTTCCACGGGCCTGGGTGAAAAAGTCTTTCTATTTCCAGGTAATATCTCTGCTCTGCAAAGCGGTTTATAGATTGTATAAGTGTGTGTAGATATATTGATCGTTGTGTCAGTGTGTCGTGATGCAGTCGTGCGGTCCCGTCAGGCTGACAGCTGGCAGTGAGCATCCAGCTCCTCGGGCTGCCCTGATGGGGATTGGGGGTTTCTTTCAGAAATACCTGAGGAATGCAGCTGCTGATTAAAGATTAGCCCCAGTGCGGATCCGGAATGATTAGTGCAGATCAGGGTTCAGACCTACTACCACTGACACTGGGTCTAGAGCCTGTGATAATACATAAATACCAAGATTTACAACCCAGGTCAGGGGAGGAACCTGATTTTCTAGTTTTTCATCTCACTTCATTTTACCTTGTCTCCTCCTGACACGTCTGACTTTGGCTCCCAGTTGTGTCAGTTATCTGGGGTGGGATGATGGGGGCTGAACCCTCTGGTCTGGGTACCAGTGGCTGGCCTGCAGTAGGTACAGTACAGTACAGTAGGGAGCTTATGCAAGAGGAGCAGAATACTGGGTTGCTCTACGAGTCAACATGTTGGTGCATTACAACATAAACACAGACAGCCTATTACCAACTGTCTCAAGGAGATCGTCCGTAGGTCGGGCGTTGAAAATAGGCATCTCATAAGATAAGATAAAATACATTTATTGATCCCAAACACATGCACAATCACACGACATGCAGAGTAGGGAAATTTGTCTTCTGCTTTTGTCCCATCTGGTGAACATCCCAGGACACACAGAGCAGTGGGCAGCTATGCACAGCGCCCGGGGAGCAGGTGTTGGGGGAGTAATGTGCCTTGCTCAGGGGCACTTAGACAGTGGGGGTAGGGAGAGTGCTCTTTGGACTTTGGAACAGATCCGAGTGTCCCTATCTTTCTGCCCATAGTCCAATTGTTCTGCCACTGGTCCTGTGCTTGTTAACATATTTCTTATTGGGACATAGGTAGATTAATATGTGTTCTACGTCCTCACTGGGCACACGCAACACTTAAACCATACATAATGTTTTGTGATATTGCTACTGATGAAATTATATTAATCTATGGTATTCTATAGTCCAGCCCTACGTCCTCAATGCACTCGCATTCATACTCAGACATGTGCAGAGGGGGTTCTTTGCATAGAAAAAGGGAGACCCACATGGATCCATTTTTGGCCATGCTTGTCTGTAGTTTTTAAAGAGTGTTCTGTCAGTTCACATGCTTGCTGTTTAAGTTGAAAGGTCACTCTCGAACCAGTCAGTATCCCTTTTTGCGTTCAGTTGAAAGGTCAATACATCCATGTGATGCAAAGACCGGCTTGTACCAAATCTAAAGAGGGGTTTTGTAAAGGGGTCTGCTGGTCTATGGCAGTGGTGGGGGTATCCAGATCTGTTGCAGGACACGGGGTCTGCTTTGTGCTAAGGTCCACAGGCCCGTTCCTCATGGCAACATGACTTTTAATGGATAACTTAGCAGAGAAATACCAGAGGCTTATTTTTGAGGTTTTAGTTTTACCAAAGATATTCGGGTAAACTGCTTTTGGCCCAAAACTGCCATCCACAAATGTTTGAAACAGCTATTGTTCTGGACTGAACCTGAATATCCTCCTGACTCAAGTAGCACAAACCGCTTTAGAACACATAATGCTACTTGTGTGGAAGTAGCAGAGTTTAAAAAGCCACATGAAAGCTCAGCTGGGTTAGGTATTATGTGAATATTCCTCATGCTTTTAGAAGGCAGTTTGATCTTTGGTACCAGCATTGTAGTTCTTATGTGCTGCAGCAGTAACCCTGTCATGAGGGTTTAAGAACCTTTTCCTTCATGCGGTGTGTTCGGTCGTTGATGTCTCAGGCGCAAACAAGGAGACCCAACCTGCCGAGGACAGTCAGCTCTGTCCCTAGGAGCTCTGTGGAGGAGGTGGATGAGAACAAACTACTGACACCCTCCAGTTCCTACTTGAAACTCTGAGGGCAGCTCATTTATCCGCAGGCTCTTCCGCCGGCCGCGTGTGAAGATGTGATACTGCCGGTCTATTGTGTGCGCTGCAGTGACTGGTCCTCAGGACAGTGGATATGCGGGTTGATGCAGGGTAACTGAATCTAACTGTTGACAGCTGGTAACAAAGCACGCATGATGGATCTTGGACTATGTGCTTTGCATATTTTATTCAAATGTGAAGGGTTTAACTTCCTGCGCTACTCATCACCAGCTCCTTACTCTCAGTAACTTTCTCTCTTTGCCACTTCAGCTGTGGACAGTGTTTGCCATTCTAATTTAGGTGCGATATTTTCCATTCAACTCTTTTTTTTTGGTGCATATTAACCTCTGTTTATATGATAGTATTCAACCATTTTGGGATCAACTAAGAGGATCTCATGTGATCTTAGCTAGGACCATTGCTACATCATAGATTCCAGGAAAGAGAGATGGCTGTGAATGATCACAGGGAGTAGCTTCTCTGCATTCTTTTTTTCTCAACTTCTAATCTCGGTCATGTGTTTGCGGAAAGGCCTCATCAAAGAGGCACACATGACTCAATGTCACTTCCCCATTACGAACTGTCTCAGGTCTTGCCATATTGTCTGTGTGTCTAATGCACGTGCAGTTTCTGCGCACATTCATGCATCCCAGAGGATTTGAAAGTAGCCTGTAGTTGCTCTGCACTCCCCCGATGGCGCCTGTTCCCTCCCCGGAGGCCCCACTATCTTTTTGTTCATCTCCTCAGGACACAGAGCGTTGGAAAACATGGCAGCTCTGCAGTGGGAATGTTTTTACATCTTTTATGTGAACAAACTCAATGGAGAGGCCCTGGACCTCATCAGAGGTATTCATCATTTTCAGAGCCCAAAATCCAAAATGATGAAAGAACCTGAAATATTGATTGTAGATCAACCATCTGTGGGTGTCCTGCTATAACTGGCATGGACCTAAAACAGAAAATCTCCAGTCCTGTCTGTGAAGATCACAGTGATTTGGAAATCCTAATAGAGAAAATGAAGCGATCTTCCGTAACACACACAACATCAAATATATCTGCCATGTGAGAGTGATGTGCAGTTACGGTCCCCTGATATAAAGTCGCACACTGTCGCTGAAACAACATCGTTGACCTAAATTATTTTTCACTGCTCCACTACATCTACCAGATTTATGCTCCGCATTACAATAGTCACATAATGAATATACTGCTGAAATGGCCATTTTAATAGCTAATTGTCAACTGACAGAATATCAGCCCCAATAAAAATGGACACACTTTTTGTACTTTTTAGCTTAAATGGAAAATTCAAACACAAACACAAAATTCTGCATAATTGTTCACGATTAGCAGAAGAGGAATCCTAAAGAAATTTAGTAAACATCTGACATTTCTGTATATTCACCACCAGGTCAAATCAGCTATTGACTATTTTACTTTACTTAACTCGTGCAGCCACGCAGCCAGCATGGTTACTGGCACTTTATTTATTCAAGGACTGTCTTTACTGCTGAAATTACATTAGAATCCTTTTTAAATTCCCATAAACTTCAAATTGATTCCTGTCATAATAACAGTAAAGTTTTGCTCTCTGCAGTGCTCGCTTTATGTGTCATGTCACAAATGGAGGTGAAGTGTCTGCTGTTGTTTAGGAGCAATTTTATGTTAGGGCTGTGGTGACATTTAAAATGGGTTTATTTCTTCGCACTGTAGAGTAAACAAATAAATACTCTAATAAACAGACAGAGGTAAATCATTACCTTTTGGTTCTACATGTACTGTGTCTTTTTCTGTTATTTTCAAAAGTGTTTTCTTGTCTCTAGATTTTGTCCTTTTTTACGAGTTTGCTTTTTGTGAATCCAAGGATTTGTTATGTCACCTTGAGGAAGGTGTTTTTCAAAACGAGTGAATGTTTCTGTATTTTAGGATCACATTTCTATGTTTTGTCCGTGTAAAGAGTAGGTACTTAAAATTCCATTATCTTGCATAATGTCACAGAAACAACAGGACATGACACACAAAGAAGTCCTGTTGTTTCTGTGACATTATGCAAGATAATGGAATTTTAAATGACACAAGAATACATTCTTTTCTTTTTTTTTGCTTCAGCCTTAACCGGAAAGGCATGAAATGTCAGATCTCCCGGATCTGCACCTCTAAAACTATTTTCCACCTTAATTGGTGATTGTTGAGCATGGCAACTAATCATCCAGCATGTACGTGGTTATGGGACACCCTGTAACATAATAGGTCACCATGGCAACCCATTATGTGATCAGGGTTAGTTAGGGATTGCAAACATCTTGTTTGGATCGAGAGTCTTTTGTTGCACTCTCTGTATACCCCGGATATTCCAGTGACGTTAGTATTACCGGGAGGACACAGTAGCAGGGCGAGCACACTTCCCTTTTGGATCCATCTTTGTGTTTCTTTCTGCTCATCATTCATAGGCTCGAATCTCCTTTGTTCGAGTGAAGTACCTTTTCCTGACATGGCTGACCGTGCTGGTGGGGAGCTGGGTACTGTACGTGCAATACTCCGCCTACACAGAGGTGTGCAGAGGACACGAGTGCAAGAACGCCATTGTGAGTACTGCCTTTATTCGATCATCTCATTTATGTGTTTTAGACCAAGTCATTTCGAATGCAAAAACATTCAGATGAGGACTACGTGGACAAAGGCTGTTACTGTATTTGATCAAGTCAACTTTAGAATTGTTTGTGGTTTTAAATGACAAAATTCTTTGTTCAGGGCGTAAGCTGAGATCTTTGTGGTGACTACAATGTGATGTGATCTCTTTTATGAGACCTGGAAATGTAATATTCCAGCTTAATTCTAAATGTTACACACTCTGAAAATTATATATTGGATGATCGAGTTACAAGGAGGCACACTGCATTTTCTCTCTCTCCAAGTGTGATCAATACAGGAAGGGGATCATCGATGGCTCCGCCTGCAGCAGTCTGTGTGACAAAGAAACCCTCTACTTGGGCAGGTGTCAGTCAAAACTGCCAAACAACCAGGTAACCTCTTTAATCTGTTACACGTATAACGGAGACCCTAACCCCTGATTTAAGCATGGCTGAGTGGTTCTGACCAATTCTGACTCCTCCCTGTTGAACAGGTATACACAGGAAGCTGGGGAGACCATGACGGAATCATTCGCTGTAAGCTGGGGGAGCTTTTGCACTACGAGCTGGGCGGGGAGCCGGAGCCTCGGAGGGAGACACCCGTGTTCGACAAGCCCACTAAAGGCACGTCGGTGGAGAAGTTCAAAGAAATGGTCTTCAATCACCTCAAGGTAAACGTTGGCGTGGGTTAGAACGGTTTGGATAGAAGCAGGTCTGTGTAGCGACAGACTAAAGCCTGACATAACAAACCTCTGTCTCGTCCTTCTCCATCTCCCAGTCGAAGCTTGGAGAGCAGGCCAACCTCGCCAGCCTCGTCAGCCAGATCCTGTCTGTCGCCGATGGCAACCGAGACGGACGGGTGTCCCTGCCAGAGGCTCGCTCAACGTGGGCCCTCCTGCAGATGGACGAGGTATACAAATACATGTGATGTCATTGTGGAAACCCAATTAAACATGACGGACAGCTTCATCCGATTTCCTGCTTTGTTCTCTGAGGTGCTGCTGGGCCTGCTGCTCCAGGACCGGGGACACACTCCTCGCCTCATGGGCTACTGCGGGGACCTGTACATGACCGAGCGAGTCCCCTACGGGCCCCTGTACGGTTTGTCTCTGCCGTGGCCGCTGGTGTCCTGGGTGCCGAGCAGTTTGCAGCGCACCATAGACCAGTGGTTCACGCCTTCTTGGCCCCGTAAAGCCAAGATATCCATGGGTCTGCTGGAGCTGGTAGAGGACATCTTCCATGGCACATACGGCAGCTTCCTGATCTGCGACCTCGCCGCCGCACACTTCGGTTACACTGACCGCCACGAGATCCGTCTCACCAACACCGCCGCCGTGGTTTCTGAGGACGAGTTCAGACGCACCATGCGTGTGCTGAAGTGCGAGACAGATGCTGACTGCGTGTACGGGGTGGACTGCCGGACGTCATGCAACGTGTCGGAGAAGCGGTGCAGGGAGGAGCCCATCCAGCCCAACTTGGCGAAAGCATGCGGTGCACTTAAGGACTATATCCTGCGTGGGGCGCCGTCAGCCATGAGGGAGGACCTGGAGAGGCAGTTGTACGCCTGTATGGCCCTGAAGGGTAACGCTGGACAGATGAACATGGAGCACTCGCTAATCCTCAACAACCTGAAAGCTCTGCTGTGGAGACAGATCTCTCACACCAAGGATTCGTGACGAGGAGAAGAAATCCCTCTCGAATCAGTTCCTCACGTAGAGCTGAGTATTAAAGATGCTGTGATATAGAAGCTATACAAATTTAAAAGAGTCATTTTTACCAACTCTTAACAATATAAACTGAGTGATGGAGACTCTACCTCCCCTGACCCAGTCACAGAAGTTCGGGGCCTGGATTTACATTAGCTGAAATGAACTGAACTGAATGATAGCATGTTGCCATCACTCACACAGACACGTTATATTGTATTGTTCACAACTGTGGAATGTTTCATGAGTTAATGAGTTACTGCTGGAAAAACAGCTGAGAGACTCAATCTCTGTTTTTATCACAGATGTGTGGGTTAACTGAGAAGAGTTCATCATTTAGGAGTTTATTCTATTTGGGGAAAACAAGGATTAAGTCTGTGATTGTTGTGCAAAAGCTCCAATTTGAAGTGTACTGAAATTACACTACATTTATATACGCCCCTTAATTCTTTTCAATGTACAGGAATATGAAGAATTCATTACCGGATTTACTCTCTGATTCTGATCGGCACCAAATGTAATGGGTTTTGGGTCGTGCTAAAGCTGCTCAAAGGATTTCATGGAAATTGGTTTAGTACTTCTTACGTAACAAACAAATGCAAATGTCAAATTAAAAGCTGAGATTTTCGAGGGAATTGAACAAATAAGTTAATAAATGGATCCAGTGACAAAGATCACTGACGCTGTTCAGGGGGGCTCTTCTGGTAGTTGTCACTCATCTGTATGATGAAGTGTTGGCAGCTGATTAGCTTCAATGTGATGGTATTCATGTGTCAGTACTGCACAGGGTTCATACTGTGCCTCAGTGTACCTCATCATACTTCAAGTTTTGCACCTGTAAGTGAATCATCAATGCTTCATCAACGACACAGAGAAAATAATGTATTTAATTTGGTCTGTGAATGTTATCCACTTGTACTTTTCACTGAAATCAGCATTTGTGGTAATTGTACTGTGTCACCTTGTTTATTGGGGGATTTCATCGGTCACAGTGCCAGAGGTCATGCTGAAGTCGCTCTGATGAATGTTTACCGCTGGTGACCATGGAGAAGTTCAACCACACATTTCAATGAAACATAAAAAAAAAAAAATCTCTATTTTCCATGGTCCCCTCCCGAAAGGACAGTGACCATGTTGACAGCCTGACTTATATCATGCATCGTTACCAATGCACCTGAGAACAGACATGACCTGTAAAGCACGTCAAGCTTGAGGTCAGTGTTGCTGTTTGGAAATTGTAAAAAAAACAAAACAAACATGTTTACTTGTTGAAGAAACCAGCATGATTTTGCACAATTAAACGACATACCACTTCACTGTAATGTGTCAAGCATGTCTCAATCTTTTACGATTTGCCACTTATTAAATACTGGGTATCGGAGGTTATCACTTTTAGTTTGCTACAACCATGACTATCACAAGTAAAAAACTAGTAGAGGGCATAAACCTATAAAGGCCCAATAGGCACTTTATGAAGTCATATTATAATTTCACTAAATTTACACAAGTCAGATTTTTTTAATTTAGATCTTGATTTATTCTGTGAAATTAAAGAAATGGAAATCTCAACTCTTCAATAACCTTAAAGTGAAAGAAAACTGGAGCTTCCCCATTTCAGATATGCACCAAAATGAAATACCTTCCACATCCTTCCAGCAAGTTGCATAGTGAGCATCGGTCCATTGATTTCTGCCTAATCCTGCTAATAAACGCAGATTAAGGTTTTTACAAGATCCTGCTGACTATGAAGCAAATGCACGTAGATGGAAACATCACCCCCTTGGTGGAGGTAAAAATGGACTGAGCCAGACACAAGCATGAGTTTGAAATAAATTTATTTGTCTGTGAAGTGTGTGTTGTTGGCGCAGGGCCCTTCGCCGGGCCTCTAACCGTCCCCTTCTTCTTGCTGTTGTGCTCGTAAGAAGCTGGCCTTTTTCTGGGCGACGCGGTCCTTCCTCTGTGCCAGAGATAACTTGGCGCGATTCCACCTGCCCCGGAAAAAGAGACAATAAAGACTCTATTAACATTCAGCACACTCATGGAAAGAAAAGTTTGTCTTCTCAGCTTTGGGAGGTTCCCAGTATTTTTTCAGTACTTCAAGATGGAGCGGAAGCTAAATTGAGGACGTTTATTTCCCCTGTCCGAATAATGTGACGTGGGTATGTTAAGGTTTTATATTGTCACAATGGGCCTGTTCACAGCCATTTTGACCTGTTACAGCAGGAAAGGCACATAAAAATAATTCAATCTATGACTTCCTTTTTCAGTTTCACAGTTCCGACGTTCATGCTGGCCAACAGTCACAGTAGCACATGTTCGGTTCCTGGACTTGTTTAAATGTCTGGTGTGATAAGATTTTTTAAATAATATAAACTATGAAAAATATAATATTAATATAAAAATATAAAGTTTTTTTCCCTCAGGTGTGTACCAGCACTCGGTAAGAGAAGTAAAAGTATGGAAATCAGGAACTCACCTCTTCTTTTTGACGTCTTTTTTGGGTTTCTGCTCGTGAACGGGGTTCGATCTGATGGTGGCGTGTGCTTTTTTGTACATTTCTTCTACCTGAAAAGAACAAAACCAGACAAACAGGTGTGTATTTTGTTGTGGTTTATGTTTATGCACTTTACTGCATACACTGATTTGTCTTGCTTCTCTCAGCCCCGTCTTGAAAGGACAGTAAACATCAGCTAATGCAAATGAAGGACCAACTACATTTTGCTCAGTGTGTTTTGTATCATCATCAAGAAGCAGAAAACAAACAGCAGCCATAAGACGGATCAGTTCGGCTGCCTGGAGGACAGGCGTTAAACTGCAATATTTTGCTCAGATAAATACTTTATTATTCAATGGTACATCCTGATGGCCATGCTGACAATATGAGACTGGACACGACTGATTGTGATCAGGTTGATGAGGGAACTTACGTTAAACGGTTAGTTTTATGATCAACTACTTCAAATTTCCTACACCAGATACTTCAGCATAATTTAAGGAATATAAATATAATGTAAAATATAAATTTAGGTTTAAGCTATCTGCCCAAAGAGTTGGACATTTCACCAGTAACCAAAGTCACAGACGCTTTAACGCATCTCATACGTGTCCTGTTTTCATGCCGTTAAAATCTTACCGTTTCTGACGTGACTCCATTTTTGATGAAGCGAGAGAACTGTTTCTTGTAGGCGTCCTCGTCCTCCTCCATCAGGTACGCCATGTAATCGGCCACGTTCATGCCCATGATGTGTTTACGGTGCACCTCTGCGTTGAACTCTTTGCTTTCTGTGTCATAACCGGGGAAGCGTTTCACACTAGAAACCACCAAGAGCAGAGATCACAACACTGTCAGACAACCCAGCATCTCCAAACACTCTGATTAAATATATTCCCCCATTTCGGTTTCTTTTAAATTGTAATTCTGTCAATGTTTTCTTAAGACCTTCAGTGTTATTGAAACAAAGTTCAGTTTTCTATAGAGCTCTGCTACATATTTACAATTCAATAAAACCAATAATGTCTGCTTGGGTTCCTCTTGCTTCTCTCAGCCCCGTCTTGAAAGGACAGTAAACATCAGCTAATGCAAATGAAGGACCAACTACATTTTGCTCAGTGGGATTTGTATCATCATCAAGAAGCAGAATAGAACCAGCAGCTATAAGACAGATCCGTTTGGCTGCCTGGATAACAGTTGCCGATCTGTCACAAGCATCATGATCAGGGTTACATGAGCAACAGTGTTAAATAGTTGACTAATAACCGAGATTGTTTGTAAATTGCTAACTTGTGCGCTTGTTTGAAAACTGCATAGACAACACACAATCTCCATTCTCTTATCAGGCTCACCTGTGAGGAATGGCCAGCCCTCCGTCGACTGCCCCCTTCAACGCCCCGAAGACCTTGTTTCCCGTGGTGGTTCTGGCCAGGCCTGCGTCCAGGTAACAGGTGAAGGCCCCCGGCTGGCCGTCCACACTCTCTACGTTGAACTCGTCTCCCGTCACCTCCACCTGGCCCTCGTACACCTGGTCCATGCCGAACTTATGCAGCAGCTGAAAAAAGATGGTATACAAACAACAATTGTGAGAAAGACACTTCACACACCAACACGCTTCACCAATCCTGTGTGCTGGTTTTTACAATACAGTGATTTAATTGATCTGACAAAGGGGACTTCTGGGAAATTGCAACTTCAGCACACATCTCAAAACACGTGTTGTCTCTGCTGACACCTGCAGCTCACTGTGTGCAAGAGAGTGTGTGTTCTTACCCTGCGGGCCAGGAGCAGCCCTGTGCAGTAGGCTGCAGCGTAGTTAGTGAGGCCTACAGTGATGCCATATTTGGGCAGTTCATGGGAGTAGGCCGCACACACAATCTGGTCTCCTTCAATCTTTGCATAGGCGATCTGGACAGGAAAAGGAGTTTTGTTTTAAATCTGGTCATTTAAATGTTCCGATAACAATTTAGTGAGTTTGACTTGAGTCCTGCAGCCACTGACCTGGCAGCAGATGTCCCTGTTGGAAAACCGGACGATCATGCGGTACTTTGGCGTGTTGTACTTGTTCTTGTCCTGCACCACCAGGCGCTTGCGAGCGTAAAAGTCGGTTTTTCCCTCTGACAAAAACAACAAGAATCAAAAAAGGAACTATTAATGGAGATTAATAAGCGCTTGACTCAATGGCGTACGCTCGGTGCGGATCATGTAGCGCTGACTGGCAGTAATTACCTCTCCTCCTCCTGAACTTCACTTCATACCTCTTGAAGTAGGACTTGTTCTTCACCACTTTGACGAAACCCTGAGGAGAAGAGGCAGCGTGTTAGCATGCTAGCTAGCATGGATAGAAAAATGTGGGGAACCACACAGGCAACACAACATGGCCACATCTGTAGCAGACCTCCGTGTGGACGTTGTCCCCCAGAGGGAAGTTTGTTTGTCTGCAAAAGCTCAGTGTTTGAGCTCCAGCATGGCAGGAGCTCAGCTGAGGTTTCATCCGCCATGAAGTGCCACGCTGGAGCTCAACACTTCACCGGCCCGGACAAACATCGTCAAACATCTGAGCCTGGAACCGCTGGAAACACCTAACCGCCGCCCCACACGCATTTAAACACCCAGACCAACCGCTCTGAGTTTATATATAAAGTCAAAGTGTCCTATTTACGCACCATTTTGTGTTGCTTGTCGTCTTCTTCCTCCTCAGCTCAGCCTCTATCTTCGGGCTGCGGAAGTCTGACGTTTCTAGTCTTCCGCAGTCCAAGTTCTCGCTAGGAGCCGGCAGCGCCCCCTGCTGCCCCGGAAGTCAGCAGCATTCGTGGCCTACAGGGGGCAGTAGCCACACAGACAGCAGGAGCTCACTGCCCTTCTCCAACACTGATTCAGTTAGGTTTCTTCTCTCTGATGAAGGTTATGACTAAATGATTTGAAACAAACACACAGTGGGATTTAGTGTTTTATTTATTGTGTCCTGTAAAAAACAATAACAATAAAAGTCCTGAAAAAGCTTTTGAAATTAAATCTAAAAGGAACAGTCAAGGACTATTATTATATATCCTCTGTAGGGGGGCAGCAGTCTGATTTAAGGGATCTACTGGGAACATACTGTTGGAATAAGCTTATAAATAAATAGAAGTAATATGACATTTGTATCAATAATGAATAGAAGTCACCACTCAGGATTCCGGGACATGTCATATCAATAATTGTGAAATAAGAATAAGTGAGGCCTGCTGACGTTCAGTGACAGTTGGTGAAGTTACTTTTCTTGGTGTTACAGTAGCAAGCTACTCAGGAAAATGACGATGTTTTGGACTGGAACAAAAATATATGGTGAAATCTCCTAGGCTTTGATTTTTCATCCAGGCTGAGGTCACAATATTCGATTACTAAATCTGAAACTCAACTGAATTTTTGCTGAGCTGGCTGTCCAATAGCATTTATCTCACATTTATACTTTGCTCAGAGTTCATTCACTAGAACCTTGTCCTTGTCACTCTGTACGCTCGAAAAACTTGATAATGTAAATGTCAAATATTTTCATTTTGCTGTTTGAATAAATGGTAAAGTATAATATAATACAGATTATGTTTTGACAAAACTTTTTCTGAGATATAATCCAACATTTACTTTATCTCATACAGAACAACCCCTTCGAGACTGCCGTGCATTATGTCCAAAGAAAGATTGTGGCAAATATTAAAGAACTGAAAGCTATTGAGACTTGAATTTTGCTTCAAAGCAAACAAGAATAACTTGATCTGATTGCAACTCATTGCAATGTATTTCAAGAAGGTTATCTTGGGGTCATCCTCACTGTTCACCTTCTTGGCATCATCTTTTTCCATCAAACACAAACGACAGAACGTCCACTAAATGACTCTGTAAAACCCAGAACTGCATTTATGCCCAAGTTGTCACAAAGGGCCAATGTTTTTCAGTTTAGAAAGTTGAATCAAGGCCAAGACTCTCCAGTGTTTTGATGTCATTGACTAGAGGCTGCAGATCAGGAGAAAATAAATGTTTTGCAACATCTTCAGTATGAAGCAGTGCACCCAGTTGAATGTTCATCTCAGCAGAGTTACATTTTGGTGATGGATTTCTGAGGACGAATAAAAAGCACCTACTTTGTGAACACCTCGTTTCGAACCCAGTGGCTTGGTAGTTACCAAGTCATCATAGCAGGTCTGAATGGATGCATCTTAAAATAACGTTCATCAAAAATAAATTGATATCAGACGGTTTTCATTGCCAAGCTTCCCCCAGAATCTGTGCCTCATATAAAATCAAGCCCCTAACATAATTTCAACTGGCTTCCCATACCCCAGTTTCTCAGGTAAATATTTCATTGTTTTAGTTTCAGTATTAAAGCTGAAAAATTGATTTTCAAAATTCTCAAGAGTCTCTTCTACTGTAGATCAGACATCTTCAGGCACAGCAGACAGTAACTTATGTCTCACTTTGGAGCGCTGTCCAGAAGCAAGTTCTTCCAAATCACTAACATTCGGGGAGAAACGAGGCAATTTGCCATACCACTTCCTTGGCGTTGAGCAATAATTGAAGCGGAAATATTTTCTTTGCAAGGCACCTTACTCCCCATACATCTGCTCCCCGAGCGCCGTACATGGTCGCTCACTGCTCTGTGTGTCCTGCACCAGATGGGTCAAAAGCAGAGATTACATTTCCCTACCTGCATGAGTGTGCCTTTGCATGTCTGTGCATGTGTTTGGGACTAATACATGCATCTTAATCTTAAGTGGTTTTTGAAACCTGAATATGTGGAAAACTAATGCCTACAACCATCTTTTCAACAAATGAACTTGAACCTGGTGCTAGGATAGAAATTGTGATCAATTCTTAAATGGGTAATCAATGATCAGCAAGCCACATCAACGGCCTGACAGATGAAACACTCCTACAGAGTACAGAGCTGAAGTCTTGAACATGTCTACCACAGAGGCTTCTTAGTCAGGGTACCAGGGAGCTGCTAATGACGTTATAAAGTATGAATCATATCTACAAACAAAATTGTAAAGGTCGATGACCAGTCTGAAGCCGTTTCCACACATATGCGCAGTGCAGGGACTTTACCCGGTTGAGCTTCATGTGTGAACACTTCGGCCGCACATACTTCAAACTGACTTTACCCAGTCAGCTGGATGCTGATCTGTATTATCTTAAATAGTTTCTTTCCTAAACTATTTTGTCACAGTAGTCAGACGGGGACGTAAACGGGTCTCACAGTGACAATATATGTTAAAATGACAAATCCAGGGTATTTATTACCACACTACCGATATTGCTGTATATATTTACCATATATGGCGTTGCATGGCATGGTACAGCACGACACTACTGTTGACTATACTACACTAAATGGCACAGCACAGCTTGGAATGGTGTGGGCTGCAGTGTGGGGTAGAACAGCAAGGCCTACCATGGCACGGCACAGAACAGTATGTATGGCAAGGCACTGTATGGGGCATGTCCTGGTATATGACAAGGTATGAAACTGCACAGCATGGCATGGTATGGTGAGGAGTGGTGTATAATGGCATGGCAGTGTTGGGCCATGGGTGACTTTGATGAGACCAGATAGTTAATCAGGAGACTAACTCTAACTTACCCTATCAACAGCCACTGAAGAAAACAGGAAGCTGGATCTTCTGCTTTTCTGCTCGAGTGTGACAGATAATAATCCCTCGCTGTCACTCTCGGTGCAGATGTTCTCTACATTAGATAAGGAAAGTCAAAGTCACTCTTGGGGACAGCTTTTCTTTCTCGCCCGCACTCTCGAGCTGTTGTTTCTGCAGAACTGATTTCACAACGAAGAGCTGTCCAGTCATCCCTCTGCAGCCGTGGTCAGCAGTTCATCAGGGTGCGCACTGGGAGTGGAGGGTGTGACGGGCTGCAGGAGTTACACTTATAATCAATACGGTCACTTCCTGATCTCACTACGTCTCTGAGTTGTCTCACAGAAAAATCTGCAAGGACGTCCACCTGCGAGAGCTCGGCTTCACCCTAAAAGTGACAAAATAGAACATAGAGAAGAGAGAAACAGTGAGAAAACAACAGAGTGGAAATGACTTGCAGAAAGTCACACATCAACATATGTGTTCGAGGCTCACCACAGATAAGAAGACTATTCACACGTGACACTATTCTGACTAAATGCTTATTGCCTTTAGTTTCATTCGATCAGGACAATGTGAAGATTACGATTTTTTTACCCCTCCGCCAAAAATCTGCATGTCACCATCTTTAAGAAAGTGATAAATAATTCCGGGGTCTGCCCTTTGTCTGGATTTGCGCCAAAATATGTAACTGTAAAGTGGCTGAAAAGAGCTCACCCTGTTCGCAACCACAATAAAATCTGCTGGATCCGGATTTTTTATGATAACCTCACAGCACCTTTAAAAACAGGGTTAAAGGAGTGCCAGGACAGACAAAGCAGACTCAAGATACTACTCATGCTCTCCCATTATTAAAACGGTGCATGTATAAGAGCAATACGAGGACAGCATCACATAAAAGAAGTAAATACGAATTAAAAGAATAGTAACAATGAAAAGAATCAGACGACATTAAGTAAGTGAAAAGAATAAAAGCAATAAAACGTAAAAAGATGAAACTTGAACATCACATACAGACAAATCTGTAAAAATGGGTTTTAAGAAGTCATTTGAAAGTAGTCACTGATCCTGTGAGCGGTATCTCCCCAGGCCGGTCATCCCCAAAACAATTACCTTCAGACTTAAGGGAGGCTGTGAGGTTCAAATAGGGTCAACATTTCTGTTGTGTAGTTTGGAATGAGGCACCTTTTAAAAGTGACTGGTAGAATGTTAAAATCAATTCTAAACCAAAGAGAGAGCCACTGGTAAAAAGATTGGGGGGGATACGTTGTTGTCTAATTAAAACCAGTAAGAGAATAGGAGGCGAGATAGTGACTCTTGGTTCAGAGAGGAAGGAGCAAGAGTTGGACAAGTAATGTCATCTGCACCTAATTGTATACAGTCCTTTATATCAGTTCCCTAAATACATCAGATTAGATCTAGTTTCATGCATTACTCCCTGAGCCACTGGTGAAAATGACTAATAATCCTGATCAACACCAAAATGTAATGGTTTCTCTCTTGGCCCATGTCTCATCTTTCACAGAATTTTGTAGGAATCTGTTCAGTTGTTTATGTGCTGACAAAGTAACACCCAAACGGACAGAGGTGAAAACATAATCAGTGTATACACATAATCAATTCAGAATCCAAAATCGGATGCTGAAACAGGTTCAAACTTGATTTGGATGATTCATTTGTCCAACTTGTGTGTGCTGGTCCAACCCAAAACTGAATTGTTTCTTTCATGACCCATGTCCCATCCATACACTGAGTTTGATGAAAGCCCGCTCTTTAGCTTTTGCGTAATCCTGCTAACAAACTAACAAATGGACAGGGTTGAAACCACAATTGGCCACATGCACACGCTACATCAGCTGGTTAACACTTCAGAGTAAGAAAACAATGTGGATACCAAGTATTGTTACAGCTTTTGGTCTTGGGTGACACAAAGCACGTATCACACCCCTAGAACTCAGCAAAATCAGTTCTGCTGAAACTAAATTGAGTTCTGCTAACTTTAACACCAGACAGAATATATTTCAGGCGCAGCAGAGATGGTGCGAGATGACGTTTCGGTGTGAAAGGCCAGCCCGTGTTTTTCGCCACCCTCCCATGTGAGAGTGGGTTTTACACCCTGAAACAGACAAGAGTGTTGTTTTCTGTGTGACAGATATGTGAACGAACCGAAGCACCTACGATTTCCCAGCATCGGCTTCACGAAAAGCAAGAACATGATTTCACAGGAAAACTAAAAAGAAAGTATCAAGTGCATTTCACCGGTGTACAGACAAAAGTAATTAAAAAACGTCACAGGAAATAAATAAATGCACAGAGCAAACATGATCCGAGGGCTTATTTAGAACTCTGACCTCTGACCTTTCAAACGGCTCTCTGCACAGCGACACAATGACCAGGAAGCTCTGAGCAGGTTTCTTCACATCCACACTCCAACGTCCCCGATGAGCTTCTAAGTATTTGGGGGGAAATTTACAACCAGAAACGGGCTGGTTGCAAACAGGCCGGGGGGGGGGGGGGGGGGGGGATCATAGTGATGGATGAGGGAGATGATTTGTGGAGTGTTTACTGCATAAATCCACACAACCTGCAGTTGGTGTTCAGGGTTTCTTCTCTCTGCTTCTTCTATCGTAGCCAAGCTGAACCTGGATCAAAGTTTTGGGATCCTGCAGCTCCAAACAGAGTCTAATCAGGTGAATCAACATAAATCTGTTTTTTCCGGAAGAAGAGACACAAACACGAATTTTGGAGCGAAGTAAGCGAGAAAAACAAGATGCTTGCCGACATTCTGAGCGACAGAAGAAGTCTACTTGCGGTCAGCAGCGTCCAGTAAATCATTCATTGTGTTCGCACTCGGTCCCTATCTGGTGGCTGCAGTTGGGGCCAGCTGAGAGCCCGATTACATTCGCCCCACCACTCCCATGATGGTGGGGGTGGTGGGGGGGGAAACGACTAAAATCAGATTGCAGCAGTAAGTAAAAAAAGGGACAGAGGTGGTTTAAGAGAGAGGGCTGTTGCACTGTGGTTGCAGTTCCTGGGCCAGAGGAACCTGTGAGGGGATGAGATAGCGTCATGTGGTTTTCATTGAGATGCCACCGCAGAGCGGGGCTGCAGAGGTGAGCGCTCACGCTCAGCGTCTGGGACCCAAACAAGGGAAAGTCAGTTTAGCCACAACCAGCTATAATGGCATTAAATCATCGCTCGGAGTCCATCGAATGAAATCATTCTTCCATGATTAAGATCTGCAAGAAAAGTCAAGTGAATGACTTTAAACACTTGAAATGTTTTATTTTTATTTTTCACTCAAGAAGAAAATGTCTTTTATATTCACTTGGCAACACTTTGACTTAAAGTGAGACTGTGTAACTTCAGAAATACTTTTAATATTTTTTTCCTTTTTTTGACATCCAGGTCTTATAATCAATCATTAACATCAAGTTTGGCTCTTTTGCTCTTTCATTTTCAGATTTTGGATTCTCACTTGAATATGGGAGTAACTAATGCTTTGTTAGAGGATTGTGCTCTAACAAAGCATTAGTTACTCCCATATTCAAGTGAGAATCAAAGTCAGGCTAATGTTAGTTTGTGCTAGCAAACTTTACTTTTGAGGTAGAAGGCCACATTGATGCCATGGTTTTTCTTTCACTGTGCTACTGCATTTCTCATTCTGTAGTAATTGTTACATTTTACTGCACTTCATTCCGTCCTGGTGGAGGGATCTCTCACTTGCAACTCTCTCTGAGGTTTCTACATGTTCAATCCCAGTTTAAGGGTTTAATCCCCCTTGTTGAGATTTAAGGGCAGAGGATGTATCTTGTTAAGCTCTGTAGTAACGTCGAACCTCAAGACTTTTGACCCAGACAAAATAGATGTGAAATTGCCCACTTCAGCAAATGTGAAGCAAGTCTCCCAAAACAAAAGTTCCCCTTAATTTGGCAAACATGAGGGGCTCTAGGCAAGATGGGATCTAGGTGTGAACCTAGAGTGGCCCATGTGGTAAATGGTGAGTATGGCACAAAAGTAGTTTGGGTCACCTTTAGCACCTAGGGTTGACATGTGGTATTCATCTGGCTTACTTGAGGCTCATCTAACAAACAAGAGCGGGAAGCAAAAGTGCCATCATTCTGCAAAGCATGGGGCCCGGATGTGGGCCACATCTGGGCCAAAACTACTTTGCTTTGTGGGAATGAGGCAAATAGAGATTTGTAAATGTGTGCTACACCAAAAACTTTGATTGATGAGTGAATCACAATGGCTACTTCTGACTCAATCAGGTTGCAACAAAATCAAGACAATGTTCTGACAGGCAGCCGTGCTCTGTTCTCCACTCATCGACATTCACACACATGTGGTAGGAAGGCTTCTGCCTTTGGTGTATTTTAAACTATGAGGGGCTCCCGCAGTCTCTCTCTGACCCAAACAGGGCTCGAGGTTGATCTTGAGAACATGAACTCAGGTCTTTATTTAACCACGCGGCTGTGATCTGCACTTTCGACAAGGTAGAAGCAAAGAAGCAAAGCGATCAAATACAAGAACGACCCTCCTCTCATCCTCCTCCCCCCTATCAAATTGATCACAGACCCCCCCCCCCCCCCCCGTCATGCACGCCGAGGAGGTGGCGGCGTGCATGACAGGGAGGGTGGGTGGCTGTGGTAGCCCTGATAGTGTCCTTTTTCTACCCTGTGTTTGGTTTCCTGTTCTGAGTCAGTGTGTGACTTTGAGTTTGAACCGAACGCTGTCACATCAACAGTGTGTCTCACTTCAGCTTTTCTATTTTTTTGTTATCAGAATGCACTCAATGTCAGACAGCAGCTATAGCCCTCAGACCAGTCCTATTTATGACAATAATAATAATAAGTTTATTTGTATAGCACTTACCTAAACAAGGTTACAAAGGGCTTCACCCAAAAGTCCGTGGCACAACTAAGAGGACTTTAATGACGACTTAGCTCAAATGAACACGTGTTTAAGTCTTTTATTAGAGTGAGCAACTGAGCACTAGACCGAAGGGTGAATTGGATTCTCTCTCCGTGCTGTAGGCTGCCCCAGGTTGGAGTGATTTTGAGATTAACTAAAGTTGAATCTTTAAGATGTGTGTTAGTTTAGTCTGACCATCTGTTTTTTTAACAGGAAACCTTTAGTCTGATGGTGTCTTTGCTCCGAAACTGTGAGGAGGAGAGACCAGCAGTTCACCTTAGAAATTTGAGTTTGCCAAATTTTAAGGGCTGATTATTATTTTTGACCCTTTTCAGTAAGAAAATGTATCAACATCAACATGCTATAAAAATAGTAGTTTGAAAAATGTGTGACTTTCAGTAGGGGTGAATGCTAGATGAGGAAATGAAATTAATTCTAACAGGCAATGCCACTGATTTGCTGTTGCTTTATTCAAATGTGTAAAGATTGTGGCACCTGTCTGGAATCTAATCAAGACAAGAATCAGTGGTTTTGTTTGCTTGTCATGGCTGACTGACATGGAAATTAATTTCTTAAGAGAGAGAGGGGAGGAAAGAGACTTAAAAAAAGAGAGAGAGAGAGAGAGGCAGAGAGAGACAGAGAGAGAGAGGCAGAGAGAGGGAGAGAGAGAGCGAGAGAGAGAGGGTTTGTGTGGTCTCTCTCTTCAACCTGTGCCTGGTGTTTAGACTTTCAGACTCCAGGCGTACAGACGTCAGGCCAGTGTGTACTTGTGTTTGTGTGTGTGTCTGCGTCTGTGTGTGTGTGTGTGTCCTCAGAGCTGCAGGATATATTCGTGTGTGAGTACGGGACATGTGTTTAAAGCTTTATACCTCTCACTATCTCGCCGCGCTTTGCTTGCAGGTCTCTAAACTTACTGCAGCTGCATCAAACAAACTCTGTTCCCACATCTGACAAAAAAAACAAACAAAAATCGATGTTGCTCTGCTTCAGTGAGACCTTGAACACCCGGAGAACCAAAACGTGCGCAATGATTTGGTCCTTGACAGATTTCTACTGGCACCTGTTTTCTTAAACACATAAAGTTTCTTCTGCATTTCTTTAAGTGGACTGTGTGTGTCTGTGTGTGTGTGTGTGTGTGTGTGTGTATGGGGGGGGGGGGTATTAATGATGTAAAGCAGTACAGGCTGCAGTCTGCGGGTAAACTGAAGCAGTGTCACTGTAAAGAGATACTCCAGCTCTCCACCGGCAGGCTGTTGTGCGCGGCGGCCGCGCGCGTCTCATTAACAGGATCATTTTACAAGCGTCAAACAAACAGGTCATTATCCATCACAGCCTGCAGCACCACAGCCCGCGAGGGCACAGACACACGCACTCAGCATGTCATTGTATAGTCTTTACAATCGCATATGGTTTGATGGGACTCCAACATGCCCAATGTTGCTCTGGTATCTTTAATATGTGTATCAGAGTTTTAGTTTGGATTTATCTCAATGTCTTGTTGATTAAACATTTCTAACTGTGCCATCTGCTTAGAAATTGATATGCGCACATAAGAAACACTAATTGCAGGAATAAACGCTCGTAAAAGTTATAGTAGATCGAGGGATCGTTACTTAACCCATTGTATCCTATTGACAAAGCTCCTTAAGTCAGATGCTTACAAAGTGTCCCTGTTTAACTGAGTCTACAACTCTGAGAGCGCCATTAAAGATATTCAATATCCTCTCCTCAATCCCATATTTGCCGGGACCCTCAGAGTGGATTAATAGGAGGTCCTGCTTTCGGCCACCTGCACCGCGACACCTGGTAAACGGCACTGCGTCTTTGCACATGCGTAATGAGCTGCCAAAAATCCCAACGCCCGTCTCTCTCTTGTCAACCAATAGTGTCCCAATCTGTCCGGAGTTAAAGTCAGTGCCGGGCGCAGACGGGTGGAGTGAAGTTGAGGATTTCAGACCCGATCAGCAGCTCACACCGACTGAAGGAGAACAAACATGCCGAGGTCTTTTCTGGTGAAGAGTAAACGGGCCCACAGCTACCACCAGCCCCGCTACTTGGACGATGTCTACAGTGGGCTGGATTCTATCCTGGCTCAGGCATGCGTGGGTAAGTTTGACTGTGCGTAATTACGCACGAAAATGGTTGAATTGTGCAAATGACAGAGCGATTTAACTTCATAAAAATGATTTAATTCAATATCAAAGTAAAAAAAAAGTTGTTGGTTAATACAAGTCAGTAAACTTGTTCTCTGTTTTCACCAGAAACCAAATCTCAGGCGGAGAACTTGGAGCCGCATGAGGATGTGAGCGCCGGCGCTGACAGTCTGTCCCCCAGGTCTCGGCTGCTGTCTCCGGGTTCGCTGTCCTCCAGCTCCCCGATGAGCTGTGAAGGCAGCGTGTGTGACCGATCCCCCGACTGTGATTTCTGGCGTCCCCCGTCTCCCTCCTCGTCACCAGGTCGGTTCAAATATTTCTTAAAGATTTTTTCTATTTTAGAAGAGTCAGAACAACTCAGAAAACTTTTCTAGAAGCCTGTTAATGTCATAATTATTAAGAACCCCTTAGTTTTAAGTTGCAGTTAAACCGCATCCAATGAGTGTGTATACTCACTATGGCATAGTTGTTATGTTCTAAAAAAGGAAAACAAAGATCAAACTTATTAATTTTAAGATCTGTGAGTCCATTGCTCATTGATGGACCTAATTTGTTCTTTAATCCGAATTGAATAACTAATTTCAGGCCAAGTATCTTGTTAATCTTCACCTATAGCATGTTTGTAAGGTGCGACATTTTGATGCAGAGATTTGAGGGTTTTAATCAAATACATTTACTTAGCCGCGTAAGGCCCAGTGCAGATTGTAAATGATACATTTTAAGACATAAACTTCCGCTCGTCAGTTTGCATGCAAACTTACAATACGTCGACATTCACCCCCAGATTCACCCCCAGATTCAAAGTGCTCCACTCCAGCAGCGGAGGACGGCCACCACTTCAACATCCCCCTCTTCCCTTACTCCTGGTCGGCATACACCGGCTCCGAGCTGCGGCACCTGGTCCAGAGACCCTACCACCACCACCACCAGGGCCACAGAGAGCCGAACTCACCCGTCAGCATCTATGGACCAGAGGACAGCGGCACCGAGCAGCTTTACGCACAGCGAGGTCCTGTGGCCGGATGCTACCAGGATTATTCCTCAACGGCCCAACACATCCGCAGGATGCGGGACTCGGAGGAGCTGTATGTGGATGTAAAGCAGAAGCCCCCAATTGCGGAGATAAAGTCTGAGAACGAGTTCATCTGCGCCAGCTTCGAGTCCGATGGATCATACAAGTGCATTAAATGTTACAAGGTTCGTTCATTGAGCTACACGTCAGAGATGTTGATTATCTTGTATTATTGATTATCAAGATATTATATTATTAATGAAACATTTATTTGTGGATAATCTTCTTAAGCTAAATTGTGTTAATCCAATGTATTAATTTCAATTTTTTTAAACATGTATTGTAAGTGTAAATATAATTCATGTTCATTTCCCTGTAGGTGTTCTCCACACCTCACGGTTTGGAGGTTCATGTGCGGCGGTCGCACAGCGGGACGCGGCCGTTTGAGTGCGGGATCTGCGGGAAAACCTTCGGACACGCGGTGAGCCTGGATCAGCACAGAGCGGTTCACTCACAGGTAGGCCCCGAACTGGAAGCTGCTCAAAGGCCTCAGGGCCGCATATCCTGACGCAGAGCCTCTGGATGACAGTTCTGCCATCAGGAAGTTCCCAAAAATATTTATAATTTTAGATCATTTCTACCTTTAAACTTAATGTTTTAAATCATTTTTGTCAGGAGAGAAGCTTCAGCTGTAAAATCTGTGGCAAAAGCTTCAAGCGCTCCTCCACACTGTCCACGCACCTGCTCATCCACTCGGACACGCGGCCTTACCCGTGCCAGTACTGCGGAAAGAGGTTCCACCAGAAGTCAGACATGAAAAAACATACTTTCATCCACACAGGTGAGACACTGCGCACCCAAAGTCCTCGTAAGTTTCACGTTTAAAGGCCTCGCCGTGCGTAATGCGTAAAAACTGCCTCCATGTGACCCTCGGCCTTTTTGTTCCCGTTGCAGGAGAGAAGCCGCACAAGTGCCAGGTGTGCGGGAAGGCCTTCAGTCAGAGCTCCAACCTGATCACGCACAGCAGGAAACACACGGGCTTCAAACCGTTCGGCTGTGACTTGTGCGGGAAAGGCTTCCAGAGGAAAGTGGACCTGAGGAGACACAAGGAGACCCAGCACGGACTGAAATGAACTCATGTCGACGCTTTATCGAATCCTGCACTTTTAATATTATGACCATAAAAAACGGATGCTCCTGATTTATTTTATTCTATTATATTTCACTGTTTGTTGCATTTTCCCCTATTCCTTCGAAAACGTAGTTCATTATCTAGCCTGAGATATTCTGATAAGTTTTATGGAAATTTTACTTTATTTATCGAGTGTTTTTAAATTATTAATATTAAGAGTTGAATTATTTTAAATGTCCACATTCTTTAAAACAAGAATTAAGCTGTTTAAATGTTGTCAATGTATGTGGAGAAATTGAAAATTGACTTCTGAAGCTCAGCTGTTAGTTGGTTTCAGTTTAACTAAATTTTAAGAAAATGTTTATCATAATTTAATAGTTTTTAAGTTTCGACCCACAGTAACACATTAAAAAACGGAATACATTTATCAAAAATCCTTCTGTCTGCCTCCTCTGATTGTTTGTTCACTGTAAAAAAACGAGAAGCTGTGTTCAGACATGCAGGGGCCATCAATCACATCCACAATCTACACGACAGCTCAAAGTTATATCTCCACTGAAAGAAAACGTTTTGTTGCGTGCGCCACCTGTTCCAAACCAAATATTTTCAGTAGCATACCCATATAACAAATGGCATAATGGCACCATAAACCCTCATGTGAAGGAAGTCTGCAGAAATAGCGTCACGTTTATTGCAGCAGAAGTTTCTTCCAGCACAGCAACAAGCAGCAGTGGGACGACATGACGGTTTCACTGGCGGAACGCTGGGTGTGATTTATTTGGCCGTGCTCGGGGAAGTCTGGGATCTGATTTGCTCATATCTCTTGACAGATTGTGTACATACAATAATGTTGAACCGCAATATCAACAGACTCCACGCCTACATCCTAGATCAGATTGTGGCGTGATGGACTTTGTGTCATTTTCATGTTGGATGAAGAACACATGGAGCAAAAAAGACACAAGCTTTCGTCTTTACAGTTTTTAGAACCAAATTTATTTCAGAAAAATAAACATTTCAGAAAAAAGTCTGGAAAACACATTTACAGAATTCAGTTGGAAATCTGACATGACGATTAATTATTAATCTGTCCATGCCTTTGTCTGTGTGTGTGTCAGTGTGCTGGGGTTTTAAACAGCCGGACTAAGTTCAACAGATCCTGCTGTTGGAGACTGAGCTCTTCCATCATCGTGTTCAAATACGCCACTGATGCAGTCATCTCAAGGGCCTCTCTTACCACCAGAGACACCTCCGACAACCTGGAACACAGAACACACTCTATTATACACAACTGTGTGCTGAGCATTATATGTGTATGAATGATAAACAATAAAGATCAACATAAATGGACACAGGCTTAAAATTCACACTTTCAGTCAACAAGGTTCACCACAGAATCCAATCAGCAAAGTGCCGACCAGGGTTCATGTTGATTTACAGAGTCATAAAACACTTTGTTTAACATTGTGAGTTAGGGGCGTTTTTTCACTCTTTCCAAGGGAGTCATCATGGATCTTGATGAAAAAAAAATCTGGCCTATTTTTAGGGAAGTGATATCTTTGAGTGTTTGATATGTGGTGCAGCTTGATTGAAGTGAAAAAGGCTGTTGGGCCGTGGCTGACGTATGTGCTCTAGTTTTGAGTCTGTGCACCACCTGAATGGATTTAAAAATGTCAACTCTCAATTCAAAGTTGATTTAAATTAAATCAAGGGGTTTAAGAATATATAACATTGAGAAGAGTTTAACTACAAGTCAAACTCTTTTTTTCTGCAATGAACATTACAGAGTGAACAACTCCACTTATCAGAGATATTTCTAATCACATCAACATTTTGTATTAACTCAGTCACAGCTTATCCACATTCATTTAAAAGTCCATTACCAGGACCTCTGTTTTTCAGCCCATACCCTTTTATATAATGCAGTCCTATGTCATCACAGGACTCCTTGGCTTTAGGAGGGATAGATTTGTGTTAACTACTGGAACTCCAGCAGCTCAACACTTAAGGTGTATTGTTTGGGTTTAGGAGAGACCACAATGTAAATTATGATTCTGATGTAAATTTACCAGGGGCCACTGAGGGAGTCATAAATCAGAGAGGGCCGAGCATCAGGTGAAAGTTTTCCCACCCGGGGCAAAATACCCATTTTGCTTGAATGTATACAGAGGAACTACTGCGTGTGTTTGTGTATTTAACTAGTAAGTGCACAAGGCTCTCAGGTGGAGATAAGTCTCGGAGGTGTATGCGTGTACTCAAGACGGGAGCAGCACGGAACTGTCCATGAGCCAAAACAGCAAAATATATAACATTACCCTTTTAGATATTTCCGTCATTTTAGTTCCCCCTGTTTTCTGAGGCTCAAAGTGAACTGGACAGTTGAATTGTAATGTGGATAATTCCTTTTGTGTGTCCGCCTTATTTCTTTACTGTAAAGGTCAAGACCAAAATAAATAACCCCTCTCTAAACAACTTCCATCGACTCATCCTCTCAACTAAATCAACCACTCTCGATTGTTGTTTACCTGCCGGATTAAATCCAGTTTGGAACCTTTCTAGCTGATCATCACTCTCCTCACCCTTCCTCCTCCTCCCCCGCCCCTCCTCCCCCTCTACCTGCTCCATCTACCTCTGTGGAGGTGCACTGCTGGATAATCTCCGGTTCACCCCGGGGTCTAGTGTTGCAGTGGGGGTATCCATTATTCAGCTGGCCTGGACAAAAGATGCCAGGCTAGCTCCACAGCTGCCATGCAGCAGACAGATAAGACAGCACACCAAATAATTCATGATGGAGGAATGGAAGGACGGAGAAGCTTGAAGTTAAATAGGAACTAATGAAATCATTGAGTACCAATGGGACATGTGACGAAGAGAATACATGTTTCCAAAGGAGTTAAATATCTCAGACGTATAAAATGGAAGCGAACTGACATGAAGCCGTCACATGGCTTCTCCTCATGCCACTGACAACAACTAAACATGTAAAAAATACAGTACGTTTAGTGGCTGGATACAATTTGATCTAAAAAACAGTGGTAAACATTTCTCTCATCATCAACAGTTGACTTTATATAACCCCTGCATCAGGTTGAAGTCATTAAGCACAGATAACAAGTCTCAAACTATTCTGTTTCTATTCATAATTTATTCCCTGAACATTACAGAGTGTTAAAGATTATTATGTAAAATCATTTCTACTTGTGTCCCAAAAGAATGATTTATACAACACAAACCACTTCAATTTTCAGGGATTTCCAATCACAGCAAAATTTCATATTAACCCAGTTTGTCCGCATCAATTTCAAAGTCCATTAACAGGACCTCTCTTTTGCAGCCTATTCATTTTTATACAATGTATTATTAAGCCATCACGGGAATCCTTGGCTTGAACAATGATATGTGTAACCTACGATTGTTTGGGTTCAGGAGAGACCACAAAGTAAATCATGATTCTGATGTTAATTGACCAGGGGCTGCTGAGGGGGTCATAAATCAGATAGAGCCGAGCATCAGGTGAAAGTTTTCCCACCCGGGCAATTTAAAATATCTATTTTGCTTGTGTGTGTGTGTGGTTGTATTTAACTAGTTAGTGCACAAGGCTGCTTGTGTGTGCCGTCTGTCCTGCATCACGGATCTAGAGAGGGGCAATCAGGTGGAGATAAGGCTCTGAGGTGTCTGTGTGTACTCAAGACGGGAGCAGCACGGAACTGTCCATGAACTATCAGCAAAACCTAACACACACAGACACACAACATATGGCTGGATTTCCTTGGAATTCTTTTTTTCCCTGTCTCCCTGCTTCTTCTACGACTCGGGCAGTTGAGCAGTAGGCTGTGCAGCTGTCATGGAGCACCCTCACAATGATGGAGTAACACACACACACACACACACACAAACACACACACACACACACACACACAGAGTAGACTTACAGATGTAGAAGCACCAAAGCAATGAGGGTCCACTCTGGAGTTTTGTGGATGATGTTTGTGTTGCTGAACCTGTGGTGTTGAAAGAAGAAGCAACAGGTCAGTGCTGCAGATTAAACTGCCGGTCATAACATAACTCACTCCGGGCAGGTGACAAAAATGACCCACTTCTGATGTTAAATAATCATGGAAAAATAAATGTGCTTGAGAGCCAAACAAACACCACAAACATTGCCTGCAATACTTCAGTGATGTATGCTGCTGTGACAGCTCCGTGTATATTCTATGGCTTCAGCCTCTTGTCAGCGGGGCCTCAGAGAGAATTCCAGGAAGCCGGACCTCGGAGGTGTTAACTCTGCTGCTCGTACAGCTTTTAAATCACTGACACAGAGATTTAAATCAACAGCAATCCTGTTGAAAACATCCGAACCAGCCGATGGGAGTAGGCAGTATGGTTCTACAGGAAAGGTTCAAGTTAAATTTTTAAATTAGGGTTAACTAACCCTAACCCTAACCCTTATTATTTGATTCCTACTTTAATAAAGCACTATACTTACTACTATTAAAAAGGTATTTATTATATTTCTATTAAGTAACAAATCTGCACAAATTAAATGTTCTTAAAAGGAGTTTTTAGAGATATCAAATGAGGAAAATCACAAATTCCAATAATGAAATTTCAGGGTCTTGGTGTTTAGAGAGATGACAAGGCTTAATAAGGCAAATGTTTACAACAGTGCTGCATGTATGTAATTAACAACACATATGACACATGTATGTAAATCACAGTCATATAAAAAGTTATGTACATTCTGAAATTTAATCAATCAATTTATCTAATTTTATTTGTATAGCCCATAATCCAAAAAATGTTCAGGGTGACCCCCGCTATCTGTGTGACAAGTTTCAAGTAATTTTACTGTGACAAACTGGCAAAGAAATAATTTCAAGTACTTTTTATGTTGACATTTTAAAAAAAACTAAAGGGAAAGCCAGCTTAATTTGTATAATGGCATCCAAAACTTTCCAAAATCTTAATTTTAAAAGGTTTATGAAGAGGCAACAAAGAATTTTCATTCTTGTTTAGGATATCACGTTTAAGATTTGTGAGGCCAGCATGACCTTGGCCTTTGGATCTCAAAGTCAATTAAGTTATGTTTTCTTGAGATATCACGTTCACAGGAACGGGACGGGCGTACGGACAACCTGAAAACATTGTGCTTTTGGCCACAAAAGCATTCAAAGGCTCACAACAAATTGATGACTCCTTTTGTTGTCGTTGTTCATTCAAACCTGTCGGGGGCACCGGAGTTCTTAAAGTCTTCCCACAGTGTTGAGGAATTTTAAGAGCCCATGTTGGGCTTAGTGCTTTTCAGTAAAGATTATTCTTGATGGGCCTGATACGCCTTGTTTGTATTATTTAGTTTCTCAACAAAGTTTCACCAACTAACTGGTTCCCCCACACACAGTGTTTACCATGATGTAGAGATTAACAGATAATAATGTTACACAAGAAATGCAAGACAGCCACAAGATAAAAATTGATAAGAGTAAAACATCCTCCTCTGGCCTTGTTTGCAAAGGGGAAGGTTCATCCTAACTTTTAATATCCCATTCCCCTACTGCATGAGCAATGCCATTTCTACCTACGGCTGTGTTTAGAGTTACCAGTAAGCATGATGACACATACTTAAAGAAATGGATGAGTGAGCTGACCAATCAGAGCAGGCGGGGGTGTTGGTGAGGTGGGTAGAGAGTTCAAATGGAGCTTTTCAGATAGAATGTGCCTTGCAGTGTACCGTTTAAGACAAATAATGATAAAAAAATATAAATGAATATAAGTATATTCTGATAGACAACTAAATGAAAATTATAAACCTGAGGCAGAGCATGTTAAGATGCACTTTAAATTAAATTGATTTGTTAATATCTCACATGTCACAGCAGTGAAACAGTGAGCAGAACAGCCCTACAGTGGAGGCCTGCAGACAGACCGTCCCACAGAAATCAGGCGTAGCTACTGGTTCTTCGATTGGTAATGGAGCTGATGTGAAACATGATGATTTGTCTCCTACAGATGTTGAATATTACAATTAAAAATCAGAGTATGGTAAGTAAGAAAAACCTATAGCATTAAAAACAAATGCGTGTAAGGACAGTTGACGGGTGTCCTAGTGCAAGTAGACTGGCAGGCCACAGGGTGTATGGGAGTCTGTGGTTCGCTGTACTGACCTGAACGTCTTGACAAGGTTGTTCAGGTCAGCAGAGACGTCACTCATGGTGAGATGCAGCGGACCCAAAATGTTTCTGAGACTGCCAAACACACACACACATACAAGAAGACAAAGAATAAAGAGACAAAAACAACAGGGACAAAATTTGATTTTAGTGTGAATGTGATTTCAAGCTCCTTTGCCCGCTGTTCATTAACTAAATGCACTGTCCAGTAACTGATGGGGCCTCTGAAGGTGAAGACACTTTATAAAGTGCTAACATTTGATTAATATATGTAATCAAGTGGTTCAATTTATAAACATATTGTCACATGTTTGAACCTTGTATCTCCTAATGGAAAGAAATATGATTTACCAGTCAAGATAGAAAGAGGACCAAAATAATTGATTGTTCAAAGTTGAGAAAGCCCATCAATACACTGCCATGGACTTTTTAGATGACTATAGGTGTCCAAAATAAAAGCAAATAAATGGAAAGAAATGCAGTAGATGCACATAGCCGAAAGAAACACAAATATACACACCAATTGGTGAGCTTTTCCACTGTGATGTGTTTCTGGATGAGGTGCTGAGATTGAGAGTCAACAAGTGGCAGAGCTCGGTCTGGTGTGTCCTGGTCCTGGTCTGTCACCTGGTGGAAGAAAACCACATGTTAGGACTCAGCATGGGGCCATTTCGTGTCAAATTGCCTAAAGTCTGGTCCCCATGGCCCCCATTTGAATGCAATTTACTGAAATAAGATTCCACCATGTTGCATATTTCTTTGAAGACACTATCCAGCGAGCTAAGAACCCGTCAGCAAAGTACACATTGTGAGGAGTTAGTAATGTGATGCCACTTCAGATAAGTAATGATGTCTCAACAACAACATAGAAACCAAAGACCAAAACATGACACTGTAAAATCAGACCAATTTTAAAACTGCTACAATCATTTATAATGCATTATTTTATATAATGGGGATAAAATACTGATTATATAAATATGGGGCGGGCAAATCTTTAAAAAGAGATGAGAAACACTTCTTTGATCTATATTTAGGGAGAAATGACCAGTAAAATACATTGTTTGTCCAAAAAGATAAGATTTTGTTATCATATATGAGACACATGAAATCATCGTCAGGTTTTTCTTCCCAAAGGACCAAATCCATGTGAAAACTTTCAATAAGATCTGTGACAGTGTGATGATTAGACAGGGAATGACCCTATATCAACACAGTTAGTGCTGCACCAATCAACTGTTTACTCATTATGTTTTCAATATAGTTCCTCCATGAGACCAGAGTCTTACAAAAAGGGAGCACCAGCCACAACCCTCCTCTCATCCCTCCTTTTCCTCCACTAACCTTGTTGTCATTGGGAGTCTCTATCTTCTCAGGCCACATCCCTTTATAAAACTCCTTTACTCTGAGCTCCATCTGCTCTGTCTCCTCCCTCAGTTTCTTATAGTATAGAGCTGCTGTTGCTGCATCAGCCACTTCACAATCCTCTACAGGGGTCTCATCCTCCAAGTCATCTTCATCCAGCTCCTCCTCTCCGTCATCCTTCTGACTTTTTAGACCAGCGAAAGGAGAGCCTTGTGAATGGTCAGCCCCATACAGGAATTTTAAGGTTTCCTCCGTGCTCCATTCCTTCAAGGTTCTTCTCAAACACTCGAGGAGATTCAGCCGGGTGGGGTCGGGTCTGGGTGCAGCCGTGTGGTTCTTGAGTAGATCTCGTAACCCCGCTGCCCCTTTCTTACTCATGCCCACCTGGATGATGCCGAGTCCTTGCTGGGGGAGCATTGTTGTGCTGCAGCTGCTCTGATGAGCGGTGGTTAGTGTTGAAGAGGAGAGGGGTTTGTTTCCTGCCGGGGGTTGAGAGTCAGTAAGTGGAGGAGAGATGAGCAGTGTTACAGGTTCTGCCTGTGCAGGTGTTGAGTCAACACACAGGGAAACTGTTTGAGGGACTGTGTCAGACAAACTACAAAGATCAATCTTAGCTGTAACATCTTCCACATTGGGTTCCTTTGGCGAGTCTTTTTCCTCAGTATTTCTTACATGCAGCTTTCCTGCATCAGCTTTATTCTCCGTTTTCAGTGCATGAAATTCTTTCCCTTGATCATCTTCTTTAATTTTTCCCTTCTCTGCTTTTTGACTTTGATGACGCTCGATCTCCTCCTCATCCCCCTCTCTGCTCTTTTTCTCTCTCCTCTCCATCTTCCCTTGTTTTCCTTCCTCATCTTCATCTGTGCGTTTAGGCAGGGCGCCCCAGTGCACCCTGCGACCAGGCCGCTGCGACACAACGCTGGAGACGAAGTCCTGTTCTTGTTCCACGTCACTGGTGTCGCTGTGGTCACCAGTAGCACAACCTGGTCGGGAGCTGTCAGGCTGCCCGGGCTCAGCGGTCAGCAGATTCTCAACGTCCTCCTCTTGGAGACGCCTGTCTGACAGAATCACCACCTCACCAGAGCTCCCACTGAACACACACGTATAAGGCTGAATTAGTAAATCTGTCATAAAGTCTTAATAACACTTAGAAACATCTAAAAATACTATTTATCGTTAGTAGAATCACATCTGCAACAAATCTTATATATACTGTCATTTACGATATTCTTTACAATCTAATATAAACACTGAAACATACCCATCTCCTCTCATCAGCAGTTTAATTTCTTGAGGGCTGTCAGGAATAAGGGAAGTGAACACATGACCTTATTATACAGAAATTGATTATATATATGATACGTTAAATTAAAATCAGATTTATTGATCCAACGTCAAGGAAATTCACTTGTCACAGGAGTAGATAGTGCAAATAAGGAAGACATGTTAACTTGTGAAAGTAAAATAGAATAAAATGAGAGCAAATTAAAATATAGAGAATATACACATTATAAAACCTATATCTATAGACGGAATATGTAATGATCAGGTCATAGTTGTGTTTTAGGGAAGAGACAAAGCAACGTACCTCTCATGCTGCCTGAGCCAAAGAGGAGTGTCTGATATTTGTAGTTCAAACTCCTTCGAGGCTTTGTAACAGAAGTTACTGCAATAACACTAAACACAAATAGAAAAGGGTTAAATAATTTCTTCAGATATATATATATATATAATATATATAGTGATGGTGAGATGACGCTTCATGAAGCATTGACGCTTTCCATCCAATTGGTTCACTCATGGGCCGAAGCCTCATGCTGCTTCATTTGCTCTACTGAACCATCAAGTCGACAATACATGTAAAACAGGCAGAGTGATTATAATGAAACCATGGCTTTGGTGTGTGACGCTCTGAATTGATAAATGAATGAATGTTTGTGACGCCAATACATAAATTATGAACTCATTAATATGGTGTCTGTCTTTATGATACAATGGCGGTGTCAAAAGTGAAAGTGAAAACAAATTGGGCAGAGGGTTGTGATGTGACTGTGCTTATGTTACTAGGGATAAAATTTAACATGTAAAATATAGACAACATTTATCTATTTTTTTTTAAATATACAACTTTTCCAGTCCTTTTTTTTTTTTTTGCAAACAAACATGCAATAAAGTCCCAAGTTCACACAAGGGGGGACCCATTGAGTTTCGCTGCCCCTTATATTTCGATTTGCACGCCAAACCCGCGAACCATTATCTGACTCAGTCAAGTGGTGTGGCCGGCTCGCGATGCTTTGAACGTCACCACATGTCATCAACACAAACCTAGAGATGTGTACATATATTTTACACACATTTAGCAGCACTTACCTTGCGCTCTGTAATGTCGTATACTTTATTGGTCTTTGTACAAATTTTATACCGTTGAGTTGGGATCTAAGTGAACAGTAGAAAAAAGATATTAAAACGCATGAAACACAAACAATCTATTAGGATTACAAAGACTGATTCAAAGGCTCTTACCTTGCCCAGTTTATTTGGACATATGGGATAACCACAGAGTTTAACAATCACTCTCTCCTCTATAGCGTCTTTGTAATTAGCTGAAGTGATGAATTTGGCCTGTGAAGAAAAGAGAACACAACTATGTCACTTTAAAGATGAACCTGTCGAAGAGTGAAAAACTGAAGATGAAGATAAAACGACACTACATAAAACAACATGGGAACCATATTTCAAATCACTGTAACTTGTTTCTTTGACTTCAATCCCAGAATGAGAGACATCACCCTGCAGGACATGGAGACACTGAAATCTGTCTCGGAGCTGGTGGCACGTCTGGCAGGTGGTTATGGGTTCGATGTGTGTTTGGATAAATCCTGGACCTCCTTCATAGAGAACTACTGAACTCGGGAGATACGTACACAGTCAACCAGGAAGTCCTCAGCCACACTGTCGTCCAGGAGACGCTCCACCACCTTCAGGGCTCGACTCTCCAGGTCCAGCCTCTGCCTCAGCTTCTCCGTCACTACCTCCCTCCTGACGTCAACACACATCACATGCATTGAAACAGTGAACAGTATTACTTATTGGTTACTTTTATGACAGTTATCTCTAGAATATAGATTATTAATTGAAAGGTTTACAACTATACTCCAATCTGAATGGATTGTGTATTAGGCAGTGCGTTAGCTTGAGGCAGCTCGGGTGAAACATTAGCTTGAAATAAGAGGTTCCTCACCTTCTTGCTTCTTCTTCACCAGTCCTCGCTTTCTCGCGTTTTCCACCTGCCACACAGTGAAATGCTCACATGTTCAAAACAAGTCACTTTGTGTTTAAGCTACAACACGAACAGCTTTGGGACGATATTAAAACTTATTTAGCGTTAGCATGACTTGTGTGATTATAAAGCTAAATATTCATTTGAAAGGTAAACTGATGAGTAGAAACAGACCATTTTTGGAGGTTTTGTGAGATGTCCTCCTCTGCTGCGTCTCCATGATGTTTCTGTTTTTCGGAAGGATTTCAACTTTGACCCGTGACGTTTATTTCCCTCTACGGAAAGCGCGAAGGGACAACCCAGCCCTTAGCACCGGTTAGCACAGGAGTGAGTGAGCGTGGTGGTTCGTCTGTGACAGGTTGTGTCGGTGGGTGTCTGTTGTCGCGTGAAACATTATTATATGTGATGACAGTATTTACTGTTAGCGACTGTGTTTGGCTCATCATGTTAGCCTGACGGAGCTTTGTTTCCATGCTAACAGCGAAGCTAATGGTGGTTATTTGAAACTAGCATCTTTCATCTCCTCCTGTGTTTATACTGTAGAACAAACTCAGGCTCATCTGACCTGGATCCTAACTTCACTCATACGTCCACACATATTACTGCTGATTCCGCCATTAGATAACGATCGAGTGTGTAATTTTACTCTGATGTGTAGTTTGTGTGTTTGTTCAGGAGGATTGCTGTGTGAAGATAGACACATGGAGACAGCAGGGATGGCTCTGGAGCAGCTCAGCGATGTGGTCCAGAGATGTGTGAGTGCACCACACACTCATCCGTCCACCCACCGGCACACACCCCTCCATCTGTCTAGGGTTCACTCTACACATGTCACCCTGAATCAGTGGAGCCATTTCATTTAAGAGATAGAAGAGATCTGAATGCATTTGTTCACTGAGCAAAACCTGCTCCATTCATTCAGGAATGAAATAGAAACAGGAATGGCCGAGATTAGAAAACCGTGATTTTTAAATACACAACATTAAAAGAACATTTACGCAGAAACGCATACAGCACTCATGGAAAAGTTCAGCGCCTCTGACACTGACCCCGCCCTTATGGATATTATGTGTTACATTAATGCACATGCCATTGACTACTTGCACATCTTTTGCACAATCTTTAGCTTTTTTTATACTCTTCATTTTATTGTATTGCTTTTTACTTATTTATCTTGTACTTTAGGTTCCCGTCTTCATTCTTCCTCATTGCGTATTTTTTATCTATTTTATATGTTTGTCATTCACCAAAGCAAATTCCTTGTATATGGAAGAGGTACTTCGATGTAAATCTGATTCATATTCTGAGATTGGAAACAGTAGTTGACTTAACAATATTTCATTGCAGCGTTATATTCTTAATTTTTCTCTAGTAGCTCCAGAACAGCTACTTAAGGTCCTAAATTGACCTTGAGGTCTTAATTGATATTTCACTGACTGCTGCAGTTTATTTCATCAGAGAAGGAGTTATATTTATGAAATATCAGAAAATAGTGCTGAATGTTTCTCTTGCATCAACAATCCAGAACCTTCAAGGTATTTTAATATGGAACGATATAAACCAGCTAGGACCAGTAAATATTTGGCTTTTTTCTTAAAAAGTGACTGTGGATAATCGATTTGGAATCTTTTTCTTTTTTCACAGCAAGCACTCCCTGAAGATAGCTACACCGCTGAGGACCATAACGTCTTCACTGTTGCTGGGCGAACCTGCATCGAGGAGGGAGACACTGCACAGGTCCTCAGTATTGTCCTGGACGAACAGAATCAGGTACGCTGCTCCCAGCTAAACGTTTCAGAACCAGTGTTTGTTTCTAAATGTGTAGCTCTAAATTACTCTTTTACCCTTCTTTCTGTAGGAGATAGTGAGATGTATGGGCTGGAATCTGCTGCCTCCCCTTATTCAAGTATTATTGAATAAAGACAACCGGAACCTTCCTCAATGCCTCGCCATTTTCAACCACCTGCTGAAGGTCTGCTTATCTGATCCATAGATTCCTCACAGTGTCACCGTAGTGAAAGTGATCTGTCCAAAATATAGATTATAATCCAATCTAAAACACCGCCAAACCAATGAGTGTGTAGATGTGTAATGGTCACATATTGTAGAAAGTAAGATATCCATGTTTTTGATTGTAGCAGATTTACGTGCTAATTAAAGGCTTCGAAAACGTTGACAAACACCGATTAAAAGAGATAAATATGAGCCATTTAATGTCTTGAGTGTTGAGTTTACAGTCTCTTTGATTTAACAGACTTGCAGACCCAAGGAGCTACTGATTGGTCTATTGGAGCTGCTGGAGCAGGACGACCCTGTCACCATTGCAGAAAGTCTCCATCTGCTGTTGACCCCTCTACAGAAAGGTAGGAAACATTTCTTTAGATCTACACTTTGATATTCATGCGATCAAACTCGTACAGAATCCGTTTCATGGTTCCACCACCTCCACCTCTCTTCTTCTTAGTGCTGCTGTGCCTGGGCGACCGCAAGGCCTCGTCTCTGGGCATGACCCTGTCCTCTGTGCTGGACCAGGTGGCCAAACTGCCTATACCTCACACCAAGGAGCAGGAGGAGGATGACGTCTTCTCGCTTTGCCGCTGCTGCACCGACCTGACAGCCTTTGTCAGACCCTTTGTCCTCGAGGTCAAACAGAACCTGATGAACGACGAGCTGAGCGAGAGCACGAACAAGCTGACGATCGGGCAAGACATCGATAAAGAAGAGGAGCTGCGCACGGAACTTCTGAAGTTGTGAGGGAGAAATTTGAAATGTTTCACAATTCAGACTTTCAAAGAGAATACATTATCTCAAAATACATTATAAGAAGGTGCATAGATATCATAATGGTGTCCTGGTTAAGTAAACGTGTGTTTCTGCTCTGCAGCTGCATGAAGAGTCTAGGTCACCCGTTGTTGGAGGCACATCTCAAAGATCCTGACACTCTGCCGGTGTCTCCTCTCAGGACATTTGCCTCAGAGATTATGGTATAAAACATCACATGAACCGCAAACATATTTACTATCATACTCTGGAATGAGTGGACGTTGATCTGTCACTTCAGTTGAAATGTTGCGATGGGTCACTTGTGTGTTTTGTGCAGAACACCCTCAGTGCTATCGGAGAGCCCCTAACCAGCCTTGTGTACCAGCCTCTGCTGAGGAGGAAACAGGTTCTGGGATTCCTGGAGGAGGAGGTGTGTTATCCTAAAGAGTCTTTGGCGAGCCTCTCTCACCTGGTGTTCGTCCATCACCTGGCGGCAGATACCTTCCCCTGTGTCTTCAGGTAAGTTGGTGAAAGTATTAGTTTCTTCCGACTTGGCTGAACAGGGACAACACAGATGAAAGTTCACACTCTGTGAATAGATGGATTGTTTCCTAACTCCCTCTTTGTCTTTCCAGTCCCGTGTTCTCTCTTCGGTGCAACATGGAACACATCTGCCTCCTCTTGTCCAGGTGAATATAATCTATTTTATGACATATTACTACATTATATCAGTACAATGCCATAATTTAGCAAAAACTGGTCACAGGAGTAAAGTTACACAGAGAATTTCTCTAGAATGATTTTTCCTTTACACATCGAAATGACTCAACCCATTTTCTCAGATTTTAAATATAACATTTACAATGTGATTCTGTTTAGTCTATTAAAATGTGTATGTTTTTTTCTTAACCATAAATCTGCCAGGGACTGTGGATGAAAACTAGCCTGCATCGCTAAATCTGACTTAAGTACACATGTTTAAGTCCCTTCTAAATAAATACACATGAATATTTGTTATGTTTTTTTTGGTGTCAGAACTGAGGAGACCAGGATTCAGAAAGGATTGGTGAGTCAACCTGAAAAAACTGAATCAAAGATGAGGGTTGTTGTTTTTTCTTTTCAGTCTTGCGAAATTTCGGGATGTGGTTCCCAGGTTTTAGGAAAGTAACATCTACAAACTGACAGAGCACTCAGAGAGCACAGACCTCCACCAAGGCTGATTGGCCACATTATCACTATTTGCACATAGAGTACATGTATTGAGATCAGATGCATCCGGATCTGCACGGTTCATAGATATTAGCAATCTACACATTCCTGGTTTTTCATTAAGATGTCTCGCAATGTTGAACACTGAAAAAGTGTCATGGATCTGCCCCCTTAATGAAATCCGGCCCAAAAGTGAATGATTTCTTGGTTCTTACCCGACCTTCACCAGGTTTCAAGAAAATGGGCTTGATAGCTTTTGCTTATTCCTGCTAACAGACTCACAAACAAATGTACAAAGGAAAGATGAAATGAAAAAGAAAACCTTGGCAGAGGTTAATAAAGTCTTGTAACATCCTACAGCAGTGTATTTGTGTTTTAGAACACGTGGGCTCACCAGCCGCCTCACGAGGCTGTACCGCTCACGCAGCATCAGAGAGAATCACTGGATAGAAAAGAAGTGGATAGAAATGTGGTGTTCCTTGACCTTTACCACTGAGGGTGGAAACAGAATGTAGGCCACATTTATCTGTATCAACAGACTCCGTCCCCTGTACAGTGAGTAGGAGGACGTCAGCTGTCAGTGTTGGAAGTGTGAGTTTGAATCAAGTGTGTTTCGCGTCACACAGGAGCTGTATGAGAAGAGTCTGGTGCGGGTAGAGGACAGCAGCCTGACTGCTGATCTGCTGGAGATCAAATCCTTCCTCACAGTCCCTCAGGTGAACACAGTCCTCCACTCACATTCATTCAAACCTCAGCTTCTACTCTGATGTGATTAGAATTGTGTGCGTTATTAATTTCAGTTTTCCTTTTCAGAACTTGCTGAAGGTTATGACACTATGTCCAAGGAACGATTTGGTAAGTCTTAACATGTGTAACTGCCGATATTGGTTTTAGCAGTGACCCTTTTTTCTACAGGTGTATTAAATGTAGTTTAAGCCCTCTTTGAAAATCGATATATATGAATTTTTCCTTCTTGTCGACAGAGAACTAAAGGTCTTAAGGTGTTCCAGCTGAGCGTTGACAAATTTGACACTGAAGCCAAGTATAATTTTTTCCAGTAAGTGTTCACCTTTCCTCTTTCGAACTCATCGGTGAAGTCTCTCTTTGTTCCGCCCCTCAATATAAAGAATTTAAACCGGTAACGTTTTCTCAGGTACATGCTGAAGACCAGTAAACACTCAGGACTCGAAGGCTACATCATCAAAAACATCAAGAACCAGATCGAGTTTGCATTGAAGGTGAGTTCAGCCTCTTTAGATGTGACGGTGTCTGTTCGATTTGGTTGGTGCAGTAACTCTGAGCTAAACGTCAGTGTGGTCAGTCCCGGTGACGTCTGTCTTTGTCTCTGTCCTCAGCCGGGAAACAGTAACACCTGGTTTCAGGGGGCTCACCTGCTCCCTCTGCTGCGTAAGGTCTTCATTCTCCCAGACGGACCAGAGACCGACCTCCTGCAGTACCTTGACAGGTCAGCACACAAACACACTCTAACACTCCTCATTTGTTTTATAAACTGCACAGGTGGATGGAGCCTATCCCAGCATGGAGGCAGGTGAAATAATAAGCATTTGCTGATATCACAAGATCCTGTTAAAGGAAATTGTCTAAGTCAGAGTTATTGTGTTTCTCTCTGCTGCAAGAACTGAAATGTGAACCGTACTATGTTTAATGAGATACACAAAACCCTTACGTTTCCATAATGTTAATGTTTTGAAGGATGTTGCTTCAGAATGAAACAGCAGAGGATTTAGTTTTTGTTCTCGTATTAACTTTCTTGCTCGTCTTATTCTCGTTCTCTTCAGAGTCATGGAGTCGCTGAACCTGCTGCGTTACCTGGTCATCCGAGATAAAGTGACTGAGAACCAGGTGAGAACAAGAGAGTGGATATGTTTCACCCCTGAGCCACAAATAGGGTTTATGGTTGATTTGCAGGATCTTAAGGTCATGGATGGATATCTGAATGGACCGGCTGGGCACAGAAACAGGGATCAGAACCTCTGTATAATAACATTTCTTTTTGAAATGACTATAAAGAGATGGAAAACTAAATGAAAATAGATTTAAATGGACAAAAAAAGAGATGCATATCAATCAAGCATCAAAACAAAAATAGATGCACACTGAAGAAAAAGGGATGCAAAGAGACACGTGTAACTGGACACAGAACAACCACAAGAAACTTTTTCAGCCTTTCACATTTATTCACCAACATAATTATGATTCCAAGTGTGTATAAGCTCCAGGTCGGTGGAGTCTTACATGAACTACTCTCATAATGGTCTTGTGTTGTTGCAGACGGGGATCTGGACTGAACTGTATAAGCTCGAGGACACGTTCATGAAGCCTCTGCGTGTTGGTGTGAACATGTCGAGAGCACACTATGAGAGGGAGCTGCACACCACCGACACCAAGAAGAACCGGGCCAAAGGTCAGACCAGTGTTTCCTCATTTATACTGATGATAATTTTATCTATCAGATCCACCTTTCTCAAACTACTCCTGTGCTTTTTCTTAAAAACAACGCAAATGCATGAGGACAGTAAAATATTACCGCCTCATATTTCATCGTGTTAAAAGTGTTTTTTTAATTCACATAGTCTGCCCTAAAACAAAATAACCTCGGTCATTGTTTACGAAATACGCATCCAGCATAAATGAGAAATAATTTTCCTCACATCACGTGTTTTCCACAGAGTCGTCGAAGTTCTCTTTGAGTGTTGGTGACGAGAAGCTGCCAAACGTGACGTCGGAGTCCCAGATTCAGGTCAGCAACGGTTTCAGATATATCCCATATATAAATAGCGTTTGATTGTGTTCGTACAGTTCTAATGTCACTGTGTCCTCTCAGGCTCTGCACTC
The DNA here is from genome assembly GCF_949316205.1 of Platichthys flesus. Lineage (NCBI taxonomy): Eukaryota > Metazoa > Chordata > Actinopteri > Pleuronectiformes > Pleuronectidae > Platichthys > Platichthys flesus. The sequence continues at coordinate 10,119,314 of NC_084958.1, read as the reverse complement.
GGCCCTGCACACGTTTGACATGATCGAGAGCGTGTTGGTGCGGATAGAGGAACTCGTCGATCCGGTGGAGAAATCTGTAGCGTCTTAGTTCAACCGCTACAACGTTCACCTGTCAACTCTCCTGTTGATTTACTTTGTTTAAATTAAATGGTTGATTTATTTCAGAGTGTTTAACCATCCAAATGGTTCAAGTTGTCAGCGGGTCTGCTGGGTATTTGGAAATGGTACAGTAGTCAAGTGTTTCAAACTCTGTTTCTAAAACAAACCAAATAGAAAGGAAGGTTTTATTATGTCTGTTATATGTATTCAAACTTTTGTAATCATGCAAAAAGGTTAAATAAACTTCTGTACTCTTTATTCTAAGTGCAACATTGTTTATTGTCTTAAGGGGAGATTTGCTGTAATGCTGGAGATGGCTGTTCCAGCTCAATTTGGCATAAAGTGATAACATTGATATTTAGTTGGTAATTTATTAAATTGACTTAGTAACAACTGCAAAGTTCTAAGTAAACAGAAGTGATAAACATCTTAACAAGTAATGACTCCTAATTAATAAATCAGTTTTTAGGGGTTTTGCAGTCAGACTACCGTGTTCAGTGGTATAAATAAACACATCATTTTACTCACATGTATAAAATACTGATGGAGACTGAATACCTTCAAATTAAGACGCATTCATAACTAAGGACCACTCAGCTCTTAGGCAGTATCAAGAGTTAACAAGACGAGAGACAAAGAATATTAGATATCCGTTCCCTAAATTTAAAATTGTTCGTCCATTCACACAACAGCTCATGTATTTCCTCCAGTCAATACTGAATCTTCTCAATTCTCTCGTCTTCACAGTAGCTGCCATGAATATAACTCATGCTAACTCTTAAGTACAAACAAGTGAACCCCAACGTCAAACCAGGATTAATATTTAATCTGTGTGGAGACGCACACAGAAACAGATTAACCACATCTCAATAAGTTAAGATAATGTCTCCACACAAGGATTTGAACTTTGTTCCAGTCAGGTCCACTCTTTTCTACATCTGACTCATATTCTGAAGTCCTGTTTCAGGTTCCATCACAAGTCTTTGAACAGTGGGTGCTGCAGTGCCTGTGCAGCTGTGATCCTGGTGGTGGGGTTCAGATCCATCAGCCGGTCCAGCAAGTTGTAGGCTCCGTCAGGGACTCTGTCCCAGCCTCGCTCACTGCTCTCCACCTCTGACGACTGTTTATCAAGGAGGGTGGAGGCGTCTTTGCTGCCTGAGTGCTCAGGATGGTTTGGGAGCGTTTGACCTACTCCACTTTCATGTTGCTTCAATGTTCCCTCAGTGGGACGATGTGTAGGCGTATCATCTGGGGTCTTTGGATGGTGAGCAGCGTCTTTACTTGCTCCATGGAGGGGTGTGACTTCATCACCAGGTGATGGTCTTCGTCCTCTCAGCGTCTCACACAGGGTTCTGAGATCCTGCTTTGGTAGCTCCTTACTGCACACCACTGCCTTACCTGTTTAAACAGTTTACAATCACAGTTCAGCTGAATTTTTGACTTAACTATGGTGATAAATGATGCTACTAGATTAATCACAATAAAGAAGCAGCGGCCTCTGTTTCTAATACTCACCAAACGACTTGGCAGCCTGTATGGTCTCCCTGGAGCCTCGTATGGTCATTATCTGAGTGAGAGCAATCAGGTCATCGCTGGCTTTGAAGAACGGGTAACGACCACTGAGCAGCGAGAGCAGAATCACACCAGCCGACCACACGTCTATGGCTACAATTTATAATGGATAAAAAGACAGGAGAGGGTGTGACTATATAAATATTAGTGAGAGTCAAATTCCTCCTGGGAGGGGGGAAAAATCTTTGAATACTAAAAACATGAATACTTTTTCAATTTACAGAAATAAATTAGTAGGAGTAGGATGAGGGCACGAGAAAAGTATTTACAAAATGTTATATGTTGAGTTTATATATATATATTAATGGTTTGTGATACCGACCTGTCCCTTGGTTTGGACACTTTGTGAGAACTTCTGGTGCCCTGAAGCCTGGAGTTCCAGCCCTGGCTGCCACCTGCTGCTTCCTTCAGTCACAACAGGGACATTAAAGAGACATATATGGTCAGAACAAGGATTTATATAGTTTTGAAGTTTTGAGAATTTTATTTGATATATTCCTGTTGAACATAGAGCAGTTTGATGTTTGTAGTTACCTAGACAGGCAGATGTTGCAGACACGGTCGGTCAGGTAGCAGTTACAGGTGAGGCCCTGCTGTACAGTCCTCTGAGGCTTCTGGGTCTGGCTCCTGACCGCCACGGGCCCACGGATGGCTGAGGAGCACCTCCTGCTGGCAGGGTCCTCTGTTTTGATGGGTTTTACCAGCTAAACAAAAACAAAAGTGGAAATTGAGATTTTATAGAGGAAAAATACATGAATAAAATGAGATAAGCAGCACCTCTAAATAAATGTTGATCTTTAAACTGACATGTGTTAAGTAATAGACACTTTGGGCTAAATTACAAAAAAACTTTTCATTTTTAAATACATGTCAGATAAATTGTTAAGTTCAATAAGTTGAATGAGTACTGTGGTGATTGCTGTGATCTCTCCACTTCCATCAGCCGTTACTGAAAATATCTAATAATGTTTACTTGCACCTTGCTTACCTCTGTCATAATGGCCGCCTGTTTTGTGGTGGAGGAGGCTGGAAGGCAGCTGTTGAGGTTCTTCTCCCCAAAAACCGGCCGTTGCATTTTGCTCAGTCTTGTCAAATCCTGGAGACAAACAAACACGGATGCCAGAGTTTAGCAAAAACCAACACATCAGTGCAGAAACGGATCACAAACAAATGCAGATTTCTTCCATCCAGGAAATTCCTCTGCCCAATACCCATTTAATTTTGATTATACAAACATACGGTACAATTATCCCAATAGAGAACAAAGAACGACTCAGAGAAGAGACCAGTAAATGTGCACCTTTGTGTGCTTTGTGCGAGATGTGGAAGTGGTGACGGTGGTGGTGACAGAACGTGTTTTTTTAACTAGTGCTCTCCGAGAGGCTGAAGAAGGTGTGGTAGTGGTAGTTGAAGAAGAGGAGGAGGAAGGTGGCAGGGCCGTGGATTGCCTTGGGGGCCCAGGTAGTGAGGTTGAGGCTGTGGTGTTTGCTGTGCTTTTTGGATGGAGTCGGAGTTGTGCTTTGCTCCGCTGTGTGGTGTCCTGTTTCCCCGTGGACCCTCCACCTTTTTGTGTTGGCCTCTGCCTCACCACCTTCAGCAGCTCAATCTGTGTGTCTGCTGTTCCCTGAGCCAGGCCAAAGTCCACCAGAGCATACCTACACACACAAATACACATTTCAAATGAATGGTTAATGTGCTGTGTCAGTACTGCAAGACAACTGACCCTGGAAACCCCCATACATTCTATTCCACATCCTAACTAACCAGGGAACTCAAAACGTCCACATTAATGGATGAAATGACAAATAAGTAGCTAAAATAGACACATAAAATAGTCGCTTGTAGAATCATCAGCACTTCCTTTAATTACATAGAGAAGTGCAACTACTCACATTTTGCTGTTCCTGTTGTAGAGGAAGTTATTTGGTTTGATGTCTCGGTGAATGATTCCAAACTGGTGGATGTGTTTCAGGGATTTCAACAGGTGATAGATGTACAGACGAACCTCTTCGAAGGTCAGTGAGCTGATGATGTCCTGATAAATACATTGGGATGGATCAAAAGTTTCAATCTACATGACAAGAACTAACATGAATAATACCTAATTAAAGTTCGGTAGATATATTACAGATTGTTCCCATGCAAGAATCAGTATGTCACTGAAAAGTAGTCGCCATATGCTCGAACAAATATATATACCACAATAGCTTGATGCTCCATGTACGGCATGACAATCACTACATGGTCCTCCTTCCTGAAGCAGTAAGACACCCCCATCACATTATCTTTGCCTCTGAAAACAGAAAAAGGCACAGTGAGATTACAGAGGCTATTTCTGAGACTTCTCTACAAGTGATGACGTCAATCTTTACCTGTCACTTCAAAAATTCCCAACAAAAACACGGATGAGTGCAAATCCCTATATTCAAATCAGCGTTGTTTCTGCTGCATCTGACTGAACCAGCACTTACATACATTGACATGCTTGGGTTCTGCTGAATTATCTACATATTCTTATTTAAATTTCACTAAATTTGGTATCAAGCATATTGATAAAAAAAAAAAATGTATTCACTCACCCAGCAACCGTGAGACACTGAAGCTCAGCGGCAATGCGTGTAGGATGGCTGGTTGGAATGAGGTGCTTCAGAGCAAACCTCTCTTTCCTTCCGTCACGCATCTGAGCCTCACCCAGGTACACAGAGCTGAAGGTACCTGGTGCAGAGATATAGACAGGTCATGAGAAACAAATCCACTGAGCTTAACAAGTGACTACGAATCTCTAACACAAGTTTTTATACAGTATATACATTCCAAAAGCACAGAGAGTTATCTAGAGCATGTACCTTCTCCAATTTTGTCTACGATGCGGAAAACCTTGTTCAGCTGAGGAACGGCTTTATAGAGGAACTCAATGTCCACCTCCACATCTCCTGGAAAAAAACAACACACAAAATGTTTACATTCATACATGCACAAGTTTCAGATAAGTCTTGAACAGTGTGTGTTGGTGTAATTTACATGGATACCTTTGCAATATGTCTTCTTTTAAGAAAAGGGATATAGTTTTTTATATTCTCACCGTAACAGCTGAACAAAGTGACTTGCAGTACATATAATCATCATGGACCTACAATATTGCTTTTCAACCTGATATTAGCCAAACTGTTAATTTAGGGGAGTATCTATGATCAAATGCACATAATTTTTTTTCGTACGTATCACAATTATGCCAAAGCGTCCAACTCACTTGGGACTTTGCTTTTCCTCTGAGCTCTGTCAGATTTGATGGTACATCCGTCGGTGCTGATGCCGTCAGTGCACACAGGAGACAGCTCCATCTGAAAGACATGGACAGAAGCTTTAATGGGCTGGAAATGTTTGTCATTGCTACCATACGGTTGGATTAGGGATTAAAAATGTTTCCTCAGCAAAGGACCTTCTATGGGACAAGAGATACTTCCAAGGAGCCCATTGTGTACTTATTATATAAGATAACGCATTCTCCCATATTTCTTCAAAGTTATGTGAAAGAGCAACACATGAAGAATGTCTTCGAGATTAAATACATTTCCAACGAGTCAACACACATGTATCAGAACAGTTTTTATGTTTTCATTAATCTGGAAACTTTTCATGGAGCCACTCATATAAGAACAACTGGATTAGACTCCCCCTGTCACACTAGCTTTAAGAGGTAAATCTAATTCTGAAGAACTGCAGCCACTTAGAAAACGAGTGGTTATTTATTAGCAAACTATCTGGTTAAGCTGTCAGGCAGATGAAAATGTAAATAGAGCTGGTGCTAAACCATCTAAGCGCTGTTTGTGTTGTCAATACAACTGAGCTAGCATGTTGCTAGCTACCATCTGTCAAGCTAGCCGAGTACAGTCCGTGTGAAAACCAACAGGAACTCACCGCTTTAGTGGCTCGTAGTTTCTCAGAGGAGCATGTTATAGAAGTGCAATGTCGTCCGAAGTTAATGTTCCGGCCTGAAACACTCGACAAGTGGATCTGACTCCGTAAAACAACTTCAACAAGCAGAGTTCAACACTGAAGCTTTTCCGCCAACAACAAACTCCGCGCTAAAAGTGACGTCAGAGTCTCGCGTGACTGCGGCACAAGTCACGTGGTATTATGTGCTTTCAGACCGGCCTCTTTCTTCTTCTTCTTTTGTGTTGTATCAGCGGTTGTAGTGTGGATCAGGATGTCTTTAATCTATTGTCTTGAGTAAAAAACAAACATATTCTCTCAATTATATTTGTTGTTTTGTCTAAGATAATCAAGAAGTATTCCATTACACTGGCTTTATGCACTCTTTCATCATCATCATGTCTTCATATTGCTGACTGTGAAATTACATGATGAACTGTTTCCTCTTGCCCACGATAATCAAATTGTGTCATGTTTTCCTAATTATTGCCAAGTACTCTGGTCCTGTGTCTAAATCGGAGTCTTGATCTTATTATTGCTTGTTTAATTTCTCCCATTTTCCTTTGAATTTGGTAAAACCATCAGGATGATGGTTTTCTTTCTTCCTCCCATTGGTTCTAACACCTTTCTTTCAGCCTGAGTTTGATGATGCTCTTAGTCTGTGCTTTACTGGAGCTGACCACCACAAGAGTGCAGCTAAAATGAATATCTTTGGTTTTATTAATGGTAGTAGACCCATAACTGTAAGATATGGGTCGTTTAATAACTTACCAACATCTATCATTTATTTATAACACAAAAAAATAAGCTGATTTACACGTGGAGAATTGACAGACACTGCACTGTATCAACCAATAAACAGACTTTATTAAATAAACACATGAATAAATAAATTACACCTGTAACAGTCGGAACTCACAGGAACAACTTGTTTCAATTACAATGTGAATTTTTAATAACACGACTATGAAACAGCCGGTAACTCACTTGTCAAATAAAGATGAACACAAACACTTGCTGATGAATTCATATCAGAGTTAGAGACATCAACGACTTCTAAAATATGCCATCAAATATCCCAATGTAAGCTTCCTCCTCTTGGCTGCTGATGCTGAAGATGCAGTATGTAGTAAAAGAGGTAAACAGTATTTATTAATTAGGTTTACTTCAATAAATGTGAATTGCATTTAGCTTAGTTTAATTATTTATTGAAGAATAAAATTAGTCCAAATAAAAGCATGTACCTTCTGGTGATAGATGAGCTGGTGCTGGTGTTGGCTGGGACTCTCACTGTTGAGAAGAAATCAAACCTTCTGGTCTCCGGGGCCAGCTGCTTCTGTTTTGGGAGAGTTTCCGTTGTTTTTACTCGGATCTCTTCACTGAAGATGCCTGGTCTCTGCTCACATAGGAGGAAAGAGGCCAATGTCATAAGTACCAACTACCACTGTTTTTTGTAAATGTGGCCGTCTAAAGGAAAAAGCATCACATTCACAGATCTTTGTAAACACACACACTCACCTTTTTATTAAAGTCAAGAGTGACTCGATTCTGTGGCCTGACTGTGACTAGTGGCGCTTCTGGTTTTCTGATTTCAGATCTTAGATTGGGTGAAATCAATCTGAAACACAAAAATACTGTCTTTAATACCACATAAAACCTCTGCATCTCCTAAGACATTTTTTACATAATCAGATATTATTTGATTAATCATGTATGAAACAGAAAATAAGACTTAATTAGAGGTAACATGATCACTATTTACTGGCTTTACCTCAGTGGTGTCACGGCAGGGGTTGTACAGGGTTTGACTTGTGAGGGACTGAAGAAGAGTGGATGTGCTGATGTAGCCCCGAAGCCTGAACATAAAATATATGTTCTGATATCAAAGTCATAACAATGGTGGTGGAATGATGTTGTAGTTTACTCTAAGATGATTAAAACATGTTATGATGAGATATAAATGAGATGTAAATACAGCTGAAAAATACACAAAACCAGTGTCATTATCATTATTATCACATCTCCTGAGATGATGAAACTCTGACTTTACCTGGCGTGTTCCACTCAACAGACTGCTGGGTCTGAGGTTCAGCATTAGTTGTGCAAGAAGCAAATGACGTCTCGCTGGCGTGCACCAAGTGCTCATCATCAAAGTCGCCCCAGTCGTCCCATTCATTTCCGAGGTCAAAGGTGACAGTTGGTATTTGTGCGGATAAAGCAGTTTCACAGTATGAGCCTTGGCTTGTTACCGCAGTGGGCCTCTCAGAATGAGCTGAGGTGGTTGTATTGGTCCGGTTTCGATGCAGTTCAGAGTTCTGACTCCAAACACTTGTTCCCGGGTTCATCCACACTGAGGACACTGCACACAGACGACAACACCGTCATTTGTATCTGTGCCATTGATCTTTGTGTCAGATTTGTTTTGTTTCGCAAAGATCACATTGGTGCTTCGCCAACATTCATTTTTTTTACTAACTAAGTTCTTCAAAGATGTCAGTGGTATACGATAATCCTGGGCAAATGATAAATACTAAATACTCAACTGTGTTGACACACATTTTAAATTTTACATAAATGTTAATGAAAAAAAAACAATGTCTAAATTTAGCATTTTTCTCTATACTTATTTTTTGTTTAGGTTTCAGTGTTCAGTCCATATTGTGTGTAGAAGCAGAATTGTTTGTAAGGACTGAAATAATGAAATGAATAAAAACTAAGATTGTGCAAAGTTGTTATTTTCATACGGCCAAATAACTGTACAGAAGAAATAAATAATAAACCATTTATAATTTTTCCCAGAAGTTAACCATTAACACTCCTGAAATGCTCTATACTGACTCTCTGGTCTTCCAGACAGCCTCTGATTTCCCTTCTTGTTAGTATAATATTAACACCCTAAGACTTTTTTCATCTAATTCAAATGCACTCTCTTTGTTAGTGCATTCATAGAGGCTCTGGCCCCCAAAGATAAAAGTCTGCAGCCAAATAACCTTTTCCATTAACCACATATACTTTAATCAATGTCTGTATCTGTTCATCTGAACGGTACTGTGAATGTAAATTCTATGATTTACTGCTAATAAATTGAAATGAAGCTGGAAATCGAAACCTATGTCGTATGCACTGATAAGTGACTGGCAGTATATGAAAGTAAATGAGATTTGTAGTTAATGAGTAACACTAGTCTACTACAGGGTTTGAGTGAATTGTTTTTGTTACGATACTTTGATGGTGGGTATGAGATGCAGCCGGGGTTCGGACTGTCTCTTCCATCGTCTCGTACATGTCCCCAACGTAGTCGTTATAATCTGTGTAGGAGAGAGAGAGAATGACAGAGAGGCAGAGAAACACACTGTCACAATGATTCAATGATGGAATCAATGGAAAGGTGTAGAGTTCAGAGTCTTCGGCTTTATGTCATGTACCCCTGTCAAACTCATCCAGATGAATCGTGTCTGTGAGTTCAGTGCAGTCTTCTCCTGTCAGATCCACGGTCTCAGTGTGAGGTCTCTCTGAGACTCCATAGTCATTTACTCCATACCTTCAGATCACAATATTATTAAACAATCAATCATAAGTCAAAATTGGTCTCACACATTTTACTGACACACTTTTCTAGAATTTAAATTGCAGGAATTGTGTTAGGACCCATTCAAACTCTAAACAGTGTAACTATGAAAACTGGGAATACCAGGAAACGGTTGGAAGTCTCTCTTTGGGTTTGTAAGCAAAGTTCTGTATGTTGACAGACACAGACTCCTCACTCATTTTCATCTGAGGAAATACAACACAACATCACACACAAACATATCCAGCTTATTCATACTGAAAGATCTGCTTAATAGGTTATTTCCTGGACCCTGGATTACGCAAAAACTACTAATCGGATTTCCACAAAACATGATGGGAGGATGGGACATGGGCAAGGAAAGAAACTATGACATTTTGTCGCAGATCCAGACATAAAATCTTCATTATTTTCAATATGTGCCCTTCTATTCTATTGTTATATAAATCATATCTGTTGTCTTCCTCACCTTGAGTCGTTTGACAGGAGTCTGTGCCAGTGTTTCACATCTGCTCCTGAGGTCTTTCAAATGGGAAGAGAAACCATATTCTTGATTTGTTGACCTCTTCTTTGCCACATTTACTCCTACTTTACCTTAGGGGGAAGGACACATGTGGACATATGACAGACTGATGGATATTGACAGGCAAACAAAGTTATGCACAGGTCAATACACAAATAAACAGAAAGACACTAAATCCCTGCTGTGATTGTACTCACAGCAGTCGTGGCCACAGAGATCCTTATTCTTGCAGAAGTGGTTGCACTGTCTTTTGTTGCCTGAATCTGATTAAACGTTGTCACATTTTAACAGAGAACCAAAACTACAAATAAATAAACCATTTTATATTTCATCATAATCACAATCAAGAGTAAGAAAGCTACAGGATCGTGCCTCGGTCTGTCACAGATGTGGTATTTTCCCTCTGAGGTGTAGCCGGATCACCTGACTGAGGTTTCAGAGTAGAGTGCTGCGATCTCTGTCCCGTAGGATCATAAGATGTGTGGCATGGATTATCAGTACCAAACCTCCTGGCTCCAGAGAAGTACACGTTGAACTGCTGCTGGATGTCGAAGCCCACTACAAGACAAGAAAAGGAAAGTAAGTCCAGTGCAAGACACTAGACCAGGAGATATTGTTACTCACCTAACTAATATTTCCATTGGATATTTAAAAAATATTATACAATAAAATAAACTGATGATTACGATAAGTTAAACTGTAAATTAATATTCCCAGACTATATAATATTTACACTCTCTTAGTTACCATATTCTGAGCTGATGAGATTGACACTGATCTCCTCTCCTTTCGAGGCCTTCACCACCTCAATCTTCTTCGACCAGCTACCGCACCGCAACAGTACCAAGTCCCTGGAAAACAAAGATGGAGATTACCTGCTGAAAATCAATTGCAGTCTTTTTTTTTACATAATGGTGAAAGGTCTGTGTTTTGGGGCTTAGTGACAAAAGAGGTCAATCAAACTAAGTATATTAGTATATTTTTTTCTTACGTGAGTTTCTGTATGAAGACCACACTGTTGTCAGAGTCTCCGATGATCAGTGAGACGTAGTGGTGGTCTGGAGCCGTTCTCCTGGACAGCAGCTGGGCCTGGTTTTTGAGGTTCACTTTCACCACAATCTCTGCTGTAGCACAGCTGTATCTGGGAAGCTATGAAACACAGCAACAACTTAAAAGAAAGACATTGAAGAATAACAGAACTATCGAGTATTGAAAATCTTACCAACAAAAAGAGAGAAAATCTCTATTACATGATTTAATATAGTGCACTTGGCCCTGTGATAAAAACAGTTCTGCTGCACTGTTTACCTGCTCCAAAGTAACTTCATACTTTGGAAGATTCATGACAGATTCTCTGATCTGGTTTCCAAACGGTGGATGTCTGTTGAGAATCTGAAGAAAAATAAATTAATTTACATAAAATCTTTTTCAATTATCAGGAAGTGTTTTTAATTTTTAATATTTCACAGACAGACCAGCTCAAGCTCTCTTGGGTTGGTTTGCTCGATTTTGCTCAAAGTGGTGAGTCCAGCGTTCACCATGGCAGTCGACAGAGTCTGACCTGGAACACACAGGTAGTATCACATGTAAGGAAATTACCTTCACATTTAATAGAAAGAATATTCGGTTTATTAGTTAATTCATCATGTAGCAACTGTTGCAGAGTAAGTTTGGTCTGAAATACCAGTATATGTTTAACAACCACGTATATAGCTATTCTTCATCACCACATTTACATTGCTTAGATAAATTATGATTAGTTGCAGTCTATGGTTTGCATAACACACATGAATTATCCATAGATATGTTTAATTATATAAGATAGATTTCATTTCATATCAGGTTGACTTGAAAGAACCGGAAAGGGAAAACATACTAATTAGATTAAACAGCTAACTCTGGCTCATGTACAGTGTTTTGTCTGATTAATGAGTACTGTCCCTATCAAATAAATAAACATGAATACGCTATATATAGCACATTCACAGAGCAAAGAACCCACCTATCTTCTCCATCTGTCTGGAAACATAGGGCGAGTTCTCCCAAAGCTTTGATCTGAAGCACTTGGCCAGAATCAGGGAGTTGAGCAGAGCTGAGAAACCTGCCTTAGATCGCTGACTCAGAAACTCTGTCAGACCTGATGAAGAACAAATGTTTATAGATGTAATGTTGGGAGAACGTTTCGATTTTTTTGGCTGCCCTGGTTTACGCAACATACATTTGCTGACGCGCATCCCATTCTTGAAGATCTTTGCTGTGTCCTGTGTGAGTCCAAACTCTTGAATTGAAATAGAACCAAGCTGAGCCTGAATCAAGCTACAAACAAGCCGATGAATGCAAGGTAAATGGATTAAGACAAAAATAAATCATGAACCATTATTCATTTTTTATTCAACAAGGGAGAGCACACAATGACAAAACGTACCAGTTCACTTTCATCTCGCTGGTTTTGATCTTTCCCTCAATGGGAAACCTAGAAACATATATTAATAACTCTTTTATTATGGCTGGTGTCTACCTCCATCCCTATGTCTTTCCAAACCAAAAGTTAAAATATGATTCGCAAAGAAAATAGGGATTATGAGACTGTAAATGCAAGCATTCCATAATTGTTTCTCACCTGATGGTGATCCTGTTCTTGTCCCTGTTCAAAGTGTTCAGGGGCCGTTTCTCATTCACTCTCAACTGAATGTCACTGAACTCTTTGCTCTTGGACAATAGCTCGATCTGTACATACAAGCACTTCTGATCTAAATACTATGCTTTTGCAATGCCATGCAATACACTGGTTCATTTAGCAGGAAACCTGTTTAACACCATGCTGCTCTATCTGCTGTCTGATTATAGGGAAACCCACCAGGTCAGACAGGTTCTCAGTGCCAGCCACTTTGCAGAACTGCGTCATGGTGTCGAAAGCAACACAGTATCTCGCCATCAACCTGCCGGCCTCTGTGAAGAAAGAAAACAAACTACTTAACATGGTATTTTTATATAATGTAATTGAAAAAGAAGAGTGTAGTCAAATGTAAATGACATTGATGCCGCTGATAATAACCTAAAAGATAGTTAAAAAGGAAAAAATTAAACATTTTGCAGCCAACTGTTCCCTCTACCTGTTGGTTTGATATTGATATCTTCATCCATGTGGATCAGACCGATGGAGGACAGAGAGGTGAGGTTCTTCAGGCACAGAGCTAAAGAGATGATGAAAAAGTTTCATTTTCTACAATAGTGGAGTAGGTTTAATTGTGAACACAATTTACCCAGTTAAATTCAAGACAGAAGCAGAGCTGGAACTAAACGTGGCTTCAGTATAGTGATTTAAATTCATCAATTCATCTTAATAATCAGTTAGAGATAGAGTAGTAATAGTTTTCTCCTACCTTGCAATTTTGCTTCAATTCCATGTCTGTCTATGCCAGCAGAAAACCCTGAAAAGATTTAATGCAGAATAAGAACAAAGAAGTTGGACAATGAACCTGACACTTTATTTGTATTTGTGCTTTGAGCTCTCACCGTAGTGCGTGGGGTTCTTGAGGGCTCGGATGTAGAGGAAGGTGGAGCGTATCCAGTCAAGAGCCATGTTGACATCACTGATGGTTTGGAGAACAATCTCAGCATTCAGGTGCTCCACCAGGTGACCGTGTAGACTGGGGAAATAAGAGACACTGTTACTTCTACAACTTCTACTGCATGAGCTAACTCCTCTATGTATTCACATGATAGAGAATGACAGAAAGACTGAAGAGCTGAGAGGAGGCAGTGACACAGCTACAATCCATAATACCTGCTCTCAATGATTTCCATCCCATTCATAAGCTTCATATACTTGTCTCTGGTTTGAACTTTGGTCATGATCACTGCAGTCGCTGATGTGTCAAACTAGAAAAGGACAAATTAAAACCAAGAAGCTAATGTTTTTGTATAAAAGTTTAAACCTTGCCCAAGTAGTGGTTAAAAGAATTATCGTTCTGTGGTAACCTGTGGTCTTCCAGCTCGGCCTATCATCTGCAGCAGGTCAGACTCGCTGCACTCTTCACAGGAGCCTGCAACGTATTGCATGGTGGATTTGATCACCACCAGATGAGCTGGCAGGTTCACCCCCATGGCCAGAGTCCTGGTGGTAACTGGGAAATAATATGAGTTAAATTCAGTGCCAGGGAGATACAATAAAAAACAGATTTTAAATCACACCAGCAAAAAGAACCTGACTGTTTTGCACCAATATTCAGATTATTTGTTGTGTGGTTCCTGGTATATATTTAATTAATTGTGGGTGATAAGTGGAAACGCCAGTTTTATTGTTTGTCTCTCAAAAAATGCATCAAGTTTCAAAGACTCAAAGACTCATTTGTTACTTATGTTTTCTTAGGAAATATTCGATATTGATTGATTGATATTTCTATTCATTTAAAAACATACAAGTATAGGTCATTTTAATAAACATGCTGTATTACCTCATCATTAAAAAGGCATTTAGATTTAAATTGGACATCTCTGTGGATAGGAACCTTGGGCAATATCTCAACACAATAAGTATCAACCACTTTTTGACTCAGGTGTTGCAACCTGACACTATGTTTTTTCCTGTTTATGTCTACAGAGTCACAAAGCAGATAAAAATCACAGGATCATGTGGCATACTTCTATTGTGTCATATCAGTTCACAGTACAGGCTAAGACTGTGTAAGTGACAAAGACTCACAGAGGACAGGCAGGTCTCCCAGAGTGAAGGCCTCTTCTATCAACTTCCTGTCCGACATTTCAACTCCTGCATGGTGGAAACCAACTCCAAACATCACCAGTTCTGTACCACAAACAAGGTTATGTGTTAAACAGCTGATTGTTAGATGCACTCTTACTTTGTCTAGATTTAAACGGTCTTAGAGTCTGTGGCAGGTCGGATCGGAATATTACAATTTCAAATGGGGTTTATGGGCTGCTATAAAGACTCACCTCTCAGTTTGGAATCCAGAATAGAGTTTGCATATTTTAACAACCTAGAGAGTGAAAATCAAGCTTTTAGTGAAATGAATGACAATGAACAATGAGAAAATGTATTGATGAAGAGTTGCATATAAAAATTTGAATGTAAAAAAAGGTGGCAACATACCTCTGCTTGTGCTCAATGCTCATGATGAACCGAGCGTCCTTGGCCAGAACTGCAGCTGACTGCTGGGCTCCTTTCCTGGTAGAGCAAAACTACGGAGACATTTTGTATTAAACATATCAAAAATTACAAGGCACACCGAATACATACAGGACAGTTTCTCCCATTTTTGCTACTCACCACTAAAGCAGGCTTATGGTCAGAGTAAGTCTGAATGATGTTGGCCATCTTGTAGTTGAGTGACAGATCAAACTTAAACTCTGTTTGGTTTTGGTTGCAGGGGAATCCCAGCACCACCTTCCTGAGCTTCACTGGACGATGGCTTTCATCCATTTCCAGATATGTGGCTGGACCGCTCTCATTCGACAGCCAGTCTGCTATCTAACAACAGGCAGTTCACGAATTAGTCACAGGCTATTGATTTATAAAGCAGATACAGAGCACACATATAAAGAATGTTTTTGTCAGCCACTTACATCAGAGATGTTGGGTATGGTGGCTGAAACAGCCATAAACCTGATTGAGAGGCCTGACTCTGGATTCTGAGCTGTCCTGTATGTGTTCACCGCCTTCATCCTGCTCACCACCACTTCTAACGTGGCACCACGGGTCTTATCTTTCACCACATGCACCTGAAGAATAGAAATGTTTCATCTTACAGTCGATTTCAGAAACATCTCATAGGTTCAAATGAAGGAAATTTGTTGGAATAAAGGAAAAATAAAATATAATTTAATATTGATAAAATAAATGATTGATCGTTGTTTTCTATTATTAAGATCAGTGATTTCTAGAAGAATTAGACAGGTTGTTAGCACTTTCATCACACATAGGCCAAGAACATGATGTGCTATAATATTTAAATGGCTAATCTATTATTATTATAATATATATATATATAATATATAATATATATATATTATGCAGTTTGATTGTGTTCCATTTTTTCAAAACTACATTCATTCTCTCATTTAATTTATTCTATTGATTAAGAGTTTTTTTGTTGTTGTGTTCTTATCTCTAAGGCACCTATAAATAAATGTATAATTATTATTATCAATCTCAAGTGAAATACCGCACTGAGGGCTGAGGGAACTGATCATGCATAGTGGCAAAATAAAAAACACAATGTGAACAGCACATCTTCTGTCACCGCAGTCCACGGTGAGCCTCCACATTAATCCCGGCTGACTTTTAGATACTATGAAAATGATTAATGGGCCGTTGAAGAAATGTCTGACAAACACACTGACCTCATCGATAAGGAGGAGCCTGACGAGCTGCAGCAGACAGTTATCCTTCCATTTTCTTGTCATGCTGTCCCATTTTTCCTGAAAGAATGATAAATGCAACATTACATATTCAGGTAGCACTCATCTGTATACCTGTTCCACTTATATCGCAATGCTTCAGTTGAAATGCAGTGTAGGGTCACCAACAGGCGTGGTCAGGATGATGTGGGAGTCCTGAATCTCAAAGAAGTCATCAATCTCTGTGTCGCCAGTAAGCTCCTTACAGATCAGACCCAGAGGCCCAAACTTCTTCCTCCAGCTCTCGAAGCACTGACTGCACAGAGCTTTGATGGGGGCAACTGGCAAAAACAATCAATGACAGATTAAAAAACAAAACACTGGAGATATATGTACACACAGTGAGTCGGGAAAACATGTTTTAAAGCCCCAGTGTCTGAAGTCAGGTGTATTGTGATAAAACAATGTCCCTTGATAAATTCAGATTTATTGTGCATATAATTTGTATTAACCTCCAGCTGTTGATACCAAGAGCGGTCAGCATGTATCATCAAAAGCTTTGTTTACGTTGATATGGGGTTTAAACAATAAATTGAATCAGATCTGTGTTTTAAATCAGTTGTAAGTGACACAACATAGCTCTGAGTATAAAACAATTGAATTTCCCCAAGGAGAAGAATGATTCCCAAAAATTGAGAAGAGAAAATACAACTTTTCAACTAGAACTACTCTGTTGTGTTTCCTCGGGTTGTGGCCTTAGATGCACTCACTATAGACAGCTTTGACATCTCTCCAGGGCTCAGACGTCTCCATTAGCATGCGAATGATGGCCAGCTCAAACAGCACTGTCTTTCCAGATCCAGTGGGTGCACATGCCACAAAGTTCTTACCTGTGTAAAGAACCTGAGCAAAAAGCAAACATAAACACACTCCAGGAGACCCACCCGGTGACATGTTCACAGGCTGCGACAACATAATGAAAAGTGTAATGTTTTCATAATCCTCAGTACACTGTTTATAAAGGCTCTCAAATCAAGCTTACGTCATCCAGCGCTTTGGACTGAACGTAGTTGAAAAACGGGAATTCGCTGAAGACGGATCTGAACTTTGATGCTGTGTTGCATTGTTAAGGGATTGAAGAACTTAAGGAAAAATATCAACGTCAAATTACATTTCAAGCAGAAAAAAAAGGATACGGATTTCAGAGACAGGTCGCAAAACTTCAGACCCAGAAGAACCTAAAATGTGCAGAGTTCAAACACAATCAAATGTTTATTTTCACTCACACTCTTTCTGACCGCTTGCCAGTTTTATGATATCAATTTTTAGTCTTTATTTGAGGTATAAAACTAAGCAATTGTGTTTTCTAATTAAAACAAAACTTCAAAAATGGCTTCTACTTTTACTGCCTCCTGCCTCCATCAGCCACCTAGTGACCAGCCTGTTACATTACACTGGAGCGGTCAATGGGGAGAGCTCACCTCATTTTACCTCATCACACCCTAACACACTGTGGCAGCTGCTGCCACTGCTAGGCGCAGGCATACTCATTAGCTGCAACATTTTACATAAGCTATATGAGTGGTGTTTGGTAAACCAGTCATAGACAGCGAGTACACGCCGGTCTGAGACTGTGTCAGCGCAGTGCAGCACCTTGTATGCAGAGCGGCTGAGGCGTCATGGGCGGAACGAAGGCTCTCTTTGTGGCCCTGTCCGGCATCTCAGAGTGTGTGGCCTGCTGTGGGGGTCGGCCACTTGCTGCAGTTGAGCCCAGGAGGGGGGGTGAAAAGAGGGGCTCCGGAGGGAAAGGAGGAGCTGCTTTGCAAACTGTCGCCCGTGGCGGCTGAAGAGGAGGAGGTACTGTCGCCATGGCGACCTGACTGAGAAAAGTTTGAGGTCGGGAAGCTGTCTGGCTGCTGCTGCCGCGGATACTGAGGTCGCCTGTGTGTGACGAGTCACCTCCACTACTCGACACCTGAACCTTGAACAAGCTGTTGTGGAATGAAGGGAAAGTTTGAAGGTTGGAGGCTTGTGTGAGGAAGCTAGACATTCTGGCCTGTGGCGACAAGGCAAAGATGGGGGATGGTTTAGCATCTTTTCATGTTCTTGTTAAGAACTGTCCATCGATTAAAAAATCAAGGCTCATTGTGATTCGCCATAATAACATTTTTAACAAAGCAAATCAAGTGTTCCAACAATTTCAGGGCGTGAATCAGGGCGACATTACATATTAGGACAGTGGATAACATAAATCCTGATCGAAAAGGTTTTTCATATCAAGCTCTGCATCCACCTCCTACAAAAAAAAATCTTTGCTGACCTGATTGATACTGCCTTAAATTCGTACCATTTTGTACTTCAGGCCACATGTCAAACTTAAGCAGTTAAATGCTGTAAAATTGTAAAAAGTGTAGATTTCAAATCTTTCAAAACAACATGCAAAGACTCTTTAATCCACAATCATGCAAAGACTGTCTTGACACTTACCTTCTCCGTAGAAGTGGGCTTTTGCTGCCGTCCAGAGACAAACACCTCCTGCTGACGGCCACATGACCAGAGTCCTGCAGGGTTTCATCTCCACCTCTGCCACTCTGACAGGCACCCTGAGAGTAATCCCTGAACCCTTCACCTCCCCAAAGGCCATCACATCTGCTGATGCTGTTACTGTTGCTGCCACACTGAGTCTCCTCAAACTCTTTTTCGTCATGGTTAAAACCATAAGAGTTGTTGATTTGTGATAACACTTTAAGGCCAGCTGATAATTTAAAAGGAGGAAGGGACCTTGAGGCCGAAACAGGTTTCACTGAGAAATCTGTGAGAAATAAAGAAGAGATAGAGATTGTTTCCTCAAATCAAACTGCTGGTGGCTGTACATTATTTTGAAGATTCTGCAATGATTTGACAATGATTTGGAAAGATGACAAGAAAAGTAGAAAATATTAAAGAATTTAGAGCAGGAAATTTACCATTCCACTGACACAAAAAACTATGAGAATTTATCATATGACCCCGATCCCAGTTTGTTTGCACAAGTCAATGATAATTGGGAAAGCTTGTGAGCTATTGTGTCTGTGAGTCACAAAGTTAAATTTAGTCTGGCTTCAATAGGCCAGATACTGAGCAGTTTACTCAAGTCAAGTGAAAAGGAATTCAGCCTTTACAACATACTATATCGGGTAGAGAGTGACTCTGCCTCCTCCTGCTTATCATGGGTAGCTGGAATCTGAGAAAGGGATGGAGGCACATCCAGGTGCCATGGACTAGTCTCCTGGTGCAGAGGCTTTCTGTTGAATACAACCCAGAGGGAAGAACGTTGATGAGCTGCTAAGAGAGAAACAAGAGGGGGGAGGGTATGTTTGCTATCTATTTGCACTCACACTTTGTGGACAATGGGTTTCTCAAAAAACAGATTGTCCAGGGACAAGGAGCAGTCACTGGAGTCCAACATCTCAGCGGATCATGGCTGGATGGATTTTAATTGGGGACATCCATCTTTATCCAACTTCAGTGGTTCATCCAAGATCAGCTTTGGCCTGTGGCAACAAGGGGTTAGCTAACCATCTTTTCATTTTTCACTCATATGTCCTTGAAAGCAAAAGTCAAACTTCCTAATCATGCAGCTTGTTACACCATAATTACCCCTGCCAGGGAGGTTGTTTTGACCCCTGTCTGTTTGTTCATTGGTTGTCTTTTTCGTATGCATGATTAAATAACAACTATTACCAATTTTCTTGAAACTTGGTGGAGAACACCCTAAAGAACACATTAAACATTGGCACTGATCTGGACAAAGGGGAAAACCCACTTTCTCTGACATTGTGAAATAAGGCCTTATCTTTTTCTTATATTATTACCAATTTCCCCTGGGAATAATTTGTGGATCTTAATGAAAGCAATCAAGACTGACATCTATGGAGGCGCTTGATTGAATTTAAGGGGAATGTTGGGCCTTGGCGTAGGCACAAGCTCTCTTCGGCCATTTTTAGTTCATTAACAAGGGTAGGGATTCAAACCGTTGGAGAAAATTAAGGGAAAATCATATGTAAATTACAATTTAGGACAAAAATTATTAAAATACTGCAATAGCTATGTGGTTAGCGATGTGGCTTCCAATTTGGCCTCATTATTAATACAAAAAACATGACATAGCTGAATATTTTCTAAATATCCACCTGCTGCACGATGTTTAATGTCATTTTATCTACATTACGTGTGTTATACAGTTAAGAGTTTCCTTGTAAAATACTAAAGTAGGCGGCCATTTTCAGAGTTAACTAGGCTTTGCTAGCTTTATTACAGTGGATAAAACAAGCTAGCAACATAAAAAAACAAGCTATCAGTTAGCACTAGCTGTGTAATTAGCAAAACAATATGTTTTTTTCAAAGTTAAATGCCCCATTTTATCCTTGTGTACCCACTTCTAAAAATGAATACACTTACCCTACACATACTAAGACTGGGTTTAGTCAAGTTCCATAAATTGGCACATCCATCATCAACAATACCAGGACTGTGGTGAGACGCAATTATTCATAGTCCAAACAAAAGCTACGGCTAAATACCCTCAGATGTAAAGTAGGGCAGCTCGCACACATGACCACTGTGTTAATTCATTTCCTTACTTTGAGAGATCGGGCCCACTGTGTTTTCTCTGTAACATGGATGGAGGCTGTGAATGAGTGAAGCGGCTGGGAGAGTAACAAAGAGCTGAGAGGAGACAACCATTGGGGGGATAGATGGTCACATCTCTCCTCTGCTGCCGCACAAACCTGCTCTGTGCGGCGGTGACAACTTTGAGCAGCAGAGCCCAGCGAGTTATTTTCTTTTAAAGAACACAAACCAGATGATAACTGGAGTTTAGATTCATTTGATCAATTAAAACGGTGATTAGCCGCCATCCATCTAAAAAAAACTACTACCAAAAAGAAATGGTCATTAACTCAGGTTTTTTATGCCTCCTATCTGGACTGAACCATTGCGGACCTTTCGCGGGGGGGAACGCGGCGCCGACTTGTAACATTACGTTCCGGAATTATGCGAGACACTAACTTAAAACAGCCTTATCACCTGTAACTGTTAATATATTCAGTGTCTAATATGATATAATTATCGGGGAATTTGTTAATGCTCTGTCACGGAAGAGCAAAATGTCAGCGCGGTTACCCTTACAAAAGAAATGCTCCGTCCCTCACCAGACCACCACGGAAAATGGCGACTGAGAAATAGATGGAAGACGAAAGTAAGAAATTATTCAATGCAGCGTACAAACTGCGCCCCGTCACCATCCGCGCCGCTCGGGGGTAAAGTCGGTTGGTTTATCGTCGTTTCACCGACATCCGCGTCGCGAGCAGCGAGTAATGGCTGTCACCGGCGGTAGTTTAGCCTGAGGAATAGGCTTGGGTCTGGAACAGAATGGTCTGCAGCTCCTGCAAGCAGCATCCAACGAGCCAGCGTGATACAAACGCCGAGGAAATGCAACGAGATCCGCGCGGGACCAAGTGCGAATAACCCCCGATCTGCTGTGAAAGTAGGTACCCTTTGGAATCCCGTTGAAACTACTGTTGGATGGCTATTTACCGGGCAACTGTGCGCAAAGTTTGGGCTCTGTACAAAAGCCAGCGCCGCTCATCGAAAGCCTTGTTACGAGGTTCATCCCTGTGCAGTTTCGCTACCGCTGTGTAGATGTGACAAACACCTTTTTGCCACAGCAGCGATCACCTGGTGTGACACTTCTATTGCCCTTCAAATGCGAGACTTCTCAACCCGGCGACCTTGTGGCGTTGCGAATGGCCACAATTAATCATCCAAGCCCCATGTCAAGTATATTTTGTATTGAGCCATATTTGTTTTGTGTCGATCGCGTCGGGGATGTGACTGTGGTGTCACTGCAAGTAGCTATACTGTTTACTTTTCACATCACAGAGGCACACTGAAACAAGCGAGACTATTGTGGAAAACGTACGGTTCAGTGTGTAAGATTTAGGTGAAAGGGATCTATTGGCAGAGTATAAAATAATCCTAGTTGTGATTTAATTTGTGTTTAATCATCCAAATTGTACGAATTGTGTTTTGTCTATCCTAAAACCTTTTTAAAATGAAATCTGGAGCGGTTCCTCTAGGTTTTTCTAACAACTGAAGGATACCAAAGGTTCTCTTTCATGTTTGGAAGTGGAGGGTGAGGTGAGGGGTATTCAGCTGCAACATGCGACTTCACCACTAGATGTCACTAAATTCGACACTGATTGCTTCCGTGTGACTGTTACTACGCTGACATTTCGCAAACGTTTCCAAATGTATTGACCAACCTTAACCAGACATACAAATCTTAACCATCGCTGATTTAGCTTTCAGTTTACGACTATGCGTTCATTTTCATTATTGGTTCATCTACCAATTGATTTCTGACATAACTAATGCATGAAATATGAAAAATAATCGTTTAATGTTCTAAATCCATGAAATCACTTACAGAACAATACAATACCTAAGGCTACAATCAAGAAAAAAAAGGTGAGCCCTAAACCTCACAATTTCCAGAAGAGACTTAAACAATCCCTTTAAAATAATCTGAATAGTAATTTATGCCAATCAACTAATCGTTTTGGAGTATCTGAATTTGAAATATGACTAAAATGTTTAAGCCATGTAGCACCTCCTACTGGCTGCATTGTTCATTTAGTGTAAATAGTCATTGTCAGCTAGCATCGACCTCAAATTTTGACTACGGCTATGTCCTTACTACTGTATTCTGGTTTAAAAATTGTGTTTTAAAACAACCTCTCTGTCCACACGAGCGCTGTGACTCAGTATCGGTCTCAATTCCTGTCCCTACTAACACGCCTGAAAACGCATTTCAGTTGACCACTTGCGTACACTGGGCATGCGCGAGCCAATGTAAACAGGAAGGCATACACATGCCGATGTACACAGTTACCTCGAACAATAGTTCATCTTGTATATAGCTCATCAGTTGTAGCGTTAAAATATAGAATTCAACTAAACTGCATCGGTAAGCCAAGAGAATATGGTCATCATTGCTTGTGATTGATTATCCATGTTGTGTTCTACACTTGTAGCCCAGGTGAATCCTGTTAGTTTTTCTTATGGAAGGGGGTCATGTGATAGGAGCCTGACGAATGAGCGAAGGCTACGTTGTGACCGAAAAGACACAATCAGCAAGTAGTTATGAGTGTCCATGTCAGGGTTTCCTAACAGATATGTTTCTAACTGTCTAGACTAAAATGCTGCCCAGGAGTTTTCAAACTAAAACAGATCCAGCAGCGTTTCCACACTCTGTTTTAGCTGCTCTAAAACTCTGAAGTATTGTGGATTCCAGGCATATCCATAGCACAGCTGAAGAATGAATGTAGCCTCAATGTCGTCACCACCAGGCCTATGTGGAGACTTCAAGATCTGTTCTCGATAACCATGAGAAATGTGGAACTAGACACATTTGGGATTGTAAGTTCCTATTGCATTTTGCTCAATGCAATGAGCTTCCTTTTTGTAGCTAGCTGTTTTATTTTGTTAGCCAGCAAAGCTACTTAAAGTAGGTACCTTCATTTTACTAGGACTGTAAAAGGCAAATATGATTACAACATAATGTATAGTATATTAGGAAATGCAAAAATCAAGGGGTTACATACTTGGCCGAACAATGAATCAACTTTCCAGAGAGGCAAAGCTAAAGCTAGACTCCAGCTAGACGTATTGTACAGTCTCACTGGTCAACCTTGATTGTTGCAGCTCTTTGTTCTGTTCTAACAGGGCTGTTTAAGATCAAATTTTCCATTGCGTGCTCCAACATTCCATGTATTTTGTTTTTGCAGAATTAGTTGTTGTTTTCTAATTCTGTAACAAGCGCACAGGCAGGAAGCAGATTTCCGACTCTGCAAGTGGTTGCTTACTTCGAGAAATTGCTACAAATGAGAAACGACAGGTGAAAAGTAAGACGAAGGATTTAAACCACCGTTTTGCGTTCACTGTTGGTAGTTGAGCTTCGAATGATGAAAATCAATCAGGAAGCTACTGCGGGTAACATCATCATTTCCAAATGTTTCAGTTTCTGCTTACCAATACTACATCACAACCCTGGAGTTTCAAACTAAAACAGGGGCAGAAGCGTTTCAAAACTTCCTTGCCCTCAATCTCTGGAGTAGTTGGATAACAGGCACAAATGTAGCATTGGCGATTCATCTTAAAACTAAAACAAAGTAGTTTGAATGTTACCAACTGGTGGTAAATGTTCAACCGATCCCAACACCCATGGTTCAGATCAGACAACGGTGTTCAGACACAAATCCGATTATTTTTCAGGCTAGCGCCGGTTGTTTCCTACCAGAATGTGGTCACATGCTAGGAGCCTGATGAATCAGCAGGCATAACTGAAAAGACCCAATCAGCAAGCAGTTGATGTCATAGTTTCCAAACAACTCTGTTTCCAACTGCCCAGACTAAAATCCTGCCCTATAGTTTTCAAACTCAAACAGGCCTAGTAGCGTTTCTAGACTTCTTGGTTTTAGCGGCTCTAGAACTCCACAGTAGTTTGGATGCCAGCTTATCTTGAGTAGTGTTGATGTGTTTTCAAGTGAAAAAGTAGTAGTAAGGACAGATCCTTAAATGATGTGGTAGGCTCCGAATCTTCCACTCCTCATTTTGCAATGGCTTCCACTGTCAACTGCGTTTAACGTGCAGTTCAAACGGCTTAAAAACAAATCGTCTCACAAACATACAACTCGTTGGAAAAAACTGCTTTGATTTGAGTGCATTTTTGGATTGAAACGTTACTGGATAAAGTAACAGCAATAATAAGCCTAGTATTTACACCTATATGTACATTTTACAATTAATTGGTGGTCCGAACCATGGGAGTTGATCCGTAGAGATCAAACATAGTCACAAGTAAAGGATAATGTTATAAGATAAAGATGCAAGATGTATCTTAATCTTATGATTGATCTCTACGGATCAACTCCCATGGTTCGGACCACCAATTAATTGTAAAATGTACATATCAGTGTAAATAAAGGATAATGTTATAGATCACCTGGTAGAGCTGCCGCCCCAACGAGCCAAGGCCTCAACTTGCAGAGGCCAAAGTTTTGATTTCAACCCGCTGGCATTTATGCATGTCCTCCCCCACTCTCTGTCTGTCGCCCCTTCACAAGCTTACTCGCTGTCCTATACAATAGAGGCCATAAAACCCCCCAATTTTAGTTATATCTAAAAAAGCATGGATTGTGACCGTGGAATATCTAAAAGGCTTTACTTGTCTTTTTCAGGTCATGGCAGCAGAAATGTCATGTCTGACAGGTGTTGATGACGATGACAAAGATGCCGAACCTGAGATTAATGCCCTCTCACTACTGCAAGAGCCTGTAAGAATGGCTCAAGAGTCAGCCTCTTCCTCTGATTCCTTTGGCAAGCTTTCTCGAAAACAAAACAGTGTCCTAGATGTTCTGTCAAACACAGACATGTTGTCGCCAGTTGGCCTGGGAAATGGACCTTCTTCGCATCAGGCTACAGAAGCAAATGAACTCAATAGCATTTCCACAGAGAAAGAGGAAGAAAAGAGCATCACCCCATTAAAAACTGTCCAGGAAATTGACTCTGCAGGAATTTGGGGTTTTGACTCCGACTCACCTGAGAACTCGTTGGATAGTTTTAGCGGTGCCAGTGATCTTCATTGGGATCCTCACAAAGAGTTTATGCAGTTTCTGTGGGAAAACAATGGTGATTCTTCGGATGACGAGTCGAAAGCTGAAGTCCTTCCAACTAACAGCCAAAAGAGAAGGAAGCGGAAAATGGACATGGTTGTCATGGTGGATCCCTCGGAAAAACTTTACCCTGATCGGAGCCAAACGTCATCCGAGGGAAGGAAGCTCTCCAAATCACAGTCGAATATTTCGCAAAAGCCTTTTATATGCCGTGAATGTGGACTGTCATTCAGAAAAAGTGGTTCTCTTATTGAGCACATGTCCATCCACCAGGGTAAGAGAGCAAACCTCACTGAAGAGATCAGAGGCACGAATTATAAGAAGAAGGAGGATAGAAATGTTGAAATGAAAAAGCTTTTCTGCCCTCAGTGCCCATTTGTAGCATACTACCCAAACACGTTTGTTCAACATGCGAAAACACATGAGAAAGAAAAGAGAAAGTTTCGATGTGACAAATGTAGCTTCAGGACTTTCAATGAGAATGATCTTAGGAGACATCATGTTATGCAGCACACTGTTATAACGGTTAGAAAACAGATCCAGAATCATGACCCTGAATCATTTTCCTGTAACATTTGTTCTTACAGAGCCTTTAGCAAAAATATTTTTAAGAATCACCTTCTGCGGCGCCATCAACAGACCTTTGAGGAATACAAAGCTACACAGCCCATTCAGACAAGTGCAGAGGAATACGAAGCTCCACAGCCTTGTGAAGCATATTCACCGATCCAGAATCATGACTCTGACACATACTCCTGTAACATTTGTTCTTACAAGGCTTTTAGCAAAAATGTAATGAAGAATCACCTTCTGCGGCGCCATCAACAAACCTTTGAGGAATACGAAGCTATTCAGACAAGTGCGGAGGAATACGAAGCTCCACAGCCTTGTGAGAAATATTCACTGATCCAGAATCATGGCTCTGAAACATACTCCTGTGACATTTGTTCTTACAAGGCTTTTAGCAAAAATGTAATGAAGAATCACCTTCTGCGACGTCATCAACAAATATTTGAGGAATATGAAGCTATACAGCCGAGTCAAAAAAAGGGGCAACCATCGAAGGAACATTATGTGCCCACTCGTAAAAGTCCTGTACAAGATGCAGAATTCATGTCTCAAATCTCAATAAAAAATCGTATCTCTTCTAGAAGAGCCTGTTCACCAAGTGAATCCAATGACATTTCAGACCTATTTAAAAATAGCAAGATAAAGAGAGGTCTCAAGTCTCAACCGATGGAGTCAAAGCTTGACAAATCCATTAACGTTCTCCTGTCCAGACAACAACGTGGAAAGAAGTCTGCTGAGCAAAATGAGGAAACCAATAATTGCAGCAACGATGACTCTGATCAGTTTCCAGAAACATTCACTGTCAAGGTTGAAGATTCATCTTTATCCCCAAATGGACATGGTTTGCCATCAGGTGCAGCTGAAAAGGACTTCCAAAGCATGCATGAACCCAACTTGAATGTGAATCATTCAACTGTGAGAAGGTCACCATCAAAGCGGAAGATGTCCATCCCATTTCGCAACACCGCTGATCAAGACTCATGCTTTATCTTACCAAAACCATTGCAGAGTCCCAAAAATATAAACCAAGAAGAAGAAGAAGAAGAAGAAGAATATGACGACTTCGACATTCTCCAGTTTGATGACAACGACATGAACTCTTTTGACAACGTTGTCAAGGAAGAAAAACAAAACATAATTTACACCTATAGCAGAAGAATGTCCATGAGGGGTGCTCTGCAGGCATCTAAGAGGTTGTTTGAGAAAATAAAGACTGAGGACCCTCAGTCTTTAACGGACCCTGAAATCAAAGAAGAATGCATAGAAACGGAAGTATGTGAAGAAACCTTTGAATCCCACCAAATACCACTGAGTGAATCCTACTCCGAAGATTTATCAGGGTCGGAATCGGACCAAAAGAACTGTCCATACTGTCCCGCTGTCTTTGAGTCAGGTGTTGGATTATCCAATCATGTCAGAGGACATCTGCATAGGGTTGGATTGACCTACAATGCACGCCATGTAGTGCCTCCTGAGCAGGTGGCTTCTCAAGATAGGAGGCCACGAATTCGACGGAAGATCACTGCATTCCGGAGATTGAAAAAGGGTAATTCCATACTTATTACATGTTTTTCTTCTATTGTAAGAAATCATTGGTTTTATAACGATTCAGTATCTGAATCGTTTTTTGTAAAGCCTTGATTTTGCGGAGATCTTGGAATGTGGTACCACTGCTGAGGAAAATCCTCTGGGGCAACTAAAAATAAGGGCTCAGTTGCTCATCCTAGAGATTAGTCAAATTGCAGTTGAAAACTAACAGAAAATAGTAATAGTTGCATGCACTTACACAATTATTTCTATGGAGACAAGACACAAAAGTTGCATCAGTGCTCAAAAATGAGTCATGACATGGCTTTCTGCAACGGACATCAAGCCATGCTCATTTGGGTGCTCATTTTGGAGATGTGCCCTCTGGTTTCTAGTGCTTTAAACACAGGTTAACTGAACGACAATCCACAAGTTTTTTCCGTCAACTGACCAAAAACTGAAGTATTTACAAACAGTGAGTTGCAGAGCGCAAACCACTGTCTCTACAGTACATCAGTTTGTCAGCCTAGGCACAATAAATCATGTATTAGATGTCTTCGGTACACATACATTATCATAATCTGATCTTTTTTTTTCTCTCTTTGCAACTTCTCTGGGTGGAAATGTTAGCTTACTTAATCGCCTTGTTTAGGCCTATTGTAGAAATGCATCTACCACCAAGATCTCTGGATTTATTTTGGTGAATTCCATTTTCTCACAACTTGTAGATCCAGTTGAACATGTTTTGAACTGGGTTTAAACTATAGTTTTCCATTATGTGTACCTATATGCAATACTTTGTATTTACTACTTTTTATGTACTTCCAATGTGTACATTTATCATATTGTACTATATTTATGCAATTTTTTGTGTTATTATTTCAGCATTACAGATGGAGTCGGATTCTGGGACTGTGAGGAGTATTCACTCCTGTCCATTATGTGGAGACTCCTTTGATAACAGGACTGGCCAGTCCAACCACATAAGAGGCCACCTCAAAAAGCTCGGTAGAAGCTTTTCGTCAAAGACCAAATCCCCGTTAGTTTTACTCCGGGAGTTGATGCGTGACAAGAAGGAATTCCAGCGGGCAATTCAAATTTTGGGAAAGAGACGGATCCATTACCAATATGGTGCTTCACCAAAGCTTTCCAGTGATGATCGTTTCATGCCACCCCCCATTGGATTCCCAAAAAGTAATTCTATTCCAAGAGTTAGCAATGATGCCAAACCGCTGATGTCCACGTTTTCTTTAGCGGAAATGGAGTCTGAAGAAAGTTCTCTAGAGTCCAAGTGGGATGTTAAGAATTCACTCCAAGGCACAACTGCCTTAATAGGAATCCTGAAGAAGAGAAAGTGTCAGGAAGACGGCAGACTAAGGGGATCCAATCAGATGTCAAAAAACACAACGCTTTCTTCAAACAGTGGTCACGCTTCAGATTCACTGCCAAACTCGATATGCGGTAAGCACATTTTAGATAATAGTCACCACACAGGTTAAACAGGAAGTGGAATGCTTTAGTCTATTATCAGTATCATCAGACTAGTTGTTGGATAATAATAATAAATCAGCCAGTATTTTCATTTTACCACACCTCAGAAAAAATGATGCAACAACCATTTTTGAAAAGATATCTTGAATTTAGTTTGTAAAACAACTACGTTTTTAGAAGGACCAGTGTCAGATTGTCTGATTTATAAAAACCAAAGTTGTAAAAAAATATCAAATGTATAGCCTCTTGTTTTGAAGTGTAAGGTACACCTTACATTTAATACTCAAATTGAATTCTTTGATAAATTTAAAATGGATTAATTGACCCTAGCTCTTGACAGGAAACTTCATCATGTAGTTCATCATATTTTCACTTTAATAGCTCTCATCCTTCACTGCTAAGACCTTGTTTCCTAATTTAACTAAATTTCTAATACAACATATATTTCAAAAGACATTATTGTAATGTGTAGTCGTTCATTTCCGAAAGAAACACTTTTGTTTTTTTTACTATGACCTGTTCCTTCTTACTCGAAAAAAGTATACTCGCATTTATGTTTTCACATATTTCTATGTATATTATTGTTTCGTTGCAGAGAAAGGTGAATTCAACAGGAAGGTGTGTGAGCATTGCAATGCAACTTTCCACAGTGGAGTCAGCTTGTCCAATCACCTGCGGGCTTATGCAAAACGAAAGAGGAATGCCTTACTTGAGGGAAGCGGTAAGTGGCGTTAGCGATAGCTTCAGGTAAACACAGAGAAAATAACCCTAACCCTAACCCCGCAATAAGGAGTTTTCAAAAAAGCCCCCCTGACCAAAATTCTTCTCAGACTAGAAAAATCTGTGTAATAATGTGAAAAGCATATAGATCAGCTTTTAGGCCCAACACATTATACAACTGTTATTATTATTTATATATACCCATCATGCTTATCATTACATCTGTTTTTTTATTACAGTCTGAACAAATGAGGAATACCTTTAACCTCACTTGCTATATGTGATAAGGAATTTTAATCAGATCAGGTGGACAGTAACTACAGTCTACCTGTCGATTTTACCTGTAAGTCCCAGCAGATTATCCATAACTAGCTGGGAATTTCTAACTGGACTGTTTTGTGGCATGTGTCTCGATTTACCAAATGAATGGTATCTTTGAATATCACTAAACAAGATTAAAACTAGTTATGATGGACTTTTATCCATGACAATGTTTACCTAGCAAGGCGGTGATGTAATCTCATAGATAGTTCTGTAAATGTCAAAAGTATTGTCTGCCCTTTTTTTTTTAGCATTTGACTGTAAAGTGAGGAGGCAGCGCTCGAGGCCTGGCTCCAAGAAGAAGATTCTGCCCTTACACACACAAACTCCAGAGGAAATGTACAGACTCACCTGCAGGTACTGAAGTTTGTTTTCATATTTAATGAGCACACAGTGTTACGCTCTCTAAACAAAAGAAATCATTGCATTTGCAGTTCAAAAGGCTGCAGCTGTTCAGTTGCCCCAGGCAACCAAATTTGGGCCGTTGATCATTTTTTGTGGTCTGTTTGGCTTCTATCTGTAAATCTGCACAGATGAACATGCTGTGTTGTCATTGATAATGGAACTGATAAATCACTACACAAAATCCAGCTTTGTAGAATAACCAGGGGTCTCATTCATAATTGTTGCATACGCACAAAACGGGGCCTGAAACGTACATAAGCAACTTCTCACGCAAACTCATCGAATCACTGCAGTGAACATGACTGTGCCATTAGACGCACAGAGCACACTGGAGATCATTTACAAGAAATTAAGAAAAACTAATCACTTTCAAATAATATCCTAGAGTGGAGGTTAGGATCCACGGATGTGAGGTAATCGGTCCGGTTGCTCTAAATATATAAATACTGTCGTGAAACTGGTGTGTGATGCTGCGTGTATATGCAAATGGAAGGAGGAGGAGGAAGCGATGGTTCAGCGATGTCTGATCAGCTGATATAGATTCTATCGATCTTTGATCTGTGAGCTGAACACCAGTATCACACAGATTGGATGACGGAATCGATCAATCCCAGAACTAACACGAGCATATAATAATAATTCTGTTAAATTCTATAGATTGAGCACATCACTGCTGTCTCTGAATTTAATAATCCTGCAGTTTTGGATGATCTACTAATAAGACTAATAAGAATATAAATTAAGACATCTGGGGTCGGATGTATAACCGTTGCGTACGCACAAAACGGGGCCTGAAACGTACGTGCAGCACTTCTCACGCAAACGTTGGGATTTATAAAAACAAACTTGACGGGAGAATTTGCGTATTTCCACGCAAACTCGGACCCATGTGTACAAACGTTTAGGAGATAGGAAAGTGGCGACGCAGACGTGAGGTGGTGAACTGAAGCCAGATTATTGATCCAATTCATCATTTACATTAAACCATTGTGTTATCCACAGCAGCGGCAGAGTGTCAGTGTATTTTCTTTAATAGTGACATCACTGCTGTCCCATAAAGTCGCTCTTCACCTCACTAACAGACTTCTCGATGTCAGTGTCAGAAAGTTTCACTTCCTCTTCACATCGCTTGATGCTGAGCCTCCGTCAGGACTCCGGTGGAAACCCATTGGTCAGCTTCATAATTTAATATTCGTGACGTGCTTTGCATTGACCATTTATAGTTGAAATTGGGCGTGTGGAGGGTGGAATTGGAGTTCAGGTTTGTGTGCGCACGGTCTTATAAATCGGAATTAGCTTTGGCCATTTCCAGCTTTTGTGCGTACGCACGCTTTTTGTAAGAATCCTACACACTCTTTTATAAATCCAACCCCTGATGTCCTTGGTCAAACCAACAGTCCAAATTCAAGTAAATCATCACTTTTTAGAAGGTTGAAACAGCTAATATTTGGCATTTATGTTCAGAAATTAAATAATTAATCACTTATCAGACTTGGGATTCATTTCCTGTTGGTTTATGTTTTTAAAAAGCAATTTTATTCAAGTGCACCAATGGTGAGAAGCCTAACACCATGATGCACCTCATGTTTTTGGTATATCTATTAGTTTCTACAAATTCAAAAGTTTAAAGTAGAAACAAGAATGAAAATCTGGAACCGTGCAACTGTTGTTTTACACACTTTGCGTTGCTGTATCTTCATCAGTCTTTCCATCTCTTTACAGGTTCTGCGACCTCGTCTTCCAGGGTCCCTTGTCGGTCCAGGAGGACTGGATTAAACATTTACAGAGACACATTATGAACACTAGTGTCCCCCACACTGGGCTGAGTATGGTCGAGATCCCCTCGCTGCCCAAGGACCCCCAAGCCCTCAAGATTGACCACGACCGCTCTCTGACAGCCACACATGCTGCCTCATGAAGCCACTGGGGATCTTTTTAGATTTCACTAGACTGTATGTGTATGTGCATTGGATGTTCCGTCACTTTTTTTTAAGTCAATGAAATACTGGCCAAAAGTACAATACTGCTCAATGCTGGAGGTGCTGTACATGTCTGGACATTTGGACCGATGAAAATTAATTATTTTGGATATTGTTACCTTTTTCTGTTTTTACCCAGTCCATTGTTGGAAAACAATTCCAAATGGATGGACTGTTTTCTTCTTTATGCAGTAATGTTGTGTGGAATCCATTTCTAATGAAAACAACTTTTACCTCAGATTTCTCATGGTTTGAGTCTGTTTTTGTCAAAGTTTGAGAGCACACCTCTCCTCTATATCAATATTCACATTCGTAAGATGCATATAATCATGTTTCTTTTGTACAACAAAATTATGAAATCCAAGCCCTCACTGTTTTCAGGTCATAGTTACTGAGATGAAAATTCTCTCTAAAGACAGTTCCAAGAATCACAAGTGGAAGAAGAGCTCTGCTTCTCAAGAACAAAAGAAAAATGTCTGCAAACTTGTTATGCATAGAAAGTGTTTCATAGAGTTTCAGTAACTACATTGTTTCTAATACAAAGATGAAATTAAAAGTGGTGAAGAAAAAGACCTTTCATGCACAGCCCGTGCTGGCAATGCCCTTCATACATGTCACCTATATTTAATGTTTAAATATACTGTTTTGAAATAATTTAATTTTAAATGTACTATATCACACAAATACAATGCTTAAAAACATGTGTTCTAAATAAATGCAAAGAAACAAGTTTACTGTCTACCTGTTTTTTTTGTTGCACAGAAACAAACAGTTTTGTAGATTAGAAAAAAATCACAAGCTGCATTTCTTAAAGTGACCACATGGTGATGATTGAAGTTTTGTATTTATGTACAAAATGTGAAATAACGTGTTAAAAAACAACCATCCAGTACATGTGGTTATGGTTCAAAGTGAGCTGCTGTTTCAGATCCATTTTTCTTCATCTGAAGTGAACAGCTTCTCTGTTTCAAGGATTGTTGAAGACAGGCCATTAAAACAGGCTTTCACCCTGAAAGAGAAGAATCAGTTTGTTATCCTCAGAGCTGAGTATGAACCTCAACAGAAACCAATAGTAGTTTTTTTTCTTGTGCTACTAATCACAATAATCAGGCTAAAGACACAAATAAAAAAAGTTCCTTAGTTCAAATAAATTATTTTACCTTGTGTAATGTATACAATGCTTTTCTCAAGAGGAAATATTGCAGTTCCTTATGAACGCGACTGCTTAAGTTGAAAATGTTGATGCACAGCCTCCATCACAGCTTCATACTTTCAAGGCAAATTACTAGATGGAATCTGATTATTTTACAAAACTTGCTTTTATGATTGATGCATTTGGCCAAAGGCACATTTTTATTTGTTTTAGCCAAGCCAGTCCGTTGGTAACCAGTTTTTTCAGTTTCTTTGTGTAAATTCTATCTTCACATATCTAAAATGTATTCCTTTCAATTAGTCAATCATCCCCACATTAACTAAACTGAGCTCTCAAATTACATAACATACATAGTATATTGTTTTCAATTTCTAAAAACATTAAAAACAGACATCTTTTTTCCTGAAAACGAAATGTAACTGAATTTAATTTGGCAATGCTATTTATTCAGGGGGAATTAATTAAATTATTTCAAAAAACACTCAAGAGAATGAACAACTAACCTGAGGGAACTACATAAGGACACAGTGCAGCTATTAATCCATTGAGTGAGTACTGGTTATTAAATGTCAACTATTACCCACAGGTTATCAGAAGATTCCACAGCTTTATGCTGTCAGGAATCACACATATCACGTTGTTGAAGTTGAAGCAGATACCTTTACGAAGTGTTCAAACTGAGGTTTCAGCTTATTCATTATAGTTCCTGCTTTGTCGAGGCAAGTACGTCTCTGCTGCACTTCAAACTCCTTCAGGAAAGAAATCAATCAGTCACCACTTTAGCTCGCTCCTTCAAGGACCAGTTTTAAATCCACGAACAACAAACACAATAGGTATTCAATTATTTGTGTGTAAAACAGCCCCGCAGCAGTGTTACCTTTATGTTGGAGAGGTGGTCCAGAGAGGTGATGTGGGTCTGCACCGAGGACGCAGATGTGGACACATAGACGTCGCAGGCTGCACAGTGGAACATTTCCAACTTTGCCATGTGGTCGTTCTCCTGCAGAGCTGCAACAGTCACACTGCATTTAGACTAGCTTACTTCCACCATCCCCAATTTGTGAATATTAGAAGTCAGTTACCAAATACAGCGCTTTGCTCTATGGCTCGGCTACACTGGCGGCTTTTGTACAGCATGACATCCTGTAGGAACAAAGAACGTCAATTACCACACAAACATACAAACATTTGTTTATGTATTAAATAAACATCAAACAATCAAAAACAGTAGAAAGAGGACGTTACTGCAGAGAATCAATAGGACGTACTGAGCCATACATCGCATTGTCTTACCTGCAGGAAAGCTATCTCCAGATCATTGTAATTATTATTCTGTTGAATGTACTCCAGAGTCCCCCAGTGGCCTCTGCTGTCCAGGTGATCCTCCAGCTCCTGCCCATTGCCTAGCTCCACATCACAAAGGTCACAGGTGATGGGATCCCTACCAGAGAAATGTGGAGATATTGAAGGTGTTGAAGGAATATTCATGCTCTAACAGGTAAATAGCAGAGCTTTCAAAAGCCAACGGTCTACATTTTGAGTTAAAATGATGTCTTAAGAGCAGGTCAATACAGACTCTGACATTAGAGTCACAAGAGTGAAGATAAAACATCCAAATTGATGTTTTTTGGCCTAAAAAACGTTTGAAATAAACTATTTCTGGGAAGTGGCTCATTATGTGATTTTCTTAGTGTTACATATGGTAAATAGGTAAATGTGATTTAAACATGAAGGTTCAAGTGCATATCCAATGTTTCAATGTTTGTTTTTTTTACTTGAGAGCTTGTAACTGTTGTATAATAGTTCACACAGTAATTCACAATGGTGGCTCCTTTGTAACGAGAGAATTGACAATTTATACAGAAGGCTGAGGTTTTAACAGACCCCTTAGAAATGCCACAATAAAAATGTGAATAATGGATATTTGTCTTTTTGCTCTAAAAGATCCTGCTCCTCAAAACCCGAAGGGAACAAATCGGTCAATGGTCAGTCCAGCAGGGTTCTCTTATCACGCTCACTGTACCTTGGTTGTAAGTGTAAGCTGAAGCTCAACAACTTTGGGTTAAAAAACAAAGAGCAAGCAAAGTTGTATAATAACTGGAGATGAAAATGATTAGTTTACACAAAGCTAAATATGCTCTCTCTCTCCACGGCCATTCACCCAAATTGTATACGCTATTAAATTGTATCTTTCACAACAGTTGCTGACATATGCATGCCCATTTCTTTGCTATTGTGCAGTTCTTAAACCGATATTTGGGCAAATTTGAGGAAGTAGTCTATAATGCAACTTAGCCAATGATAGCAAATGACAATCATGTAAACTTCCTCTTCTGTTAATAATTTCTTCTGAGCACTTACTGATGAATACCTCCAGACTTTAGACTAAAATAAATAGAATGATTTATACTCTACATCTTTAGATAATACAGCATCAGTATGGCTGGTGCTTACTTGTCCGTTATAACCATTTTGGTCCTGTTTCTTGTCCTTTCTTTGGCAGCCATGTTTGGGTCCAGATCTACAGAACATTGTACAAAGGATAACTTAGGTCCACAGTGGGAATACACATATAGCTTTGCTCATTAAAGCGCACAGTGGTTTGTTGATATTTACCTTTTCAAACTATATAATCAGATGTGTTGTGCATGCATTCATGTTCGATTTCTTAAAATGGATGTAAATAACAGCCACAAAGCGTCATTTCATCATGAATACACCAACTTACCCTTTTCCATATGCCCCAAATGATGTCTAGAATTTTGCCGTAACTTTGGAGGGGATAATCTGACAGTAGTGGTCATCTATAGGAGATAGAAAGTATGTTGTCACTATAGATAAAAAAGAAAAACAATGTCAAACAGACACACATGTAAAAATGATTCTGTGTCATGCTAATGCATTGGGCAAATCCCCTTTTCGGAATTACGAGTCTTTTCTATATCCAGGTTTACATTATCCTGCTACAGTCTAAAACTCAAGATTGAATGTAACAACTAACCCGACATTATCTTTCTTTTCTTTGAATCACAGACTGTTTGACATGATTTGAGTCTCTGACTATGATTAAGATACTTAATTTTAACCGTCACATCGATAGTACCTCTCTCCTGTGTTCTGGCATTCTCATCCTCTCCTCCCCATTGGTCTCCTGTCCTCCGTAAGATGCAGGGAACTCTTGGCTGGAGGATCTGGCAACGATCCTTTCAGGGCTGCACAACCTGTGCTCCAGGGGACGGCTTATGGAGTCATACTCCTGTTGGTCAAATGATTCACTGTGCGGGCTATAAGCTTCCCGCTCAGGCAGCAAGCGAGAACAGGGACCTTCATTGTCATCGGGGATGAACTCAGGTATTAAGTCAGGTCTGTCAAAGAGTCGGTTCCCTGGCTTAGGGTAGGGTGAGTCCCAGCGGCCTTTGTCACGGCAGCCTCTACCTGGAGACAAACGTTGGCCTTCCGTGTTGTTATCCTGATCGAGTGAGGAGTGATGTTGAGCTCTGCTCTGTGCCAACTCGAATTCAGAGTCTGATAAGCCAGGTTCATAAGGGTCGTAGAGCTCAACCCTGAGGGAGAAGGAAGAATCATCACTCGGAGTGTTACATGCAATTTACAAAGATATTGATCATCTGTGAAAAGTTCACATGTAAAACAAAGGCAAAAAACACTCACAGAACTTTCCTCCGACTATTAAGATGCTTTGTACATTTTGTGAAATCAGTCGATTAGTTTAAGCAGTCATTTAGACATTGCATCTATTCTTTGACCTCATAAGTCCAGGTAGAATATACAAGGCGGTAGAGCTACGGGTTATAGGCCAAAGATTTACAAATAAAAATTTCCATTTCGGTCGATATCAATAATTATCAGGATAAATCACAATTTGCTTAACAGTTAAATATTTCAAAAATCTCATTTAGAACACTCAAAATAATTATTCATGTTTTACCTCTCCCCATGCTCGCCAAAACCCATCAACATGATATCAATATGTATTGAACTTTTGTTATATAGCCATTGAAGTAAATTACATTGCCCTTTTTAATGTTAACATTTCATCATCATCTTCAAAGAGCTCTAATTTCAAAGTTTTAAGGCTCGACTGTGGGACGTACTGGATTCTGACTGCAAAAGACGTCACTCACTACCTGAACCTTTGTCAGAGGCTTCTGCAGAACTGGAAGAAGTTCACACAACTATAGACTTAGAGGCTCATGAGGTCAGTGAGTGAGAGATGTCGAGCCTCTAGAGGTGTTGCCACGAAAAGACTCCAGAATTCCCGACTCACATTTCTGAATTGGTTGTGCTTTTGTCCGGAGAGTACTCCTCCTCCTCCTCTTGTTCTTCTTCTTGTTCTTGTTCTTCTCCTCCTCCTAATGGTGTGAATGAAGACTTCCATTTGAAGCCAGAAGGTTTTCCTGTGGATAACAAATCACAAACTTGATACATTTAGATATGGAACCTAGCTTTGTACTAACAATGCAGGGTAGCAGGTTGTGTTTGGTTTCTTTTTTTTGTCTCTATAAGTTACAATGACAACAATTAATACAATAATACTCAATACTGATCGGCAACAATGAAACCTTAAACAGATTTTCTACTTCTTTTACAGTAGGTGGACATTTTTGGCAGACCATACAAGAGAACTAACAAATATAACATCTGAAACCAATAAAATGTTAACTTTATAATTATGCAGACTGTTTTTGATGCCTGTTTGTAGATGTATACTGCCTCTAGTTTTAGGAGGAGATATATTTCCTCTGATTTCTTTGGGGAGTCAAACTCAGCTAGCAGACTTGTGAAACTTGCTAAGGGAACACTGTAGTAGAATTACAGCATTACATTATTGTTGCATGCTAAAGCAGCTTGGGTTTTTAATCATCGGGTGTTCACCAGATTCCTCCCACAGGTCGAAAGATTGCTCAACTCATTCTGAATCTGCACAGCATTTATTACGCGTATTAAATCATTTTAGCTCAGGTACTTGATTGCACTTTATGATGATCATACTTTGCTGCTTCTTTTGTATTGTCCGTTAACTGTTCATACACACACAGGTCCCGAGAAACGCCATTTTCTTCCTCTGTATGTTTTGAAGATACAGCTGGAATGACATAAATAAACCTGGGTGTGTGTCCCTAACATCTTGTGGCCCAGTTGGGCTCTTTCCTCCTGATCTGTTTAGACTTTACAATATTATCTTTCAGCAAGGTTGGAACCTAGACTTTGCAGATAACACAGACTTAGGCTTCAGGTGCAGAAAGTGAACTGCAGGATCTGATTGTAGTCCAGGTGGTTATCTCTGTTGCACGTCACTCTCCTGTCATCTTTCTACTGCTAACTGTCTAATAAAGTCAAACAATTTCCTGAGAATATAAAATAACTGACAGGTTTGTTGGAAAAGCGTCTGCAAAGAATAACACTTCACGTCCCAGAGAGATAACAGGAGGCTAGTTCTTTAACATGTTTATTTACCTGCTCTTTTCTTGGTCGGTTGTGTCACAGCAGCCTCCTTAGGCGGCGGCCTGATGTTTGAATTGTCTGCTGCATTCGCCGGGATACGTTTCATAGCCTCCATGAAGTCTTTGGGTATTCTGTTCATCACAGAAAACAAACGTCAGACGGGTCACATGAAGGCAGAATGTGGGTTTATCTGTGCTAACAACTAGCTTGACTATGTTTTGCTATTAGCTTTAGCTACCTAGCTGGCCAGAGGAAGAGTTCACAGGAGTGAAAGGGTGCGCAGAGCTTTGACATTTACCTTCCGGGCTTGTTTTTGGGTGGTGGAGGAGCCGCAGAGGCGCCGAACGGGACATTGTTGTGACGGTTCATCGTTTAGCAGCGTTCCAGCAGCTCAGGAGTTAGCATGTGTGTGGACTGAAGCTAGTGAAGATGCTGAACGGATACTCACACCGGCCGACAGGTGGCAGCACTCTGCAGCACATGGGGAACCACAGCCCCTGTGTGAATACTACACACTGATACTTTATTATACAGTCAATGACTAAATAACATGACTGGTTTCTAAGTCTATAAATGTCACTTAAGTGCAAAAGCAGGGCTTCCCCTTATCACATAGTTTATGTAGTTAGTTATTTTAGAGTAGGGCTGAAATGAATAATTGATGATTCATTAATAATTCATTGAAACCGGACTGTGGTCAGGGCCACAAAGGATACTGGGTTCATGTGATCTGAATTATTTTGGGAGGACTTTTAACAGCTACATTTAACAAATGCACACACACAAACACTTACACACAGGTTTGCACATCTATCCTTATTAGAATTGACTTCCCATCATTGTGTACAGCCTGATCAAAACATTATCCATAACCAATTCATGTCTGACTCTAACCTTATATATCAATTTAAGATATATTGATATGATTTATATATAATTTTTGGTATATTTACATGTAATATATATTACATTTAGCTTTTCCACAGTAGTTGTATATTTGTATATTTATGTCCCGTCCAGAGTGTCTCCAAAAGAATGGAATCTGATATTAGCTATGGGAAAATAAAGGCAATGGTCTTGAGTTGGTTTTATTGAGTTTGTTCAAATTTTAGCAGCTAACTATTACCCATGGTTACAGTATTTCTATAATACTGGCCACGGCCCTGACTGTAGTATGAACACACCCATAGCAGTGACAATCTGAATTTTGTATTCTTTAAAAAATGGACAGGATTAAAATGTCCATTCTATGTGTAATCACACTGTATTCAGAACTTTATAAACATTCATGCTACCATGCTCTTAGGCGGATAAGAGTGAGGCTGGCTGGCTGGCTTGCTATGACCCTGGGCCTCTGGCACTTCATTGATCGTCAGTCTGTTGGTATTGAGTCATTTTATTGAAAAGGTTTAAAAATACGCTCCACAAAAGTACAAAGGCCTTAAAGGGCCTTCTGTATCTTGACAACTTGTGTCACATTTGCATTTTCCTAAATACATTTGCGCTTCTCTAAATTATCTTAAACAGCTGTTGCTGGGGTTGTTATTTTTTTACCCTAGACCCCCCAGACGGTTGATCCAACCATGAATAACAGATTCATTCCTGGCAAAGCTGACACTGACCCAGCTTGGGAAACGACTGCAAATGAAGTATTATACATGCCCAGTTGGAACAATAATGTCTTGTTTAATAGAGGCACACACATATATGTTTAAATAATAATTTCACAAACTGCTGATAACAAAGTGAATGAGTGTAAACATAATCAGACAGAATAAGCCTCATTATGTGCTGACACCTCTAGAGCCAGGGTAGGATATCTCTGAGAACGACCACAAAATCTCTGAAAAGTTCAATTATTCCGAATTTTTTTGCAAGGTCATCAGTCAGTGTCGAACAGAAGGCTACACACACAGTGACACAGGCATGACCTCTCCGACCTGGTCAATAACTACTCAGTAACAATGAGGATATTTTTCCTGCCTCATAAACAGTGCCACTGGTTTGCACAGGATCATCACGAGTTCCCAGTCAAATCCAACACAAGTAATGGAGAACTGACAGGTCTAATGGAATTCTTAAACTTCAGAATCTATAGGATCATAAACGGATGGATGAACTCAGAGCACATCTGGTGCAAAAGATTATGGATCACGTGGGTTAAGTCTCACAAACCAGAAGATCAAGATCAAGATCAAGACTAAGTCGTCTTTACGATCAGAGAACTTGAAATACATTATATGGACTGGTTTAACTGACACTGTAGAACAAGGACCATATAGAACACAAGATATCTCCGGGAAATCTGTGAAAATTTGTCCAAAAACACCCCCTTAATAAAATCCTTGCAAAAATTGAAGATGTTCTCTCTTTTCCCATTCCACTAAGTTTCATGGTAATCTGTCCAGTGGTTTTAGTATAATGCTGCTGGCTAACAGACAAACAAAGAAACTTGCCAGAGGTAATTAGCTGGTTAGCAGCATGATGATAAAACCACTGGACAGATTACCATGAAACTTAGTGGAACTTGGCGGCACTGGAAGTAGATGAATAATGATTAGAGGTTCTTCTGAAATCTTGTTTTATTGTGCAATAAATATGTGAACTCTGAGCACAGGATCACCGAGGTGGTACAGCAGCTCAGAGGCGCACATATGCAAGCCTACACAGAAATACATTGTGAAGAAAGAAGGCAGACATGTTTATTGTAATTACACACTTCTGACATATGGGATAGTCAGACATGCCAGTGAGTGGTTTTGTCTCACATAACAAAATTGAAAGCATAATAAGGTGGTTAACAGATTTCCCTTTAATCAGCTGACATTGGTCGTAGAAACTGTTCACAGAAAAAAAGTCACTCATCTTTAAATCACCGTGCTCTCATTGGGCAAAATGAGTACTACAGGCCTTAGTATACAATCTCTACAACAGTAAAGGTTCATTGCTTCATGCTTAGTTTCCACCTGAAGTTTACAACTCTAAGCTCATTCTATTTGCTATAAAACATCGAGGAAAATAAAGATTGTATCAATTCAACAAAAGTTTAATAAAATCAAGAAAGACCACTGCAGTGTGTCTGCTTCCACAACATGAAGAAATTAATATGTGGATAAAAATTGACAAAAATGAAATGAAATATTTCTATTTGGCCTTAAATGTGTGAAAGCTTTCAAAATTACAAAATAGCAGCAGTTAAGGCAAAAGATTGTTCCCCATGGTAACAATTATACCTGAGTACCTAAAACAAAGATACGTCTATATACTGTGTCACTGGAGCAACAGTTTTGGTCTATAAAGGAGCAAAATTTCATATTTTCAATTAAAGCTTTGAAAAAGCTAAATGCAAAAACAAACTGCTGAATTAGACACATACTAGGGCTTGGTAATTAACCGAAAATGTATACAAACCAACATTTATAACCTCTAACAAACGTAAGTTTACTCCTGTTGGTTAATTCAGTCAGGTTCCTCTACATTCCGTGCTGAATCATTTGTTGACTGGGGCAGAGTAATTCGCCAAATGGGGGTTAAATAATCGTAATTGAGGTAAAAGTTTGAAATATCGTGATATTTATTTGAAGTCATTAGCCAAGCCCTAATAAGAATCAGCAACAAATAAATGGAATTAGTATTGTTTACATAAGCAAATACAACCAACTAAAACATCAAGAAAATGCATTACTTTGGGTTGATGTTATAATAATAATAAGTATTTTCCTCCTGTTACACTTATACGTTAAGAACCCCCAGCGCTGCAGGCCTGTCTGTGTTTCTGTGCTATAAGCCGCTCGTGAAGGACACGTTGGTCTCTCTGCTGATGCTCTCCTTGACTTCCACAGGCAGTGTGTCAAAGAGGTGGTCCTCCACAACCAGGCCGTTTTTCCGCAGCAGGCGGCAGTTTCCGAGCAGGGCGGGCAGCCTGTCCAGACAGTTCCCTCTGAGCTCCAGCTGGGTGAGCTGCACCAGCTGACCCACCGTCTCCGGCAGCACGGTGAGCGCGTTTTGCCCCAGACACAGCACCTTTAGCTTGGTGCACCTGAACAGAGTCTTGGGCAGCACCTCCAGCTTGTTGGAGTTGCACCGAGATGGAGTTGTGGCTGACATCCAAGTGCCGCACTTTGGGTAGTAAGAACTAGGCCGGAGGCAAAGACTCCAGCTTATTGTGGGAGAGGTGGAGAGACTCCAGGGACTTGACCTGCCCGATGGAGGACGGGAGGGTGATATTTATGTTGTGCTACAGGCCTTAGCATACAATCTCTACATCAGTAAAGGTTCATTTCTGGTGCTTAGTCTCCACCTGAGGTTTACAACTCTATGCTCATTCAATTCGCTATAAGACATCAAGGAAAATAAAGGTTATATCAATTCTACACAGGTCATATAAAACCAAGAAAAGACACAATGCATTGTGTCTGCTTCCCAAACATAAAGAAATTGTTATATGGAAAAAAACAACCATAAAAATGAAATATTTCTATTTGGCCTTAAGCGTGTGTAGCAGCAGGTAAGGCAAAAGATAGTTCCCCATGGTAACAATTATACCTGAGTACCTTAACCAAAGATACGTCTACAAACTGTGTCACTGGAGCAACAGATTGGTCTACAAAGGAGCGAAATCTTCAATTAATGTTGTGAAAAAGCTAAAGGCAAAAACAAACTGCTGAATTAGACACAAACTCAGCAACAAATAAATGGAATTAGTATTGTTCTACATAAGCAGATACAATCCATTAAAAACAATCAAGAAAATGCATTACTTTGGGTTGATGTTACAATAATAAAAAGTATTTTCCTCCTGTTACACTGATACGTTAAGAACCCCCAGAGCTGCAGGCCTGTCTGTGTTTCTGTGCTATAAGCCGCTCGTGAAGGACACATTGGTCTCTCTGCTGATGCTCTCCTTGACTTCCACAGGCAGCGTGTCAAAGAGGTGGTCCTCCACAACCAGGCCGTTTTTCCGCAGCAGGCGGCAGTTTCCGAGCAGGGCGGGCAGCCTGTCCAGACAGTTCCCTCTGAGCTCCAGCTGGGTGAGCTGCACCAGCTGACCCACCGTCTCCGGCAGCACGGTGAGCGCGTTTTGCCCCAGACACAGCACCTTTAGCTTGGTGCACCTGAACAGATGCTTGGGCAGCACCTCCAGCTTGTTGGAGTTGATGGCCAGGTGCTGGAGGTTGTGGAGGAGGCCGACATCTGGAGGCAGCACTGAGATGGAGTTGTGGCTGACATCCAAGTGCCGCAGTTTGGGTAGTACGAACAAGGCCGGAGGCAAAGACTCCAGCTTATTGTGCGAGAGGTGGAGAGACTCCAGGGACTTGACCTGCACGATGGAGGATGGAATGGTGATTATTTTGTTGTGCCATAGTTTCAGGCACGTCAGCCTCTTGATGTGCTGGAAGCTGATGATCTCTTCAATGGTGCGGATGTTGTTAGATTTCAAGTCAAGCTCCTGTAAGTTGGTCAGGCTGAAAATAGCGTGGGGAATCCTCTCTATTTCGCAGCTGTGCAGCTCCAGCTCAATCAGATTTGTCATCTTTTTT
Organism: Platichthys flesus; assembly: GCF_949316205.1. Classification (NCBI taxonomy): domain Eukaryota; kingdom Metazoa; phylum Chordata; class Actinopteri; order Pleuronectiformes; family Pleuronectidae; genus Platichthys; species Platichthys flesus. The sequence goes on along the minus strand of NC_084958.1, from coordinate 10,074,374 downwards.
AGACTATTAAGCACAAGCAGTTTCGTACCATCGTTGTGCACGACTAATTTAATTAAGTGTGGCGATAGCTCAGTGATGTTTGTGGGCATTTTAGAGAGGTTGCTCTTCAGGCATAATGTCTTTAAATGCCTCAAATCTCGCATGGACTCAAGACCGATCATTTTATTATTATCGGAGCTTAAGTTGCCAATGAGGTTTAGCTCCCTCAAACTCCTTAACAGATACACCCAAGCTGGGATCTCTGCAACATCGGTGAACTTGACGTGAAGACACCGAAGATGGTCACGGAGGAAAGCGAAGCCTGTCTGCTCTACTTTGGCGGGACAGTGGCAGAGATGAAGCTCCTGCAGGCTGGTCATCTGAGAGACTTTTGCCGTGAACCGCACTTCAGGAATCAGCTCCAGTTTAAGCACCTCCAAGTCGGTGAGGTCAAACACAGCGTTGGGGAGTCCGGAGATCATGAAAAGGTGCAGCTCCTGCTGGTCCTGTGTGTTACGGCTCACAAGCTGCCTCAACTTTTCAAAGGTCCACTCGTGATTGAGGCTGATCTCCCTCAGCTTGTTTTCACTGACTTCAGACAAGAAGACACCGAAGCGCTTGGAATAGAGTTGGTCATACTGGTCAACCATGTGTAAGAGGAATGCAAAGTCGTTCTTGACATCAGGAATGTCACTAAAGCTGCTCTCCTCCCTGACCTTCTCGAACGAGTACTCTTTCAGGGGTCGCCGAAACACCCAGAAGAGTGAGTACAAGCACGCCATGCCATAGATCAAAATCAAAGCCATGTAGCTGATCAGCAGCTTGTTCAGCATGAAAGCCATGTTGTGTGTACAGTAGAAGTGTGTGTATCCTGTCAGCTGTTTGATCTCAGGCTCACATCTGTGCTTAAAATTAATCTTAGCCATAAAGGTTGAAGTGTAGGACAATATCAAAATAAACTTGACGGTTTTGACAATGGTCTGTGCTACATAAAGCTTGTAGATGAAATCGCTGTCTTCCACGTGAGCTCTGAATTTTCTCACTTTCTCAAATAAGGCTTTTGCCTGCTCCCCATCTTTTTTGTCCAGGATTGTCATACTACTAGGGACCTCCGCTATGGGCTTATCTGCGGAAAACTTCACCCCAAGCATGGGAGTGGACGAGGTGACGCTCTCCTCCTTTCCCTCTAAAGATACCTGTTTTGGTACTGAGGAGGTGCCGGTCAGCCTCTGCTTGTTCTCCTCAGAGTCCTCACAAGCGGTTTCAGACAAAGCCTTGGTTGTCCAGGGAGACTCAAAGCATCTGCCTAGAATGGAAACAAAATGTTCGATCTTCGAGCTTGTTTTGGGGTATTTGAACCAGAAGTTGCTACTGACCATGAGAACAATAGTGTGGATGAGAGTGAGGTATGGAAAGTACTTGGAGTACCAGGGCAAGGCAACGTGGTAACATATTTGGTTGACGAAGATATACTGTTGATAGTCCAGATTGGTCTTGATTCCAGTTGGTTGAGGTTGATTAGGATAATTCCCTGACAACCCCGCAGTGTGTTGTTGTGTGGTGTGGATCTCTTGGACTGCTTCGTCCGGTAAGTCCTTGGTAATATAGGGAAGGGTTGAGGCCACTGGGGCCCCGGTGGATGCAGTTGAGGCGGTTACTTGTGCGGGCTGCTGGGGGAATGATCCAGGTTTAGCTCCTGGTGTCTCGTCTGGGTCCTCCAGACAAGGAAGGCACGCCACCTGGTCCTTAGTGATCTGCATAGTCATGGCGAATATGGCAAGCATGAGCATAACCACTCCCAGGTAGTCCATGAAGACGTCCCACCATGGCTTTAGGATGCGGTACGTCGGCTGAATGTCATTCAAGGACGCAACCTCCGTGAGCGTGAACATCACTACAACACACAGAGGGTCAGTTAATGTATTGAGAGCATTCTGCACTTAAATGAACTTTATTAACTGTGTTTTACTAAAAAATTTGAAACATTTTCTCTGTTTTATCTCCCTTTAGATGGAATATCTTCACATTGCTTTACGTGGTTGATTGGACATTTTTCTCACTTTTATGACATTTTACAGAACAAACAAATATACAAATAATTTAATCTGAATTCATAATGATTAAATTAAACCATATTTTACTTTGTTGTTAAGTCCTCTACTTAGACTGTTAACATCGAGACATAACATTCCTTTGTGATTACTATCATCACTGTGACCTTTTGCAGTGGGTAGAATTTCAGGAAACGAAAAAAACTTTTCTCTGACACATCCAAAAGGAACCAGCTTAAAGTGGAGAGCCATGTGGTGGAGAAACATGTTCAACCCCCAGCTGTACAAAGTGTGAATGTGTAACTTTGTGAGGGCCCAGCTGAGTGTGCACCATTGTTTTAAACATGGTGTGCTATAATCAGCTCTCACTTCTCCTCACTCTCGTGTCTAGGTTCATTCAGTTAGATTTTAATTTGGTTTTAGCAATGAGCCAAGACTGTTCTAAATTAAGACTTACAACAATCTGTTGTTACTGGAGCAGTGCAGGCTGAGCGTGATTCCACCAGCTGTTCTCACTCACCTAGATGTTTGGCAACCACAAGTATCCTTTACTTAAGCACTGAAAACTGCTATTTCCTGTCTATAAATACATCTATATTACATTACATTACATGTCATTTGGCTGATGCTTTTGTCCAAAGCGACTTACAATTTAGTACACTCAACATTTATGAGGGGCCATTTAGGGGTTCAGTAAGGACACTTCGGCATGCAGATGGGGAAGAGTGGGGTTTGAACCAATATAATATTGGCAATTTCTTATAGTTTATAAATAGAATACAACAGGCCTTTTACCAAGAAGACATCAGAAACGTCACAGTGAGTAAGGCACGGATGTAATTAATAAAATGAACAATGGCTGAATTCCATGAGGCTGCTTCAGTTTCTGACTCCTGGTGTTGTTCAGGCTGGCTCACGGTCCCGTTGTCAGGGCTGACAGGGACACCTGAATAGAACTGAGTCATTGCTAATGTTATTATTAACAACCTGTGCCTTTCCTCTTGTAACAGTTTCATCCCCCAGGCACAGTTTCATCCCCCAGGCCATAATACTTTTAAACTCCTCTGAACTGCAATAACTCCACCAAACTAGCACCGTGACATATTTGCATATTTGCACCATTGCACAAATCGCACTATTGTTGTTTTATTTTCTCTTCAGCTGTTTTTATATATATTTAGATATATATACTTTATTTTCTATTTTAAATTTTGATATTCTATTTTATTTTATACTATTTCTATTTTATTTTTTAGGATGTAATTACTTGAGCATTGCTAGAAGAGTTGTTGTCCATTTGATAATAAAAATCTTGAATCTTGAATCTGTCATGAAGACGGCCCAAACCGCCGGCTGGATTTTATCAGTCAAGAGTGGTTGATTCTGCTCCTCCTCAAATCCTGGGTTTGCCAAATGGACATTTGTGTGAAAGTTGATACTAATTAACATATTCCTACTTGACCCCTGGTAAAAACTGTGATATGTGAGATCCCTGAGGTTTGACTGCTTAATCATAATGAGTTCCAGGTGAAATTTTGAGAATTTTCATCGAGGTGCTAATGAGATAGCACCTTCAGGAGGATGGGATTGACGACACCTCCGGCCACAGCTGCCGACGACAAGGCGCCATAAAAGCCTTTGTGCTTTGGAAGGCCCCAGGACAGGGAGGGACCCAGAGCCACAGGGGAGGGCCCAGGCACCAGGGACAGTGCTGTGAGCATATAGTGCTGTTCCTCTCACAGTGGATTAATGAACTGAACCACATGATAAAAGCCACTGTACTGCATGTATATTACTGTAGTAACACATATATATTACTTTATATTAGGATAAATATATAATACCGTGTTGTATGTTACTATTTAGTAAGAAATCTATATATTACTGTATAGTATATTACTATTTAGTAAGATATCTTTAATATGCTGTGTTTTGTATTAATATAAATTAATACATTTATTATTATATAGCAAGACCTTTATACATTACTGCATAATACCACTGTTGTAGGACATCTATACATTACTGTAATATTATTACTATATGGCAAGGCATACAGTATATATGACTGAAAAGTAACACATCTATATATTACTGTCTAGTTTTACTTCATAACAAGGCATAGATCAATATTACTGAATAGTAGATATTACTGTAGACTAAGAATGTAAGACATCTTAACACTGTACTGTACTGAATGTTAAGTTTCAGGCATAGATTATAAAACATATTGTAGTTTCTGAACAAGGGTAACAGAGAGAGTGAACTGTTATAAAACCATAGCTGTGTGGCAGACAGGGAGGAGACGAGCCACAGACTGTGGGAAACACGCAGTGTGCAGTAGGAGGACAACATGTGTACCGGAGACTGGGGAAACATTACACTGCTTTCTCCACGGAGCTCTGGCGCAGTGACTGGTCTGGCGGTGTGGGAGTCAGTTGACCAGCGAAGCACGTGAAACTGAGAATCATCATGTGTCCCGGCGTTAAACGTTCTCACCAGGTGTTCACTTATACCCCCCCCCCCCCCCCCCCTCACTGAGCCCGGAGAAACACGCATAAAGTCAAAGTTGTTGATGTGCTTTGTTACATCCTCCAAGACACAAGAAAGAGAAATATACTCACTGTCTCGATGGAGTTATCACAATCCAATTATTTCTTCCTCAAACTGCATACCACTTCCTCACCTCCGCTCCTCAGGTGCGTCTCTAACCGGATTCCTCCGCCCGGTAACGAGGTGCCGCTGCCCTGAGGAACAAAGCGGTGCGGAGCTTTCGTCGGTGACTGCGCGTTGCGTCGCTACCATCCCTCATACCTGAGCCCGCGGAGCAGAGACTGCCGGAGGCTGGACGACAGGCGCAGGCAGGCGTCCGGGGAGAACCGGTAAGAGGAGGAATATCCAATATGGCGCCGCACGGACCTATGTTGTGGCCGCAGCCGCCGCCTCTGATTGGAGGATGACATAACGGCGAACGGCCCAAGACACAGCCTGCCACTTTATCTCCTGCTGCGTTCACTGCGTGTGGGGGAAACAACGTGCATGGAGCCGATGTCAAAGTTCACATTCACATTCAAGCCATTCAGATCTTTTTCACACTTATAGAGATGATGTAAGACACAATGTGCCGCAAAGGGCGATGAACCTACAGAGCATTATCACCTGAGCGTGCAGCTCCGTTTATACTGAAGATTCGCTCTTGGTTTTAACCACGGGGCAATACAGCAAAAAGAAGTTATCAAAATAAAGATTTCCATATCAGTCGATATTGATTATTATCTCGATAACTTGATGCTCCTCAAGTGGAGGTTGTGGTTTTAGGTTTGAACAATGCATGAGCAATACACTGATACACACTGGACTTTTTTTATATTGCTGCTGAGGACAATTATAGTGCCGTGATTATGGTTATTGTTCTATTGCCCTCAATGTAGCTGCCTGCACTACAATTTCACTATTCAGTTCAGTTTCATAGTGATAATATTTGTTTGCATGGCCACTGTTATAAGCTCCCACTCAAACAAGTGTATTTAGTCAATATAGTTATAGTTAAAAAATTCTGTGCATATTTAGCATATGAAAAAAAACTTAATATATATTTTACAGACTGAGAAGTGCAGATGAGTGTTTAAATTTAGTTTTTCATAAGGACACCAAGTGTAAACCATATTTCCAACGAAACTTGAATGCTACACCAGCTTCCCCCTCTGTCTTCCAGGCCCAGACACCACACAGTGCTTCTTGGTGTGGTCTGAAATAACTTTGCTGACTAATTCAAACCTCACACATGTATTGCTTATCCTTTTTGTTGACGCGACACATGTCTGACACGCTGCCCTGTGTCCTTACACTCAAACTTAAACTGTTATTAAAACCAACATGTACATGGCAGTATTGTTGGTGCTTTGTTCAGCCATCTGTATCTACATGTTCTACAGGAATTTGGTAAACTCAACAGTCGATAGGACCCAGAATGCAGAACATCACTTTACAGCTCGCACGATGCACTGGGTGGAGGAAGTGTTTCCTCACTTGCGTTCCATACAGGTTTCAACCGGTCCTGGGCTGCTTGCTGCCGGCTGCTGCCACTCTGCTCTCACTCCTGCTGTTCCTGTACTTTGAATGTAAGAAAGGAAAAAAAGAAAAGAAAGACAAGCAGCCACTGGGTTGTGAAGTAAGCCTGTCAGGTTACAAAATCACATGTGCAGGGAGAGCATAGACACATGCAGACTGGTAACGCCGATGATTGATTTAGTCAGCAGACAGCAGGTAAAATGCAAGCAGCACAATATATATCAGGTGTCCTGTTTATGTCATGGGGTTTGCTGAGGGTGGATTCTTGTGATAGTTATAGTGGAAACAAATCCCAACACAAAGATATGGTTGTGTGTATTTGTGTGTTAATACACTACAAATTCTGACTTTCATCATTTAAATTCTATTCAAACAGTCTTTGGTGATATGGATTTGTGCACTGACCCATAATGACCCTGGCTGTGGAACTCACTGTCTTCACTACATCACACTGTATCTCCATGCATTTGGTTTGTGTGGTAAAAGTGAGAAAAAGAGTTGAAAGATATCACAATGGACTGTGTGGTCATACTGGGTGGCAGTGGGGACAATGGTCGGGCAGTATTGGGTTTCCTGTCGGTGAAGGTAATGGGGCCAACAGCTGAGGGGCCCAGATTGCCATGGCAACCAGTTCAGTGTGTGCATAATTGGCTCGGTGAGGTGTAAATTATTTAATATGGGTCTCCCTCACTGATTTAGCAAGAATGCACTGGGCAGTATGGCAGTCATAAAGTCAAGTGGTTGAACTGTGCCTCACGTTCACACAAATTAAGTTTTGAAGTAGCAAAGTCATTCAGATTGTCAACATAAACACATAAAAATAAACCAGTTTTCTATGGTAACTAATTAATTCTACGCATGGTGAACACAGAGGTCTCTCACCCATCAACACATTGGGGTTGGAAACTAAGGATTAAATTAGGATTAGTGTTGGGCGTGTTGAGGAGAGGACGAGGGATTTAATGTACTCAATAGAGGATTCTCAGGTATAAACCAGTTTAAACCACTTACAGGTGAAGTAAATGATAATCTTGTTACACCGGCATCTGTCAAACACTGCCATGTATGGTGTTAGAGCGACAGTCAGTTCTTGAAGTCAATGTGTTGAGAACAGGAAAATGGGCAAAGAGGGACAAATTGTGACGGCTATACAACTGCTATACAAATGCTGGTTATAATAGAAATGTGTCTGAATACACAGTGCATTGTAGCGTGTGGGGTCAGAGTGTTCCTGCTTTCCCATGTCCACCACTGAAAACACCTGCAAAAGGGGCATAAAGGTATCCCAACTGGACCATGGAGTGATGGAAGACCGAGGCCTGGTCGCAGGCCCAGATAAAAATTGTCAGAGCGACATGACAAAGAGTTCAAGGTTTTTACTTGGACTTCAAATTCTCTGTATATCATCCCATGAAGCATCTGTTGGGTGAGCTGGGTATTCATTTGGTTGTTGCACATTCAAGGTCACATCAAGGCTGTAAAGTTATAATGTTTCACTTTGGACTCAGACATCCACCTCCCCATGAGCTGCCAACACTTGCCATACGCTGGATGAGATTGTTCAGCTCAGTTTTTTTTAACTTTTCAAATAAGTATCATCTTAAAGTTGATGGTTATAACATTACATGAACTAGTTATGTGTCCATACATGTCAGTGAGTATTGCTGCAGGACAAGTAAGTGTTTTTCAAACCTGGTGCACTCTTTTATTCAGCTCCACCTGCTGTTGTTTTACTGTACTGACACATTTGACTGATACTGTGAAATGGATTACAGTCATTAACTTTAGATTCCAAAACAGAGCATGGATTTTTTTTTTTATCTAAATGAATGCATTCATGTTCTCACACAAAGCAAGTTGTTTATGTTATTGATATTTAATTTACATACAGTTATAGATTTGTTGTTCTGGTGACCAAGTCAAGCTGCTGTTTGTGGCACTGGTGGTTTTTCTCACAGACCCTCAGTGTGGAACCAAGGAGAAGTGCAGTCACAGACTGGTACCGAGTCAGACACAGGCTGGCACAGTCGGACAGCAACATCTCAAGTCTGTTATGTCAGTTGGCCTGTTTGGGTGTGAATCTGTACAGTTTAGAGATTCCATGCTGCAGTGCAGAAGTTGTTAGATCTGTCACTGCCTTTAAATCCTGTCTTTGGTTGTTCATTCTTCTGTGCAGTACTTTGTAATAAAGTCAGCTGATTGTGGTCGGATGTTCCCATGTAGCAATGCAGCAACCACAGTGACAATACACATTAAAGTTTGTACTTGCTAAGTTCTGCTATGAAAAATTGTGAACTATGTCTCTTTTCACACATACAGTTCAAAGCAGAATTAAAGTTCAGTTGAAAATAATAAAAAAATGATTATGAATGACTCCAGTTGGGTCTAGTTGCTTTTATTTATAGAAGTTTTATTTTTCATTAATGATCATTACAGCGCTGGTTAAAATGTGCAGTTATTATGTTCCTTCCATGTTACAGTCGATCACCGTAGATTCAAGCCTCATCGTTTCTTTGTCGCCTGTCCTCTCTCTTCACAGTCTGCCAAGACTTCTTGGGAAAGTGTTGGGCTTTAGAGCCTGAAGACCGTGCCACTCTAGTTAAACAACCCTGTAGCCCCATCCCATCCCATCCCCAACCACCCACTGTCATCCCAACCAAAAAACCCCATCTCCAATTCCTCAATCCCCAATTCATTCATCCCCACCCACCTCCATCCCACATTGTTTGGGTCCCTGCATTCCAGCCTTTGTTAATGCTTTCCTATGTTGAGGAACCTGTCTATGTTTATACACTATGCTATTCTCCATCATATTACCCATTTTATTTTCAATAAGTATTTACATCCCTTCCTTTTCTCCACTTCCGGGTTTCATATGGTATCCTCTGTCTGAGGCTGTATCCTCCAAAGGATTTGGCCCCTGAATTGAGACACAGCTATAACTCATTTACATACTTACTGTATTTACACATGGGCTCACTCTGACATTATCCAGCTGTCGTCTTGTCGTTATTCACATAAAGCCCTGGCAGTCCGTTGTTTTATATTATGTTCTGCATGAGGATCTAACAAAGGAACTCCATGTTGGTCTCTATCAGGTCCCTGAAGGCAACAGATCAGAGAGAGACAGAGATAAAAAATAACACATGGTGGGCCAAAGGTAGATAGACAGAGTGGAGGATTTTCTTTTCAGTACATTTCAATACAGGCCTAGTTTGAAACAAAAAATACAGACTAAATGCGGTTATAGATGACTATGCTATATTTATGCTAATCTGGCATTTGTTTTGAGATTTAGTTTCATCCCAGTCTCCTCTCCTTCCCCTATCATTACCGAGCTGCTCCTGTAAAAGTCCTGAAGAGGGAACAGTTGTATGAAAATGCACAGAGACCATCTTCCCCTGCTCATACGCGTTGTCATTGTCCCATTGTTACACCTGCCCAGGTGTATTGCTGATGAATGGCAAATGTCATTGTGCCGCAGTCCTGAGGGAAAGCGGGAAAACATGTCCTGAGCATTTACCTGGTGATTTCTTTCACTTTAGTAATTTCAAGCTTTAGCATTGGTTTATTTAAGATCTCAACCATGTTATTATAATGACTTCCCTGGCATAACTTTTTGTCGCGTCTGTTTACAATGACGATTAATGAGGACGTACCGGGTTCCCGCCACGACTGCTGATGATGGTGAAGTTTCTCGTGACGGCTCCTTCAACCACCAACCCTTGTAACTCCGTTTGAAGGGGAACTGGCGTCAGGCTTAAAACAGTTTCAGCCAAATCCAATACAATTGAAGTAACTGGCCATTTAAGACATCATTTATGTCATGTTTTAATCCTAAACGTCCACTACCGGAGGAAGTGATGCTAGCAAAATTAGCAATGCTAATGCCCAACCCGCAGGTGCCCTTGGGCGTGAGCTTGTGTGTTAGACTAAAAACGACAACATGGTGTAAATGACGCAGTTTCAAGTTGAGTTTGAATGTGGGCTTGACCCTTGGACGAAACCACAGGAGCAGGATGGAGGCTTGTTATGTCAAAATTATTGGTCCTGTTAATTACGGTCCTGTGAGGTGGCCACAGACACCACATTTTTTCTTTTTCAGACAACTATACTTATTTATATCGTGACATGAAAAGGATTTCAAAAAGTGACATAAAAAGTGCGTGGTGGTTGGGAATGGGGTGGCATAGGGCTATTTAACCAGCACTTTGGAGCTGCATTTCCTCCAAAGTGGCACGCTCCTTAGGGTCTTAAGCCAAACACATTTCCAAGAAGTCTTTGCAGACTGTAAGGAGAGAGGAAACGATGAGGCTTGAATCTACAGCGCTCGACTGTAACATGGAAGGAACATAATAACCGAACATTAAAAACCAGCGTTGTCTCACCTTTGGATCCAAACCAGATTTTTAAATCACTCCCGATAAAGTCATTGGTGTGGAGACACGTGGATCCAGCCAGCATTTCAAAAAGAATTGCTGCTGGTAGTTGCCATGTTCACATAGTGTAAAAACTTTGCTTTAAAATGTTGTTGTTTAAAATTACAAAACAATGCTCAGGTGCAATGTAAAGAGGTGCAATAAGAAAGTGTATATGAGGTAGAAGAAATTTAAATATATTGTTTGTTTTGCAAATAAATGTGTATGCGTTCATGTAGTGCAATTTATTATGTGTATATGAGGTGACGTATTTCATTTATGTCACATATTATTATTGTAATTATTCGTTGTATTGTGCGTCATCGTGTATGAATTGATGTGTTTCATTGTTAATCGTCTGCTGTATCTGCAGCCTCAGGTGGTGTTGACACAGAGACATTTAAATCAGCATGAATCTATAAATATATGTCACAACACCACTATGTGTCAATCCCTCGTGTAATTATATCAAACCATAACTATGTTAACCACAGTTGTGTATTTCTGTCATTTTTGGAAACAAAGCACTGAAGCGCATTGCGTGTAGTTTTGTCTCTTTGGCTTTCCGTACCCTGTCTGAGACGTGACCAGAGAAGGTTATAAATAGGGGTACCACCTTCATTTGTTTCCCAACCACACAGACGCAGTGACATGGCGTCGACAAGCCGGTGAGTAGCGATGTTTCTCAACCACAAAGCTCGCGCTGTGTTTGTCAGCGGCCCTCGCCCTGTCGTTTATGACAGAAGGAGAGTCACTAGCATGAGGCGAGACACCAGCGTTGCTCGTGAAAACCACACGCTCGGCCACTTGGTGTATTGTGCTAGGTAGCCGCTATTAGCTTAGCTAGCCGGTGAGATGTTGCCAGAAGTCACGGTGTGTGTCCACCGTTACATCCTCACTGGTCTGCCCCGGCTAACAATAGCTCCACTGTATCATCCCCAGAACTTCCAGTGGTTTCATCGCCTGTTCTAGTCGAACGTAATTTTTCCTCTTTAGCATTTTGAGCTAATGGAGTTTGAAGCGGAAACGTATGAAATAACGGTACAAAACACAGCTTCCTCTGGATTCTGAGCACTTTGTTTACGTGTCGTCAACGTCAGTCCTCTGTGAAGACTCCGGCTTTAATTATACACAATAACTATTATGTTTACATGTCCGTAGTTTGACGTTCAAAAAAGAGATCATCTGTTATTGTTGAATTTAGTCTCCATTACCACATCAGGATTCTACATCAAGCGATTAGTTGATGAATCAATCCGTCCATCTGAAGCTAATCATTCGAGATTTTATTTTAAGTAGTTGTTAAAGGTTAAAGTCTCAATATTTTCTCATCAGCTTGTGTAATGTGAGGATTTGTGTATTTTTATTTCATGTATTTGTCGTTCAAAGTTGTTAGAAACAATAATGAACATCTAAGATATTATATTGATTGGAGTTTGTCTTCTAATCGGATTTGAGGCTTTATTGCACTTTTACGTGTTTATCTTTGATATATTGATCTAGAAAGGTATTATCTATTATTATAACACTTTCCTTTAGATCTGGATTCTCATTCCAGCTGCAGAACATTAGCTGTTCCAATAGACTCATTATTCAAGAGATCTTTCTTGGTGTGGATCAAGCCTATAAATGCTTAATTAGGCAACACACAAACATTTTCAATAAAGTGAAGGATAAAGCACTAAATAGAAGCTATTGAAATAAATGTAGAAATCTGTATGTACAAGGAGTTGAATTAGACTCACTATGTGTGATTATGTTATAAAGCAGTGGTTATGTAAAGAGTGGTTGGTGCCGTATATTCACACGTTTGTCATCAGTATGAAAAATGGGAAAGGACAGTGAAACACATCTGGACATTTCAACACTATTTGAATTAACCCTCATGTGCTTTACTTTAGTTCTCTTATCAGTTATCTTTCCAGTACATTGAGAGATTTTTGTTTGTGTTCCTCCTCCAGCGGAGATGCTCTGGCCCTTCCCAGAGTTCAGTGTCCTAACCACCCAGAGGCCATCCTGGTGGAGGACTACAGAGCAGGGGACATGATATGTCCTGAATGCGGCCTTGTAGTAGGTCAGTGTTTACCTCATGCACGTTTGTATTTGAATCAGAGAGCACTCAGCGTAACATCAACTACTTCCTGTCTGTCATAGCCAAATCATCTAACTTGTGACTCTTCCTCTACATATTTGTTTAATTTCAAAGCAGAGAAAACTCAACAGTAGTGTCTTCTCCAAGAGAGAATGTTGACATTATTTACGATAATCAATACACATCATTGACATTTTGTTTAATCTTCTGTCACATTGAGAGTACTAAGGTTATTTGCGATATAAGTGATCTGATGCTGTAATGTGTCACTTAAACCAGAGGCGAGAATATTTAAAAACAAAATATGAAGAAATATGAAGAAACACGAAAAGTATGTGATGTAGACTGAAGACGAGGCTGTAGGGAACACAGCTCCCCTCTAACGAGCCCCCTGAGAACAGATCAGGTCAGACGGGGAACCGAGAGACGCCAGCTTCTCTCTTATGAGAGCTTAAGTGCCTCTGCACTGCTCCTGCTCCCATAGCTCTATCGCTAAGGAGATCAACGTTACTTTGCTTCTAGATGGTAGAAAGACATATGAATTGTAAAACCGGAATAAAATATCAAATCTAATCCTCAACCCTGCTACATGGTTCCAGGAACAGACGGTCTTAAGTGAGAGAAAATAATGGCCCCAGTTCAGACTGTGTGTCCGGTCTGTGCCCCCCCTTTTTCCTTTGAATAAACGTTTGCTTAGATCCCACAACAGACAGCGATAAGAGAAATGAGAGAGAAGAAGATGGTGTGTAAGTGTGATACAGTTTAACGTGCAAACAGTATTGTAGTGAAACAAGCAGAAGACAGAATACAGGAGGATCGGCACAGTATTTAGAGCTTTTGAGGCCTCGGACAATGGCTCACCTATTCACAGAAGGGAATTGTGTATTCAGTATTGCACAATCTTCAGCAAAATAACAGAGTGAATGTGGGTTTTATGTGCACAGACTGTCTTTGCCGGTGATTTGTGGAACTTGAACCCAATCTGTTCTTTTCATCAGTTGCCTTGTTCAATCTCGAAATTGAAACCTCATACCTTGTTTTTATCAAGGAAAAAAAAGTCTCAATCACAATCTGATCAACAACGTAGCCATCAATACAAAAGACTGAAAGGAGACAAACGAGACTGATGCTTTGTGTTTAACCCAAAGTTAAGTACTGATGTATTAAAAACTCAGGATAGTGTTTGCAAAGGGAAAACGTGTTAATCCAGAGTGAAGATGTTTCTGGATATTATTACAGAACTAGAATGTCACTCATAATTTAAAACAAATCAAAGCTGCTTAGAATGAATGTGTAAAACATTTAACTCCTTAAAGTTCAGAGCACTTATTCCAATGATCTTATTCATATTCTTTCATTTCATCCTACCAAATTGTTCCTCCTCAGGTGACCGTGTAATTGATGTGGGTTCAGAGTGGCGGACGTTTTCTAATGAGAAAGCCCTTAAAGACCCCTCCAGAGTGGGAGACGCCCAGAACCCACTGCTCAATGGAGGAGACCTCACCACAATGATCAGCAAGGTGAGGGTTACAGTTACAGTCGCTCCATGACCTCTGTGTTTAGATTAGATTCCCTTTATTGTCATTACACAGGCCAGGCACAATGCAACCAAATAAGGTGGGTATAACCAGAAGTGCAATCGGTAATTATATACATATATAACACATACAACAGTCTGTTAGAAGTGCAATGGGAAGGTAAACATATGGGAGCAGTTAAGAATGAATGGGTTGGATATGGGAACAGTCAAATATAAACAGAATATAGAAGTATATATACTATGTTCATATGTACAGCCAATTATTTGAGACCAGTGATAACATTTTAATTTTTTCCGCTAAGAGGTTTATAAACTTTATAACAAGCCTTCAAGTTTAATCAAGGATATGAGAAAATGTCCAGTGATTTTAATTAAAGGACTCCAGTCTCTTAGCCGGGAAACATTTTTGTAACTTTCTTTGTTTCCACCACAGGGAACTGGTGCAGCTAGTTTTGATGAGTTTGGAAACTCAAAGTACCAGAACCGGCGAACCATGAGCAGCTCCGACCGGGCCATGCTCAACGCCTTTAAAGAGATCAGCACCATGGCAGATCGCATCAACCTTCCAAGAAACATCATAGTAAGTTCACGTCACTGTTCTCTCTACCTGGTTTGGTTCAGACGATACCACAACACAGATGTGTCCCTGTCAGCGACAGGCATGTTCAAGGTCAGCTGCAAATCGTCTGCATTATTCAGGGGGGAGGTGGAGCAGCCGGCTGCAGCAGAAAGATTCTGTATGTCTGTATATCTATGTCTTCTACGTGTATGATTATTTCACTGGGATCTATTGGTTTTCATGTTTGCTGCAGTCGGGCGGCTCAAGCGTCAACAACCAAGATCAACCAAAAACCCTAGCTTGGGTGTAATCCCCTGGGGAACCCCCGACCTAAGTGTATGTCTTAGAAAGCAGCTAGAGCGAGAAACGAAAGCCACCTGGCAGAAACAGTTTGAATAAGAGAAATGAAACAGAAACTCGTGGTTATGTAAATTGTGTAATGAATGTATAAGTGTATAGACAAACACTGAAGACTGGAGTCTCTGCTGGAAGCTACAAAAACTGTTTTATCTTGTGTCTCATAAAGGGTTCATTCTCATCATATGTGTTTGTTCTGGGATGTAAGTCTCCGTGTTTACATGTATATAATGTTTAACATATATATAATGTAAAAAAATATACATTAATGATGTGAAGGGTATTGTGATTTTTAATTGAAATAAAAAAGACAGGTGGATATGTGTAGAGACCCAGATTAAGGCTTTTGCTAGTAATGAGTTTGCTGTAAATAATCTTCTTGCTCTGCAGGACAGAACCAACAACTTATTCAAGCAGGTGTATGAACAGAAGAGTCTGAAGGGACGAGCCAACGATGCCATTGCTTCAGCTTGTCTCTACATCGCCTGCAGACAAGAAGGTGTACCGAGAACTTTTAAAGGTCAGAATCATCGTTTTGATTGTTGAAGTCACAGCTGCTCTTGAAGAATGACATTTCTCAACTCTAGAAGAAATCCTGCCTCTTCTTCATGAATGCAGATGGGTCTCCACAATTCTTGAAGATGCTTGAGAATTTTCTTACTTTAAATACTCTTCCACTGATCTCCTCGTTCTCTCCACAGAGATCTGCGCCGTCTCTAGAATCTCCAAGAAGGAGATCGGTCGATGCTTCAAGCTGATCCTGAAGGCGCTGGAGACCAGCGTGGACCTTATCACCACGGGAGACTTCATGTCCCGCTTCTGCTCAAACCTCGGGCTGCCCAAGCATGTGCAGATGGCGGCCACCTATATCGCCAGGAAGGCCGTGGAGCTGGACCTGGTGCCCGGCAGGAGCCCGATCTCTGTGGCCGCGGCAGCTATTTACATGGCCTCCCAGGCCTCCGCAGAGAAGAAGACCCAGAAAGGTGATTGATGATCTACTGAGTTTAGACAGAGGTGGAACAGACATATCTTATAATTCATAGATAAAATAAAAGCTTGGTTCCAGCCTGAAAGTTGTAAGGGTCCAAATAAAGGGTGAACAGGTTCAGGAAACACTGTAAAGTACATGTTATTGTTAATCTATGTATTTGTAAACAAGAAAGAAAGTTGTTGGCATTGGTAACTGTATGATGTTATAAGAAGATCCAGACCCTAAATGATGCTTCTCCACTTACTTATCGTGGGGAAGTCAGTAGATTTACTGCTGTTCAAGCATTTCAGCTTTGTCTCTGAACCTTCCACAGAAATCGGAGATATCGCCGGGGTCGCGGACGTCACAATCCGACAGTCATACCGACTCATCTACCCGCGAGCCGCGGAACTTTTCCCTTCAGACTTCAAATTCGACACGCCCGTGGACAAGCTGCCCCAGCTGTGAAGACGCTGGCTGCACTGTTTTTTTCATGCTTTAAAAAAAGAAAATCGTATTTGTGTTGAATTTGGGCGATTTCTCTTTGTCTCTTCAAAAGACTTCAGCCCCTTTATCGAGGCGCTCTCACAGGAATAAGACGGACACATTCCAGTGCTGAAAGAAACTAGCTTGCAGACTGAACTTACAGTATTTCATTTGTGTGTATATACTGTACTATGTATATATGTCCAATTGGGAATGTGTAACTTGATCCTTGCAAATTTTAGGCTGGTTTCATACTGTATACATAAAAAAAGGTCCAATTTCTATTTTGTTAGTTTGAATTGTTCTAAGTAATAAAAAAAACATTAAAAAGGTTTTTCAGTAAAGCATGGTAATCCGCTCATGGTTTAAATAACGTTTAAACAATTTGTTTACATAAAATCCTTTACTTGAACGATTAGGTGTCATCGCAGGAAGGAAACCTCTGACATAAGATTGTAAAATGAAATACTCAACGTAAACACAGGATGTGTCGAGGGTTGCGACTACAAATAAAAGCGAAGGAACTATTACAAATGTTTAATTTGTGCATTCATGATAGGCAACAGACTGCGAAAATGCCTTTTTTTTACACCAGGGGGAACAGTGACTGTTGTGACTCAGGTATCGGTGTGTACCATCCATAAAGTTCTGCTCTGGCGACATGCACAAGCAAAGAATAAAAAAAAGGGAAAAACTTTGTACAATCTATTTTCATCATTAAGAAACGTACATAATTAAAATTATTGATAAAATTAGTGCTTTCAGCTTAATTGTGTACATACAGTATGTATATATAATATACCCTGCCCTTCCCTGTAGTGTTTCATATCAACAGGTCTGCAACATTAGAGTCAATTCATATTCAACATGCAAACTGACAAGAGTCGTCTGCTGGTTCACTGTTCCAGCTTAAAAAAAAGTCACAGAAACAGTTAGGCGAGCATTTAAATGTCGTTTAGACCTAAATTAACTTTAATCTGCTCCGCCCCCGGCCAAAGAAATAATCTGTCAAAAGGTTCACTTTCAGTCAAAGATTTTGTTTGCTGCTATAAAAGGAACAGGAAGGATTTGGTCATGTAGCTGTAACGGTGAGACTCAACTTCACTAATGAGGTAATGAGAAAAAAAATGATTTGATATCCACAACTGACCTTTCAATGTGGAATACAAGGAAATACAGGAGCCAGCTGAACCCAGGTCTGACAATTAAAAAGGATTTAATATCAAGTTTGGATTTGTATTCCTCAAAGATGCAGAGACATCATGAGGTACTTCCATCTTCAGAACTGAGTTCAGCTTCAGAGCCACTAGAGGGCGTCAGAGACATTTAAATATTCTGCATTGTTTGTTCTGGCCCAAATGTTCAGAGTGTCCAATGTGAAGCTTCCAGATGAAACTCTGTGACGGGCACTTATTAACAGCTTAGGAAGCATGACTGCTGTTTTACATCAGAGAATTATTATTATTATTGTGTGGGATCTTCTGGGCACACATGCAAAGTTAGAAAACCAGTTGTTAAACTGGGTCGTGAACAAGGGCCGGGCCCGGACACACATGGAAATGAAGTGTTTACTTGTTTTTCAAGTCGAGGAGCAGCAGTAGTAGTCAAGATGCTTGTTGCAGTTCAGCAATGATGCTTTGAGCACTTTTGAAAAATTCACTGAACACCAGTCTCACACACGATGGCGGCAGAAATGTCAAACTTTACAGTGAGATAAAAATGTCCTAAAGCTACGGCGAGGGCTTTGCAAATAAAACAAGACATGACAATAAAATATACGACTGAATATAATCTGTACAGATCAAAACAAACTGAAGACAGTGACACTGAATAACAGGATTGTGATTTGTTGTTGTCTTCTCAGAGTTCATATGAAAAACATTCTCAGTGGTCAGACAACGGACACAGCATCCCTCCTCCTTCACTCTCCAGCAACAGAGTTTCTTTTGTTCTTGTTTCTTTAAAAAAAAGTTCTTCATGTGGATTAAAAAAGTAAGTGGGGGTCCTCAGGAGGCAACTTAATTTTCTTCTCAATGGCACAAGGTTTTTGCCCGAAGGCTCGAGGAGCCATGTCCGCTGCTCCTCCTCAACGGTTTGGGCCTGGAGGAGGAGGAAGCGTTTTAAAAACACTTGAGCTACAGTCACTGCTGTGTTGGTTGGTTCACAGTGTGCGTGTGTGGAGAGAGAGGAGTCATGTGAAGCTAACACCAGTCAGCAATGTAATCAAAGTCAGAGAACATGTTCTGCTCCTCAGAGCGCAGCACTCGGGGTTCCCTGGGGGGGGTTAAGATGGGAGCCTCTGAGGTAAATTCATCGTCGAAGTTGCTGACGTCGCTGGAGCCCTGGATGGTCGGCACGAACGGCGGTTTCACCTTCTTTGCCAGCAGACCGTTCCAATCCATGTGCTGCCGAGAGACAGAGTGTCAAAAAAGTAGCAGCATTAAGACCGGAAAGGGAGAAACACATAGCCTGGACCTCTTCAAAGTAAAATGTCAAACTCTTCCTAAAAACAAAAAAAAAAGGAAAAACCAACGCAGAGCATTTCATTCTCTGCTTCTTACCCTGAAGAATAGATGTTTCTTAACCTCCTCTGCGTCCTTCTCTCCTGCCCCCAGGCGTCGCTCTGGACTCCTCCTCAAAAGCTGAACAAAAGAAGAATAAAACATAATATTAAAACTGATTAACTCCTGTGAAAACACACGTATTGGTTATTTACAATGTGAATCTACCCACCCTCCTCATGATGGAGATGGCCTCAGTTGAAAGGAATCGTGGGTAGCGGACTTCATCGTTGACGATGCTGTCAAACACCTCCTCCTCATCGTCGCCGGGGAAAGGAGACTACACGAGACGTGGCGAAATGAAGAAGATGAATCATCTTTATCTCAGAGGATTGTGTGGGTCAAAGGGCGAAGTAACAGGACATTAATATTCAGTGTCTAATGAAGAGAAAGAACGGACTCACCTCTCCAACCAGCATCTCAAAGATGAGGACGCCCAGTCCCCACCAGTCCACAGCGCGGGTGTACGAGGTTTCAGTCAAAACCTCAGGGGCTAAAAACTCGGGGGTGCCACAGAAGGTGCTGGTGCGGTCCCTGAAACCCATTCCTGAAAGCAACACGGACGCAGTTTAACAACAAACCCTACAGAGTAATCTGTCCTCTGTCATCTGGCCTCTGGATTCAACAACAACAGTCTGAATCTTTTTAATTCTGCATCTTCTCCACATTTACCTTCTTTGCAAAGTCCAAAGTCGGCGATCTTCACGTAGCCCTCTGTGTCCAGGAGCAGATTGTCCAGCTTCAAATCCCTGCAAATTAACAAGAATCAGCATTATATATGAGACTTGAATGCTTTGAATATTAATAAATAGTGTATTAAAAATGATGCAAACTGTTACCTGTAGACAATCTTGTGTTCATGTAAGAACTGTAAACCCAGAACAACGCAGGCTGCATAGAATCTGTTAAGGTACAGAACAAAATGTTATGACTTCTAATTCATTTTCCCTGAAGAAGAGAAACAAGGTACAAACACATAAAGTATGGGATGTCAGGCCTCGCAGGAGTGACATCCCAGATTGTAGTGTAGAACTGAGGGAATCGAATCAAATGTATGTGGATTTAGGTCAAATGCAGGTCTAACTTTAGATCAGATATAAAAAGTAAAAACTATATTACTGCCCATTAACAAAGAAGGCACCCATGAGCCAATCAGATACATGATACATCATCAACAGAGACAATCATGAATCATTAACACTTCACTTTAGGATCATTTACAGTGAGAACTTGTCCACTAAGTAGTTAGAGGTCTGGTAACTCACACAGCCCGGGGCTCAGCGAACACATCAGCGTGGATGTGCATCATCAGGTCGCCTCCCGCCGCGTACTCCATGACAAAACAGACATGTTCCTGTGTCTGGAAACACGCAAACAGGTTGACCAGGAACGGGTGGCGGACGCTGTTGACCGCCTCGAAAATCCTCTTCTCACACATGAGACTAGAAGAGATGAAAAGATGGCGTGAGAAGTCGCAGCAGCAGAGGAGGATGAATTGTGTAGCTTGAGAAAAGACTTTCTTTCAACCTCCTATTTTAGAGTTTGAGCATCAATTTGAAATATTTACCTGTCCACCTCATCACGAGCCACGATGTCTCCTTTCTTCAGAGCTTTGATGGCGAACATCTCACCGGTGCTTTTATACTCCGCTAGCAACACCTGCAGAGAACAGACATGAACATCTTATGTTTAATCCTTACTTTGCAGTGTAAGAGCTTAAAGGATCGGCACATGAATACGATTGGCCACCGACAGAAGATGAATCCACTATTCCGATACATTTCCAGAAAACATGATCCGGTTTCAACTTCTTAAAACATTAGGATTTGATGCTTTAATTTGTCATATATGAGTAAAAAAACTCACCAAACATGTAAATGTGATTTAAAAATAAATATGGCCCTTTACCTCAGCTTTTATGAATTTATTAATCACAGAAACAGAACAGATCAGTCAACATTAAACATGAGCGTTCGCTGCAGCCCTCTGTTGATCATCACAAGAAATGTACCTTTCCAAAGTGACCACGTCCGAGGACCGCCACGCATTTAAAGTCTTGGAGGCTGAAGTGGAACTGCTCTTCTTCCCTGGAAGAAATAAGTGTTTGCATCAGTAAAGAAGGAGAATGAAGGATTCAGTGTAGACTAACCTGCAGATGGTGTTTAGAATAAAAGATAACAGGCTGCAGCATACAACACAAGTCATTTTTTCTGCAGCATGAAAAGTCCAAGCCAGAGGGCAGCGTTTATCCTCATGCAACTATTTCAACGGTTACTTTTTTATATCTGCAAGGTCCACAGCATGAAAATAAAATGGTACAGTAGAAAACCTAGAGGCAGGTTCCCGAAAAAGTGTGAGCATCAATGATCTTTCTCTGTCACACTATTGTTTCCTGATTCATAGAGTCTGTAAATCATAAACAGACCAATACTGAATATAACATATTATGGAAATAGTTCCTTTTTCCTGTTTCCAATTTAAAGAACTTTCATATGAAATTCCCTTGAAGCCTTTACAAGTAACACAAACCCACCAGGCGTGTGTCTCTCTCTCACCTTATCTCCGGGTCTTTCTGGAAGGCAGTGAGCTCCAGGTCCGGGTGCTGGATGTCCTGCTCCCCCCCTCCATCCAGATCCCCCTTCACCACCATACTGTTTCTCTTGTTCAAGAAGTCAAATGAGGCGAGCGCATCCTGCGCAGAGGAAATTAAACAGGAGAACAGCAAAACATGTGAGAGATATGGGGAAAATAGATAAGAGTGGATAAAATAGTCATTTAATTGGGCTTTTGGTCAACTAAAAATGTTGACAATTGAGCACTAAAACTACATGTTTTTTGCTTATGTAATATACTACACAAATAAGTTAATATTGTTATAATAAAAGATCTATACATCTATGAGAGATGGAAGACTGTGTTCATTTGCAGGGACATAACTATTTTGAAGAAACAATGTCACAACAATTTAAATTAACTTAATAAAATGTAAAGCTAAGTTTGTCCGAATAAATCATTATTACTTTACTTCTTCAGTCCCAGCCCAACTGATATTCTCAAACAATAGAGATGGTAATGTGAACAATACCTGAATTGTTTAATTAAAAGCAAGGCTTACACAACGTTTCATTATGAGACAGTGGGCAAACAATTGGATTCATCTCCGTTTGCATAAACTGACTGTATTTGAGAGTCTGTTCATTGATGATACAGAATCACTACTAAGGTTTTTCTCCTCTTCCAGGGCTCAGTATGGAGCGTTAGAGAAGATACCTCTACAGGAGTGAAGCTCTGTATGAACAGAAAATGAGCTCAGCTGCGATTGTCTTTTTAGTGATTACATCAGTGTGCCTTATCAACACTACAGGTTGTACCTGTACTTCCTCCTTGTCGGGCATCTTTTCCTGCACCAGTGGTTCTCTGATGTCATCGGGCACTGGGTAGTGTCTGGGTCCTGGTGTGGGGTCTTTGTCAAAGTCCAGTTTGGTCACCAGTGGGTCACTGTGATAGAACAGAGGTACAGTTTAGTACAGACATCAATGCTACTGAGACTGCGGCACTTAATTACTTTTTGTCCTCTTCTGAGGGCCCTTCGAGTTTTACAATGAGTTACAAACGTCTTTGCACTGTCTACATCTATGTGCAGGTGTGCTCCATGTACCTGCAAGGTGTAGGTGAACCAGGCAGACTGCTCTGTCCAGTCTCAGCGGCCTGCGGGCTGAAGGAGTTTGTGCTGACAGTTGGTATGGCTCTTCTCACCAGGCGGCCCCAAGTGGCAATGTTGATGTTCATCTGAGGGGCTCGCAGGAACGTTTTACCTGACAACGCCAAAGTGAAAGAGACAAACGGTGATGATGTTTCTCAGGAGCAGAGAAAAAGATAAGAACAACCTCTATGAAAGGAGTGGTGTCTATGAATAACACAAATATTCTATTCTTTCTTTTAGCTACCCAACAACTGATTTGTGGTTAAAACAGATTTAACACTGAAGTTATAAAATTTAATAACTATTTTTAGACACTACACCCATCCCTGTTTTAACTAATCTTATCACTGATGTCTGAGAATAATAATAGTGCATCTTGATAAAGTGTGATGTGCTGACAGTCATGTCTCACCTTGCTGCTTCGAGAAAATCTTCTTCTGTCTTTGTAACTTTGGTCGTCTCTCAATGACGGGGTTGAAAAATGTGACCTAAACAAAACAAAATCATGAGGAGTCAGAAGCTGCAGCAATTTGTGTGTGTATGTATATATATATATACATACACACACATACACATATATATGATGTACTGTTAAGGGAGTACAGTTTAATATTAAACAGGTAATGTGGATGAAGAAATGCATGGGTGAATGATAAGATGTTGGTGCATCAATAAAATGTCATAAATAAGAAAGATAAGAGAGACCAACCTTGAACTAAAATGAAATAGAATGTATGCAGTTCCATTCAGGTGAGAAATGCAGCTAAAAAAATTATCCAATTTCATTGTACGTTTGAGATATGATCATGACACTTGCAGCAAAATATTACAATGAAACACACAGGATCAATGAAAATGTTACTTTTTATAGAGGACCAATTTTCCTTACTCTTGTCAAAATAGAAAATGATAAGAGATATCAAAAGATCAATAAGGAGAAATGCCAATAACAAGATATTTCATGTTGGTTTTGGATTTTACTCACTCACTGTATCAAAAGTATCTGCCCACCAGAGGCTGTATGTAAGGTGTTTTAATGACACAAGGTGTATCCCTATATGGAACTAGCCAGTGTGTGTGTGTGTGTGTAGGTGTGCGTGTGTGTACCTCAGCAAACAGCATCCCTTGTGGCTCAAGGTACAGACACATCCCATGACGCTGATTGTCCAGGAAGTCTTCCAGCCGGAGGAACTTGACGGCACAGAGCGACCGCCAGTCACGCCAGTACACCGAGATCTCCAGCTCACGAGACTACACAACAGAGCCACACAAACACAAAACATCAAACAGATGTGGAAATTAGGCTCTGCTGCACAAACATAACACTGAGTCGACAGCACAGGTGTGGGTCAAGGGCAGATGTGCAGATGTGTGTGGGGGTTTTACCCGGTCCAATTCCAATGTAAACTTCTGGTCCCAGGCCTGGTTGCTGACTGGCCTCCAGCTCGTCTGACCGACTACCGTGTTGTCCAGCTTCAACACTGCACTGATCTCATCTAACACAACAGACACAGGCTCTATTTGTTAAACACAAGTGTTAACAATGTGGGATTTTGGACTGTAATTGAGCTGATATCACAGATAAGGTTACTTTTCTAGCCAATCTTAATGTTCACTGGTTGCTTTTTATCAACGTTCATAGTTTTCAGATAGAGTACGACGTGCGGCCGACTTACTGGAGAGCTCCTCGCTCTTTGTCAGGTTCCTTGAGCTCACGCCACGGTTTCGATTTGCTCTGCTGATGAAGGAGGAGCGCGTCTCGCTGGGGCTCCAGCCGGGCAGAGGGACAGAGGCAGCTTTGGAACGACCCGGGACATTTTCCAGAAGGTCCTGACAGCCCATGAGCCTGACGTCTAGCGTGCCTGGAAGTCAGGCAGGATGACAAACATTCCGTTAGTCACACAATCTGTCACCAAGTTCACTTGTCCCACATTGTAACTGCTCCTGAAATACTTTCAAACTTTATCAGGAGAAGCTACTTGTGGTTGCTTTCATTAAGATATGTTGATTAGTAAGTTCTTCTGTTAGACTAGTCTTATTCAGGTTTAAAATATAAAAAATGACTTATCTTAGGCCAACATACTTACAGACCATCTCAAGCCTAACACCTGTTTATATGAGGATAATTCTGAATGATATGTGTCCTCTACCTGGCAACAATGTATGAAAACCAGTGAGACAGTAAGAGATTTGAAAGAGACACATTAAACCGATTAAAACACACTGTTCACGTCTTTTCAAAAAGGATGAAATAGAGATGAAAAGCTCAGCAGAAAATGAGCCTTGTTTTTGGTCGGAAAAAGTATCAGGATTCATAGCGATTCAGTCCTGCTTAAGAGGATAAAACTAGACAATTTAGCACAGCTAATCCACTGTTAAATCAGATTTACAGGAAGTATTTATCATCGTAAATACTATATATAAGCCCTTACAGTTCCATGAAGCTGGCTGTTTGTTCCTTTTTGGACTAAAGGAATGTTACACAAACAAAGTAACGTAGTAAACTATTCACTTAAATTGAACTTGTGCTCGAGTTAAGCACACATCAGACAAAACAGGATCAAGAAAGAAAAGTATGTGTTATATCACTGTGCAAATTGAGCCAAAATTAACACATAAGTAATTATGACAGCAAAACAAGTTTGATTTTTCATAACCCACACCTGATACCATCTGTTATATAGTGTTCAGAACAATGTTAACAACAACCATTATTGTGTCCTTGGTCCAGTCACCTGTGAGTGCAGCGGGCTTGGTGACTGTGCTGTACTGGTTCTGTGTGGAGATGAGGCTAGATCTGGGACTGAGGGCCGGTGACGACAGCATGGACAACTCCTCTAGGATGCTGCTGCTGCGCGGGTGGTTTTTAGGCAACTCATTGAGGCGTTGCTCCAAGGAGTATCGCAGGAGGTCCAGTTTTTGATTGGATTCATTAAAACGAGCCTGGGCCTGGTGAGAGAAAAAGAAAGAGGGGTGTGGGGTAGAAGGAAGGACCGAAAGAGGGAAAAACATCAATTACATGGTCCATTTTACTTTATTAGCGCACACCAGCAGTACAGGGATCAGTTTCATTGAAGTCAACACATCTGTGAAGAAAAGCTTTTTTGCGTGTGCTTGTTGTAAATAAGTACACAAACACACGTGCATGTAGACTTACCTCTGAATGCGCTTTTTTTTCGGTGACTTTTCCTGAGCCCAGAAGTTTCATGACATTCTTGGCTCCCTCTGCGACAGCAGACTCTATCCTGGCGTGGTGACAGAGCTCCTCCACCCGCAGGTCTAACGGGCTGATGATGGGCTTTTCTGGAGGACAAGGACGGATGTTGTTTCTTTATTATGACGAATTTTTCTTTATTAATAAACTACAGGCATCTCTCCTCAGAAGCCTTGCTGCTGTTATCGATGACAGAAGGAAAGCAATGACTCACCCATCATATCATTGTTCTCAAAGCTCAACTCGCTGGTCTGGCTGGCTTTAAGGATCTGCATCCTGATGAACTCTATCTTCGTCTTGCTGTCCTGAAGCATCTGCTGGGCTGTCGCTAGCAACTTGCGATCCTATGAGTGAAGAGGAAATCGTTAATATTAACACTTTATGTAAATTAATGACTGTCTCAAAAGTTTTAATGTTTTCTGTTCTCTTCACATAACTTTAAACATCAGGACAAATGCTCCACATCTATCATCACCGATTGTGTTATATTGTTGTGAGCACTTAACACAAACAGCCAGGAAGCCAGATTATGCCCTAAATTGGAGTCAAAGTACTGGTGACCACATGGAACATTTTAGTCACAAAACAGAAAGTGGAATCTCATTGTGTTGTAATTGCTTCTCATACATGCAAACTTGCACACACATACACAGAGTGCAGTTATCAAACTCCACCCAGAATTCCTCTGAAGCTAAACTCCTAGTTGTTGATGACGGCTCACACAGGAAAGACCTCTGTCCAGAAGCATTTCCTCTGTGACATCAGGACAAGACTATTTATAGCTGCAAGGTGCCTCTCTCAGCCTGTCTGACCGGGGGGGAAGGTCACATAAAACACTGACCTCCCCCGGCCAGACAGACGGCCGGGTTGTGTGGCAGTTTTCAGCCCTTATTACTGTACTACTGCCTGCTCTTTTACTCACTTGCACAAGGTAATGAAACCAAAGGCCTTCAGGGTCTGGCTAGGTGTAATTCAAGTACTATTGTTTGATTGCGTCTTTTAACTTTTTTTTGTACAATTCAGCACAAATTTCCATTACACAGAAATTGAGAGCGTGTGAAGTTAAATTTAGAAAGTGCACGCATTCACAAGAGTTACAATTCTTTAAAATAAAACACTTTCAGAGCAAGAACACTGTCAAAGCAGTGTTTTGTTAAATGGGGGGGGGGGGGGGGGGTTCATATGCAGGACTAATTCTTTGGCAAGGCAGAGAGGCTCCCTGGACCATTTCTTGGATGCCATCGAGATACAGATGTGCCCATAATGAGGAAGTCTTCAAGGTGCTGGTAGGCAGAGCGTCGTAGGGACGGTCTGGACAGAGCCAGGCTAAAGGTTTCCCCTTGTTTCCACTGCTAAGCTAAACTAATCTAATCCCCTGCAGCATCCTTTTTACCATACAGACTACAGGGGTATCAGTCATCCACTGACCCTCTCAGCTTGAAATCAAATGAGCATTTTCCCAAAATGTTAAACCACTCCTTAAAAAATAACTTTCAAGGCAATACTAATATGGATGCAGTATTAAATTATGCAGAGTTATATCACCAGCCGAGTAGAGGAGACACCACTGAAACCTTACACTATACTGAACTGTCTACTACAAAGTGGCTTCAATTACTATTGATGGAGCCAAAATGAGCGAGAGGCTCTCAGTACTTCAGAAAGCTGTTCACATTAGTCAACGCAAAACATCACAACTGAATATCTCACCCAAAAGTAAAAACTATTTTAATCCCTTCCACAAAAAGAAGTCTCTACCTGAAGGAGACTGCTTTTTCTTTCCACTCACAGTGACTCAAGGGTTAGTGTTTACCACCGTGTTGTTCACAAGCACTATGTATGACACAGTAGGCGTCAGTGCCTTGTCAGTTTCCTCCTCCCCTACAGTGAAGCTGTAAACGCAAACCTGCCAATGTATCATTCAGCCATCTTCAAGAGTAGAGGGGTGCTTTCAAACTGGAAACGATAATGACTGTGGCACCTTCATAAATTAATTTTTTTTTTTAAATAAACAACTTTTGCTACCTCAAGCTTCAAAAGCTCAGTTCTGGTGATGATGAGTCTGGAAATCCTTCAGTCTATGGATCATGATACAACTCAGTTATGTAGCTTGTGTGTTTGTCCTCAGTTGTGTTTTGCAAAAGAGCAACACATGTACCAGGTCTAATAAGCAAGCCAGCCTGAAGTGATATTATTAAAGTATACGATCTTCATTATAAAGAAGGTAAATAAAACTGATGAAGTGGTGTGGTCTTGGTTTCGCTGACTTTCCAGGGATAATTCTGGTATATTCCGTATTGAGTCTTTGGCCATCATTTCCATGGGTTATGGGAAAACAATACAAATCGCTATAATAGGGACCACAGGGGGGAGAAACACGAGCTGTCAGCCCATGAAAAAGATACTTGAATCATCAGCGGTTCCCACCTGTGGCTAGGATGCCCAACTAGGGGTGATAGTACAGTACAGTACATTTAAGAGGTCAGTTAATGAGTAACCCAATTGTTTTCCCTCAAGTATTTCTGGATAATTTCATAGCTTTAATTAGCTCCTGTAAAAAAACTATTTTGGCTTAAACTGCTCACAACCAGTAGGTTACTATATTTGACTGTGATCCCATCCCTTAAGTTTGGGCAACACTAAAACATTGAATTTGGATTTACAATGGCAAGTGAGCGCTTTCTTGAAATGTTGCAAATAATCACTTTCTGTAGAGGAAACTGTGTGCACACAACTAAAGCAAATACAACAGTTCAAAGTTGAACCATGAACTTGATTTGCAAACAGTGACTGTAAACAGATGGATGTTTATTAAGTGACTTTACTGTTCACCTTTAAGTTGAGCCAACATGTAAATTATGCTTAATTTCAGAACCTTTTCGATCATCTGACTGCTTGTGTCTTGTGTGAATGTATCGTGATGATTCCACATACTTTAGTTGAGTCCAATGTTAATATAACTAAATGAAACCTAAACAAGTGAGATTAGAAACAATATAAGTGATGTGTGTGAGTTCACACACTTGGCTGCCAGACATGAAGTGTAGAATGTCCGGTGAATCCGCCCTTCTCTATTTGAATCCTTACCTTGGAGGGTCCGTTGGAGTACATCTGAATCATGTTCTCTGCGCCCTGTTTGACCTTGAGCTCAATGTCATTCTGTCTCTTCAGGGCGGCGAGGCGGCTACTGCTTGTGCACATTCTGGCCTCACTGTTAGGGGTGTCTGGGGTCAGAGGGCATTCTGGGTAAAGATGGGAAAGAAAGTACATGTTAACACCTTATGGTTCCCAGATATATGATTATGTGCTGCTGGAGTCTGCCACAAATATACTCTCACTGTAAATAGAAACTCACACGCAAGTGCTATTTTTGCCTGTCAGCCATTTTGAAGTTAGCTAAAGTCCTGCCAGCTCTGGAAAGTGACCTAGAACTAAAAACCCAACAGGTAACAACTTCAGCTGTCACATAGTTTATCTACAGAGAGCTGCTGATTATAATTTAATGAGATTTGTTAGCACAAGACTCCATTAGACTGGACCTTACAGAGAGGAGGAAGAACAATTAGGGCTGAGGAGTTGAACACAGTAGATGGCGGAAATGCACCTTGATGTTGGTTGCCAACCGCCAATAAACTGAACAGAGAAGAAGAAAAAGTAATTGGCTCTCTTCTCTGTTCCAACTCACATGGACATTACACTCGAACCCAGGGCATGCGTCGTCAAGCAGTTGGTAAATGCCATATGTCGGTGTTGCAAAATTACTTCTACATTATGTGACTACAGCCAGACTAATCTATGTCTTAATACGTTTATTGCTTATTCTCATAGTATGACCTTGTTCAGGTATTTTGTATAGGTGAACTGTTTACTTCAATAACAAATATTGAATTTTAATACTTTTTCAATACTTTTCGTTTAATAAAAAAATAAACAGTCACTCTATCTGAGCCAGTGGCACCACACTTACAACAAGTAAGTACAACAAAAAGTGTTCGAAAAAGGATAAATTTAAATTTAGGGCCGAATTAGTTTATGAGGCTACCAGTATTGTGAAAACTAATCCTGGGTTTGCGCTTCTTCTCCATGAAATACCAAACTTACAATGTAATTTATGCTCATTATCTCAATTCTCAATAAAGTTGTAGTTTAAGTGTTGTCTTGTTTGTTTGTATTAAGGCATATTGGTGGGTCTTGACAATGGATAAATAACCTTCATTTTTATCGCATAGGGCTATATAAAATGTGGGTTATTGTAAAGATCGAGATCATAACTTGTTACCTTTAATAACATAGTCTTATTATAGAAGCACATGTGACATGTGTGACAGCTGCTGCACTGAGAAAGAAAAAAAACGCATGTCTAATAGGAGGCACTCTACGCACGCCTTATTGAAACGCTGTCGCCGGGAGCACAACGGCTGCGGAAAGGTCCTGGAACAGCTGCTGTTCAGAGGTGCTCTCCTCCACAATTTTTTCATTTAGTTTCAATAATTATCAGTCCAATATGTCACAACACTTCCAGTAGCCTACCCTTTTCAAAACAAAAGCAGTTCAGCGTTTCTGTTGCCTGAATTATTTTTAAGTCCTATTGTGAAATATTTGCATGAGCGGAAGATTCACGGATTCATTCTGATAGTACTGGGATTTGTTTGAGCACACAGGACTACTTTTAAACAAGGAAATACT
The DNA here is from genome assembly GCF_949316205.1 of Platichthys flesus. Classification (NCBI taxonomy): domain Eukaryota; kingdom Metazoa; phylum Chordata; class Actinopteri; order Pleuronectiformes; family Pleuronectidae; genus Platichthys; species Platichthys flesus. Next base: position 10,043,687 of record NC_084958.1, on the reverse strand, counting down.
ATAGTTATACAAGAAACCCCAGAAGGCGGTAGTTATATTACAGTTAATGTAATGAGCTTCAAGCAATCGGCTGTCGTCTCTCTCACACACACACACACACACACACACTCACTATAAACCCTGTGTAAAAACAGCTCTGACAGTAGCAGCTTGGCAGCAGAACCGAGGCCGAACCACAGCCAGTGTGAACAACTGACAACCTTTTCCAGCAGCCATTCCCCGGAGCAGCCGTTCCTCAGCTGTTGCTCTCTGGGTCTCATTCACAAGGAACAGATACTTAGGTATTAGGTATTGTAACATTTGTAACGGTTGAGTATCACAATACGTTTCTAATAATTGTATACAATGCAACACTATTATATGGCAATGACCTAATCTGACTATTGTCCTACTTGTGTTAAGCTGCAAGAGCCCCAGCTCCCCAGCGCAGCCACGCAATAGGAGCATTGGGAGCAGTGGGAGTTTGAGCTGGCGCAGCAGCAGCATCCTTCCACACTGTTGAGTCAACGTTTAGAGGTGTCCCAGGGGTCCCTTGTTTATGCAGCCACTTAAATGTCTGACGGGTAGCAGCAGTGAGCTAACGCTAGCCGGGCTGAGCAGGCCTGGTTAGCTCCCGGGCCAACGCTAGATGGGGAGCCGGGCTCCCCCAGCCAGGGGGAACGTTGTGAGCTAGGGGAGTCGGGCTCGCGTTAGCTCACTTGTCCAAGGCCATGTAGCGAAACACCCTACATGGGCACGGTGTGACTATGACGTTTATTTCTATCCTAATCCCATTCGACGCACTATAGCGTTTTCGTTTCTGACATAGAGGAACCACAACAAATCGCGGGAGTTGTTTTTTTCCAGAGTTTTTGGGACAGTAGACATGCCAGATACCCAAATTAACGTGTAGAAGCACTACAAAAGTGGAATTTTCATAATATGTCCCCTTTAATACCAGAATTATGGTGTCCATGGCCAACACCATTGTGGAATTACAGTGTATGCAAATAAGAATAATATATTGATGATGAAGAGAAAACTAAAACAGGAACCTCCTACCCACAGTTTTGTGTCATGAGCTCACTGTTTTTTTTTGTTTTTTTTCATGTCTGGACTCGAAAGGTGAGGGGTAAACCCCTCCCCAGACTAATCCCTGCTGCACATAGCAAAACATTCTCACACACATGTGAGGTGGGCAAAATAACTAAACCTGCCTGACTTCTCCTGACTTGACTTGCAAGTTTCGTTTATGGTGTCATAAAGGAGCTCATCTTAGAAATGTGAATTCAAATATAAATCTGATTTCACTGAAGGTGTTGAGTCCATTTAAGTGGACCCGACTGGCAACATCAGGGATTCTTGCAGACGATGCCAAACACAGATACCAATAACCAGCAGGCAGCTCTGTGATTCATTCATTCAGAATTTTTCATCAAAACGCTCTCTAATGAGTTTTGAACACCTGTGGGAAATGGAAAAAGGGAAGCATGAAAGCCTGAAAATGAGTCATCTAATGATCCTCAACAAGCTGAGAGAGCGTCACTGCAGAGGTTTCTGTTAGCGTGCAGGAAGGAAGGACATTAGCCTCTATGGGGCAACCCTCCCATTCACCAAGAGGCAGGGTAAGATAGGAAAAACGGAGTGAGCACTTGCAACTTCTCCTCCAAACCACATGTCTGCGGAAACAAAATGAGAATTGAACAGGGGCTTGGTGCGAAACTGAAAATTCACATTGCATAATGAGGGTTTGTAGTGTCATGTGAATGCTGTTCGTGAAAATGACAAATGCATGGTCAGAAACAGATGTAAAAAATTGCTGCGTATGTCAAGCAGTCTACTATCAGGGCTTGGTCAAGTTCACATCGAGCCAAGAATTCAAGGACCCCTTCACCCCACCCTTCCTTCTGAGTGTGGTGCAGCCCACGCTGGGCCAGATGACAAGACAGCCAGCTACTGAATAGCTGATGTCACTGCTGGACAGCTGACAAAGGGAACCCTCCCTCAGATTGACCCCATCTGTGTCTAATGGGAAACATGTTAACAAAACGCTCTAAACAATTACATCATAACTTGGAGATCTGGACTCGAAACTGACTTTAAAAAAAAAAAAACTGGTTGTCATGTGAGATGTAATATGGTGACTCGAAGGAAAACTGACTGAACTTGTATTCCGGGAGTAAACTACTGATCTTGGGGCAGGTCTCTTTACGAGACGAGAATGAGATCATGAGAACGATATCATACAGTATGTGACCAAGGAAATGGTCACCCTGTGTCTGATCTGCTGCTGCTCAGACAGTACCTGAGAGCTGGTCCATTTGTAGACTCAGCTGAGAATATCCAGAGCTCCCTTAAATCTCTCCTGGAACAAAAACACATTCTGGACTGCTTGCAGTGGTTGAGCAAGTCCTTCCAACTAGTTCAGAGGAAACAAGTACCGTCTCTCGCAGATTCGGGAGCTCAACATACTTTAAGACGTTGCCTCATGCTACACTCAGTCCCTCTCCATCATTTTACGACTGCCAGCAACATTCCTCTGGCGTCGCATCACTAACAAAGAAAGCCCTCGTTCATCAGATACAGGGTCGCAGAGTCAGGCTAAATTTGTTAGCACTTGAGATAACCATTTACCAAGACAACCTCCCTTCCCTTCCCTCCCCAAACACCCCTCCTCATCTCCTTCCTAATGTCAATTGTACCAGGGGACATGATGGCAACAGGCAGACAAATGCAGTTCCTACTCTTCCCGAGTTCACCCGAACACTCGCCACCAGCAAAAAAACTCTGTAAGGCAACTGGTGTAACAAAACCAGGCTGAACGCACATGACTCTTGTGGTAAACCCTCTACAAATTCCATTGTTGTCGAAAAACACACAGGAGCAGGCTTTCAACAGCCTCGAAGGGGAACAATCGGCAGCTCATTGTAACTGTCGCTGGAATGTGGAATGCAACAATGTTAGCCTCTGGAGAGTGAGTCACCTCCAAACCATCAATGTGCTCTGTGTGTGTTTATAAAAAGGTGTAGCTCTAACACAACACTACCAAAATTATTTACTCAGTGATACTTGTAAATAATAAAAACAGTATCTGGGTATGAAGTTGTTAAAGATATGAAAATACTCCGAAGTTGATATTGTGCTGGGAAGTTTTACCTGAGGGGGAGAAAAAAAATCACTGTAAAACTCAAAGCCTTTGATGAATGGGTCTTAAAAATGAAATTTTTGCTGCTAGCAAGAAAGTCAACAAATGGAAATGGCTACAGACTGCAACTCAGTCTGTTGAGGGTCAGGCTATGCAAAATTTACCTTTACTTCAGATCACAATACCTGAAATACTGGAAATGTTGACCAGGTACTGTAAACACATAGCATGTCTCTAGATGACCCTGTTCCTCTAAAGCATGCGTTCCCTATGTAAACGCACCCATTTTGTTTTGCTTTCTATTACGCATTATGTTTTTGTCTGTTGATTATTTTCTCAATTATACCATTACTTGTTTGGCATATGAAAATTTACAAAACCACAGCACGCTGTTAAGCTGAAACCATTAAATGTTTTTTGGTTTGACAAATGATTTAACCAATTAGTCAAATACCACAAGAGTTCCGGTTCCAATTTAACCACAAAACAAAAGCACATGGTTCATAACAATATAATTGTGTTGAATTAATTTATGTTAACTGTGTTGACTACTTGGTTAAAGTTAAGTAAATCCTCTTGTGGTGTTCCAGTGCGGTGCTGTTACCTAGCAGTTCTTCAGGATCTTTGACCACGATGTGGGCGTTAAGCTCTTGTAGCTCCTGGTGAAGCTCCTCAACCTTCTTATTAGATTTTTTCAGCATGTTATCCACATAGGCCAAACTCTTCTTGTCTGTGGTGACCTGTGGAGAGAGGAATGAAGGCGACAGAAAATAATTAAGACAGTTTTCTCAACTAATAAGGAAAATTCCACAACTTTTTAATCATAACAGTCAGTTTCTTAGTCACAGCAAGGGGTACAGAGCAAGAGAAAACAACGCTATTTCAGGTTCTGGGGACGCTTTGTATTTTTGAAGTTGGAAAGACATGGGCATTTCCCTGATGTTAATCTGGACAAGAGTATCTGTGAGCATTTCTGAAGCTTGACCGGCTCCATAAATTTCAGCTGCCTTAGCCTCTTTTGTCATAGACATGCAAAACTAAATCACTGGATTACCCTTTTGACATTAAGCCTACCTTGCGCAGGTTCTCTGCACCTTCCTTGATCTTCAGCTCCTTGCGGATCTCACGGCGGATCTGCTCCTTGATCTCGTCTAGTTTTTGTTGGACCATGGTGTCGGATAGTTCAAGGTTATGTCCCAGACCCAGTCGCTCCGCCACCAGCTGGCCCCTGGCATCCCCCTGCAGGACAGGAGTGGACAAGGATGAAAAGGGCGATAGGAGGAAGATGTGGAATGTGATTAAGAGGTCAACGAGGGAGGAAAGGAGGAGGAAGAGGAAAATGGGATGCCAGAGAAAGAGGAGGAGAGGACATAGGGAGGTCAGTGGATATGTCAACAACAACAACTGCACATTTTTTGTGTTGCATTAAACCAACAGATCATATCAATATAGATGTTGACTAAAACGATGCACCAACTTGCAATATTTCAGCAGTTTCCACCAGTAAAGAAGTGATAAGAGAAGAATAGCTTCAGACATAGTTTCCCCTCAGTGGCCACTGAGTGTTTCATAATAACCAGTGAATTTAATTCAAAACCTGTGTGATCCAATTCTGAAAAAAATTATACTTTTAATCATTTCCAATGAACAATCATCTGAATAATGCATTTAATTGTTCTAATGTTTGAAATCCACTGAATATTAATTTCTGATGATCAGGGATTTTAAACTGGTTGCTCAACCTTCGCGATCTGAGGTCAACCCAGTGTAGTGGTGTGGTTTGAATTTCTGCTGGCTTCTGTATGCCGTGTTTTCACTGCTGCCGTCAGTCACCATTGACCTGCATCCTCAAAGCCGTCACCTTAACTAAAGCGGGATTAAAAGTCACTTCCTGAATGGCTTTAAAGGTCGTGATGAATTTAGTTTCGCACTGGTGAAGCTATTGATCACAGAATATTTCTGTGACTGAGGATTGTAAATAATCCGTTTATTCCATTTCATCATACAGTTCCACAATCTAAATTGTTTGGTTTAAAAATATCTTCATTATTTAATGTTGACAACATGAGGTGTTAATTTAGTTACATGTCACAACTATGAAATTTCCAACACTTAACTTTTTAACCTACGAGTCACCATAGCTTTAACGAGCCAAATTACAAACCATGATATGAACCCTGCCCTCACTCTCGAAATTAGAATCGCTACATTAGTTAATCATACACATTGTTCCAGATAACAGAAACAACTCAATTCACTCAATGTATATATTGTAACTACTTGCACTTGTAAAGTCTAAAGTCTCTGAAATTGTACCAGGTCTGCTGCAAGTGTGAGAAAATTACCTTGTTATTCATAAAATGAGGGCACACTGGGATGTGAAAAACAGCATCATCACACTGTGACTATCACAAGATCTTCTTGTTGCATTTAACGAGTCATGTTTCTAATACGAAAAAAGAAAAGCACATTCTCATCCGGATATTTATGTATTTAGGCTTGGTGGTCTTTGCTTCCATTTATTGTTAAATCACAGCTACCTAAGGGGGCACAGATGATACTGGTTCAAAACTCAAGGTTTTACTAATCCTTGTGCCTTACCATAACTTCATCGGTTTCAGTCAACTCCATCTCTAGATCAGTTGAACAATCCAGTCCATGCATGTTCTCCTGACCAGCTACACTATCAGCAAACAAACTCCACCGACGTTCTGTTGCCATGTTGGATCAATACTATCCTCGGTCACAGAGGTTAAGCTACACCATAACTGATAGAGGCTCTGCTGAGAGCCACGCTCACTCATATACTCTGCTACGACGCAATTTTCTCCAGCTCACTCATTTAACGCTCTCTTTCTCACCCATCCCATTGACATCAACAGCGAAGATAAACTGTCTGAGCAGCGACAGCCAAATCCCTCTTAGTGTCTCACTCAGTGAGGTCAGAGCAGCCCAGAAGGGACCTAATCTCACTCCAGGGAGAGGACTCTGTCTAAAATTAACTCCAGTTCAAAACATAATGCTGGCTGTCCATTGTTGCCTCAACCCCCCGGAAAGCAACTTGTGTAGTGGAGGAGAAGCTCTGTAACGACACCCCAACAACTACAAGAAGGTACCAAATACGGTAAACTGTTCAGGTCTTGAACTTAAGAACACAACACATGGTCGTTCTGGCAAAAAGACGGCAGTGGGGATAGTTTCAGAGGCTGATCGCAGTGTGTGTGTGTGTGAAGAGGAAATCCTGCAGGACAAACGCAGACGCTGTTCTGTTATACGTCAAATCACTGCTATCTAAAATAACACTGGCACGGCATCATGCTGGCTTGGTTCAGATCAGTGTAAACATGCGAAACCAGCAGAATGACGTCTCCTCTATTTTAATTAGAGATCAAATTGGTTTGATGGTGCTTTTTGTCGACCAGTGAAAACAAGACTCATTAAACGGACACAAAAAATAATGATTGTCACTGTAAAGCCTTATTCAGACAATCTTTGGAAATATTTTATGGAACTTCTTTTTCATCCTGAGAAATTTGTTTTCTTTCATTCTGTCATGTGTTCAAAATCTCACCAACACGCCAACTCGCTGTCAATTTTTCCAGGCACTGTCCTGATGTATTCTCACATGGGCTTATTCATACATATTTCACACATTTTACTGGGCGGCTTACTGGCAGGAAATGTCCCAAAAAATATTCAGAGAATCTAAATCAGACATTTACGTTCTCATCACTCTGGAAAATGCCCTGGGATCAGTGAGTGCCTTAAAGTAGTTAAAAGGGATAGTTCCCCCAGAAATTAAAATTCAATCATTATCTACTCAACCTTATGCCGATGGCGGGGTGGGTGAAGTGTTTGAGTCCACAAAACACTTCTGGAGTTTTAGGAGTAAACAGTGTGGCAGCCAAATCCAATACAATTGAAGACATTAGTGACCTATCAGACCTATCAACAGAAAAATCATAACATGCCTCGATACTGCTCGTGTGGTGTCATCAAAGTGTCCGCAAGCCCTCACATTCATATTCGACTCCAAACGGATTTTATTAGTTTTAAGTCTAAATGTCCCCCAGAAATGGATATACTAGCGGACATTAGCATTTTACCGACGATCACTAAATGCACCTCGTCATATGAGCTCAGTGGAGAATTAGGCTTAAAACTTTGTGTAAATGACTTTTTGAGTCCAGTTCGAATGTCGTGCTTCCGGATACTTTAATGAAACCACACACACACACAGTATGGAGGAATGTTGTGTCTTTTTTTTTTGTCTGAAGAATTCCTTCAATTGTATTGGATTTGGCAGCAACGCTGATTACCCCTGAGACTCCAAAAGGTTTTATTTTAGAAATTTTATTTCTGGGTGCACTATACCTTTAAGACACATGTCGGTAGAGCACCATATAGGCTGCATTATCTTTTATGCATGCTACAGTTTCACAGAGCATCCAGGTATTTTGGAGGTGGGTCACTTAGTGTCAATCAAAGATCACCTACACTTCATCTCCAAGAGAAGAGGCCATATTTCACACAGCAAAGGCTTTCAGATTTAGATTGGATATTATTTGAACTGTCATCTACGAATTCAATTGATCATAAGATGAGTTGCATCAGCCCCTGGGAAACAACTTCAGCATAAGAGTTACCTGAAGGAAACCCACATATTATCTATTCTACTTCTGACTGACAGGTTTATGTTGGGAAATTACATCATATCTAGTGAGAAGAGATTTCCATTGGTTCAGTCACTCACCAAGCCCACAAGAAACACCCCCGCTCTCCTTTCTATAGGTGCTCACTTTAGAGGAAGCTATAGTTTGCACATATCCCGGTCCAGAGCCTCCTTGATGACTCATAGGTAAAATGGAGGTCACCACTCCTGGAGGTGGAAGAATGGAGTGTGGAGTAAAAAAAATATATAATCTCCTCTCTTCTTCAGCTGCCTACCCAGCGAAACTTGTTTGCACTGTAGCTGTGTTTGCCCAATGTGTTATGAGGACAGCATGAGGACACCCCAAAATGCCTATTTCACTGTGCAACAATACAAGGAAGTCCATGAAAGGCCAATCAGATAAGGTAGTAATAAATCAGCTAGTGCACCCACAGGGTCTGCGTTTGAATTTGAGATCAAACAAAATAAACTATATTCAAAGAAAGCAAGTGGGCGCTCATTTGCAGGATTGGTTTCACCTCTGGTTTCTCTGTTACTGAAATACTTCCTCGAGTTGTTCTTTTACCTGTACAGCCTTATCATTTCTCGCTGCTTGAATGTAAACTTAGTCGGGGTCAATGACGCTACTCAGGGGACTCTCGACTTTTTTGGATCAAAGACAAGTAAAGCAGGAATAGTAAGCAAAAGTTTCCACACATAGCACAATGCACAAGGATATTGATGGATGGAGGGATCTTGTTCTTGTCAGTGGGGCACTGCTCGCTGTTCTGTGTAATGGTCAAGGCTCGCAACAAATGAAAAGACATTCTCAAAACATGTAAAGAATCAAAAGGACTGCTAAATTTATATAAAAGGCAAAATAAGGGATGTTAATCTGCAAATAAAAACTATTACATGTATTGCTATCTAAGACTTATCATCAACTAATTAAATAGTCAGTTGATAATATTCTTACAAAGGTTACCTACAGTTGATAGCTACTCATGCTAAACCTTTTAGGAACTCTTTCAGTACACGACATGAAAGGAAACTGTGAGGTAAAAGCAAACATTAGGTCTAAACCTCAAGTGCAAGGAGGTCAACTTAGTATTTAAGCCTGAAAGCTCCAAGTCCTAAAACAGGAGCTCCATTCAGACAATAGGACAATGGAAAAGTTGAGGCCACTATTCCGACTCACTTGTGTTTTTTTGTTTTTTTGAAGTAAAGACCAAAAAAAAGAATCAAGCCCTTGCCATCTCAGCCTACAACCTGACACCCGGCTGTCTTTACCCCACAGCTGGCTGGCAGAGAACTGGCCACAGCCTGGTGCTCTGCTGCGACCAGAAATAGCAACACAGGCTAATAAACGTATATCCCACAAATGCAGCATTCACATGAGTCGCACACCCGTCAACTGTAGGTAACGTTTCACACATCAGGTCAATGTCAATGGTCATTCCTGAGCTGGGCAGACAAAATATTTATTCTGAGATGCCGCAATGTAACAATAGGAGAACAAACTACAAAAGCACTGTTTGCTGTGTTGAGGTGATCTGGATCCACTCCATTTAAACCACAACAGTTATATATGTTGTTAAGATGGTTTGGTATACCCTGGTTAAACATAGACACATCTTTTCATAGTGAAAACATGACTTCCAGATGTAGTTTTGGGCTTTTTTTAACTTTAGAAATATGCTAACTTAACAGCAATCCTTAGGAACATAACACAAGTCCGGGCTTGTGTTATTGTGTGTGTTGTTGAGTAATGTGTCATCTGTCACTGACAAACTGTCACTGACGACTGATAATCCTGACAGACCAAACACTGTCAGTTAGATTTAGCTAGTCACATGAAGTATTAAACATGTCAGCTGAAACAGACAGGCAGGTCAAAACAAATGGATGGATGTTAACTTCACATACATTTCCTGTTTTAACATTAAATAAAGATCCATTGAGGGACATGCAAGTAATGATCCTTTTTGCATCTCAATAAATATGTTACACGGAAGGGTCTCCTCGGGACCGAAGGACTGAACAATATTTGTTTTATCGTGAACAACTTTTCGTGAAAAGATGCCATGATTTCACTAAACTAATAATATAATGATCACATCGTGCAAATGTTTTATAAAATCATATCAGATATTTTGTGCAAATTGTACTTTTTTTTAAGTCAACAAATTTCTTCCCTGAAGCCTGTGTGTACACAAAAACCACTGACCAGATTTCCATGAAACTTGGTGGAAGGATGAGATGGATATTAGTGTGGATCCAGATCAGGGGGCAAATCTAGGAATTTTTTTACACTCTTGTGAACATTGTGAGATAAAGTTTTTGTTAGTATCTCCAAGAATACTTCATGGATCTTGATGAGGAAAAAAAAGTCAGGCACGTTTCGGGGACTGATATTTATGACTGAATAATTTGAATATCAGATTTCTGTAGGAGACTATCGGACCTTGGCAGAGCAACGTTCTGTACTAAGTGCCATCTAGATATAAATGCAAGTGGCAACCAACTGCCTCATGACACAAACCTCAATAAAAGGGTAAAATTGTTTAGCTTATATCCTCAAGTCTGGTTTGATGATTTACTTAATTATAATAATCACTTTTATGATGAGCTCCCCCTAAAAGAAAAACGTATTTATCCATTTATGTGCTCAAACTCAGGAGGAAACTGGTGGATCAAGCCTACACCCCTGCTACCATTACCGCTTTCAGACAGTTTAATATGGCAATTTAATTTCATAAACCCAAACCCAGGTCATCCATCCACATTACTAATAACACCATGGAGCAAGCACCTATGGATGCTAATGCTTGTGATTAAGGCAGCATCAGTGACATGGCTGCAGGTCATCACCACCTGTTGCTTTAGTGAGCACCATCTCTGGGAAACATTATTAATAAAAAAAATTAAAAAAAAGACTTAATTTTCAATGAGGTGTCAGCTTTGTTATCAGCTGAAACCTCCTCCCTGCTCTCCATAGAGATGAGTAACAGTGTGGCTGATCAGCATGGAGGAGGATATTGCTCCAGTGACGCCCGACTGCACTTTCAAGATGAAAGTTGTGGATGAGCTGAAACACTTGCACAATATCAATCTATTTCAAGTCTGACGTCACTCAAGTGAAACCACATTAATCAATGAGTCATGACTGCTCATGGTCAATAATGGGACCTGTCTGGAAGACTAAATTCAACTTGCACTCCTTTGGAACATTCAAAATAGGGCTCGTGAATGTTATGATAGAAACTTTCTGAGTATCCTACTTGGTTGGTGACATAGTTTGAACTTCATCCGGTTTGAAAAAAACTTTACGTCAAGACAACAAGCTAACATAACATAATATGAGTGATACTTTTCAGCCTCAATACACATTTACGAGGCAGTTAATAAAACTAAACAATAGTCGCGTGGGTGTGTGTGTGTTGGAATACGCGGAAGACTGTTTATTTCCCAGCGGTAACGCAGGTTAACTTTACGTTAGGCTACAGAAGTGTAAGAAGCTTCATTTAACGTGAATAAAAAACAAACCCTGGCGTGAAAACACCCTCCGTAAAACGGCCGCCACCTTCGTTAAAATCCCGCTGCCTCCGCACCACAGCACCGGGGAGAAACTGGGATATTTCAGGAGAAGTTAACTCTGGATAATTGTTTCCCAGGCCTCGATCCATGGATGATTCCCAGACAAGCCTGTAGGCTCCCAGCCCAGGCCCCTTCACTGCCACACAACACCGCACACCGCCAGCGACGCAACTTTCATCAAGTTCAAAAAAAGTGTTTGCTAACTTCGTAGGAGCAAGTTCGGAGCAAGTTTTGCGCACTTTCCCGCAGCCGTTGTCAACTTTTCCTACCTGCACGGAGTCGGCGGCCATCTTGGTTTTCGCCTTTGAATCAAATCCTACGGGGAGAGAGAGGAGGGGAGGCAGGAGCTCCGAAAACAAGCCTCGTTTTAAAGTTTCCCTCTCCGGCTGCTCGAAGACGGGACTACTTCCACCACAGCGTCGCTCGTCGCGGACACTCGGGGCTTCCCATGTCGTCTTCACGCTTCTCTGACGCGGCCGCACGGTCCCTGAGGGGTCCTGGAGGGTGGACTGGCGGTCATAAATTATGTTTTAAGAAAAAAAAGAAAAGAAAAGCTGAGGCATAAATCTGTCCCAGTGCAGTTGGAGAAAGAGGCGGTGGTTCCAGTGGAGGTGTCCGCCCAGAGGAGCTGCAGGCACACAGCTGCTCCTGCTGCTCTGCGCTGGAACTCTCAGCGCCAACAACACATGTGACTCCCAACTTCTGCACACAGGCTCATCCTAACAACATGGACTCATCCTGACACGGAGCACAGCTCACAGCCACAGAGTCATTAGGGCAGTAAAGCGTGCATTATGTGGGATGTGGCCTCCTGCAAGATCAACAGCACCACACTGTGACATAATCTAGTGACAAGTTAAAGTACAGCATCACTATCTGTACAATAAGCAATCGTTATCTGAATGAGTGTAAAATAGTTTTCAAATTGACAAGTAAGTAACTATACTTCAGACAATGACTTAAATGAATGCAATCAAGTAAAAAGGATTTCCCCTGTTAAATGTTGAGCAGTGTACTTATAACAACATTAAAATACACAAACAAAGTGAATGTACTTCACAATTGCACTTTTGTAAATCTATTCGCGGTTCCCATTTATGTTTATTATTATTACAGATTTGCCCTGTGCAGTTTTTTGGGCTTAATGTTGCTTGGTTAGATTCTCTTTCATTCCATTCTTAATAATGTGAAACTGTTGTCTGAGGAGGAAACATGTTTCATTTGGGATTTTTCGCTTGTTCAATAGAATATGACATTAAAGAAAAATCTTGAAAGAATCTTGAGAATTTACAGAATGTTTGTAATCCAGTTTTACGATGGTACTCCAGCGAGTTGTGACTGTGCTTCCATATGGTTCAGAGATTACAAAAATAACACTTAAAACCAAAGCAGCCATGGTCAAAATGTCCTTAGTGCCAAAATCCTACATTTCCCATAATCCACCTGGTAAATGCTCAGCCCCTTACCAATTCAATGCCCTCACTTAGTAACATAGACTTTCTGTTATAATAACATAATTTGATTTATTGTAACAAACCACAGAAGTCCCTGTAATAGGTTGAGTTTTAGGCATATTCACCATCACTGGTAAGTTAACTTTAATGTTTCAGATCCATAGACTGCATAAAAAGAATGAGGACACATCTCTTTCTTCCCATTATCCAGATATGAAGCTGATAAACCCCTGATAGGAAAGCTGGCATCTTGCACTTTTGGAGCAAGAGTCTGTACAGTAGCGAATGGGGGATGGAGCTGTGAGGTCCAATCACGAGTCAGTCTCAGCTGTCAATCATGTTTTTGTAACATCAAAAGGAGGAGATGGGATTTATGTCCTATACTGTAGCCAGCCACCAGGTGGAGATTTTGAGGTTTTGGCTTCACTTTTGGACAGCTGTCATGTCATCCATTTTTATTTACAGTCGATTCTCAGGTTTATGACAGGTAGCTGATCATTAGAAATTACTCATATATTTTGGTCTGACAACTTTAGCTGTGAAACGTACGCAGTTGAGTAAAAATCACAATTGTGCTTCTGAAATTTATAAAGTAGCAGAAAGTTTAGTTGAAGTTGTAGTTACTTGGCGGGAAGAACACCCCAGGAAGAGGCTCAACAATGTAGTAGCCTAATGGTCATTAAGCTGTATTAGAGAGGGTCATTCAAATCAAAAGCATCATGCAGATGCTTTGAGAACGTGTTGACAACCCGAGCTACAGAGCAAACACATTACGCTGCCACTCTAAATAAAAGAGTTTGCTTTGAGTGGTCAATCCAGGCAGATCGTGAGGGAGGACCTGTGTTATGAAGGCCAACACTTCTCCAGTGGGACTGGTGCACAACATGTCACATCTCAGTCAGAAGACTTATTGCTGCCTAGCATAACCCACAAGGACGTGTCTCAGATATTTATCTGTGGCTCCACTTTCCTAAACCGAGCTTTGTCCACTTGAGAGTCACAGAGACCTTGTTGAGAAACATGAATGAATTATGTGCTCCTGTTTAAATCCATGAGGAGAGCCACTTTGTTTTTTCTGTCCCCGAGGTGACGTCCTCCAGGGACTGACAGGGGACAGGTGCTCCAGACAAGATGTTATGGTGCTGAGTTTCAAATGTAGATCAGTGCAGTCTGTCAACAACATTCACAGCCTGTACTGGACGGGTGTGGTGGTGTAGTTGTGTGGGAAGAAGTCATGGAAATGATCTGTTAATATCTGACTTTATCAGAGACATTCACATCGATGTTATCTTTCTTTTTTCCCTGTTCTATTTCAGTTGAGTAAACACTATATTGATCTGTGGGTATATGATTACCCACAATAGACCCACTAAACTACTTGACGGCATGTTTTAACACAAATAAAAATACTATTCAGTGAACATTTTTTTGTCTGATACCATTTCCCAAGAAAGATGAATTACCTTATATTGAATCACAATTGGCTTTCAAATGATTTGTGATGAGACACCATCCGCCTCAGAAACACAGTGCACACGTTGAACGGACAACCAGAGAACCCTGCAGCAGATGAATGTGAAAGTGTCAACCTCAGCACATTCATCATTGTGCAATGTCAAGGTCAAACATCCAAGTGAAGAAAAAAAAAACTGAGTAGTGGGTCATGTGAGGTTTAGCAGAATTTAACCAGATCTGAGGCTTTACAACCCCACACACACTCAAGGGATCCACAGGAGTGGCGGTTTACTGTTGAAGTACTTTGATACTATAAAAGTATCATAGAATTGGTTCCCAGGTAGTTTTACACACTAGGAGGGTGGATGCCAGTTGTGCTGGGAAATCATTTTGGGCAGTTTACTAGCTCATGACATTCTACCTGACGGAATAAGAGTTATTTATATCAATATATAATGGAAGCCACATATGTATAAATAACCTCCTAGAGCTGTGATGTGCAGTGTGGCTGTTCAGACAGTTTTCGGTAGCAGCCATGTTGGATGATTCCTGTTATTCCCTCATAAAAGGCCTGAGAGGTATTAATGCTCAGTTCCAGACCCTAATGTGAGACTTTAAAAAGGAGGCCTTTAACCGAGGATCCAGAGGAGAGGTACTGAATCCCTCCATGTTTATCTGGTTCAGAGGGCCAAAACCAGGAAGCTGTAAGTGGAAAACTGTTTTGAGATTAATGGGGATGAGGCTGTCCAGGGATTATGTGAGGGCAGTGATAAGTAACACAGAGCGGCACCATTGACTCATATAAACTTTCTCTGGCCTCTGGTGACTACTCTCAATTCACCTCACCTGTATTCCTCCATGTATATTCCTCAGGAGCAACATAGGGAAGACCACAACAGGAGAACATGTTGATGATATATGTTTTAGAGTGGCTAAAATACAGGAAGACATTTAGATATGTTATATGAAGTCATACACACATGGCTCTGTAATCAGTTTATCAAACAGTGAAAAGATGATGTGGGGGGATGCAGAGAGGAAAGGATGTGGAAATGGATACACACCCAACTCAGTCAGAGGTAGCAGGTCCTGGCAGCTCTTTATCTCCCTCTGCAGGAAGCCAGCGCTGCAATAATCCAGCTTTAATTTTCACTGAAACCATTTTATCTGACTTTACCGTTCCCTGCTCCCTTCTACCTGGTGATGGTGATGATGCACAACCATTTCCATTGAGTTAAGAAACACACAAGCTGCTGTGACAGATTTTTTTTTCCAATTTTCTGTGTATTTGTTTGGCAATCAATGGATGACAACAGCCAGTGCAGCCATTTTTTTTTATGTTCCATCAAACAAAGCTGCAACACAAGTAGAATCAAGCATAGAGAAGGCACACAACTAAGCAGTAATCTACAGTATAATCTACAGTATGTTCTCAGAGGAAACTGAGGATATATTTATCGATTTGTGAAAATACTGTGGTGTGAAAGTTAGAGGAGCTCCTCCCCATGAACAAATACTTCTGCCTTCACACCATTCAACATTAATGATCAGACAGGTGACTTTTTCCATTGTTATGGATAAAAATAAAGATAAACCCAACCATAGAAAAAAAGGAGATGAAACATCAAAAGCAAATTATAACCAACCTTGCCAACTCCTTTTATGTGGACAACTGCTCAGACAAAAGCCCAAAAGTCCCCTTACATTCAGTCAAGCAGTCCCAAATTTCATACACTTGTAAAAATGAGTTCCTAGATGGGTTTGATGTTATTTCATCAACAAAGATTGTTCTCTGCACACAAATGTAATGGGTTCTTCGCAGACCTATACCACATTATTTATGGAGGGATGTTTCTGTGTAATGCTGCTAACTAACAGCCAAACAAACAAATTGGACAGGAGTGAAAACCTAACCTCCTTGGTGTAGGTATTAATGCTGCAGGCTGTTAGCTCAGCTAAAGAGTTAATGCTTATAATGTTATACTCAAAAGACTGATACGAGAACTTTGCATCGCACTCTTGACAAGAAAGTAAATAAATATATTTTCCATAATGACTAATCCTTAAAGCAGCATAGAATTATATTGGTGCACAACAATGTCTGTCTGGTTTTACATAAAATGTCAAAACTGAATGAAATGCAAACTAGAAGTGAAACGAAGGAGCTGAGAGATATTTACAAATTGATAATATGCCCAATGTTACCTTGAATAAGGTTTTCGAAGTAGGAAAAGAAAGGTTAAATATAGTAGCTTGAGCATTCAACTTGGAAATGAATCTGTAGTAAATAATTACAGCAGCATCATCTCCAACTTTGTGTTCTTACACACGTCAATAATATCAAGTGGAAAAAAGATTCCACGTAGCCCAGAAAAAGGCTCTGGGCAAATATTGACAACACAAGAGTTATCTAACAAAACACACACTTGCCTCAATGAGTAGTCCATGGTCACAGGATTTTTATTTCATAAAAACCTCAAAAGTTCTCACTGAAGTCCAATAATACAGCACAGAAGTCAGTTTCTCACACTGAAAATCTCTTTAAGTTAGTAGTGGTGGTGGTGAGGCATGACGATGAAGTTTCATCTTGAAAAATGTTCTTTACATACAAAAGACGACCATAGTAAAGTGTTAAAATACAACTAAACACAACAGAGCCAATGGAAATGTTCGTCAGGACCAGAGTGGTGAAGCCAAACATAGTCGACATCCGATCAGCTGAGCGTGAAAACGTCCCCCCGACCATGTGCCAGCGGAGGCTCACTCTGCTTGGATGACCTTTGACA
Source organism: Platichthys flesus (assembly GCF_949316205.1). Taxonomy (NCBI): domain Eukaryota; kingdom Metazoa; phylum Chordata; class Actinopteri; order Pleuronectiformes; family Pleuronectidae; genus Platichthys; species Platichthys flesus. The sequence continues at coordinate 10,026,620 of NC_084958.1, read as the reverse complement.
TGGAAGTGGAAGGGATTGGAGGCCTGCAGGCTTCTGGGAACACCACCTGCTGACAAGACGCGAGCTCTTCATCCAGTTTGCTGGCACAGATGTGAAAAAACAGAGCTGTCCGATCGCTGCGTCACAGGCAGCCTGTTCCTGCAGCTCAGTCACACACAAACCAGCCACATTACTCATCAGTAGTCTGTTACACTCACTCTCCCTTTCCTTCTTCTCTTTAGTCCCAGACTGAACATCTGAGTCTGCACAAAGAATCCGTCCTTCTCCTTAGATCCTCTGTTTGACCTATGTCTCTTAGTTTTTGGGGTAGATTTTCTCATAGAAGAAGTTCTGTGCCAGCAGGTAGAGTTCCCCGTCCTTTTCTCTGACAGCATGTGCCCGGACAAACTGGAACTGCTCCAGTGCAAACTCATAGAACTCGTTCTCCATCTTCCAGATGGCCGACTGCTGCAGCTTGGCGATGGACTCCCTCGTGGGCGGCTTCTTTTCGCTGGTCTTCCTCAGGTGGGATTTCTTTCCTGTGATGAGGAGAGAAGGAGGTTAAAGATTTGTATACTTGTATAAGCACATATGATCAAAATGTTTAATTCAACAGAGGATATAATAATTGCATTGCTATATTATAAAAAATGTAATTGACACTTTTCACAGCAAACCTTAAAACATATTGATTCTATCTATACCTGATATAAATCAACAACAAGGAACTGTCATTGTAGCATCCTAAAATAAACTTACCACATGTTAATAAGTGAAAGCACGAATACCACAATAACTTAGTTATGGTAAGTAAGTACTTGCTTTTAAATGTAATGAAAGTAAAGAACTTGCTGATAGCAGCTTATTTCCTAATGCAATAGATGTCTATACCATTCAATGTTCCTATTGTATACTCGGTTTAAAAGAATATTACAGACTGTAACGTTAATAAACAAAATGCTGCAGATGATGGTACTGAAAACACAGTAGTATTGTTATTTTATTTAATAATTCATTATATGCATTTGTTCCCCAATGATGCTGCTGGTGCTGCAGGAGGCATTGAATTATATGTAGAAGAGTAGAAATTACATATATCCACTCATGTGTGTAGTGGAATAAAATCCACTACATAAATCCTGTATGATGGGGTCCACAGTGTATTTATGTCTGTTCAGATTTATCTTCAAAATAAAAGGCAAGCGCATCTCTTAAATCTTGCAGTGAGAGAACACTCAGCAACCTGACAACCCTGCTAATAAATAAGTAATCGGCAAACATCAACCAAGCCCATGCAAAGGTACAAGTCCGACTACAAAGATCAGAGTTCTAATTTATTTATCCTCTTGTTTTTTTGGAGGGGTTAAGAAAGAGCATTCTTTACTTCTGAAATTCAGTTCAGAATACCAGATTAATTTGAGTCATTGAGCTCATCTGCTGCTAAAGTTTATGAATCTTGTAGTTGAGTCATAGTGTATCTGCATATATTACTCAGGATTTAATTCTTCTTTTTATCCATTATTCATCCCGGCTGCACTCGCTGTGACTAATCTGTATCCTAATCAGAGAGAGGGACGACTGCGTATTGATCACAATTCAATCCTCAGGGGAGCAAATAATACACACACACACACACACACACACACGTTTTCTAAGTGAGTGAGTCATTATGTTGCCTTGCAGCGTTTACAATATTGCCGAGGGGAAGCAGAATAAACAGGGCGACAACAACTAGTTTATATCCATTTAGCGGACATGGCACCTGTTTTGTACAGGTCAGTGGCTCCTCTGAAGAAGCGTGGCAGCGCAGCCTCCAGCATCATGACAAAGTCCTCCAGCTCCTCCGTCACGCCGACCAGCATGTACTCGTTTACCAGGTTGTATTTCGCCTGCTCCAGAGCCCACTGGCTGCCCACGTTCCTGCAAACAGAAAGTGGACGCTGTAAACCGTTCTCTTTCTTGCTAGTCTGCTCACAGCACTTTAAAAGAGCAGAAGTGGAGGGAAGAAATGGTTTTAAGAGAGGAGTAGCAAAGGAGCAGAAGGGAACAAAAACAGAACGGTTGAGTTAGATGTGCGATGGAAACTGTGTCCATAGATGGATAAAACAACAGGAGAAACAGAGCAGAGCAGAGGACCGCGCAGAACGACAGGATGATATGGGAAAGAAAACAATGGAATGGAGGTGGCCGGTGTGATCATGATCAGAAATTAAGGGAGGAAGGGGATTATTTAAACCTATCAAGCAACTTTTTGGCAAAGCATTAGGGGACTGGCAGCCCCTTTATCCAGTGTCTTCAATATTTATTTAATGTTTTCAAGGTACTTCCGCTGCCGCTTTACACTCAGTACTATCTGTCAGTCCCCTGCTTCTGAAGGGCGGCTGGTTAAAAGACGGAGGGCAGAGTCTGGGAGACGTGAAGGAGACTGACAGGGATGAGTAAAGGCAGAGAGCGAGAGATTGATACAGATCATCATGTAGAGAGAACAGATCACGGCAAAGAGATATCAGAGTCCTTGAGAGGATGTTAAGCAGAAGGGATAGAAGAGTATGAGATTTAACGTGGCACACGTGAAACAAAACTAATACAGAAATCCTCCTGTTTTAACTGCCCGAAGGCAATAATTAATAATAATAATTATTGATGTATTGCTCAGTTCGAGTCAAAAGCAGGACAAATGCGTTGAAACTTCCACGATATGTAACTCGTTTGAAAACCGTATGACTCCACAGCTCAACTAGATTCCTGTTTTACAGCTCAACTGAGTAAACAAGACTGAAAAGGGCTGAAATAACCTAATCAATAAAGACGTATTCACCCACGAATGATTACTTAACTTTTATTATTATAAAATGTAAAAGGTAAAACCCCAAATGTAGATCCTCTGGGACTATTACAAGAAAACTATGTGAAAATGTGTGTGGTTCATACTGTACATTTCTTTTTAGTTAAGTGACCTGTTGGCACGGAGACATAAGTTACTGGATATCAAGCTTTGGTTACATAAAAAAATAGTAGAATCTATTCATTGTTGGTTTGGGTTGAAATATCACAAGACTTATCCTTTAAAACATAGGAAGAAACAGGAGTGAAGAAGGATCAAGGTTTCCTTCTTTAATTCAAATTTCAATAAAAAAGATGTGATGTGCCTGTTCAACACGCTGTGTGCATGTGAATAAGTGTGAGGTGTTTCGGTACGCACCAGCATTCAGAGTAGTGACCGCAGAAAAAAGGAATCTGGAGCCAGAGCTTCTCGGGGGCACAGTCTGAGCCGCCGGCAGATACACATTCATCAAATGTCTGAAAGGAAAAAGGCAGTGCATGAGCATTTGAAGAAAACATTAAATTGTAGAATAAATTAATGGGTCAAAGATTCAAGGCTGTCGGAATAAAATAGTCAGGCTTCCTTTGTGAGCACTGATAAGGGTTTTGCTTTCTGGGATAATGTTCAAATTGAGATCCTCTCTTTCTGGACTCTTCTATCTGTGTTTGATGAGATGGGGAACGAGATCTACAGTCCGCGTTTTGTAGAAACTAAGTATTCCAAAGTTTACTTGGAGCCAAGATGAGCCTTCAGTATTCTGTGTTATTCAAATCAATGAAGCCTCTTCTTCAGTTTCAGTGCTTGAGTGAGAAATTCCATCTTTGTGTCAATATTTGAGGACATAAAACAGACAGCAGATTTTGTCCCGCGTCAGTTACATTGACAGCTTTTTAAGAAGGGATCTCATAATGTCAACTTTCACTGCTCACATGGGCACTGACTATGGTTTAAAGACACAATCAATGAAAAATATTATTTATGGGTTTGAACCTTCTTGTCTCCTTGTTTCCTGCGTCTCAGGCCGGGGCGGTAGTCGTCCCCGAAACGTAAGAAGTAATAATAGGACACCAGCCTTTCAATGGGGTCCCGGATCACGTTTATATAGATCGGCTTCCTCTTCACCCCAAACCTGAAATCAACGAGATTGGGTGAGAAAAAAACAATCAACACACAGATAACAGGTTTATAATCATTCAAATAAATTGCTGTAAATATTGAAGCATTCTGACTTTCAGTGAAAGCAATGTTAAACCCACTCCTGCACTCTGATCCTAACATTACACTGTGTAGGTGAAGAACTTTAAATGACCACAAGATGGAGTCAACTGCACAAAGCCATTTAAGGTATAAACATGCTTAATAAATATGTCTTTACTTGGTGAAGTCCAGGAAGGAGACATGTCCGTGGTAGAAGGCCGGTTTCATTTCCCTCCATTCAGTCACATTCTTTACAAACCGTACCTGGACAAATGAAAATAATCATAACTCAATACACACAGTTTATAAACTAGTGAAAATAATTGAGAAGACTGCAAGAGCTAGAAATCGCTCTGACCTGGTCCTGTATGGACATGACCGGGTTGTTCTTGGTCGTGTTGATGTGCAGCACGTGGTAGTGGTTCTTCCCGCACAGGTCGTAGGCGATGTTGGTGAAGGAGGTGCTGGCCGTCTTGGGCACGCGGTTGTAGATGATGACCAAATCGTCTTCATCGACGGCTGATTGCGACGAGGCCGACGAGTCCCGTTCCCGCAGGTTGTCCTGCGTGTGCCGCTGCTCGATCTCTCGTACCTCGTGTCTTGCGATGGCTCGTTCTGGAAGGGGACAACAGGAAATCGGATAGAGGTGAGTTCAGGACACACGGCACAAGGTTTTTAAGAGAGTTGGCTGCGAGAAAGAAGAGGAAGCTGAAACGGCCTTCAGGGAGTTGGGTGCCAACCAGCTCCAGGAGTGCTGAATATGACCTCTGACCTCCCTGGAGAATAAGGGAATAAAAAAAACTACTGTAAAATATTACATACTAATGTTGAACTGAAGAAGGAGGGCAAGAAAGTTGAACTCTTAGGTGTCCCAGGGGTTTTCAAAGCTAGAGCCCGACCCTCTTACCTCCCTCGACTTAAGTTTATATACTGGTCAATGTTTAACATGTCTCATAACTATGTTCCAGTAGCACACCGCTGCATATTTGAAACCTGCTACGAAGACTCTTAGACTTAAACCTTCATCCACTTAGACCTTGAATCCTATCATTTCGTCCTTGTAAGAGGAAATGCCAGCATGAGAGACTCGACTGAAACTTCATTATAATTCGATGTACATTTCATCTCTTTTTTGAAGAGCGGAAAGCCAAAACTCTTTTCCCGCTTCACATCCACGATAAAGAATAATGTCAAACAGGAATATTAGTTAATCATCTCGCGAGCAGCCTATTTCACGCTGCGGTACCACATCTCTTGTTCGCTAATCAGATTCAGCTTTAACATCAGCCCCCAAACTTTACTTTGCCTCTCCTTATTCTGACTACAGATTTGAGTGTCTTGAATCAAATGCACCATCAAGTGGGCGAGTTCACGTCTTCTGTGCCTCCAGATATTATGTGGGAGGATTTATAATCTAACCGGGTTTTCTGCTCCTGTGGGGGAAAAGAATCACATGTCAAAGGGGGTGACAAGGTGAAGAGTGAGAGGTGACATGCTTGGGGGTTAGAGGTCGGTAGTTAGACGGCAACAGTTATTTGATAGCTAAGGGGGGCATTTACTTCAATACGCTATAAATGAGGAGGGCGGAGGGCTGTGTTTAGCAGTGGTGTGTGTGTGTGAGGGGGGGGGGGGGGGGGGGCATCTCAATCTACCACTGTGTGAAGCTGCAGAGAGCGCCCGACTTCAGGGCCTCAGTGTGAAGAATAGATTCAAACACAAAGACGCCCCAGCCTTTTGTCGCCCTCTGGCTTTTTCTTCGTCTGAATTTGCCTTAGATTGACTGGTGTTGACAATGCCTCAGAGCGCTCCACAGGAAGGGTGGAGAGAAGAGAGAGAGAGGGGGTGAAGACAGGAGGCAGCACAACACTAGAGCACCTAATACCCGTGGGAGCTTTCAGCGAAGCCAGCGGGCTCCTAAAACCCTGCTGAAAGCCCTGCCAGGCTACTGAGACACTGTTTCAGCCTGGGCTGGCCTGGCCTGGCCTGGCCTGGCCTGGATTTGGAGCCTGGCATCTGGCACCACAGGCCAATTAAGATGTCATCTGTGATTCTGCCGCCTTCGCTTTCGCTTGTGCGAACACGGGCCATACACACAACAACACTCTTACAGAAGTACTCTTATTCCCCCCTCCCCTCTCTCTTACACTCTCCTGAGCAGCTGTTTATGTTCCAGTCATCAAAGCTGGATCTGGTTACGGACAGGGCCCTGCCGCTTCCCCACGCTCGCGCCGGCTGCTCCGGACTGATGGCGTGGAGACGCGCCATGTGGCTGTAATAAGCGCAGGCTGTCAGCATGCAGGACAACTGTAATGGAGCCATGCCTTCGCGCGTCCGTCCGAAGCATGCATTAGCCAACAACAACAGCAATAACAGTTGCTATGTTGGAACTTTATCGCCTCAGCTCAAATGTCCTTTTAGGATTAGTACAGTGGCAGACTAGATGAAAGAGTAAACTGCAACCAGTGACAATGCAGATCATACATACTAGGTGCATCTGGTCTGGTATGTAGTGGCAGGTGTGTTTAGAGCAGGCTCTTTAAGACCCTCAATCAGGTTCTTCTCACTGTGAGCGATAGGGTCTTAGAGCAACACAACATTGTCTGCCCGTTCTGGAAATGGAGAACTACCATTAAACCTCAATTAATAAGGTTCAACTTTGAGTGACTTTAATATCACATCTTATATTGAACTATAAACATATATTTTTTGAAAAGGCTGACATGTATATAGCACAAAACATCCTCATGTATTTCTTTTGTTTTACTGTGGCATAAACACAATAAGTAATCTTTAGTGCGGAGCAGCTTTGAAAGAAGACTGCCAGTCTTTCAATTTCTTTTCAAAGAGGTGGGAGGGAGGGAGAAAAGACCGGGAGCGACCGTGTCCTTAACGACAACGTCCTGAACTATGCGAAGGGACCCAGAAACCACTTGTTGGAGACATGGTGCCAAATTTCCAACAACCAACAAGGAGGCCGAGCGGGCACAGAGAGGGCTTCTTAGGCTTTGTAGGGGACGCCCTATTCATTGCGGCACTGAACACTCTTGGCACAGACCTCCATATCAGAGGGCGCCACACATACAAACTTAAGCTAGCGCTCCCTTATGAGGTCATTTAATTAGAGAACAAAAGCCCGAATTACTATGGCCACACAACAAGCCTCTTTTCATTCCTCATTTCCGTCGGTTTTCTCCCCTCTAGCTGTCTCTGTGCATTAAAAGCTAATTATGAACCGTGAAGCCAACACGGGTCTTAAACATTGTGACAACTACAAGCCTATTACTCCGAGTTCCATTCAGAGTGAGAGACAGCAGGAAGACAGAGCACTGGTAGTTCAACATATTTACTGAGGCAATTTCGCGGCTGATTAGACGCGAGCATTTGAAATCATCATTCATATTCACTGCCAGATCTGCAAAATGTGACAGGCCTTCGTGTATTATTGCCATCACGTCAGATCTGATGGGATAATAAAAGCGAGGGGGGGAGGGAAGATGATCCGTTCTCCAAGCTGCTCATAAATCCATCATTGCTCCGATCCGCCAGTAGGAGCTCTCGCCTGTCTCTCGGCTTCCCCCGAACGGGCTAGCCCCTCGAACCAAAGCCTTGGCCTAGGTGGGTAATAGAGATTGGCTATCAGCGGCAGACTGAGGTGTACGGCTTGTATGGTTCTGCTTGGATGCCACTGGATTGCAAAATCAATGAAGGATGACAGGGAGGAGATCTCGGTTGCTGCTGTATAAAAATCGAGTTTGCCTGCTGCTTCTGCCTCTCCTCTCTATATAGTCTTGGACGCTCGCTGTTTTGCAGTGCCAAGTTTCCGAGGGGGACAGTTACGTGCCACTGCAGCACCAACCAGACATTTGTATGGACTGTGCGCCATGCCGCCATCACATTTCTAATTATTCTAATTCAGTCTTTGGATTTGTTTATCTGAGAGTGGATCATCGGAGGAAATGGATGAAAGTCGGGCTGGCGGGAAGTTTTGGGCCGGACTACACAGAGCAGAACTTGCACGAACATTGTCATTTAGGTGATTACAAGGAAGAGGAAACATCCTGTAAGAGGAATCTTGTAAGCGCTGCCGGCAGCTGCAGAGAACTGAGGAAGGGGACAGATAAACGAGAGCGCTTCCATGATGTGATTCTGAAGGTGTCTGGTACATTTAAAAACCTTTTCAGAGCTTTCAAACAAGCTCAGTGTAAAAAAAAACTCAGATAGTAGACAACTCTCCTTAAACGTTTCAGTAGACATTCATGCACTTTCCAGCTGCATGCAGTATTTCCGATTTACACTCATTCAAGAGGAAGATGGAAACATTTGATTCGATTCAAATTGCAATTGTTGAGGTGAGTCATTTTTTGAAAGGAGGAGTCGTGGCTAAAGCTGAGGCATTTTTTCCCACTGGCTTTGACACACAAGTGTGACATTGACGCTCAATGAAAGGTCTCATTCAATCCCCAGTACAGCTGGGAGAGAGAGGGGAGAGGGTGGGGGAGTGGAGGGAGAGGAGGAAGAGGACCAGACAGGTCTGAGTTCAGATGGGAAGTGATGAGGACCGTTTGGAAGCGCTGGAGCAAGGCACTGTTAACCTGGGGCCTGGGGTAAAAGTTTAAAACTTGTCTCACCTAAACATTTAACTTTGACACATCTGGCAATACACACAGCAGCTTCATTAATATCATTAATCATTAATAACATGTATCGTTAAAGCCAGAACAACACCATCTAGCCTTTTCAACACTTTTTAATATTTATAACTAAGCACCAATCTAACGTTTTCTCTCCTGATTTTCAATGCCTCCATTTAAGATATCTGCCAACACAGAGTACACATTTGATACTACTACCAGTGCACATTTAAAGTTGTTACATCCCTCTGTTTGGAGCTCACTGGGATAATTTCTATGCGAGTCCTAAGGGAGGCCTGGGAATGTTGTGGCAATGAAAAAAACTCAGGGATTCAACTAGTGGAAAGACTGAATTGTATAAAGGCATTGTCGAGGAAACTGTGTCGAGGAATAAGCGGCTAATACATATTCAAATACTTTTAATACTGTGTTTGGGAAAAAGGAATAAGTGAAAAGCATTAGATTAGATGTTAGATTTTGTGCAAGGAGTCCTGTTTCTAGCTTTGGGTTAAGATGAACCCTGAGTCAGTCTCATTCTTAAGGAAACAATTGTGGTCTTGTTACGACCCAGACTAGTTATCTGTTCCCTCCCATATGGTAGAATACTGAGATGTATCCATTGTGCTTCCCTGTCGACAGATTTGTGTTGTGGTCAAATCATGTACAAGTGCTGAGAACTGAGGCTCATCAAGTGAATCATTTTCTTCATCAATGCGAACACAGACTCCAACTTCATCTCTCATCAGACATTCGTGCAGAAGATGATTCATCAAACTGTATTTAAAATTGATTTATCACATTGTGGCAGACACCAGATCCGCACACTAAGATCAGCACTGGTGCCAATACTTTCCCCAATAGACTCCAATATACTAAAGCTCTTAAAACTAGGTTTTGACACTAGGTCCAAACATACATTTCCAGCTTCTTACATCTGAGAACATTGCTCTTTCCTCTGTTTAATAATATTTTAAACTGGGACATTGGAGATGTTTAACTGGAAACCAATATTCTGATTTTAACTACATTAAGAGAATATTCGGAATCAGACACTGCCATTTAAATGACATTTTCTGATTACCTTTAACCGGAGCAAGGTCATACTCCGACCTGGTTAAATAAAGGCAAATAAAAAAAAATAAAAAAATACTCTGAATAAGCAAACTAATTGAATTGAGACATGTGGAGTATGAAGACATCACGTTATCCTATCAGAGTTTTCACAGCATTTTGAGACACTAACATCCATCAAGGAAAATGAATTAGACAATAATTGAAATAATTGTTTCTTAGACCTTTTAAGAGACCAATTCATTAGATTTTCTAATTTACGGAAATCGGCTCCTTGTGTTAATCCACCTGAATAAATTGACTCTAACAACAAACAGCACAGAACAGGAGCATTAAAAAAAAATTCTGAAGAAATATGTAAATAGCTTCTATTTGTTTTCTCCTTTAAATTTATCATAAGAGGGGAACAAGCTCATGGGGAACGGTGCTGCATCAAAGTCAGACACGAGCAACAAAAAGCTCCACCGTTAAAATTCAAATCAACAGATGCACCCGGTGAGATGAATTAGAGAAAATAAAATGTCGGGCTGCGTTGCAGATCCTTATAAATAAAACGTTTGCACTGCGATGTGATAATTCCTGCCCTGAACTTGGCAGCGCTGCTTTGCTAGGCTCCATAAATCATAAAGAGTTTTTCATTGGATGTGTGTTTTTACAATAAGGTGCGGAGAGGAGGTAGGAAGGTGAGGAAAGTACTGAGGGGGGGAAGGCATGTTGTTAAGGTCATGAGCTAGATTTCCACGCAACGCTTATGACATCCTCAAGCCTGGAAATTCTTTTTTCCCTCCGTGACAGAGAAACAAGTTGAAAACAAGTGTGTTTTTGTTCGAGAATGCCGACAAAGCATTCCTCGGTTATAAGGAGAAGACACCACTTGTGTTTCAGTGCTTACCAGGGCAACACAGAGCAGACAGTTTAAAGTGGTTAAGTGGTTGGGTGTACGGGTCTTGGGACCAGAATTACTCAATTGAGCGTCACATAGAGAAGGAGGATGTTAACACGAGATCTTTTTTTGGAGAAGAGACTCAGAAAGTGTGTCAGCCACCGCTCAGGCTGGTGCAGCTTTTTGCTTTCAGGAGTTCATGAACTACAGATAAAATACAAGCTGTTAGAGTACAGTAAGATCCAGCCACACGCAGCCCATTTATAATTCCCCTTCTAAATCTAAATGCAAGCCATGTCTCTGTACTAATGATAACAATAAGGGGTAGATGAAGGTGATGATCATCATGGTTCAAGCTGACACTTTCTCCCCTAATATGTCTTTTGTGCGATCGAAAGCGGAGAGCCGTCTGACAGGTGAGCAATAATGTCTTGAAGAAACACAGAGAGAGTAAAAATGAGGGCTACCTACATGTCTGCTTCCTCCGAAACAGCCAATCAGACGAGATGATGGCACAATTTACACAGATGGCAGATCCCATCATTCCCCTGCCTTGTTAAGTAAAGGCGTGTCTGACAGGTTGCGGAGGGGAGGGGAAGGGGAGGCGCTTGATTGGAACAGAGCTCATCTTGGCACAGATTGTCAATGACTAAGCAGTGGGAATTAGCTTTTCAGAGGCATTTTGCACTACAAACGAAGGGGGGGAAATATCTGCACAAGTCTGGTCGTAAAGAAGAAGAAGAAGCCTGTCACAGCCTGGAAAATGCTGCAGTCGATATCTGTGAGAGTGACGTGAAACAGTAGCTGAATGCATATGGATCCACCAGGAAATATGACTCACTTCTGCTCATCGCATCCCCACAACCCTGTTTGTGTAATAGTGCAGATCTGGTTGCAAGTTACAACCCAGATCTCTGATGTTGGCTCTCCCTCTGTGTCTCTGGGCCCTGTAACAGATAATTAATAATGCATGTATGGGAGTCCGGGGAAAACTCCACACTCTATTAGACAGAGCAGACGACAGCTATTCATATGTTTAATGATAAGTGTGTGGTGTGTGTGGGGGGGGGGGGGCATCTCCACTCTGCTCAACTTATCACTTCTCGTCGTCCCAGCAGGATTATCAGGCTCCTTCATCTCCTTGTTCTTCTCTTTCATCTGTATTATATTTGTCATCGGCAGGCTCTCTATCTGGTAAGGATGTTGTAGTATGTAGGATGAACAGGCCCCACTTTTACTCTCCAGATACCAAAATTTCAATATAGAATCGTCTTGGTCAATACCGAGTTTTCCAGTTTCAAATCTGTAAGTGCTAAATTTGGGCGGCATGGTGGTACAGTGGTTTGCACTTTTCCAGCAAGAATGTTCTGGGTTTGAACCACAGACTATAAATAAAAGATGTTCGACACAACTACCTCCCTGAAAGGAAATCATAATATCCTGAATACAAACGACTGGATGGTTTGTCAGGCAGGACAAACATATTGGAAGGAAATTTGGGCTTGGGTCAGGCTCAACCAAATGGGCTTGACTATCTACTTTCTTTTACTCTTTTTTTTTTTTACACGTGCCTGTAATCCGTGAAAAAAAAAAAAGATTCGGTTCAGGCGCAGTTAGTTTTCTCTCAGGCCCGGTCGAGTCTGGACAGAAAATTGCCATCTGAGGGATCCATCAACAAACAGGAGGTTATGGATGAGCAGTATAATGGATGTATGGATGAGCATCACTTCGTGGGTTGAATTTGGATGATTCCTCTCTGTGTAAGGTTACGTGAGGCTGTCAGAACGAATCCGTTTCAAATTGATTTACTCATAAAAATGTGTTTGTTATTCTCTTGTCACAAATAATCCAGAGCAGAGAGACTGTGAGGTGATAAAGATATGTTTGATACGACGCATCTACATCACAGCCAGAGCCATATTAACGGATATTTCATCTGTTTTCCCATTGAAGTCTTTTAACAGGTTTCGGGGATGACTACTGCATAAACAGAATGTGAATAACAGCTGTATAAAACCATGTGTGACTCCGGAGGGAGAACGGTGGGAAACCTGATAAATACTGTAACTTCAAGTTAAATCTAAAAAGCTGTTTGATCAATCAATCTGTTGTGTAGTATAACTGACAGAGCAGAGGTCGATAGAAAGCCTTTGAGGAAACAAACATGAACGCCACAGAAAGAGATGCAGATCTACTGAGCCACACTCAGCAGGAGACAGTCTGAGCGTGGGAGCTGAATATTAGGCAACCCAGATACCTCTTTAATGAGGTGCATGCACGTACACATATGCTAACAAGCAAGAACACACACACACACACACACACACACACACACACACACACACACACACACACACACACACACACACACACACACACACACACACACACACACACACACACACACACACACACACACACACACACACACACACACACACACACACACACACACACACACACACACACACACACACACACACACACACACACACACACACACACACGTTTGCAATGAACCAATTTGTATTCTGTCTAACTACAGGCCGGCGATCTGGCAATGCTGCTCACACTTTTGCACTGAGGAAAGGGAGGAAGAAACCAAGGAGTAGAGAGAAAGAAAGAATGAAAGAAAGAAAGAGAAGCACAGACAGGGATAGAAGAGATGTAGAGGCCTGGCTGATAACAGTGTAGTATCCCCATGTTAAGAGTTCATCCCTGAGGGCACTGGGCGCTCACCATGTTACAGGAAAACAAGGTCTAGGCAGTTTTAAGCCAACTCTACGTTGAACAGGAGCCAAAGTTGAACCAGGGGCTGAGGAAGTGGGACGGCGCTTCTCCTCCTTTCTTTATCCCTCTGTGCACTGATGAAATTGGTTGTAAAATCGCTGCAGGCGTGCTCTCCTCATTCCCGTTTTTTCCCTTCCTGTATAGGAGCATATGATTTTAACAAGCCGGGGCTTTAAATATTTCCGTCTCGCGATGAAAATTAAATCATCTCTTTCATTTCTTTACTTCTCCTCTAACACCACCTCCTCCCCCCCACGTTTCCTCCTCCTTTCGATAGCACCTCATTTCCGAAAGCCAGCGGTGGATATTCTCCTTTCAGGCGCTCATCCAATGGGGTTAGTGAGCATACAAGAAGGATTTGGATACCACAAAGGAGACTGTGCACACAAATAAAGAAGCTGTTTACAACAATTGATCCGGAAGGAGCTGGATGAGGGCGCTGTCGTTTTAACTGATTATCATGACAGAGGTTTGTCGGCCGCTGTCAGTGGGAGGAGCTGAGCGGTGCGGGGAGAGAAAAAAGAAACCCTGCCAATTCTGCTGAGACGGGTAATTCTGCAGAGCGGAGTTAGCACTATGGGAAGACACCTGCTGTCGCGTATTTAAAACCAAACACTGCACTACGTGTCAAAAACCCACAGCCTTTAAACAGGAATGGCGACGTGTGAGCCCCGGAGGGTTTAAATTTGAGGGTGTCGCTTGTGTGATCATAAAATGGAGCACGGAGAATGAAAGACAATTTATCTATTTCTCAAAGTGCAGGTATGAAAAGTCACACAGGCCCAGCACTCAGAGTGTATATAAATGCAGGACAGTTTGTTTACCTGCTTGTGATTTATCACAAAGCAAATATATCATGAGCTGTCCAGAGCTCCCCCACCAACTCAGTCTGCTCCAACTGGAAACGGAAACAAGAAAGCTTCCAGCCCCAAAATCTTGACCCCCTGCAAACAGATTTAACAAATGCCCATACAAAATCTGTTTATAGAGATTAGCTGGGGGGGTTTTGGAGCTGGGTGTTCTTCTAGAACATCCTCCAATTAAATCCAGGGTGTGAAACCCTCCATAACCCCCTGATTAGCCCGTCTGTCATCCTGCTACAGCAGCAAATGTGCATAGCTGGCTCCAGTTGCCACCTTTGCAGGAACATGTCAGACAAAGTTTGTGTCCAGGGCCATAAATCCTCAGTCCCAATCAAGAGATTGTCTAACAACACACTGAAAGCCCTGTATGACCATTAGCACTCTGCCTTCCCACCTCCCACCGCAAATCCCTTCCCCAACACCTACTCCCATCTCCGCAGAGGGCTCCCCTTCATTAGCCACTCAAATGGCATGTTTCAGAGAGGGACTGGTCCTGGCGGTAGACGCTACCGGCTGCTCACATTAGCAGATGCCAACGTTCGGAGTGAAAGCAAATGACTCATGCACCCTTTATGTTCCTTGGGGAAGTTTTAAGAGTTCACAGTGAATCTGAGTACACGGTCAACAGAATGGAAAAGAGAACAACAACAAGAAGAGGAAACGCTGGAGGACTCACACCAGGAGGTTGAGATGTGCAGTTGGAAAGAAATAGACCTCGGTTAAGTTGAGTGCTTCCAATGTGTCACCAATTACCTTGAAACGAAAGCCACCATTTGGTGCTGCAGCCGCAGCCACACACACCAGTTGACACTCAGTTGACAAATATACATGACTCGAAAGCCGTTTTCAGACATGACCTGCGGCTAAAATCCGGAGAATTGGGTACGGACTTTATCCTCCACCACCGCAGGAGGTTTCCTGCACAGATGCGTCACAGCAGCATCAAATCCTCTGCCGTGTTATTCAGGCGAGAGAAGGAGCAGATCAAGTGATCATGTTTACAGCACCCAGACACCGACGTCAGCTCTTATTACCACAATCTCTCTTCACATCTTTGTCGGTGTCTTCTTTGTGTGTGTCACTGCATTTGTGCATCTGTCATGTGTTAGTAGCATTATCAACCCCCCCTCCCCTGCTGCGTTAACACATAGAATTCTCCTGACTTTCTAGGAAGTTGGCAGGGGGAGAAAGTCTGCAGGTAATCCAGAGCCTCTCACTTGGACTTTAGCTTTCACATGCACCTCCTCCAGAGAGAATAAGGAGGAACTGCATGTCAGAAAGCAGCTAAAGAGACCAGGTAAATGCTTGGGTACAATGATAAAGTAATAATGCATACACAACTGCAGCTCAGGCCTCATCGGAGACAGGATGAAGGATGTGCAGCAGGCGTCTGAGCAGCATCGGGGGAAGCTCCAAGGTATAAAGTGGGCAAATGTCCACACGTGGCAATGGCTGATGGATTTCCTTTCAAGAGCAAATTCCAGACCAGATCCCGAGGTCCATTGACAGCAGCAAGACTGGCAGACTCGAGGCTGCGAGTGTCTTGCATGACAAATTAAATCAAATTGAAAAATGCAGGCCTGTGGAGAAGTAATAAATGAATCCTTGGGACAGCTCAGTAAACACTGAACAGCACATGCATCTCCTTCTGCATTCAACAGCATCTCTCTTCTTCCATCTCTCCTCTGGAACTAAATATCCCCGTGCAACAGATGGATATTGAATTCCTTTAATCAGCCTGAATAACTGCCAGCAGATTAAAAGACGATGATGTTGCCGAGCGGGGGGAAAACTCTCTGAATGCGAGTCCTGCTGGGCGACACGCAGCCCTCACATGGTCGCCAGAGGGAAAAAAGGTGAAGGGGTCGTTTTCTCCTGTTGCAAAGGGCCACGAGGTGACGGTTTTATAAGCAACGTGTCCATTTACACAGCTCTCTATATACCAGCTCTCCTGTCGAGAATAACCTGCCATCTATAGAGCTCAACAGCGTGGTTCAGGAAGTAAAAATCCACAACTCACTTTCTGAATGGGGATTTTGATGATCAGCCATAATATGTTATATGTTAACCGTCCAGGGTCGACTTACCAAAAGCTACGAGATTGTGAAACAAAGTTACTGCTCCTGTGAAAGCCCACAATACCCATAATCTAAAAAGTCAAACAACCAAGATGGTGAAAATCAGTACACGGTTAAATTCAAGAAGAGGCATGCTGGGAGGCATTGGAAAGGGATCAATTGCAATGGTGTATGGGAAGTCGCAGTTCCTTCACTCTTAATATAATTATGTAGAGTTTTGATCCTCTTTTTTCTTCGTTTTCCAATAATACATTTTGTTCCGAATCAAATGTTTTATGGTCACGATTAGTCTTGTAGCTGGTCGGCCTGATTCCAGGCAAAAAATATTACGTGTTCTCTGAAAAGTAATTGGAAAATGTACCTTTCTCTATTAGTACAGATTTTATTTCACATGGTTTTTAAAGCATCAGAAAAGCTGAGACACCTCAAATGAAAGTAAGGTTTCTCCCTGAGGAAATAATTTCAGCATAGCTCGAATCTATAAAAGCAGGTAGCACGGACAGGTGTTGTACAAATAGTGATACACTAGGTTGTGTAATAAATGTGCTGTCAGGCAGGAAATAACTGGAAACAACAAACCACGAGTGTGAGAGGGCGCTGGCATCTGCTCATCTCTGTTGTTCATCTGTCTCAAGCTTTGACTTCTTTCTTTTATTGATCTTCCTCTTGAGGGATTTATAACATTTTTAAATGGAATTCTGTTATAAAACTGTAATTTAAAGGGTTTTTGAGAACAGAACAAATTTATTTGATAAAGAAGATATATATAGTGCAATAGCAGTTTTGGAGAAGGGAGATTTTTGTCTGAGCTCATCAGCTTTGTACATAAAAAGAATCAGTGTCAAATTAATCTGCACACAAAGAAACACAGATATTTAACATGATCAAAGAAGTTCAAATTGCTGCTGCTGCTCTACTACAGGCGATTGTCTCATGTTCGAAGTCAGCCAAGCGTTATGCTGGAATGTCAATTCTCTGACTTTATTATAAAGTAGAATGAGATTCTTCAAGGTGAGGGTCTGAAATTACCAGAACTGAGAGAGAGGGAGAGTTAATGGCAGCCCTGACAGGAAAAGTGGCCTTGAATCCCCTGTTCCTGGCCCTTTATTAACAGAACTTCATTTCCATCCGTCTATCCATCCTCCCGTCCCTCCGCAGACTGCATTACTGTTGACCCAGCCGGCAGCAGTGCCGGTGAGCAGCCGGAGAGAAATACTGTCAGAGTAATGGATTAGGCCCACAGTAGGACACACAGCTGCATCACCGCATGATTGTAATGCAGGAGACTTCTCAGTGAAAGCCTAGGGTGACGATTAGCTTGGAAGCAAATCACAGCTTGTCTGCACTGTGGGAGGTGCCTATTAAGGGGAAATAATTCACCCTGCGTGTCGGGCAATAGGGATCCCACACTGTGAGGAGACCGTGCAGCCCTGGTCCTTACAGCAGTTATTTGTGAACACGTGAAAAAACATGATAGAGGAAAGTGACGCATCAAACTGCATCTTCCCTAAGTGGCTCTCCTAATTTTCACATCAGCGTTATTGTTGATATCTTGATTTGGAGGGTGAACACCATCTGTGGTCGTCATGCTGATTGTTTATTGTGGCCCAGATGGACCTGCAGCAGGCGTATACCTGGTTATGTGACCAGGCCTGCGGCTGTCTGTCAGCATCGTGCCTGTGAAAGCCTCAGTCACAACTATTTGGCTATGCAGCACATAATTCAGAGCTCCAGTATACAGACGTCTGCTCGGCCCGGTCATCCATCCATCACAGCGCTTTCTGCCAAGTCAACAGATTCTCGTGGTGGTGGGCAGTCAGGGGAAAGGCCTCTCAGGTTCTCTTTCTTTTTGTGTGTGTGTGTATGTAGGTGAGTGCACAGTTTGGGTTTTCACTGAGTGTAAAGTATAGCCCTTTAGAGCAGCAGTAAACCATGTCACAGGCCAATATAGCCATCTATACACTCAGGACTCCAGACTGTTCCAACACATGAGAACTCAGCAGGGAAACTGTATTCAATTAAGACCACTGTTCATCATTTTATTCACAATCTGCGCTGGACAAAACACAGCCTCAGGTCTTAGCCATTTGACAAAGCTCTTCTATTGATCGCCTATCTACAAGCCACAGGATTGATGGTTTTAAACCAATAATTATTCAATTTGTCCACACAATGTAAAAAAATTGTAAAAAAAAAATACAACCTTAGCAAGTTAGGCTGGCCCTTAAATTCCTTTTCTGGTGCAACCAACAGTCCCGGAATATGTTTTCAAATATTTACTATCAAGGAAGAGGAAGTTAAGAAGCAAATACATTTACCTGTAAATTTACAAGAACAATTACTTGATAATCAAAATAGTTCCCAAGTCATTTTCTGCACTGATGATTCCCAGTAAACCATGTGAGCGGACCAGTGCACATAACTGCAGGACCCTGGGACTGCTTCACCTAAATGGAATTTACTGCAGCCATGGTTCACGTTATTAATCACCACCTGTGCATTTCCTGTTTTACCATGTCCAACTATCGGCTGTGCACAGAGTCTATCAGCTGTCCTGTCTTTAGGGCCAGTCTCTCACCCTCATAAAATCGAACAGGGGGTGGTGTGTGAACCCCTGCGGTGCAGGGGCTGCACCCTCAGGGTGCCCTGCTTCACTTTGCTGTTCCTTCAAAAAATCCCCACTGTGGTGAAGGCACCGGGGAGATAATCCTGCAATGTCCCAGATCTTTATTGGGACTGAGCCCCTGCTCAGCAACGATATTTGAACACACAGTGTCGGCCACGTTTCCACCAGAGGAAAGAGTTGGAAAAGGGGCAGAAGGGGATTTGCAGCAGCATGGTGTCCCCAACCTGCAGGATACAGGATACTACTACGAATTACTCTAAGCAGAAAAAGGTGCTTCTACTGCAATGTATTCTCAACTGACCATCCCACCTTACAGACCCACTCAAGAATCCAGTCTCTGACCCTGCTCCACTTAATCATATACATTTCTACATTAGCTCATTTCATTTGCAAGCTGAACCTGTTCGGTGGTTCAGTTAACGGTTCAAGTCATTTTTAAAGTGAAAATGCAAAATATTCCTCAACCTCAACTGGAGATTTTGAATACCAAATTTTCCTCCAGATCAAACTAGTATCTATCCATCTATCTATGAGAAACCAATACACCTGCTGGGATCACACTGGGCTTTAGAAACCTCCGGTGGACATGGGCCTGTATTTCATCCAGAAAATCCTTTGTTTCTGTCTGAAAATAAGTCACCCACACACACTACAGTAACACTCCCCCACAGACTGAAGACAGCACCTCCTCAATCTGACACTGCCTTGCACAGCTTAGGGCGAGAGGCAGATGCTCTAGGTATTAAATAACTGGGAACATCTCAGTCTCTTCACAGTCGTGCAAAGTTCAGAAACGCAGCTCCCACATGTCATGCCTGTGTGTGCCATTGTCTCTGATCAACATAATGAGGCATGTGTGGTGGATGAGGAGCTGCTCTCTCTGCACACCGCCTCTTAATATTGACCCAAGTGCACAATAACGGGGGGGGGGGGGGGGGGGGGTTGACCAGTGATCTGACACCCTCTGCGGTCTGCTCCTGTCTGGATGCGGGGAGGCTTATGAACGTTTGTGTGTGTGGGGGGGGGGGGGGTTCGCAACGCACTTACCGAGCTTTCCCCGGGACTCCTCCAGCTTCTGGATCTGGTTCTCCAGGAAGAACATGGCCACTGCGAATGCCAGCAGCGCCAGCAGCTGCAACTTGGGCGGCATCATGACTCTGAGCAGCCCCATCAAATCATCCGGAGAGGGATTTGGTCAGTCCATGCCCGGAGGAGGAGACACTGAAAACACACACACGCGTAGGGACGACGGTGATTACAAAGCGGCTGAGTGTGTGTGCATGGCCCTCACTCTCTCTCCCTCTGTGTGTATGTGTAGATATCCCAGTGTCTGGAAGTCAAATCTCCTGGTTACCTCGGATGCGAAGTGTTCATACTCGTCTCGGTTATTCGATCATGTCGATCCCCGCCGGCGCAGCGTCGTGAAGCCCTACAGATGTCTCCAGAGCGCGGGTCTGAGCCCCCGGGGTGTCGGAGCGGTGGTACCAGCCGCTGTCGTCTGTGTCCCCCATGTAGCGCTGCACTGTCCCATCCAGTGTGATCGCCGCACGGACACACGGCTACTACCACTCAGCCCATTGGACGGGCGAGCAGTCCACCAGGACGCAGAGCTTTCCCATTGGCTGTCTGCACACTGCCTGTTCAATGCCGATTGGACCCGTTCAACAAACGCTCCTGAACACAGCCGGCAGGTGTCGCTGTTCTCTCTAAAGCCAGGACCGACGAGTAGACCTCTGCATGTGCCAACATTCAAGAAAGATGAAAAATAAATTAAACTTATCCCATTCTTTCACATATCCGCAAACGTGTGTTTTTTGGACATCAAATGTGATTTATTTCAACAGCACTTGCGATTTTTTTTTTAGATACGTCAATTTCTAAGTGTAACGTTCAGGCACGGCAGAGCTGCCCTTCATTAAGCACGGTGGTCCTTTGAGTGAGTTTCGCTAACAAAGCAAGATCCAAAATGTCGGGGGAGGTGTATCTCCTGTGGCTTCTCTCGCTCCTACAAACGGTGAGTTTATACACACTGGAAATATTGTCGCCGCTTCCTCGAGTGTTTAGTGAGAAACACAGACGGGTAATGAAGCGGTCAGTGGTCTCGTGTGAGCCTCACCGACGTTAGTTGCGGTTTTATAAACCGCATCCTGCTGCTCCCGCTGCCTCTAAATGACGTGGCTCAACCTGAGCCGTGATGGAAGAAAAGCAGACTTTATTCATTCCTGTGAAAACCTGTTCAGCTAGGTGAACGTTAAACTCCTGCTGTGTGGACACTACCTGCCCACAAAGCGGCAGCCGTAGATGAACTGTATCCTGGAGTTTCTGATTGGGCCCATTTGTAACTGAGAACTTATTTCCTGAATCCTAAAAAGCGAAACTGGGCTTAAACATGAGCGTTACCTGTTAGCGTCTTTATTGTCACGAGTCAATGGAAAGCTGGGTCCTCTGTTATCGACTGTCATTCGGATCGGTGTTAAAAGCAGCTTTACGCTTTGTGGGTCAGTAGCAAAGAGGATGAACACTCCACAACCATCCTGGCAGATGCTCTTCCTGTTTGTCCACGAGCCAGTCAACTTAATTAATACCACTGTACCAATTCATTGTGTAGAAATCACTGATTAATAGTCCATCAGCCAAAATTACTTAAAGACTGAAACTATTGATGCATCATCAACCAAATACCACCATTTAATGTATACTTGAAATGCATCACGTGTGTTTTTACCACTATTTTAAATCAAATGTATATTTACTTCCTGGTGGTTGTGGGCCACCACCATATAAAAACCTTATAAACAGGTGAGCGATTAAGTGAATTGTGGCACTTGTTTGTTAAAGAAGACTATTTATTAAAGACAACAAAATTAGATAGTTTGATTGGTTATGATATTGTATTTTCAGCGTAACTGCCCGTTAGCCCACATAATAAAATAGATGCACGTTTTAGTCCAGATGGGATTCAGGAGATCAGGTTTTTGCAGTAGCTGCATCATGATCCCTTGATATTATTATACTGGCCTGAAAACCAACTTTACCTGAATAGAACTTCTATTGTTTTAATAAACATTTCAAATTAATTGACTGTTTTTATAGTGCGTACTGCTTTGGATTTGTTTCCTTGGATTTCTGTTTTATTGCACTTGTAAAAACAAAACTATAGACTATATTCATCTTTAATTTCGACTCCTTAATCTTGATTTTGCATCAGTCTTTTGTTTTTTGTCTAACACCCAAGAAAGCACTTTACTAAAACATAGCCTTTTCGTTTCCCTTCCATTCGAATCCTCTTAACCTCCTCTCTGTCCTCCCCAGGTGACGGCGTACGGGGCCGACCTGTCGTCAGAGGCATGCAGGGAGCTGGGCTTCTCCAGCAACCTGCTGTGCAGCTCCTGCGACCTGCTCGGGGAGTTCAGCCTCACCAAGCTCCAGCCTGACTGCCAACAGTGCTGCCAGCAGGAGGCCCAGATGGAAGCGCGCAAGGTAAAGGGAACCAGAAGCTCCAGAAACAGACAAAACATAAAGCGATTGTCTGTTTAGGTTCAGTCACGACATGAAACGGGTTGCTAAAATCTCAAAGGGGGACTCAGTCAAAATAGAAGTGTAATGAGGGTGAACTAAAGTTCCTGTAGTGGAATCATAAATGAAATGTACTGACTGTTTGTGCTGCAGGACTGTGACTTCAGAAGTCTGATGTGCAGCGGACAGTTCATTACTTGTGGAGTATTGAGCTGATGCGTATGTTGTCATTTGGGATTCACAATCGCTTTGCAGAAGCAGCGGGCTACCCAGTGGATAGTATTAGCACTCCGGGAACCTCTGAGTCAGAACGTGTGATGATCACATCCCTCAGCATTTGGTGTGCTTATAAAAACAACCTAGTTTTAGTCTCCCTGTTGCTGGGTCTGTTGAAACTGTTTGCAGCTGTGCATCAGATCTGAGACTCCACGCACAAGCTCTGTCCCTCGCTGTCTGTCTCAATTTGTCTCTGATGTTCAGAGTCGAGGCTCCTTAACCCCAGCTCAACTCTCCCCATGGGGTCAAAATGTCAAGTTAAGCAGTAACAACCTCTCTGTAACCTGTTCGGATGCGTTGTTAGGCACTTGTGTTTCCAGTGATTACAGGACATTCAAAAGGAGCCCCTGCTGTGCTCAGTGATGGATAAGCACAGAGTGAAGCGATGGTGGAAAAACAATATAATTTTCCTTTGATTAAGCAAAGCCCCTAGAACGTGTGGGTGGTATCCTAGCAACAGCTCCTTGGAAAAGTGTAGCGCACAACTCATTACACCTCTCGATGATAAGTGTGTTTCAGACGGACAGGCTCGTACACCTGCTGCTCGCGATTTGAGGGAAAATGTCACGTAGAAGACCAATTGCGTACCAGGAGAAATTAAAGTGTCTCCGAGTACATTTTCTCTTCAGACGGGAACAATTATCTGCCCTAAGAATTCTTTGAGTCTCACAATTGACATTAGTGCCAAGTCATTAAACCCTTTGAGAAATGGCTAATTCTGCAGCCCAGTCGATTAGCAAGATTCACTGAGCATGGAGGGCATTTCAGATACTCATTTTGAAACGTGTGTCTCTCTGCAGAACACCCGCACAAGGCAGCACCTCAGCTCCCATGAGTGTCACTAGACAGTGTCTCTATAGAGCAGGACAACCATACTGCTAATGACAATAACATGAGAAACCTAGATTGCAGGTCTTTAAGTCCGGACCAGTCTGACAAACGCCACAAGAAGACGTACTAACAAGTGTCTGTGTGGCTAAAGCCCAGTGTCTTATTTCTCTTTGCTGTTGAGCTCCCCTCATTTTTAGTTTTTTTTGTTTTACAAAAAAAATATAAAACACTATCAAGATAGAAATGGTGCATCTGAAAACAGTCTTTACAAAATGCACCATTTACTTCTGACTAACACTGTTCCCAGCTGTAAGGACAGTTTCACAAGGTTTCCGCAGGTCTTAAAGGGGACATATTATGAAAATTCCACTTTTGTAGTGCTTCTACACCTTAATTTGGGTATCTGGCATGTCTACTGTACCAAAGGTAATTGGATAGCAGTAAACTCTCTCTCATGGAGGGTGAGGGGGGTCGGGCACTCAAAACAGGTCAATCTGAGGAGGGCTGTTTTAGACAGGGTAAAAAGGGTGCTATTTTAAATCATCCTTGTGGTATTTTGACCAAAATATGTTACAGAAATTTCATTAAGACCCCAAGGAACCATATCAACTGTGGTAAAATGGGCATAAATTGTCCCGTTTAAAGTCTTGAGATACTTAAAACTTACAATTATTATATCATATGCATGATTATTGTATAGATGTGGCCGCAGGCTGTATGAAACGTTATGCATCTACAAATTATAAATGAAACCGCAGACTGCAATGCATACCTGTCTTAATTATTACAGGCTTTACAGGGCACAAGCTTCTGATCATATTTTGCAAGCACATTTTGATCCTTCAAGACCGATTGTCTAATTCTTGTGAAAAGTCTTGCTTCTAATGAATGTATTTTGTATTGAAATCACTGATGGACTGGATGACCAGATAATTCATTCATTCACATAATGAGTCGAAGTTGAGTCGTCCTATCGTTTCCTTGAAATTAAATTTCAGCAGTGCCAGATTGTTTAGAGAAAGTCACGGGTGGAAGCGAGTAAGAGAAAGAAGAGAGGCTCTTAGCTTTGCATGCTTAATTTAATTTGCTGTGTGAGGCAGCCGAGCAGGCCATTTACCAACGCTCCCTCCTCCCCACGGAAGCCGGCGAGCGGAGCATGGTCATGAAATACTGCTGTGACACTCCAATTTCCTCTAACTTATTGTATATTGGTGCTGGAGGTTTGATTACAAGTGAGATCTGCACAAACCACCATCCATCAGCCATGATCCATATGCACAGGCTCACAGTTTAATGACCCCCAAGGAGTCGCACAGATACGTTTATGTATCAGTCCGCCTGAATCAAATTACTGCTCCAGGCCGTGGCCGGCGTCCTAACACCAGCAGGACCTCAGTCTATTCTCTGTCTCTGTGTGTGGTGGGATCTTTAAACTGTGTTTCTCTGCACACAGCTTTACGCTGGAGCCATCCTCGAGGTGTGTGGATGAAAATTGGGGAGGTTCCCCCAAGTCCAAGGTGAGTACTCTGATAGTTACCTTATTTTCAAATTGGCACATACCTTTGGTGATTGAGTGTGACATTTTTCCATGTAAAATCACTGTTTGCAGTAGGTGGTCCAAAGTGCCAGTGGAGCCAGCTTTCAAACCAGCTTTTGAGTTCTTTTTCTTTTTTCTTCCCTGCGTCCTGGGAGCAGACCTCCCATCTCTGCTCAGCATACCATTTGGATAATTTGGTGTCGGGTTACGTTGATGGACTTAGTGCCGCTCGCCTCAGTATGGGGCGAGACGTCTGGAGCCCTGTCTGTGCCATATGGCTGCCGTTTGTTTACTTCAGCTGTAGCGGCCCTGTGTTCTCAACTGTCTCCTCCACCATTAACACCGCCTTCTCAGGACGTTTCACAGTTGTCGCTAATTAAAGGCGTCAGGACTGAAACAGAACGGCTGATTCATTACCCCGACATTTGTCTCACCACTGTTTTTTTTTATCTTCACAGCTTTTGTCAGGAGTGATAAGCCAAAGATGTTCAAGGGTCTTCAGATCAAGGTAGGGATTATGAGTTGTGTTGATTATGGACGCACCATCATCATCTCATGATTAGACACAATAAACGTCATCCTCAGGGGGAATGTAATTTGTAAGAAATCAGGTTATATTAATCAGTTCAGTCATAAACATGTCTCTTTCTTTAACACCCTCTTTTTCTTGTTTATTCTCTTTCTACGCAGTATGTCAGAGGCTCAGATCCTGTACTAAAGCTTTTGGACGATAACGGGAACATCGCTGAAGAACTCAGCATCCTCAAGTGGAACACAGACAGCGTGGAGGAGTTTCTTAGTGAGAAATTAGACCGGATATAGACACAACTCCAACTTTCTTTTTTAATTTGAAGTCTTTACTGAAAGGATATCCTCCAAAATACAAATTAAAACATTTCACAACTTGCTCTTTGGTAAAACTGCAGATAGTTTGTATTTTATGAGCTGAAGCTGTAAAATGTCTGCCTCTTCTGCTTTGGTGAATGACATTCTGTTTGTGGCTCTCACAGGGCAGAAAAAGTCTGAAATATCTAAAATATTCACCAGCAACTCGTCTTTGATGAAGATGTCTGCTGATTACTGCTGATCATCCACCTCCCGCCCCCTAATGAATACTCTCAGCAGTATTCATTTGAACTAATTTATACTAAATAAAATGGTCCAAATGAAAACTGAGAAGCAGAGAAACCATTTCTGGAAATCTCTGCAGCTGTAAATGTAATAAAGAGACAGATCTTTAATGCTTGAGCAAATTAAATGGAAAATGTATCTGCTTGGTTTGAGACTAAAGGAGCAAGTTGTAAAAGCTTTCTTGTACTTTGAGGGATCCGACCCTAATTACCTACCAATTTGTACTGAACTGGGCCTTGATAGATGGTTGTTGGATAACTGTTCTCTATGACCCTTTTTGTATCTGAAGAATGAATATCTTCAACCTAATATCTTCTATGAGTATGTGAAACGATATCACAGAGTCCAGAGGAGCAGCACACCCTGAAATACTGATCTAAATCATAGATGATATTTTGTTCCTTTGGTTTGAGAAGACATTCGTACATCAGGACCCGTTTTGTTGTCCCTCTGTGGGAGTCCCTGTCTGTCTCATATTCTTGTATGATTATTTTTTATAACGCTCAACATGACTGAATTAATCCCAGTTGCTTTTCCAAAAGCAGACGTATTATGCAGAGGCACATGTTTGTGAAGAGTTCACAGTAAACCAGCGTTGGGATGTGAGCTCTGATGTACCTTTGTGTTTTCTGCATCTTCTGCTTTGGAGAGAAACTGGATTTATTCTGGATGTTGTTTTTTTTGAGGTGGAGGTTGAAATATGCAACAATAAATAAAGTCTCTGGAGATTTATCTGCCAATAGTTTGTGAGTTTTAATGGAAACTGCTACTGAATCACCGTTATTGAATCAGTGCCATGAGTTTGCTGCTGTCAAGTGGTTACAAAGGGTATTGCGTTTGCAGAAAATGACAAGAATTAGTTATTGCAAGTTCTCTATAATTTATCTAAAAACGGATCCTCCCACACACAACTGAGTTTCACATCATGTAATGTGGAGGTGAAGGATCCAAGTGAAGTAAAAATATGGAAAGCTTGCATATAAAATCACATTTCTAAAACTAGCTCATAGATTTACATACCTAATGTGCAGTCTTGAGATTAGTGAAGAAAGTGTCTGTTAGTTTTCTGAAACCCTTCTTCTCTTTAAATTATATTAAAGTAAAGCTTTTGAAACTATTCCATTTTTTTTAAAGATCCTGTTATATTTTAATTTGCAACTAAATAGATCAGTCAAGTATTTCTCTTCCAGCTAAAGCCCAAACCATCTGATTTTCCTTTCGCAGTAAATGTACAGCATGGAAATACAGGATACACAATGAAACCACTGAATCGCCTGAAGAGACAAATGGGCAAAGCTTCAGCATCTGTAGTGTTTGTCAGCCTGTTCTCAGAGCAACACGCCGACACTGTGCAGATTCTATTCTCCATGTTGACACATCCTGTCTAACAAGATGTATTCTAGGAAGTTTAAATGCATTAGCTCGTTGCTGCACACATGAAGTACGTTGGCACAGGGGCGGCTCCTGGTACAGGCGACGTAGGCGGTTGCCTATAGGGTGCAAATTGCCGAGAGGGCGGCACAAGAGACTGATTTATCATGACGTGACACATGCAATGTAAAACAATGCAGTTACGTCACACCATCATCCTCTAGTCCCAGGACGCACCGGAAAAAACGGTCCGCCTTCTTTCCTCACCCATATTAAATACTTGGGCTGTTCGCACCGGCAGCGTAGTGCCGGGGAGAACCGCGAAGCGCCGCCGCCACACACACACAAGCACATAATCTCCTATGGAGGGGTGGCAGCTACAGGCTTGCGTCGGTCACTCACCTGTGAAGACCAGCATCATTTATACCCCCGGAGAAATGCGCTCCCTGGGCCGCAGGGATGAGCCAGCCCCACGCCACTACGCTGCCATGGGTGGAAGCAGGACACCAGTGGACACAAGAGCTGGGTCCGAACTCATGGGTGAGGATGGGGGGAACAACTGTTGCACCAGTTGTTTCCCTTACATTTCAAAAGAGAGATTCGCCATCTCGACTGTTTTCAGAGAATCTTTTCAAATTGAACCGCGCTGTTTCACTAATTACGGTAAAACCAGCTTTGTAACTTTACTGTCACAATTCGATCTTCAAACACATTTCCCGCAGTCTTTTTGGTTTGTTAAATTAAATTAAATTAAATTAAATATAGAAACAATTAAATTAAATTAAAATTTACATCCTGCGCAAAAGCCCACTGCCCACATTCTGCGCAGAAGACCATTGCGCACATCCTGCGCAGAAGCCTACTGCGCACGTTCTGCGCAGAAGCCCATTTTTTTTCATTCAATTTAAAATAAAACATTTTTTTTTAATTTAATTTAAAACATTTTTCTTTCTTTTAATCAATTTAAATGTATATTGCCGGCATGAAGACGGACGATTGTGAGCATTGTACCCGGGACCTTCTCATCGAAGGCCGATCCCTCTACCCACCAGACCACACCACCTGCTGATATTCATGCAGAACTAAGAGAAATAAGACGATGGACAAATTATCGTGTGTGTGTGTCCCTGTCATTCTGTGCTGCTTTTGATACATAGTTCAGAGAAAATATTTCTTCTTTTCTACCTATATTTGACAGCCTTACTTAAAAGTTAATTTTCTGTTTTTGGATTTTAGATACTGGATGATTTAACATGCTAAAAAACCTTTTGTAGTTTCCAGCCTTTCAAGAATCAAGCTGGTGCTTGTTTCCATGTGATGTCCCCAGGCTGTCCCCTGCTGGCTGCTGGGTTCCTCTGCACTCCAGCTGTTGTCCTGAATGAGCTTTGCTAATGAAAGAATACTGCATAGTCACATGCAGTATGCGTTGAGAGCACAGCATCCTGGTTTAAATGTTACTACCAACACATATCCTTTGGTACTCTGTGTAAAACAAGCATACTGTGTCAGGGTGAACATTTTAATTAACTCCACTGCATGCTGTGCAAGCGACACAAAAGTTTTGTACTATCAGTAGAAATCTTCCTTCAAAGTCGGACACAACACAATATGGATGATGGTACATGTGTATTCACAAGTGAGCTGTTAAAAGACCTACCTCTCAGTAACGTCAAGTAGATAAACTACAAGTTTATTAGAAGAATGTAGATAAACCGTTAATATTAGAAGAAGAGAATTTCCTTCTCAAACAGAGAAAATGTCTCTGTTTACACTGTAATCCTAATGTAGCTTATAAACCAGAAGCAAATAATTAAATAATTTCAATATGCATCAGTAGAAATTCAATTATCTGAAATAGTTTTAATAAAACATGCACTTGTCAAAGTGTAGGTCTGGTATGTCTTGAAAAACAGCTTTGGATTCCTGTCACTTGTCTGTGCACATTAACTAACTTTCTGGAGGCCAAGTATTAATTATGAAATGTGAGAAAAAAACTGTACTTGTGTAACAGTGTTTTGTATAAAGGTGCATCATTGTCAGCTGTAAAGCCAGTTACAGTTTTTATGTGGGTCTCATCAAAAAGTAATTTCAAGTCAAGTTGAAAGAAATTATAAAATCAAACTATTCACACAATGTGCTTCTGTGCCAATATCAGCAAACAGCTCCAGAAGGTTTTGAGGTACGATCAGATACTCTGAAGGGAAATAAAATGGACGGATAGTCTAAAGGAAGCGGAGAAACAACACATCAAGGCATAACATGAGAGATGGATGGAGTTGATGTGCTAATAATCCAATCCAACCAAGTATATTTCCTGTCAGCTTCCCTCTTAAAAAAATAGAAATTATCAGGTGAACAATTCAGAAAGCACCACAAAGTAGAGGAGGAGAAGAAAGAACAATATAGAAGTAAGAATCAGCCCGATTGTGGGCATCATTAATGTTTATTTTTGTCGACCAGACATGATATGTTATCAGTACAGCTGATTTCAGACTCTTTTTATATTTTTCATTATATATTTTTATTGTTTGTTATAACTTACAAATTTGTCTGCCTGTGTGTGCATCTGTATAGAGTCCAAAACTTCTTGGGGATGCATGACAGTTTGCGTGTGTATGTTGGGGGGGTGCAAATTTGAAATCTGCGTTGGCAGATGGATCCGTCCTGTTAGAAATGCCTTGTACTCACTTTAGTCCTAAATCCAGAACATGATTTCCTGAAAGTGCTCAAGAAATGATGTCATATTCACATTTCGTCATTAAGGACACTTTCAGAGAAACTGGAACACCATGTATCAGAACCAGTGTTTTATATTCAAATATAAAAAATAAAATGATTTAACAAAACTCAAGTAAAAAAAAGCTTCAATTACACAGTGTATCTGCACATTTATAAATATCTCATAACCACTAATCGGCATGTGAAAACTACATAATTTGCCAATAATGCCTTTTTTATCATTATTATTATTACACGTTCTGTTTGGATGTGAGGCATGATAGACCACGGGCAGACAATAGGATGCAGTATTAAATGTGTGTATGCAAATAAAAAAAATCACACAAAGCCAGCTGCACGAAGGCTGAAAAGCACAAATCTGAGCATTAACCACTTGTCAGTGCTGAGGCTGTTTAAAGTCACACATATTGGGTTTTCTTGCCGTCCTCTGAGTGATGATCTCCCGGGTCGGTTTTGGCGCGGGACTGAGGTTTGTAAACAACCCCTGGGTAACTGAAAGACAAGAGACAACACATATAGCATGATGGTGTATCTGCTGTCAAAACACATGGAAACGACTGAAATAAGTCACAAGTGAGCATAAACCTGATAACATCAAAATGGAATTTGGTCCAAAACAAATTCTCAGACATGATAAATCATTCAGATATACAGAATTTAAGAGGCTTATCATTTACTACTAATATAAATCTGTGTTGGACTCACTGGGGTTTTTCCTCTTTCACTATTCCCCTGAAAGCCAGTGACTTCAGGACGCCGCCAATAAGCAGCACGCCACCTCCAATCCAGGCGATAAACAGTGCAGGGCCAAACGTGTATCTGGGGAGTACAGATAACACAAAGTATGTATAGGTCCAACATGTGAACAATATGGATTTGTGTGAGCGCAGAAGCGAAAATAATAAACTTAATATCCTACGTGGGCATTCCTTCTCCCATTCCTCCCATTCCTCCCATTCCTCCCATTCCTCCCATTCCTCCCATTCCACCGTTTCCCATCCCTCCACCATAGTTGGGATAGGTGGCCATCCTGAAACTGGCCACGATCTGGTTGGCGTAGATGGAGGCACCTGCAATGCCGCACACGCCTGAGGGAGGGCACAAGAATGACACAAGTGAAATGAAGAGATTCATGTCAGTGATTTCTTCTACACATATTGCTCTTCAGCTTGACCCATGTTCCTCCACATTGTGCCCGTACCAGAGATGATGAACATGATGCCGGCGGTGAGGCTCATCTTGGCCTTGGTGGTGTCCTCCATGCTGGTCATCGTGAGGCAGGTGAGGGAGAAAAATGATATCACCGCCCCCAGTATACTCAGCACCACGCCCACTATCATCAGGGCCCGCACAGCCTGGAAGGCCCCTGTAGATGACACATAACTCAGAATCAGAGACTTTACAGTAATACACATATGCTGGATGTTATTGAGGAAAAGCAAGGTAATTTTATCTATAACGCATAAGTTGGCATATTTAAGGTGCAGGGGCCTACCCAGGAATTGAGAAAGACAGAGGTCATGACTCCAAATTCTCAAGAAATTTAACTTATCACCAAAATTATACTAATTTCTCACATTATATGAATTCTTTGTAGAGTTTAATTAGATGTTTTGTAATCTTCATTTCATACTTGGCCAAAAATGAAGCTCTGTGGGGTAAAAATGTCATATTTATTTTCTAGTGTCCCAAAAGTCCTAACATTTAAACAAATTTGTGTCTACTAAAATCCTTAAATACTAAATAAAAATCTGAATCTATTACTTTTGATTGTTGAGAATAAAAAAATCAATTAATGTCCAACTTTCGCAAAAATACAAATTCTTACATCTTCCTGTCAGCTCCTCATTTGAAAAGACGCCTTGATAATGCTTTTTGTACTGTTTTGTGATAACCTGTACTGTTGTGTATTCACTTGAAACCTCATATTTCAGTTCTTAATAATGTCTAAATAATGTGGTGAGTGTGCTCCTGCCGCAGGTGTGTTGTAGGAACCTGCCCTTTGCATTTTGTTTGTTCTCTTTCTGATAACTGTATTGACCGACTCTCGGCCTGGCCGTCCATTACTTGATCCAGAATGCACTGCGGAGCAGAGCAAACACTGATAGGTGTGGACTTGACTTAGGAACAAGAGTTTGTACGATGGCAACAGAAACTCAGAGTAGCTGAGTAATTATTTAAATACGATATCTGTTTTAAAAACATTGAAAAAGGAGAAATCCAATGCGCTTTGCATGTTGTCTGACATCATCAGAGTTAACTCTTGTGTCCACTAAGGTCTCTTCCTGTTTTTCCTAATTTTCCTTTTGATTTTTAAAAAAACATTATCCTCAATTTGCCTCTTTGCACCAAATCAAAGTGTTATAATCTATTTAATTAACCTATTAAACTCATTTTATTTCAACATTTCCCCCTTAAATTGACTTCAAAATTTAGAATATTTCAACCCTTCGTCCTAATGTGACATAAAAGTTTGTTCCAGAAGTTGTCATCATGAACCTGAAAGACTCATCTCGGCGCCTTAAAATCCTCCTGCCTCGTCATTTCGCTACAGTTTAGGCCATCTTGAATCTTACCAGGAAGTGAGAGAACTTCCTCCTACTTACTTCTATTGGAAAAGTCTTGTTTTAAACCGTTTAATTACAACTTTATAAAATGTTGTCACTGCCTCATTGTTACTGTGATCAGAGATCACATCTAAGGAGATCTCATAAGGGAAAGTCCGGACTGTAAGTGAGGAACTGTCCTGAGTTTGTGGCCTTGACAGTGAAGGAGACCCAGGTTGAGTCAGTTCCATTGGTAGGACATCAAGCAAATTAAACTTCTGTTGGATATTTATATAGAGGAGACTTGTCTTACCTGAGAAGCCCAGGAGGCCGTAGAGCGGACGGCATTCGGTGAGTCCAGAGGAGGCCGTCTCACAGTTCTGCCACAGACCCTTGTAGGTGTAAAGAGATGTCACCACCTCCCCCTGCCTGTCCTTCACACTCCACTTGTTCATGGCTGTGGCTGCGATCAGGGCTGCTGCCCCGATCAGGCCCAAAATGAATCCACCGTTCTGCAGAACCGAAGGCGCCATTGTGGTCTTCTCCTTCAGAAATCAGAAAAAAATATACCTGGTCCAGCGAGTGTGTGCAGTGTAGGTTGTGTTTGGTTTAAAAGATAGAAATCCTAATAGTATAGCTGTTTATGTGAATGCGTTTAACGAAGGAGCCAAAAGTGAGCAGGTATGTCGCGTGAGGATAAAGAATGAAACTGGGCAATGGGGCGCTTTGTAGTCATGGTGGTGTTGGTGGGTGGAGGCGGTTGGGTTTCGACCAGTGGGTGATACGGCCGTGTATGGGCAGGGCTACCTTGTGTTGAGACGTGTGGACACAGTGGAGATAGGCACACCTGGCACCTAAATGAGAACTAACCGTTTTAATGTAAATACAGGAAACTGAATCACTGACTCCATGTAGGGCTTTCAGAGAGCTGATAACTGTTGGTCAGTGAGTTGATGCTGATTGGCCGTGCTTACACTCAAACACAAACTAAAACTGATGCATCACCAAATGTGTCACTTTATAAATAATGGATTATTCACAGGACTGAAAACAACACATGATTACAGCAGATTTTCAATCAGGCCATGATAGCGAATTTGATGTGAAACAAGGAACGTTCATCTTTTCTCTGATAAAGATTTAGTGTTTTGCTCAACGACACTGAAAGACGATGAGATCTCAACAACCTGTTGACTTTAAACTTGATAGTTCATCCTTCAGTCTCTTCTCCGGAGCTGCAGAGTGCCCCGAGGAAACCGCGGATGAATAGAACGCTGATTTGATTACAACATCCACAATTTCGTGTTGACTTCTTCTGTGAGAAATTTAGAAGGTGTAAAATACAAAAATAACCATCGGGTCAGTTCTAGTTTGATTTCAATTGTCTCACAATGAGAATTAATAGTTTCAGAGTGAAGTCTCATTTCCTGAAACAAACAGTGCCTCATGATGTCCATGATTCAGTTTGTCACCTTATCACTCTGTCCACAACTGCGCTGGTTTCTATTCTTCCCTTATCATCAGCCTGACTCGCTCCCTCTCACCAACACACAAGTGGACACACACTACTAACTCACGCAGTAGTCCCCTCACACGATGATGGAAGTCAGTTTAAAACTGTTACGTTCATCCACACTCTTTGGACTTGTGCTATTTGCATCATATTGATGTGTTTATCTTTTCTTAAGTCTTATAAGCATCTTATCAGGAGACTCTCAGGGGGTTGAATTAAGTAAGAGAGCTCAAGCCGCCAGAAACATGAAAACATATAAACCTCCTCCAGATAATCTTTATTGATTCCTGGTAACTTTTTATTCCAGCTGATGTCTGATGACATCTCAGCGACAGTTGAAAAATGTCGTTGTCTGGATCGTCCTTAAAATAAACTCTACTGTCAATTAAATGTCCAACTTCTCATAGACATTATTCCTTGAACCGCAACTGACTCTTAAATGTAGAGAGTTTAAATAAAATTGTGAAAGTCCTTTGTGAAAGTCCATTGAAATAAACCAAAGACCGTAATTATAAGGCTTTATTTAAACCTGTATTTCAACAACAACAACAAAACAGGCTGCAGACTACAGTATATAGGCAGACCTACATACTGACATACATACAGGTGTTACTGTCCAGATATAAGGATGTATTGATTAAAAAATACAATATTAGACTTACTGGTGTTTTGGGGCCTGGATAAACAGATGAACCACAGTGGCGCTCATATGTCCCTTTTTTCCAACAACAGCTGGATGTTCATTTGACTCAGTTTGAACAGTTAAACATGGGCCTAGTGCAGCACTTTTTTTATTAAATTCTAGTCAAAAGAGTAACAAAACCGCATCTTCAAACCATCATCTTTACCCTGTATTGACATGGAAAAGTACTGCACAGCTCTGAGCTAATTAAATAGCTGGCCTTTGGAAATGTTTTTAATTGCTGTGTAAACACTTTAATATTCCAATGGCATTTAAAATAAAGGTCAACAGTTTTTCTGTTCATTTTTTATTAGATAGAAAACACGTGTTATTGTAGCCCAGGTCTTTCTCTTTGTCGGTTACATTGCATGGGAAGGTCCTGTGCGTAAAACGTTCCCCGTTGTGTACGTGCGTCTTCCTACCCAGTCTGCACGCTGGATCCGGGGGAAGGATACGAGTCCATGCCGCTCTTGGTCATCCCTCCGGGGAAGAGAATATACGCCACCTGAGGGTGTAAACTGGCTGCAGACCAGCCACTACAGTTGCACGGCAACATGTATCCCGGGCTGGAGGGTGACGGGTGGGTGTGGGTGTGCTGTCCGGGACACGCCAGTCCCCCAATCCCGCCGGTCTGGTAACCGAAGGTGTGCGCGCCGTAGGGCAGAGCGCCCGCGGCCAGGGAGTGCGGGATCTCCGCCACGCGCTGGACAGCTCCGGTGCTGAACTGCGCCACCGGCTCCAGCAGGGAGAAGGATGAGGAGGAGGAGGCGGGAGCGAAGAGAGCCCGGGCTTTATCCCCGGGGACGAGGAAGGAGTCCATGGCAAATCCCTTCAGGTGCTCCGCTGCCTCCCCGAGTAAAGACGGCAGCGGGAACAGGAAGCGGTCCCTCTTCAGGAGGCTCTTGGATTTGCGCCGGGGTCTGTACTTGTAGTCCGGGTGTTCCTTCATGTGCTGAGCCCGCAGCCTCTTGGCCTCGTCGATGTACGGTCGTTTCTCGGAGTCGGAGAGCAGCTTCCACTCCGCGCCAAGTCTCTTGCTGATCTCGGAGTTGTGCATCTTCGGGTTCTCCTGGGCCATCTTTCTCCTCTGGCCTCTGGACCACACCATGAAGGCGTTCATGGGTCTCTTGATGTGATCTAAAGGTTTTGCCATTTCAGGAGTTGACACATTAATTAATTAAAAAGTTCACTCAGATCCTACTACTCTTAAATAAGTCACCTGTCCAAAAAGCGCATGCTCCTCCCGTGCGTAAAAGGAAGAAGTATGAAAGATTATTTGACTCAAGAGTTATTTTCTGTTTCTTTGTAAAGTTGAAACTATAATTCCAAGCAGACCGAAGCTTCTTCACAAGGTGGAACTGAAAACAGCACAAGGGGCAAAGCCTGGGCGCATGAATGGGAGTCACACGGGACCAAGTTGGAAGCTTGTTATGGATGATGCTCGGCATGTCAACCACTCATCACCACACCACTGTCACGGCGAGCCAAGCCAATGGGAGTGAGAGGGCGCACAGTAATCCCCTCACAAAAAAATGACTGTACAACATTTCTGAGGGACTCCCTCCTCTCCAAACAGTTTAGTCCCCCCAAAGCTCCGCTGAGACAGGCAGGCAGAAAAGCAGGGGAGAAAGCAATCTGCTGCATAACATAAGTAGAAAACTACAAATTAAAAGGTTTTGGGATACGGCAGCATGGACGGTGTTTTTAACTGCAGCTGCTCAGAGACCTATAAAGTCCTACATGGCTCATTTGCTCAATAATGAAATCTATTTTAGACGAACCCAGAGAAAGTAGCTGTTTAACTCATTTAAAACCATCTAATTACAGCAGGGCTCCACAGAGTGTTATAGAAATACAGTGCTGATGTACATTCTTTAAAGCCACTTGAGTTATGTGCTTAAACATTTTTGTTTGTATTTAGATTTTTCTCAGTTAGTAATTCTTTCAAGGAAACTGCTCTGCAATTTCCCAGAAGACATTACCATGTCTCTACATTAAAACCAAGTTAAATGAAAACGTTCAGGGGTCAGTGTGTGTGTGTGTGTGTGTGTGTCAGCTCTGCTCCCTCAGTTTTGACTCTTGCTATCTAAAAACTTGCCTTCAAAATTGCCTAATTTAAATTCTTTCCCATGATGCCATGCGGGTGTCTTATATATTAATATGTGCACAAGTGTCTCACCTCTCCCTCCTCCATAGTCGACAAAATCAATATTAATCACAACCATAATTCACTGGCCCGGCTGACTGCATTGATTGTTACAGTTTTCATAATTACTAAACCTTATCTGATCAAACATATGCTTTAGCCATCTCATCTGTTATTGAAATGACATTGATGGAGAAATGCCGGAGCAATAACTTAAGCACAAACTATATACAGTATACTATGTGTGTGTGTGTGTGTGTGTACTCAGTGGAAAATATAGGTGCTTATAGGTAATAAGAGGGGATTACTGTATGGAGTACATACACAGGAAGCTCATTTTACATGGAGGAATTCAATACTAACTCTCTGGGTGTCTAAGTGGGAGCTTCCAGGCTGCCTCAAAGGCACCCAAAATGGCTTCTGCAAAAAGGATTATTACCATGACAGAAGCATGATGTGTTTCTCCGCAGACAGACCTGTGGCGGTCGGTTGAAGCTCCGGGTTTATAGGTTTTTATGTTTTGGTAGCGGTGATAAACTCAGATATCAGCCGAGGAGGAGGCCTTTATTTCATTTGCCCCCCACAGTCAAAGGCACAGTGGGCCTCTTCAAAGGCAAAATAAATGGACACTGAGGATCCAGTGGCGCGCGCCGCGTCATTGCTGGCGCTGATAAGACGTTTTCAGAGAATGTTTTTTCTGCAGGTTTTCTTAAGAGCAGACGGGCTGGAGGGATAAAGTGAGTGGCAGCAGGGGTCAGACAGTTGATCTGTCTCCTCGTGGCTGTGCTGTTATCTCCTGTGCTGTAGGGTTCAGGCCTGGCCCACAGGAGGCCCCCACCACCACACAGAGACAATGATTACTTCCACGGAGGGACCATGTTCTAGAGACTTTTCAACAGTGAGGACAAAAACTGTCTGAGGACAACAACACAAGAGGTGGAGGACATGGAGGTCAGTTCGGAGAAACGATCTGTTTTCTTGTTGCCTTTGTCAAGATTTATTGTTTCATATTGCACAAAAACTTTCGCTGTTTCCATTTAGCTGAGGAGAAAGCACAGAGGGTATGTGTTTTTGTGTACTAGTCAGTGTTTGGTTTGACTTCTAAGAAAGGGCAGCATTTCAACTCTGGAGAGATGAGGGAGGGGAGAAACGGGTAATAAGAAAAACTGCCAGAAGCACAAAATGGCTGTCGTAATCCGGTTATCCCCCGGGCTCTAAAGATACTGGTCCTCTCCTTAGGAGACTATCTTTTCTTCTTATGTCAAAACTGTCCTCCATGCACTCAGGTGGATTAAGGAGTCACACTGTAGAAAGAAATTGACAGGTACAGAAAGACCTGGGGGTGAAAAGGAAATGAAAGATGACACAGAGAGGCAGACCGGTCGCTCAGGCCAGGGGAGTGTGCCAGGGTCTGACAAGAAAAGAATCTACTACAAGCTGGAGAGAAAAAAACGCTGATGATTCAGACTAATTCACTGCATTGATTTACCGAATAATTATTGATAAATATAATTACTGACTACATCTCTTAATCTTTAGAATTGCCTTTTCTTTCTAAAAATGGCTGAAGTGTACTGCTATGTATGGGACTCAGGTTATATTAGATTTGATGTCAGCTCTACAGCAGTGTCCATTATTAAAACTCACTTAGAGCAGATCACAGAGAGATAATATATGCATATCATCTTACATCGATGCAAAAGACCTCAACAAAGGACTCCACGTTATACTGGCTGTTTCAGGTGTATAGAAGAGAAGGCTGCAGAACAGGCCCAGTTGGCCTCCAACTGAAGTGATTAGTCCATCAGGAGAAATTGGTTTATATTCTATTTCATCATAATATTCTAAAGACAAACATAAGTTTCAGCTCTTATTTGTGGTTATTTTTCTCCATTTTAAGAAAGTTCATAGACATAAAAATAAATAGTAAAAAAAAAACAGTATTTTGCATTTTAATTTGCATGGAAAAACATTACTAGAAACTCTAAACCTAATAATTTTTCATGGGTTCTTGCCTAATTATGTCCCCACTATGTGCATTCAGCTGGTCTACAGCCTTTCATATGGACATGAGTTGTCATTTTAACATAAATAAATAATCCAGGAATCCAGGAATCTCTGGAAAGGGATATTGACACCCAATAGATTTTCATGGTGAAATAAAATAAATGTATTTTCAAATTGTCCTTCTTTTAAAATTTCGAATTAAATCAAATTGTTGTCTATATTCGTTAGATGTCCCACATTTACTACAAAGCAAATCCACATATTGGCTAACTATATTCAGTCAAGTCTAGGAGTCAGAAAAAAAGGCATCCACTTTATCAACACATAACTTTAAACTTGTCACAGTCTCATAACTGTCAAAAAAGTTCATGGTACCAGTCTGAGGCCTCAGGTCCTCATGGTGGCCCCTGGCTCAGGTTGGCATGTTGGGCTTTCCTGCACAACACGGT
Source organism: Platichthys flesus (assembly GCF_949316205.1). Classification (NCBI taxonomy): domain Eukaryota; kingdom Metazoa; phylum Chordata; class Actinopteri; order Pleuronectiformes; family Pleuronectidae; genus Platichthys; species Platichthys flesus. The sequence goes on along the minus strand of NC_084958.1, from coordinate 9,986,934 downwards.
CAATCTCAGGTTGAATTCAGAATGTATTATACCTTTTTAAATTACTCCTGAACTTTGGTTTGAGCGACTTAACGTCTCCCACCCCCAAGGTCTACACTGGAGTTGTGCTATTGTATAATAAACTGGTGAATGGCTTTCTATCTGATTATGTGGAAAGTTCAGATGCACTCACACTTCAAATTTTGTCATTTCAGCTCCAAATAAATTCACTGAAATCCGAAACCCGCATTGAAGTCTGACAAGAGTCCCTGACACTCCATTAGGAGACATTTCAGGGGGAAAATCCCTGAGATTTTCATTGCTCCGGGGGGATTTCACTAAATCTTGTGCTTATTCTCGTGATACTTAGGAAAAGTTAAGCAGTTTTAATAGCTTTCCTCTTGACACATTGATGGTGGAATATGCTGCGGCTCTGTGGCAGATAGCTTCAATCCTGAGGAGCTGAGCAAGAGAGGGAGGGAGGGAGGGACAGAGAGAGATAGAGAGAGAGAGGGAGAGAGAGAGAGAGAGAGAGAGAGAGAGAGAGAGAGAGAGAGAGAGAGAGGGGGGGGGGGGGTCTGCTAGTCTCTGCCTGCCTCTACACTTTCATAAGGGCCCATCTAGGCTAAATTAATGCACTTCCTCCAACATCTGGGGATAAAACCTGAGGAGCACATTATCAGCCAGCTTGTGATACAACCGAGTCAGCAGTCAATGAGATACATTTGCAACCAGGCATTTGTCAGCTACTCAGTGCGACAGAGGCAGGAGATTTAAAATGTCCTGCAGTAAATTAAGTGCTGCTGGAGAAGTGAAAGGTGCCGGCTAAGCAGGCGGCCGCTTACTTTAAATGACAGACGGGGTGATGATGGTGTGGTGATGGAGGCGGCGGGGAACTGAACCCGGGTAAGAAGTGGTAGGGTTTCTGAGTGTGGCTGTGCTCGAGTAGATTTAAAGGGTTTAATGTTAAAGTTCCTTGACAGAAATGGTTCTGAGTCACAGGTTGGGACAGAGAAGAGGTTTCAAACAGAACAACACCATGAAGGCAGGTAGGTGCTTCAACATAAATGTGGCAGTAGAGGATGGTTGAGTGACGCAGGCTTTGGTGAGAAGGCAGGTGTAAGTCAACAGAGGTCAGTTTCAGGCGGACAGGAAGTCAACTCTTCTGCCCCCAAATAAAAGGCAGAGAGGTCAGCTCAAGGTTTTCTTGCACAAAGAGGAACATTAATCTGAGTCTTGGTGATTGAACAGACCCTGATTTTTTATTACTCTATTCCTTTCTTACCTCCCTCATCTCTCTCTCGTTAAGCTCCACGTTTATAGAATTGTCTTTGCAAATATTCGATCTAACTTTTTGCAAAACCAACTGTAGTATTTACGTCCTTTTAATTGAGTTTCTTACTTTGCAGAAACATGAAATTTGATTTGAATCTTCTTTGACCGAGCTGTTATATATGTATATAAAAAAAGAAGAAATAAAGGATTCCACAGGGCCTAATATAAGAGCTCTTAAAGCACTTTAACAAGAGACCACTGAGTTCTCAGTGAAGTACAAGGTGAGCACTTACAATTTAAATCATTAGCAGCAAGCCTTTAACGCACCCTCTACAAACATGCACCATCTGTGTGTGGTTTAACTGTTTTTATATGTCATAAATGCATTGACCCATAAAAAATAAGAGAATAATAAAATAAAAGGCAAAGCATGGTCTTGATTCACATGCATGTTACCAATTTCCACCAGCAATTTCTTCCGGTTGACGCTTGTAATGTAGCGTGTAAAATGAAAAGAAATGTGGTTTCACAGAATGTGGAAATAACATGAAAGACATTAAAAAAAAAAACACTGGTATGGTCCTGGAGTGTTACCACTCTCCCTTGCTTCTTCTCTCTGAGAAACAGGATTACAGCATCCGTTTAATAAACTGGGAATGATCCAAAACCACTATTCTCATTCACAGCAGAACAGAAGCCCCTTTTGCCATATGAAGAGCGTGGGTGCAGGAAAGAAGCCCTTAACATATATAGAAACTTGCACACTTTATAGTATGAATCCTCTACAAATGACAGAGGGTGGTGCCACTAAGAGGCTTATGGAAATAATGGGAGTAGTGTAGCTCCTGGGGCGATGATATGCTTGCGGCAACAGAAAGGGACAGAGACTGGTATTTACGGAGATATCTGCCGGTCCCGTGTTAAGCGGAGCAGTGGCCATCCTGAGCCAGACTGGAGGGAGGGAGGCAGAGATGCTGTCACAACAGCAAGCTCAGATAAGCCCCAACTGGGTGAAGACAGAAAGGCATTAAGTGAGCATATTTTTTAAGTCGTCTGATGTTCCTCCGCCACCGCTGGAGAGTGAGCCTGTGTACTGAATAATAAGGATAGGCAGATGCTTAAGGGCCACAACATATGACTGAATACATGTGTAAGCATGTTTTTTCAGCTCTTGGATTTCGGATGAGTTGCCCTTCAGCGCAGGTGATGCTGCGGAACTATTTTTCAATTTTTTCTCAAAACTGGAACCGTGTACACAGGCGAACTGCACCTTACTGACACTATATGTCTTCTATAAGAAGTGGGACACCATACTCAAGCTCACTTTTCAATTTAAGGACTACGTTATTAGGGCAGTGTACATGAAAATGTCCCTTGTGCACAAATAACAATGTATAGCAAGAAATATTAAAAAATTAATTGGAACTTCTGATTGTTATTAAGGCAAAATCGCAACTATATCCAAAGAAAATAAGTGGAAAAGTATTGGGCTCGTCCGGGATTTGAACCCGGGACCTCTCGCACCCAAAGCGAGAATCATACCCCTAGACCAACGAGCCACATGCATGGATGTCATGACATAGTATATATAAACCTAGAAACCAATAATTGTATCAACTGAAGGGATTTCTAAAGAGTAAGACAGGGAGGAAACCATTATCCCTCACTAGCAATTCTAGCTAACTAGCCTAGTCAGAGCTAGCATTAGCTTAATCTGCACGGGAAAAGATCCTGTCAGCTTTGAAATAAGCTTAAAATAGCAAAGGGCCCTTTCATTAACGTTAGCTGTTGCAGCTGTAGTAAACATACCTCCCTTCATTTTGATTCTATCCCAGAAAAGCAGTTGTCCCACTGGTGGTTTATTTGTTTTAACATTGTTCAAAGACTCGTCCTGAATCTTTCACAAGGAGCCTTAGCACCCTCTTCTGGTCGTCCATCATCAATGCAGGTTAAATGAACCAACATTGAATCAGAATCTGAATCAGAATCGGATTGCGAAGTAGGTTTAAACCTACAAGGAAATTGCTCTGGTTATTGGTGCATACAATGAACATAGAAACATAAAAACATAAAAACACAATAAATACAACACACATAAGAAAAGCAATATAAAGAAACAATATATATTTACTCACTATTTACTTCTTATTTACTCCCTTTTTCATATATTTATAAAAAGTAACATTTATATAGACATAAACATATCTAAATGAAAATATTTAATAGATAAAAGATATAAAAAGTGAAGTAAAAAGTGAAATGCAAAACATCAGTGAGGCCCTATTGAAATTGTAAGGATTATTATTATTATTCAGGCAAATTAATTGGCTTTTTGAGGGTTTTAACATGCTCAAATTCTTCCCGAAATGAACCACGAAACAACCTACACACAGATTTTGAAAAATTAAGTATTTTTATGTGGAACCCAAGATTAGTATTTGCATATTATAATACAAAAACAATTTATTGACCTCTTGCGCAGAAGTGGACTTGCGCAACTCTTGCGCAGATGTGGTCTGTGCACATCATTCGTTCATTCATTTAATTTAATTTAATTTTAATTTTTTTTGTGAATTAGCTCTAAACTGTTCTTATCCCATTCTGTTGCAAAACAGTGATGTTTCAAAACTGTAGAAACCCAAAGGATCTATTCATTAATGTACTTGTGAGCAGAAAACTGCAATATTCCACCCAGGATATTCAAATCTCTAATATTATTATTCTCAAATCTGTAATTTTATTACTCTCAAATCTTTAATATTCTCAAAGTTACAAGTCATAGTTTGTCAAATTGCAAACTAAGGCTGGGCAATAAAACAATATCAATAAGTATCACAATTTAATTTTCTTGGTAGCGATATAACGAATGTCCGAAATATAATGATATAATACTCATGGATTGTGCAAGCACAGTGAGGAGATACATCACATATTTGATTGCCCACAGAGTTGTTAAGCGTTTGTTCATAAGATTTATCCTGATATTCATCAATACAGACTGATGTGAACATGTTTAATCTTGATACCATTTTCGGCCACAACTCAAGCTATACCACAAACTATTCCAACACTGAACATGTCAACTTGTCGGTCATCAACATTTTAAAATGATAAATGAAGACAAAGTTTGATTTGCAGGCTTTTTAAGAACTTTCACTATTCCCCTCAAACACCACTGTTGATAATACGTGTGTTTTAGTTGCAGATATAATAATAACAGTGTGTTTTGGTTGCAGTTATAATAACAATAGAGTGTTTTAGTTGCAGTTATAACCATAGATATATATATATATATCTATGGTTATAATAATAACAACGAGAGATCGGTGTCGGTGCTGAGCTGCTGTTCCTGCTCCTCTCGCCCAGTGCATTGTGGTCTGTGAGCTAAAAGGAAGCTGCAGCAGCGGAATCTGAAGAATTCGAGGTGTCCGCCAAGTCTCTGCTGCTCACCGACCACTTCCAGTCCGTCTGTAGCTCTGTGCACCGTCGGGACTGCAAAGGTAACGCCGCCGACTCTTCTGGTTCATCTCTTATTCATCACCAAGTTGCGTGTGGCTCGCTAACGTTAGCTCCGTTGAAGTGAACATCCTGCAGTAAGAGAAGCTACTCGGCTAGTTAGTGGTTAACGCTAAGCTAATACCAAGTTTCTGAGCAGCTAGCGGAGGCTGTTAGCTGCTGCGGTAGCTTGGATTTGAGCTAGTTTTGTCAGCTTTTCCACAACTAAATTACAGCTGAAGTGTCTTTTTTCCCCCTGAATGATGTGGCCACAGCTAATTTCCGCCCTCGGGCATGTTACCGTTATGAAAATAGCCGATGCTAATTAACCGGTTGATCAACATTTTTCAATACCAGTGGACGGAAGAACATTAGCAGCTTCGGTTTTAATTAGCATTCATATTTGTCTGGAGGATCTTGGTTAGCAGTACATCTCGAATTAGCTCAAACTAGCTTCTAAACTAACTGGGACACATCCTGTGTAAGAGCACTTCATACTGTCTCTTTCGTTCTCGTGAGTTGCTGTGGGTGTGTTTCTGCTAGTTTCAGTGAATCAGGATGTTTGAATCGAAGACACTGAATCACACACACACACACACACACACACACACACACACACACAGACACATCCCACACATCAACTAGTAACAAAGCAGCCAACATATGACACCAGTGTGTAGACGCTGGGATTAATGGCACAGACATCTTTTAATCTCTAATGCTCACATCATAGTGTCGTACAGCTGTGATGCAGGAAGCAAGGCAGTTTCTTTTTTTTTTGTCAGTGGTGAGATCGAATGGGTGTCACAAAACCAGACTTCCTGTCTCCCACAGTCAGGCCTGTGAGTGTGTGGCTGCATGAACTACCGGCTTTACACAAAAGGTTCACACAGGAGAGGATTGTCATAAAACGAAGATGATTGTTGCTCTGCTGTTGTGTGTTTTTCCCAGTTTCTGATATAGTCTGTTTGCTTTTAGGTTGAACACGGAAATCAAAATGTCTCAGGCCGACAAAATGAAGGTGAGTGCTGGAACTCTGAAAAAAAGATGCTTCATCTGAACTTCCTATGTCTGATCAGCGACTGTGTGTCTCGTTTAACAGCTCAGCGTTGATAATGATGAGAAAGTGAGGTGGTGTGTTAATGTCTGGCCATTTTTCTAAGGATTAAAACCTGGCTAAAGGTGTAAAGATTTTGCTCTGAATGTCTATTTTTGATTCAGTCCAGGATTGCTTCTCTAAACTCGTCGTTGCCGCTCGGTTCACTGGGACATTCTCTGCCTCGCTGCCTCTCTCGGCTTTGCTCCAACCACAAATATTAGTTACTTGGTGGAGCTGCTCTTCCTCCACATGACTTACTGATGTGGCTTCATGCGAGTCGAAATGGCTATAAGCGAAACAGGAACACAGTGCTTATCTGTCTCATCAGTCATGACCTTTGCTGAAAGGAAGGTTTATAAATAATACAAAACGGTATGGTTTAAAAACGAACCGGCTTTACATGGAGCAGGTACGTCTGTGATTGAATTTAACATTGTGTAACAGAGTCACAGGATCTGTTGAGTCGCTGTCTGTAGTAAATAGCCATAAACACTGGCGTGATTGGTGGAAGGTATTTTGCAAACAGACGGCAGAGAGGTCAACGCTTCCCTCCCTAAAGACTCCGGTTATTCATGAACAGATGTCTCCTCTGTGATCTCTACTCCAGCACCTATAATTAGTTATGATATTATCAGAACAATGTATGGCTGAAGTGATGATTCTGTGCAGTATTTTATCTGAGCTTTTAATGTCACCAAACATTATGACTATATTTTTTACTCTTATGTCTTTGTGCTCGACGTGTCCTTCTCCAGCAGGGCCAGTTCACCAACCCTGAGACCCCAGGGTACGTTGGATTTGCCAACCTGCCTAATCAGGTTCATCGCAAGTCAGTAAAAAAAGGATTCGAGTTTACGTTGATGGTTGTAGGTGAGTGGGTGATTGGCATTTTCAAATGTTGTCCTATTCCTCTTGGTACTATGTGACACTATGTGGTACTATGTATATTTGGATAATATAAAGTTGGTGCATCTCTGTGATAACACGTTTCAAGCTCGACATCTTCAGTAAACGTTGACATCTGAGGAACCCTTTATTTGGCTTGTTTGAATCTGTATTTGGGAAGAATTAAAGGTGGAACATACAGGATGCAGTTTCTTGCTGTTGTACATTGTCTTTACACAGTGTCCTCTGCATGACAATTTTAAATTAAAACTCTTTCACCTCTGTAGCTCCTTTTTGTTTGGATATTGAGAGCCCTTTGGTGGACCTGTCTTTTAAAGCTGTGTTCAGAAATACTCAGCTGTATCTGGTGCAGAGAGGCATTGTGGGCAGTGTAAAATGGCAGTTGTCACATCAGTGTAGTTGCTCAGCTGCTGTCAGCACAACAGCAGTGTAAACTGCTGGATGGGAGTGCTGTGACTGTGTGAACCTCTGTGCTTGTTGATAGGGGGGAGGGTAGGAGCGCCCCCTGAACGCTGCTCATCCTTTAGCTTTAAAATAAACCAGAGTGGAATGTGGCCTGTGGGCCTCGAGGGGCTGATTCATACAGTGTGGACAAGGCGTGCTCGTCCAGCTGCTGCAAGAACACTCATCGAGTGCTTTTAAACCTTCTGTGTGTCCCTGTTGTTACTATGTTCTAAAATAAATAAGTGTTTTCTGGCACATTCAGATAGTTGCAGCCCCCCTCATCACACAAATGATGTACAAATGAAAATGTCTTCCTGTAGCGTGAGAAATATATGTCAACATAGATTTTCCATCATCTTAGGCAAATTGCCAGTTTTTAAGATGTAGCAAAAAACTTCTGTAAATCTTTTGCCACGGCCCTGGTGGGAATCACAGTAGCAGCATTCCTTGGTAAAGCACACAGGCTTTAGGCAGATTATTTAGCATCTGTAACATGAGCATGAGAATTGAGGAACTTGTTTTGTGAAATGTTTTGCATTTTAGTTTCCTGTTTGCTGCTGTTGCTTGGGCTACATCGCTGCTGTAGTTTTAGTTAATTAGAGAAGTAGAACATACAGGGGATATTCTTGATCTTGTCCTATGTTTTCAAATGGGACAGCTTTTGACTCTGCTGACTGTGCCAGTAGGTGTTCAGTTTAAAAAGGCAAAGATTAAGGATGTCCTCTCTACTGAGCGGGACAATTATCTATTTGTGTTCATGTGCATTAACTCACATAAACTCTCGAGATTTTTATATTCCTTTATTTCTTTTGTTGTCATATCCAAAAGATTTGTATGTGCAGCCAGTCACAATTTGTTTCGGTCATTCACAATAATACAATATCAGTAGTGACATTCAAATAGAATCAGTCTTAAAGTACTCACTGTTCATTTTAACATGGGTGAAACTAAGCAGTCGTCCTCCTCTTGTCTCTGCTACTGGCTGATTATCAACATCCACCTGACATTATTTTGTAAAGAATAATGGTGAAGTCAGATTCAGTTGTCCATTGTTCAACAGGATAGGTCCCAACAGTACTATGTTGATACAAATGTTCTGTGCAGTGAGAGGCAGAGTGTGTGTCACAAGCAGACGTCTCTGTTTATTTGAAGAAGTTATCTCAAAACAGAACATTCTTTTGAAAGTCTCTGATTTTAATCCTGATTTGTCAGACTGATGTTTATTGTGTGATGATTCTTTTATGTTTTTCCTCTGTTGTCTAAAGGTGAGTCTGGACTTGGAAAATCCACCCTGATCAATAGCCTCTTTCTTACTGACCTTTACCCCGAGAGAGTCATACCTGGAGCTGCAGGTAAAATAACCCCTCACACGATTTAAGCACAAACCACTGCTAGGCTTTCTTGCAGTGTATGTATGATTTAATTACTTTTTTTATCTGCAGCTTTTTCAGAGTTTTGTGCGAACAACTTGTTTTAAAAATACAAAATGAACAAAGTCAAACAGTTAAGTAAGAAAAACTAAACCGTGTTCTTATATTTTGTTATCTATTTTCTTTCTAACAGAAAAGATAGAAAGGACGGTTCAGATCGAGGCGTCCACTGTAGAAATTGAGGAGCGAGGCGTGAAGCTCCGTCTCACCGTGGTAGACACACCAGGATACGGAGATGCTATCAACAGCCAGGACTGGTATGAAAACCTTTTTGACCTTAGTGTAATGTTATAGCAAGAGGCGAAGGTTTTCTCCATGTGGGCTTTTGAAATATTATTGTATATACTGTGTGTTTAATGTGAACTATATATTTCTAATCCAGTTTTAGCACCATTATCAGCTACATCGATGACCAGTTCGAACGCTACCTCCATGACGAGAGCGGTCTGAATCGTAGACACATCGTTGACAATAGAGTTCACTGCTGCTTCTATTTCATCTCCCCGCTCGGCCACGGGTGAGTCCTACCCCACGGCTCGCCGATAAACTGAAAACAGTTCAGTTCATACACTGAAGTTCCACTCTCTGCTTTTCAATAAATACTTACTTAAATTCCTTTGTCTCTCTTTGACCCTCCATCTGTCTGTTTCCTGTCTGAGCAGCCTCAAGCCCCTGGACGTCCAGTTCATGAAGGCCATTCACAACAAGGTTAACGTGGTTCCTGTCATTGCCAAGGCCGACACTCTCACCCTCAGAGAGAGGGAGAGGCTCAAGCGCAGGGTGAGACCATGAGCTGTCCATTGTTGAGAGTACTATATTGTTGGTACAACTCCAGAAAATTGGGCTGGACAATTTCCAGACTTAACCTTTTTAATTTATGAAGAACGCAGCAGGATATTGTGGTAAAATGTGCGGAACTGTCAGTGGAGGGGAGGCATAGAGGTGGAGCATGCAGGGGGCAAGACATGACTTGACCTCTGGAAAAAGACCGGAGTTTAGTGCATGTCTGAAAGCAGCTTAACTATGTCGTCTTTAGTAATACCTCTGATGTCTTCCCTAAAAAGAGAAGAATAGTTTGTCATTTGTCCTGATAAACTGTGTTTTTAACTGTTTTCTTTGCAAGATTCTGGATGAGATCGATGAACATGGTATTAAGATTTACCACCTTCCTGATGCCGAGTCGGATGAGGACGAAGACTTCAAAGAGCAAACTAGGATCCTGAAGGTAAACTCTCTAAAGATAAGTTGATGTTTTTGCTTCCACAGAAATAAAAGCAGTTCTGTATCCTCCCATAGAGACTCATTCAATTTGGGCCAATACGCTTGTGATTTGATTATGATAAATATTTATATGGGCGGTTCATCCTTTGGAAAAGACGCATGAGATTCTCCTCTTCTCCAGGCCAGCATCCCGTTCGCAGTTGTAGGATCCAACCAGCAGATTGAGGCCAAAGGGAAGAAGGTGAGGGGCCGCCTGTACCCCTGGGGAGTGGTGGAGGTGGAGAACCCAGAACACAATGACTTCCTCAAGCTGCGGACCATGCTGATGTGAGTGGTCCAAGAGTGAGAGGAGGCTCGAGTTTTTCCTCACTCTCTGAAATTTTTTTGTATTCTGTTTTCCTACAAAATCCGGTTGAAGAAGAAGAAAGAGCAATGTATTTACAATTATCGACACTCTTTGCCAGAATGTATTTATCCACAGTTAAAAACATTCTAAATCTGCCACTAGCTTTTATGTTACTTAACTTGTATACTTCACCTATTTGGTGATATTGTTATATTATTCTTTTTACTTGTAACTTTGGATAAAGATCTGCCACAAGAGTTTTCTCTGGGATTATTAGTAAAGTTCTAACGTAGCTTTTAAGTTGCGCTGCAGTTATGGCAAGAAAGGACACAACATAACGTAATATCCAAAGTGATGCAACACACATGATCAATAGAAACCTTAGCAGTATGATGTGGTTCAGAAAACGTTGGGTAGTATGAATATACAGGAAAATTCACGTGAACTCCCTAACCAGTCCACCTCTATTCCCCACATCTGCAGTTTTCAAAAACGTCCTTGCACAAGTATGTAATAGTTGTTGAATTTTCCACCTCCCCACAGAACCCACATGCAGGACCTACAGGAAGTGACCCAGGACCTGCACTATGAGAACTTCCGCTCAGACCGCCTCAAGCGGGGTGGCAGGTTGTCCTCCCATGGTTATATTCTGCCTCTGTCTCCTGCGTACGTACTTGTCTGTCCGCTTGCTTCTCTGCACCTCCCCCCTCAGACAGCAAACCTCTGATAAGAAATGATAATATTTCCAATACAGTTAGAGATGCATTGAAAGCGCCTAGTGTCACATACACGCACACACACACACAAACACTCATAGAAACAATTACATTAAACATTTAGTGATGAATAATGACTGGACCGTTCATTTCCTTCTTTCGATTCATATAATATTGACCTAGTGTCAGTTCTGTAGTCAAGTAGCTCTAACTCATCAGTTTGCATGTTAACCACACCAGTTAGGTTGTGGTATTTGGGTAGTGGTGGGTCGTGGTTTTAACTGGTTAGTCGGTAGCACGTGTAGTTTGAGATGCGTAGATATTGTTAACAGGATTTCTAAATGTTTAATTTAATATAGTGTGGATACATCATCACTTAACCCCCAACGTAGACCGAAAAGGTTCTTTTAGACTTTCCTCCAAAGCCAACCCAAGGATAAGAGAGTGGCTTTACTGTCTTCACAATTGCCTGGCCATCTGTCCAACGATGGCTGGTCTTGATTTGTCCAATCCCATGGGTGGACTGTTGGAGGTACTGTTTGTTTTCATTCTGGGGGAGGTAACACTGTTCCCCTGACTCTCACTTGCTGCTTCTCTCTTCTCTGTAGATACTCGTTGTAGATTCCCACTTTCTTACTTCTTCCTGCAAAGAAAAACTCCACTAACCCACTGACCCTTTCCTCCACTTTCTCAATGTGGCTTTTGTCATGTTTGCCTAATGATTAGATTAACAAGGCTCTGACGCATACACACACAGATACACAGCTATAACCTCTCTCGTTGTGCATTTAACCGAGTTGTAATGATTCCATGATTTATTACAACAAACCGTACCATGAAAGTAATAACTTGTTCCATCGATACAGAAACGGACCGGAGCCGGAGGAAATGGACAAGGATATGATCCTGCAGGAGAAGGAGGCTGAGGTGAGACATTTCAGACACTTGAGAAATTCATTTCTCCTCATCTTGCTCTAGTTTGACATCTATAATAAATATGAAGTAGATTAGTATGAAGACTTTTTGAAGATCTGTTTCTCCCTGTTTATGCTAAGCTAACTGGCTGCTGGCTGTTGTCAAAGTAAAAGATTTCTGTTTTATTTTTGTAACTCACAATACTGTGAAGCTGCTAAATTATTCATGTTCACAGTTGGTTTCTGTCCAAGCAGTCAATGAAGGACCAGTTGTTTCTAATCTATAATTTACAGCTGGCAGACAGATATTAGTGATCGTACATCCAGCCAGACTGTCAGATCAAATTAATTAAAGAAACTATTAGCTGTCTAAGTGAATGTGTCTGGTTTTATGTGCAGTCGCTTTTCCCTTTGTGATAAACGGTGATGTTCTCCCACAGTTGAGACGGATGCAGGACATGATCACCAAGATGCAGGCCCAGATGCAGAAGCAGGGAGACGGCGAGGGGGACGTGTGAACAGTCCATGGTAGGAACCTAAACCATCTATACACTCTGCAGTGTTTCCCCCAGTAAATCTGTCAGTCAAGGTGGTAAGCAGGTGGTGGTGCTGTTGGCGCGGCGCGTAGCGGCGCGGCGAAAATTTTTGGGGGTATTTTGCTCAAAGATGCCAGTACGCATGAATGAAATAAACAACTGTTTATTTCAATATAAATAAACAACAGTAGGTACAAATGTTGTGGAAAACATGCAGACACTACAAAATAGGGTTTAAGCCGGTTTTTAAGAAAAATCAAGCTGCCTCTGAAGATGACAGTTTGTGATGTCGGATTCCGTTCAAATTAACCGCCTATTCATTGTGGACGGCAAGAAAAAAAAAGTTTTCGCGCATGCGCACCTGATTCTGTATGATTTAACATGTACGCAAATAAGCATCATTCTTTGTGCCTTATTTACGTAAATGGTATGCCACATAAGCCTTTACGTTACATATCATTCATGGACCAAGTAAAATCGAGATATTACTAGACATTTACGCAGCTTAAGGCCAATGTATGCTACTCCGAGTCCGTTGCGGACTGACGGACGGACGGAGCGGACGGACCCTTTTTGATTTATAGTTCTACGAGCCTTTTTGTTGTGAAAACAATTCACAGCCAGAACAGTAGATGGCGCAACTGAAGTCGAGCTTAGAGAAGCCTACCTCATGAGGTATATAGAAGAAGTCCACGCTGGTTTATTTACGTCCTCCCGGCTCCTCACACACAGTGAACGATGGCAGCTAACAGAAAAAGGATGTTGATGACGCGACAGTTTTTGCTGAATAAAGTGACACCCAGCGGGTCATAATGCTTATGTTATCGTGTCTTAACGCAGCGGTTCCCCGGTCTTGTTTCCAAACTGCGTTGCTAATTCAACAGCTGCAACAGCTTGAAGCTACACGGAGGCAGCTAGCTTCCCCCCAGCTTCCACACACAGTCAGCAGGGACACCCGATACTAACTACTACCGTTAGTTAGTATCGATCTAAAGTGTTTGCTTCTAACCTGACGGTGTTTGAGAAAGAGTGTCATGAGCCGTGGGATTAAAGTCAGCGGGTTTTTGCGCTGTTCCCACCGCAGTTAGCATGGTGGTTAGCCCGCTAGCCACGTTATGAAAGTTCGTTATAACAGTATGTGACCGTACACACGTGCCGTAAGTGCTCTAACCAGCCACCGTCAGCCGGACAACGCTGCTGGCTTAACACACTTGTCACACGAATTATAGAGTCGTAGTTGTGATTTTGGTTTATTGTGATGTAGGGAATGGAACAGGAAGTTTCCATTCCGAAATGCTGGCGTTAGCGGACCAATCACCAATATTTTTTTCAGTACATTGGTAGTCAAGGCGGGGCCCTAGTCTTGTTAAGGCGGCCGCCTTAACAAGATAGTGCTGGGGGAAACCCTGCTCTGCATTGACATTAAAGCTGTGGTTATGTTTGATGGATCGGTGCTCAAGGGCAGGAACAGCAAGCATGAACTAGGCTTGATGCAGACATTGCATATTTCACTTTGTTCCCTGAACAATTGGAAGCTTACGTTCTTACGTTTTTAACTTGATATATAAATGAAAGTGTTCAAAAAATCCACAAATTTGAATGATAATGTGTATTTCTTTCTCTTTTCCACTGTAGGTGTTTGAGCCACCGCTCATGTCTGACCAGAGAGGAGTGACTCGTACTGATTGCCACTATCTTCATTCGGTTCCACATGGGATCTGGAGTTTTTTTTTTTTTTAAATATACATACAGTAAGATATATTCAAACAGTGTTATGGTTATATATTTACACAATGTTCTTTTTTTATGTTTTGTTGTTTGTTTTTTAAAACTTATGCCAGTTACTCAAATGAAGTCATGTGACCCATCTTACAAAAATTGTGAAGTATATTTTTTAATACAAATCCATTGGATCTTCTGTTACTTCTCCAGTTTGTCCTTAACTTTTTTTTTGCTATTGAGAAAAACTAGAGTATTGGTGCTTGGATTCAGTGCGTTAAGTCCAAAATCATCTCATGCTAAGTAGCATTAGCTGTGAGGGCGCTTCATTGGGAGACTCAACTATGGTGAAAACTAATAGCAGAAGCAGCTTTTCATTTCATCATTTCAACATTTATTTTGTCAAACATGATTTAAGATAACCACACAGGCTTCCCATCATATAGGGTTCACTCTGCTCAGCGTTATGTTATCTCACTCGTATGCATGCAACTCTCTCGGCTCCTCCCTTATTTGACCCTCGAGTGCAGTTCTCAGATCAGTGTCATGAAGTACATCTGCCCCGAAGTGTTGTTTAGCTCTGTTTGAATTTGATCTGAAAGAACCCTGTGACCTCCTACAGTCTTCCTGTAGAACTGACCAATGAAGGACAGACAAATGAGTTTTTTTTTTGTTTTTTTTTACTGTGACACACCTCTGTTTGGTGCATCTTTGAATTGGATGTATTTACCTAATATCTCCTCTCTATTGTAAAGTGAAGTCCTGTGCCAGGGAGCATCTGTTTCATTGAGATTTATGGAATCAACTTTCATGTGTCCCGACTGCTGAGTCTCTTCTGGTTTCCATGGCCACAGAGGTTAATGGTGACCCGACAAGGTCAATGTAGCCAATGTCCCCCCCCACCCACCAGCCAAGATGTGTTCTTGACATTCCTCTTTGTGCAGTTTTATCAAATATTAAAGTACCAAATATTGATCTTGATACATATATTGTAATAAAGGTTTTATTGAACTTGAACAGTCTTTCCCAAAAAAATTATTTTATGATTTCTCAGCAAATACAATTTTAATAAACATGAATCTACCTTCTTATACAGATTGAGTGTGTTAATTCAAGCTCTATCGTAATCCTGTAATAAATTGTTCTTGTTGCACGCTGTTCTTGATGGAGTGGTAATGTTATTAGTGCCTGAGGCTGCTTGACACATGAGTGTTCACAGCTCAGCTGATTTCCACAGAGACAAAAACCATGCATTATTTTTAGAAATTTATTTTATACATGATAGTGAAACTATCACCAAAAAAAGAGGAACAATTAAACAGATTTAACTTCTATAATTGTTGACTACATGAATATCAAACTTGCCTCCAGCAAGGAGGTTAGGATTGCACCTTGGTCGTTTTCTGAGCAAGATTACTTTTTGGTGCAAATTTGATCAGGGGTGGAGCCAAGATTTTTTAATATGTAATTTCTATCAACGTTGAAAAAGCCTTATTTCACATCTAGCCAGTGAATAATTGATAGCTCTAAATGGAAAAAAAACACATGTAGGGAATTGATATAAATTTGGTGCAGCTTGACTCTTGGGACTGGGAGGAGGTTTGTGATCTAAGGGCGAGTCTAGTTATTAACCTGAATTATTTCTCCAGGTATTCCTAACTACTGACCATTGCATTTTACAGAGTAATGAAACTCGCATGTCTGAACTACAGTGAGGACATACATTCTGAAAAGATGTCAGTCACATTGGCTTGGTTGATTTTTTGTACACTGCACAAAACTGTAATGTGTCAGTGACAGGGTCACCTAAACTCTGCTGCCTCTATTAACTGCATTGAGCTCAGGTTGGGTTGGGACTGAAACATGTGGAGCTGTAGTCCGAGTGAGAGCATCAAGCAGACAAAAAGAACAGAATGGTTCAGCTACACAAGCTGCAGTGGGAATCTCCAACTTTCCATGTTGTGGCTCCTTTCTGCGACAAACTCTTAAAGAAGCACATTGAAGACAAGACATTTTCCATAAACTTTATTATAGTTTTTTTTCTTCTCAACCTAACAGGTATACACAACGCTCTAAATGTTGTGGCTTTTTTTGTCTTAAATACTCTCCGCTCTTAAAGAAAAAACTGTAAAAATATTTAATTATAACTAATTAAAAGATCTCTTCAGGGACAGGGCTAGGAAGGGAATAAAGGTAGTGAGGAGGGTGTGTGTGTGTGTGTGGAGGGGGGGTGTTCTTCTGTGGTCCTTATCTGAGACATTGGGTGGGTCTGGGAGACAGAAAAAAGGGGCGACAGGTTTAAGTTACATCCAGCCGGGGGTTTCACCGCGAAGACGGGGTGGTGTTACCATTTAAAGAAAACCTGAAAGGACGACAGGAAGCAGATAGTCAGAATATAATGAAGACAAGTTCTCTGTTGCCTAGTGACCGTCCAAATCTGACGGCTGGGAGAGCTGCTGCTTAATCACCTGCACACCCTCTCCATCATATGTGTGACGAGGCGGTCGGAGATGCCCGGACAGGACTCCTCCGCGAGGTTGAAGGCGTTCTCCAACTCCTCGATAGCTCCTACACCTCCACCACTCGCCCGCCGCTTCTCCTTCAACTGTTCAAGACAGATCAAGTAGAAAGGATGGCACAGAGTAGATGAGTGAAGTTTAAGGCTGTACGATATAAACAGATACAGATACTTCAGAATTACGTGCCCCTCTTCTCTTTTCCGTTTTAATTTGCTAAATTTACTTTATCGTTCCCTTTTTTTATCAAGAAGATCTGGTTTTGAATTTGTTTAATAAACACATGGTTTTTTAGAATCTTCACTTGTTTCCTGAAAACAAACCAAACCAGTTTGTCATGTGATAACATCAGTAAGCCTCTCTGTAAATCTGATAAAAATCAGTGATGGTCTTCACGTGATAAAAAAAATGCAGCGCAGATCAAATCACTGTTGCAGCCCAGACACACAATGTTACCTTTCCCAAGGAGGTTATGTTTTCACCTCTGTCTGTTGGTTTGCTTGTCAGCAGGTTTATGCAATAAATACATAATGGATTTCCATCCGGAAACAAAAGGGCCAATCCAGGAAGTCTTTACCACATACCTCAACAATGTGAGATTTTTAACGTTTCAAGCGGTTTCCCATTATTGGCAGATGTTTAAAATCTATTGAGTGAGGTTCTAGTTATTAAAGCATTTGATTAATGCACCAGGATGAAATGTGAAGTCCTGATAGCTTGAAACTGCAAGGTGTTTCTTTTAAATCAGCAGAAATACAATTAAAAAACTAAATGTAATGTTTTACACCTCAAAGACTCACACATACCTCTCTGAAAATGGGAGTTACCAAAGCAGATAAGCATTGTGACTTAGGTTGTCGTTTCACCAAGTCTCCTGACTGCAAAGGGGAGAAAAGGGTGTTAGGAAAAAAACTAAACAATAGATATGACTGTGTATGTATTTGCTGGATGTGTCTTACGTCGGAATCTGTGTGTGTGTAGCCCTTCTGTAACTTGTTCATAGAGTTGGGTCTGACCGTGGGGAAGGTCCACATGGGACATGTATCCACGTCACCATCAGCATCCCTAAAAGATGTGAGGGGGGCGAATTAACAGGAGACAAAATATTTACATACCTGAGCAGCACCATCATGATCTCACATATAATGAATCAACAAGCTTGTATTCGTGAACACTAAGGAAATGTATCTATATCGTATAATATGTATTCATACACATGTGAATTATCCTGCAACTTGACTGGTTGAAGTGAGCAAATATGATCACAATCTCTGCTTATGTTCTTGAGTTTAACAATGGCCATAAAGTCACATTATAATGTCACACTGAAGTTGAACTGTTATAATGTCATAATTTCAGGTTAGACATTTGTGTTGTGTCACAGTTAAGGTTTGAACTTTGTTATGACCAAAAACACGTTTTGTGAGGTCACAGTGGAGAAATCAAATGACCAAGAATGTTTTTCCTACTGTCTACATGAATAATGAGAAGGTCATAACTGCTTGTGTGTGAACAGATACTTGAAAAAGTGTGGATGTATATATAGAATGTATGTTTCTCGACACTCACATATCCGAGTCATCAGAGCTGGATTCCTCCCCGTGTCCCTCTGACTTCCAGCGTCGATAGCGGTCAATCAGCTCTGTCAGGTAGGCCGTCTTCTTGGTGTAGCGTGTGATGAACTTGTGCTTCACAAGCTCTTTGGCGGTTGGCCTCTGCCGAGAAGGAAGAATAGAGAAGAAAGAACACTCAGTGAGAGTGTTATCAGTAGGTTATAAGACTGGAAGAAGAACTAGCTGGAATCAGCTGTCTAGTTTTTACATCATAAGCGAAGTGAGCGAGTCTGCCATCACATAAATTGGATTGAACATATTAGCATGTTACTATAATGTGATTTTGATCCTATTTGAATATTTGGAAAAGTACAGAACAAATTCTAATTCCAAGCTTGGACAAACGTATCTAATCACAAAAAGTGTGGTAGGCCTTAAACCAGATCTGAAAATCTGAGATTAATTTCCAATTTTCGAATTTAATTTAGCCCAAACAAACACGTTAGAACGCCTGACCAATTTGTACTTACAAAACGTGGGTCTTTATTTAGACAAGCCTCCACAAACTCTTTGAAAGGTTTGCTGTAAGGCCCATCCAGGGTGGGAGGAGTGTTTTTGGGGATGAGGAAGAGAACCCTCATGGGGTGTAGTTCAGAGTTTGGAGGTTCTCCTTTGGCCAACTCAATGGCAGTGATGCCCAAGGACCAGATGTCCGCCTAAGTTGGAGAGAGAATGTGATAGTTAGGTATGAGCTCATATACACTGGATATTGTGAAAGGACCTTAAAATATAGAGGTTAAAATGTGTTTCAAATCATTCTTCCCCATGCGTAAACATTTTTCATCATGGCCACCACCAATGACTAAACCTTATCACCTGATGCTCTACCAAAGTGAAAAGCTTTGATAATTTTTATCCAGATTTTCCACTCACTGACAAAAGCCCCACATCAGGGGCAAATCGTCATTTAATCGGCAGTCGCCAATGGCTCTGTGTGAAATCTCCAAAGACGTGACTTGAGAGGCTTGCCGGCACATCAAAGACTCTGACTAGACTTGGAGGGGTGAAGGTAAATGTACTGATGAGATGCCCCCTGATCTTTTACACTGCACATGTCTGTGATTGAAGAAAACAAACAACGTGTCAAAATGGGCAGGATGTCACTGTAAAGCAGAGGGATCGGTCGGACTCGTCTCTCCTCACATGCGCTTGCTTCATCAAAAGTACTTTAGAGACCAGACATATTAGTCGGGGGTTTCTCCTGATGAACTATCGTGTAGTGTGTGACCCCCTACTGTCAGTCTGCATGTAGAATGAACTCTCAATGACTGCGTGACTTCTGATCGCAAGTCAGCAAGTCTTGTATTTTGAACTTGGCATCATCTTTTAACAACCTAAGCAAAGTACACATAAACCGTCTGTCGTCTCTTGTCCACCGCGGCCTCACCTTGAAGTCGTAAGCTGACTGTTTGATAACCTCCGGAGCCATCCAGAAAGGTGTGCCCACAAACGTGTTCCTTTTAATCTGGGTGTCTGTCAGCTGTCCTGCCACCCCGAAATCTGCCAGCTTCACTTCGCCCTGCTCCGACAAGAGCACATTGGCAGCTTGGAGAAAGGCAGACATAGAAAGGATAAAAGTCAAAAGACAAGAACAAATAAGAATCAGTACAGGCTTGTTTTCTGTGTGTGGTTCACTAGATTTGCTAAACACACAGCATCAATAAACTTGTCTGCGCTCATGAACAATGTAGTCCCATTTGGGATTATAATATTATGGGATGATAAACAGTATTTAAAGTGCTGTTGCTTATTAAATCTCCTACAAGGAACTTTTCATTTTCATTGATTTTGGCATCTCTGTGGACAAAGGGGGAAGTTTATAGAAAAAGGCAATATTCTCCCTGATTGTCTCATTTGTTGTTGTAAGTCATAAAGAGGCAGCAATATTAAAATAAGACTGTTTCCTAACCAGTTCAAAACTCCTAGTTGTTGCTTTAAGGCCGATCAAGTGTAATTTCATGAAGTGTTGTAGCAGATGGATGAACAGATGGACTCAGAATACTTACATACATACATACATACATACATACATACATACATACATACATACATACATACATACATACATACATACATACATACATACATACATACATACATACATACATACATACATACATACATACATACATACATACATACATACATACATACATACATACATACATACATACGAACAACAGAGTCCTCTCTCTAGTTTCATTGTAGCAAACACCACATTCACTCTCTATGGATAATAGACACACTGTTCTAATATTTATATTTGTTGATCTGCCAACTTGACAGCATTACTTTTGTAATTCTACAATATTTAACATCATCAAATTATCTTTTCTGTCAAATGTGAGCCCCCCAACTTCACTATGTTTCAACTCACAGATGGTGTTAATGTATTGTTTTACAGCTTGTTAGCATATCTCTATGTATGGACGTATTCTGTGTGTCCAGCATCTGGTGAAAACTTGATTCACAGCAGCTTTGATCATTGCTTCATGCGACTGCTCAGTCAGCAGATAGTGCAGCATGAACTCACAGCATTTTAAAGTACAAGTCTCTCTATTCTTAATACTGCAAACTTCAGATTAGCTCTGAATTAAGGCTTTGTACAAGAACAAGACTGTAAAACGATATATAAACTGATGATAAAGAGGAGACAGCTACTGACTATTTCCATCTGAATGTTTGCTTTGTGCATCTGTTGTAACTTCTGTACAGTCATCAATGCATGAAGAGAGTGCTTATTACCTTTAATATCTCTGTGAATCTTCCTCTCAGAGTGCAAATACTCAAGCCCCTTTAGTATTTCCCTCAGTATTGTTGCAATGTACGTTTCTTCAAGAGGCCCTGGACGGAGCTAGAGGGATAAAGGCACACAATATACCAGGAGAGAATGAAAAGAGCAAATCAGATTTAGCTTCTACCACAGTAAACGTTGTACAAAACTATGTAAGCAGCAAATAAAGGAAGAAGCCTCGTACCAGATCCAGAGCAGATCCTCCACCTAAATATTCCATGATAATCCACAACTTGGTCCCCTGAGAGGGAACGAAAAGATTTGATTAAAGACTTGTACAGCACTGTGTGTGTCTCTTCATGTTGTAACTGTGATAACCTGCGCATGTGTCACCCAAGAACTTGTGTTATCAACTCACCTTCAGGTATGATCCATAATACTTGGTAACAAAAGGACTGTCGCACTGGCTCAGCACTGTGATCTCCTGCTGGATGTCCTCGATCTCGTCCTCGGCCTCCTCCAGGTCTATGATTTTAATCGCCACCACTTCCTTTGTGCGGTTGTTGATGCCTTTGTAGACCTCTCCAAAGGAGCCCTTCCCAATCCGCTCTTGCTTGGTGAAGTACTCCTCAGGGTCCAACCGGGTATTCTGGATCAGGGACAGCAAAGAATGCATATCATGACGACATCTCTTGTAGTGTGCTTTGTATGTAAGAATGTTGCTGAAAATTTGAACAGCACAGAAACAACTTGTTTCACATATGATTGCTTAATATAAAGTTTACTTTGAATTGGGAGTTAGATCTAGCTGTTGTCCTACATTTAATTGTAGTCCACTGCTGATATATAAAGATGTTGGATGATTAACCTTTCCTATCTGTGTCAATGCCCATGATTCAGTCGAGAGTCCACATAATTACTCATATAATTATGTGGACTCTCCATCCAATGTGCTGAGATGTAATACAAGAGGCATTACACTTGAAAGTGAAGTGCATTTCTGTCTCTATACCAGCAGGAAATCAGTCGTGAGTATGAAGCACACACACAATATATATATAGCTGCATGTGACATATAGCATCAGCTGCATGCGACAACGTAACTCTAAAGCAATGGAGGCTCTTTAAATGTGTGATTCTATGAAACATACAGTTTGTCATTAAGTGTTTTTCAAATGTTGATGCTGACAATGGCAGGAAGATAGAACAGTTCAATGAATTCATGTTGGTAATGAGAAGGATGTTCACATGATGCCTCAGACCCCCACCCACCTATTCATGGCAAAGCAGACGGTGATGGGGGCTCGCCCTGTCTGGGAGCAGAGGAAGGGAGGTGACAGTATAAAGAGGGTTAGTGTACCTGGTTCTGCATGTCTCGAAGGTGAGCCATCCCCTCGGCAGGTTGGGACAGGGTCAGCCACAGCTCTCCTGTCTACTCAAGTATCCTGCTGCTCCTGTCGGGCTCTTCCTCCCCTTCCTAGCTGTCTCCGGAGCTAGCTAGGTGGCTAGTCAACCAGATAAACACCCAATCTGCTGCCTTTAACGGGGCTGTCACTCCGAGCACTGTTTTCGGCCTCGAGTCCGACCGAGGAGCGAACAGCCCGGCGACACGGCGAGCTACTGACCGAGAGACTCCATGAATATCCGCGGTGGTGACCGAGGAGGAAAGAAAGCTCCTTCCGCGTATTAATATTTAATTCATTTCAAGGAACGCTTCGCCTGTTGTTCATTTGAAGCTTGAGGAGGACAAAATAATGGCCCAGACGCACGACGCATGCGCGGTGCTGTCGCACACGTTAGGATTGTGGGAGTTGTATTTCCAAAGTGACACCTCCGGTGAGGCGCCTCCAACTCAAGATTTCTTCTTCATGTGTTTGTGGCTACTGATATTTTCGACCAAATATCTACCAATTTAATAACAATAAACTTGATTTATATAACGCTTTTCAGAACACAGTTACAAAGTACTTCACAACAAGCACATATTTAAATTTAAAATAATGGATAATATATAATAAAAGTAAGAACATAAACATAAACCAAAAATACAATATAATACCTTTTTGTGGTTTGGTAATAATTATTTAAATTACATTAACTGTCTGTTGAACTACTAAAACTAAAATGTTTGCAAAGTAGTAGTACTGAACTTTATACAAAGATTTAACTTTATTTTATGAACATGGTATATTTGGGTTCTTGAACTATGACTGAGACATTGAGAAAGAAGCTTTTTTTTATCATAAATGTATTAATTATCCTTGCAAAAATCTATTTACAAATGCAAATGTTCTAGTCAAAAATCTGTCAGATCTGTTTTCCATGATGATCCTAAAGAGTATTTAAAAGGGTTAAATCCGGTAACAACAAAAAGGCCATGAAACAGCAAATATGTGTGTTAACCGCAAAGTTTGTTTTATTGTCAGATTGTTTGACACGTGCAATTGTGATCAATAAAGGTTTATTTAAACTCGTTTCATTTATGTGCGCTCGTTTCTTAACCCGAGCAGTCCCTGTGGGGTGTCCCTCGCTTTTACTGACTACGTAGCTCATAACCTCCGCCCCTCCAGACACACGGGGTGTATGTTGGCAGAAGCTCCTCACTGGCCCGGAGCGGTGCGTGTTTCCGTGTCGCTCGTCTCACTTCCCGGTTAATGCCGCTTATTTTACAGAATAAACGACCTTTTGACACATGACATTTTAAACCCTGCTGTTAAAACCCTACCGGTAAGTAGCCGCAGAAGCTAAAGCCGAGCGAAGCCGTAAATAGCTGGGGTTAGCGCCCGCCTCCTGCTACAGACCTAGAGCCTAGCTAACGTGTTGTGGTAAAGTCATTACTGCTAATCGTAGCAGCTAACGCTTCTCAGAAACAAGACTAGTAACATTAGCTTGATATTAGCTAACGTACATGCCTAGACGTGGCGTCCTCTGTCTGTGGGATTTCATTCAGTGACATTAAAGCCACGAGGCAACACCTGCCTCACCTCATTCCAGCGTTATGTAATTTAATGCAATACAACGTGTATAGTTATATCTTGTATGATTGACTTGCTTCGGCTGCTGCTCGACAAACCTCCTGTCCTCAGGCTTACTCGGTTATTTAGGGGACATGCCCTACAACACGAGCCAGAGATCGTCATGTGGACATCACCACCTGCCACTGAGCCGTTTGGAAAAGAATACATTCGCCATATTATTAAATTTAAATTAAACACAGTTACACTAATTTGTTTGGATTAGTGAAATCTTAAAACCAGTGACACTGCAAACCTGCAGATCTCACACTTATGAGCTTATTGTGATGATTTGTTAGACCTGCCACTGTGACAGCACCATCCCTTCTGTTTTTCAAGTGTTTTTCCACATCCTCCCATTCACAGGCTGGATGAGTGTGCCAACCTTCGGCAACCCCTCCTCAGAGGCGGCTGAGGTAAACCGCATCCACTATGAGCTGGAGTACACAGAAGGCATCAGCCAGCGCATGCGGATCCCTGACACGCTGAAGGTGGCCTCAGAGCACCAGAGAGGGTCCTTTCCGCTTGAGCCGCCCATGCTCACTCAAACAACCATGATGCAGGTTCCTGAGAGGATTATTGTTGCAGGTGAGGATCAGAGACAGGACATCAGTAACAGGTTCCATAGTAGGAACACAGTTTGTGCCATGAATGCGTCACCATATAATGTGCTGGATAAAGCACATACATGCTCTGGACATTTTAGCTCCATATCAGAAATAATGTCAGCATACTAACACACCTGAAAATGCATCTTGACCTGGTGCTTGGCAAAATACTGAATCCAGAACAAGCACTCAACTAAGCCACTATCACTTATTGAAAGCTGGAACTCTGATCGCCTGTCCTTGTCACTTCATCCACAGGCGACAATGATGACCCTCGATACTCTCGTCCAAGAGATTTAGACCTGATTCAGTCCATCCCTCCTGTGGACCTCCTGAGTATGAAGACCCCTCCGCGTGTCCTCACCCTCACAGAGCAGTCACTGGACTCTATGGAGACCGAGCAAACTGCCTCCTCACAGAGCACTCCCAGCCAGACGGTAAGGCTCACGTCAAGGTTTCTTTACAATGTTCCTTATACGTCTCATTGCTATATAATTGCTTTAATTGACTGTACTTGACCAAATTGTGGTCCACTACTACAAAATGTATATTATATAGTATTGTTCTGTACTGTCACTAATTAATCACATCTGTAAGTTTTACCATTAAAATATTGTAGACATAATAACATTTAGAAATTCATCAGTTTAGGTGGAGGTGTGTGTAAACCCTACAGAACAGAAAGTTGTTTTGAAGATGAAAAAAAAATGTATATAATCCAAATAGGGTTTGTTATATGTACTAAATTGATGTCCTTAAATTAGGTTAATTCTTGACCTCTTTGCTTTATAGTACCTTATAAAAAGCACCTTTAGGTGGAAAGGTATTCAACATTTAAGAATCCAGAAAATCTGCTGTAACTTGTCCAAGATGATTGTGCAGCACAATGTGTGTCACTAATCCTGCTATGTCATGGAGTTACTTAACATTTAACCTGATTCTGACATCATTTTAATTGTTTGTATCAGTCACAAGGCCGCATTCATGCTCGATCTCGAAGGGAACGTAGTGCGAGTGAGCACATATCTGGCCGCCATAGCGTTCAGGCCAGCAGAAGTGATATAAGGTAAGAAAACTTCTACATCTGAGTGGTTAATTTCCATTCAGAAGTCATTGTCTGTTATTTTTCCCTTCACTCTTTGTTAGTTTAAGAAATATCTAATTTCTGTATCTTTCTGCCCCCACCAACAACTCTGCCAGCATCAGCCAGTCCCCCTCTGTTCCCCCAGTCCGCTTATGTCCCCCCCTCTGTTCCCCCGAGGATGCAAGCATCAACCTGTTCACAGCTGCTGGTGTCCTGTCTTACATCCAGTCAACAACCCGCCGGGCGTACCAGCAGGTCCTTGAGGTCCTGGATGACAGCCACCGCAGGTGTCTGTTCTTTGTCACTGAAATTCTCTGAACTCGCTGCGATCGCAAAGTTTCTCAGAGAAAAAGAGCTGCTTACTGTGGTGAAAATTCATGAAGTTGAGATATTTTTAACTAAAATATGTTTATCTCTAAAGGACACACCTGGACTTGGCCCTGGATATAAACCCTGATGAGTCTGGCTTAGTGGACGCCTCCTCACTACGACGACAGGTAATTCGTGTCATGGCCTGAAATGTCTGCTTTAGGTGACATGTGCTGTCCTTCCCTACGCCTTTGGTGTCGGTAATGTTTCCATTGTGAATATTTTCTCATGTTGTGTTAGGTCTAATGTTTACAACTGTGAGGGTGCAGACATTGTTGGTACGCTGATGAGTCCCATGTCGGGCTGCTTTGGAGGAACAGTGGCAGATCAGTGATAGTGGGCATTTTCAGACACTTGACTGTCAACACACAAATACGATAACTTCTCACATCATGGGCAGGAAGAAAGTCCACAATGATTTCTTTCCCTGATATTCTAATCGCATTAACTCTTGTACTTTTGCGGTTTATTATAAATTGATCTGAGAACAGATAGTCCCATGAAAAATTTGTATCGTGTAATACTTGAAATTTAAATTAAATCCTAAATAACATCAATCATAGATAGAAACTTACTCATATCTCACCCAGCTCCAGCATGGACACAGCAACATCACTTGTACACTGAGTTATCTTCTTTATGTTTGTATGATCAATCAGATTGTGAAGCTGAACCGGCGTCTGCAGCTTCTTGAGGAAGAAAACAAAGAGCGCTCCAAGCGAGAGGTGATCCTCTACTCTGCTACTGTGGCGTTCTGGCTCATAAACACCTGGATCTGGTTCCGTCGCTGAGGTAGAACATGGGTGACCCTCCCAAAACACTGGAAGCCATTAAAACAAGGGGGGGGCTACTCAAATTTAAAGGTAACCACAGGAAACTTTATAAACATTGGTAATGTCCCAAACCACAACCCTGTATGTTTGTATAGCAAAATCCATGTTGAAATTCCAGCTGAGCACTGACAAGAAAAAAACCTGAGCCAGCGCATGTAAGAATGTTTACTATATCTACACAATGTTACAAATTGTTACAATGCTGGACTGTAACTACCAACTGCTGCCACAGCACAGGGAACAAACTTTACTTTAAAGTGTAAAGTCTCTTTATTTCACTCCTGTATAAACTTGTAAACGACAAGTAAAACCAAGGACAATGACAGTCTCCAAAATGTTCGCATCTGCTCTGATGTAGTAAGAGATAATTTGTTACAACACTGTTGTCTGCTGAAGAGAATGTCAACCCCTGAATCTGAAGATGATGATCTGAACATCTATGATGTTCACACGTGTTTAAGAGAAACTAAATGTCAGAAATTACAAACCTTTACCAATTTATTCGAGATTTTTTGGAGAGTGATGGGCAACATCTCAACTTGATAAACCCTTCATACTGCAACAACAGGTGTTACAGTGATGCTTATGATCTTTGTGAGAGTAGTATGCGCTCAGTAGAGAACATACCTCTGCCAAGGCCCAACAATCCCCTTGAATTCATTCAAGATGCAACAAATTGCACACACTCATAGATATGAGTTTCCTACATATCCTCCCAAAAAATGTTCATCAAGCTTCATGAATTTTTCTGAAACCAGTGAAGATATATATTAAAAATCTCTTTCTCACACATGTAAAGAAAGTGGGGAAATTATCCCTGGATCTGCGTCACTTGTAAAGAGTTTTTCTGTTTGTTAACAAGATTACAGAAAAACTACTGAATGGATCAACTTTCACGCAAATCCATTCAGTAGTTTTTCTGTACTCTTGTTAACAAACAGACAATCCAACCAATCAGTTAACAAACAAACAGACCTGAGTCATTTTAGAACAAGTAGGATTAGAGCGGAACGAGTATTTTGGGAACCAAGCCCCGAGTTCACTGGACCCAACCTCACCCGTGACCTGAAGTTCATCAATTTAGTCAAAAAAATTATGATTCTCAAAGTGTCAAAATAAAAATGTATAAATCTAGAGATGCCATAACATTGACCCTGAATGCCCCATTACCTTCTTGTTATCCAAAACATTTGTGTACAGTACTTGAATAGCCTAATGTAACAACGTTGTATTCTTGGAAATCTTTATTTATAATTCATCTCTGTGGCCGTGCCAGACCAGAGGTTGTCATCTGAGCTTTATGAAGTGGCAGCAGAACTTCAGGGCATGGTACCGGAGGTGGCAGTTATTAGTGTATTAAATATGTATTTCCATTCTGTTTATAAAGTTTGACTTTGTTTTTCCTCAGAATTTGACCTCTCCTTGTTTTCCACTAAGCTACCTACAAGACTAAAAAAAACAAGAGCATGGACTTTGTGGTTTTATCATCATAGAGTGTGATGTAAATCTTAGAGCTAATGTAAGGTCATGTGTAAAAGATGAATATGTATATGAGATATTGATGTCATTATTTTTGAAGAACGATGTGTTATTTTTTTTTATTTCTCACATGATACAGTGGCCATTTCTCTCTATCATTTGCTGTACTTATCACACAAAGCTGGAGTTTTAAGTTATTATTGTTTACTTTCTTTGTAATATAAGAGCACATTCATTGTAAATATTTGTGCTGTAATAAATGATGGATGTTGACCAATGTCTCTGTACAACACTGCCCCCTGCTGTTGTGTTGGCTCATGTGCAACAACGGAAGCTGCTCCAGCCCCCTTTAAACGCAGATAGTTGCGGCTGAAGCTCCGACAGGAAGTCGTTTATAAAACAAAATCACCCAGAGAATGAAACTGATGAAACCTAATATCTGACCGTTGTTTACATCTTCGTCCACCGGAAGTGTTGCCAACAGAGGAAAACATCGGTGCGACACGATGGGCATCACGAAACTGGCAGATTTGATCCGCCTCGATGCTCCTTGTGCCATTTCTCACAAAGAGATCAGTGACTACACAGGTAACCCGTTCCCGTCTGTTTGTGTCATCAGCACGGTTTGTTTACGTGATGCTCAACGGTGCTTGTGGCTAATTGCTAACGTTAGCATACAGCCACTTGATAGCTTCGGGGCTAACAGTGATATTCAGGGTAATTATGCCCCTTGAAACCAAACTTAATTAAAAGTATCGCTACTCGAGTAAAATTATTATTAGTATGAGAGTTTTAGCAGTAAAATGTTGCCACTACTGTATTGAAAGCGTGTTTATTTAAGGACTGCACAATAGTGTTGTTCTGATGTATTTTGTTGCTGTATTTAGCGTCTGTTTCTTCCTACTTCCTACTTCTACTTCAGATAATAACTTGATACGCTTGACTTTTGATAGATTTTACGTACAAATCATGATCAGCTTATCTTATCTTATAGATGAGAACCTACGGAAATAAGTTTGCGTCAACATCGCCTCGATATGCTTCGTTCATAATATCAGTAATGAAAAAGTAAAACATCTAAAACATAGAAACTCTTTGAAAAGACCCACTACGCATGAATACTCTTGACACTGGTTTTAAAATAATGCAATTAAGAACTTTATACTGCGGCTACAATCATTGTAAGAAGATACAAGAGCTCAAGTCATTTGAACTGCTGTCTTGTGAATGAAGCATTGTGACCGTAGTTTTGTATTTATGTACTAGACTGATCCGTACATATTAATATTTCCCCCTGAAATACAGTGGGGTCAAGTGGTTTGAAAGAGTTTTTTCGAGTGTAGATCTATTTGAGGAGTGTTCCTGATTGTCAACATTCAGGCGGACACGATGAGCATGAATAGATTTAATTAACAAGCCACTTATCCCGAATAAAAAAAGTGTGTGCTTATAATGCTGATGATATGCTCCACTCCACAGGGAAAGTAATCGCTCTGGATACCTCGATTGTGGTGAACCAGTTTCGTGCAGCGACACCAACACTAAGGTGAGCTCCTGGATGGTCCACTCTTCTTAAGCTTCCGTGGTGCTGTTGTAAATATCAGAAACCGTCTATTAAATAATGTATTATTTAATGACACTTATCTGCTCATTCTGTGCAACACTTTCTCTCTAGCCCACTGACAGGTCTATTCTTCCGCACACTCACCTTCCTGGAGCACGACATTAAACCAGTCTTTGTGTTTGACGGAAAGCCACCTGAGGAAAAAATACCTGTTGTAAGTGAAACTGTATTTTTTAAACCCAACCTAATACGACGCACACGACCAATTGAACTGGTCGATTTTAAAGTGCTTTCAGAAGAAAGTTTTAAAAAGAAGGAAGTGATTATACTGTGTAGTATCACAGATGCACCTGTTGAGTGATGCAGATGGATTAGAGCAGGGGTTGGCAATCTTTTTGACTCCCGGGCCACAATGGATTATACAATTTGACAGAGGGGCCAGGCCAGGACCAGATGGATGGAGTGTTTTTGTGAACTGATATACAGTTAGGTCCATAAATATTTGGACATTGACACAATTTTCATAATTTTGGCTCTGTACACCACCACAATGGATTTGAAATGAAACAATCAAGATGTGCGTTAAGTGCCGACTTTCAGCTTTAATTTGATGGTATTTACATCCAAATCAGGTGAACAGTGTAGGAATTACGACACATTTTATATGTGGCACCCCCTTTTTAAGGGACCAAAAGTAATTGGACAAACTAACATAATCATAAATGTAATTGTCACTTTTAATACTTGTTTGCAAATCCTTTGCAGTCAATGACAGCCTGAAGTCTGGAACCCATAGACATCACCAGACAATGGGTTTTGTCCCTGCTGATGCTCTGCCAGGCCTCTACTGCAACTGTCTTTAGTTCCTGATTGTTCTTTGGGCGTTTTCCCTTCAGTTTTGTCTTCAGCAAGTGAAATGCATGCTCAATTGGATTCAGGTCAGGTGATTGACTTGGCCATTGCAGAACATTCCACTTCTTTGCCTTAAAAAACTCTTTGGTTGCTTTCGCAGTATGCTTTGGGTCATTGTCCATCTGCACTGTGAAGTGACGTCCAATGAGTTATGAAGCATTTGGCTGAATATGAGCAGATAATATTTCCCGAAACACTTCAGAATTCATCCTACTGCTTTTGTCGGCAGTCACATCATTAATAAATACAAGGGAACCAGTTCCATTGGCAGCCATACATGCCCACGCCATAACACTACCTCCACCATGCTTCACTGTTGAGGTGGTATGCTTTGGATCCTGAGCAGTTCCTTCCCTTCTCCATACTCCTCCTTCCCATCATTCTGGTACAAGTTGATCTTTGTGTCATCTGTCCATAGGATGTTGTTCTAGAACTGTACAGGCTCTTTTAGATGTTTTTTGGCAAACTGTAATCTGGTCTTCCTGTTTTTGAAGCTCACCAATGGTTTACATTTTGCGGTGAACCCTCTGTATTTACTCTGGTGAAGTCTTCTCTTGATTGTTGACTTTGACACAGATACCCCTACCTCCTGGAGAGTGTTCTTGATCTGGCAAACTGTTGTGAAGGGGTTTTTCTTCACCAGGGAAATAATTCTTCTGTCATCCACCACAGTTGTTTTCCGTGGTCTTCCGGGACTTTTGGTGTTGCTGAGCTCACCAGTGCGTTCTTTTTTTTTTAAGAATGTACCAAACAGTTGATTTGGCCAAACCTAATGTTTTTGCTATCTCTCTGATGTTTTTTTTTCGATTTTTCAGCCTAATGATGGCTTGCTTCACTGATAGTGACAGCTCTTCGGACTTCATATTAAGAGTTGACAGCAACAGATTCAAAACACAAATACCTCACTTGAAATGAACTCTGGACCTTTTATCTGCCCCTTGTCAATGAAATAACGAGGAAATAACACACACCTGGCCATGGAACAGCTGGGCAGCCAATTGTCCAATTACTTTTCGTCCCTTAAAAAGGGGGGAGCCACATATAAAATGTTTTGTAATTCCTACACTGTTCACCTGATTTGGATGTAAATACCATCAAATTAAAGCTGAAAGTCGGCACTTGAAGTACATCTTGATTGTTTCATTCAAAATCCAGTGTGGTGGTGTACAGAGCCAAAATGATGAAAATGTTGTCAATGTCCAAACATTTATGGACCTTACTGTAAATGACACGGAAAAATCATTACATGAAATGATTTGGCCTTTAACAAGTGGCGAAGCATTTATTTGCAAGGCAATTTAACAAAAACTCTCATCCGAGAAAGGCTTGCTAGCCTTTGCTTTTTTGAATGCTACCAAAAAACTTGCCTCGGTAGTTGACTCTTGAATCGCAGTTTGTCGGTCAAAAAAATGTGGGCCGTACTTTGCCCATATCTGGATTAGAGTGATCCAACTGATCCAAGCTCCTATCTTTCCTGCAGCTTGAGAAGCGAGCTGAAGCCTCTGGTATGAAATTCTCCAACCACTCAGGAACAGGTATACAAGTGCTTTAATCTTATGTTATGTCATGTGATGTCATGTGATGTGAACTGCAAATATTATTTTAACTAAATCTTTTGTGCTGAATAAAGCATCAGCCCAGACCAAGGATTGTCTCCATCTCCTGAAGCTTCTTGGAGTACCATCCATCCAGGTATTATCTGTTAAACATAGACTATACAGTATATATTCATTCATGTTTGTCTTTTCGTCTCTGGCTTTTTGTCTGGCACTTTCATTTTTACCCCCTTTCTTGTTCTCTGATGGGTTCCAGGCTCCAGGGGACGCTGAGGCACTGTGCGCCCGGCTGGTGAGAGACGGGACTGTGGACGCGGTGGCATCAGAGGACATGGACACGCTGCCGTTTGGAGCCAATACTGTAATTCGCCAGCTGAACGCCAAGAAGGACAGGTAGCTACTGCACGTTGATGTTGGCAATTTTTCTTTGCACGTGGTAGACATTTAGGTTTGTTAATATTTTTACCCTCATGCCTTTTAGTTCTTGATAGAAAATAAAACCCTTCACTGAATTGAAGGATACACTGGGTTGTTTCCTAATTGATTTTAATACTATTTTTGCATTTCTAATTCTTTACAGTGACGTAACTGAATATTCTTTATCCAAGCTGTTAGAAAAACTCCAAATCAGTCATGAAGAGGTGAGACTGAAATCTTTTTTGAGATGAATATATCATCATACCTCGTGGAAGCACTCTACACAAATGGGTACTTTGACTTTCCTTCTTCTTCTTACTTTTCCGCAGTTTGTTGACCTCTGCATTTTGTTGGGCTGTGACTACTGTGACAAGATAACTGGTTTGGGTCCCAGAAGAGCTCTGACACTGATCCAGAAGCACCGTACCATCGAGAATGTGGTCTTGCATATCAACAGAGAGGTACTCAATGGACTTTCAGTGGTCTTTGTTGTTCTTTCTGTGCATTGCTTTGCCAATGAAATTAAGATCTAAAGAGATACTAATACCTGCTTCCCTTCAGACTCATACTGTTCCACATTTCTGGAAGTACAAAGAAGCACGTAAGATATTTTTGGATGCACCAGAGACTGTAGCCCCTGAACTGGTCTGGATGGAGCCAGACGAGGAAGCCTTGGTTGGGTTTCTCTGTCATGTCAACCATGTAAAGTACGTGCACATCATATTTTTTTCTCAAACCCAATTTGAACTTGTTCATGCTTCTCTGTCCTTCACAGACTAGAATGAATAGTATTTCATATTTTTAGGGTGGAGAGGGTGCGTCGTCGAATGGAAAAGTTTCGTCAGACACGGGAAAGCAAGCGAGAGGAGCGGAAAAAGGAAACAGCAGCAGGACGTAGCAGACAAACCCAAATGGAGGACTTCTTTAGAGTTACCCGAAAGAGGGAGAAGGTGACCATAATGATCATTGTTAAAAGTAGTAATTAACTCGAGACTTGAAAACTAATGAGTACACTTTATAAGTTAAAATTACTATTACAATGTTTGAATTAATCATGATTTATATTCCAGACAAACTTTTCAGTGGTTTTATATCCGGTGTGTGGCCCTGTCTGAATAGTTGCTCTGTCTCTCTTCCTCCAGCCTGTGGAAGCGGCAGAATCTTCAAAAAGCAACAGAAAGAGACCAAAGACATCATAAGAATGCTGCCGCTTGTCCCCACCAACAAAGGAAGGACATTTTTCATTCATCTCCATGTCCAGATCTCTCCAAGAATTATTTTCCAAGTTTACAGACTGTTCGCAAATCGGTTTTATACTATACCAAAATACTATCATGCTACATTCCTGTGCTAAGGGAAATCCAAGTTTTAATTTAAAGTACAAATATTTCAGTTTTCGCTTATGTTGGATTATGTGCTTTTCCAAGTTCCCTTTTAGTTTCCACTCAGTTAGAAGACGCCAGAACCAGCAT
The DNA here is from genome assembly GCF_949316205.1 of Platichthys flesus. Taxonomy (NCBI): domain Eukaryota; kingdom Metazoa; phylum Chordata; class Actinopteri; order Pleuronectiformes; family Pleuronectidae; genus Platichthys; species Platichthys flesus. The sequence goes on along the minus strand of NC_084958.1, from coordinate 9,952,683 downwards.
CTTGCAAGACACTGACTTCAAGACTCATGACACTCCATGGGAAATTACCTCCACAGACTTTACAATAATCTGATCTTGTCTGAACAGCAGTGTTTGCGACAATGTAGTTTACTGAGCAGAGCCTCAGTGCATCCAGCAGTTTCCTGAAAAGCCAGAGCAGGCGGCAGACAGCAATGAAAGAGAACAGTGAGGTCACTGTCAGGGAGGACTTCCCCTAAGCCAAAACTGGAGACAGGGGGATGTCTCATCACTAGATATTCAATGAGCACCTGTTCTGCAAAGGATGCCAAGGAAGGGACCAGAATTTTAAAACATGCACTAATGTGATATCACGTGTGAAAAAAGAGATGGTGAGATGTTTAAATCCACAAAAAGATCATTTTGCTTTATTTTGAAAAGACTTGGTATACACAGATCATATTTTATTTTGTTTTTTAACATAATATCTGTATGTACTGTTTGCCCTTTTAATTAAAATAACATTGACGTGTTTCTAGTTGTGTGAGGTGTTTTATTGAAAGTAAAATTGGATTAGGAACTTAAATAATCAGTAAAATGTTTTCAATTAAAGAAAAACAATTTTTCGACAATCATTTCCAAACAAAATTCGAGTTATCACTCCAGACCAACAGGTGGCGCCGGAGGCTGTGGAGCTGCTCTAATCCTCGCTTTCTCCTTTTAGAAGAAGCAGGCAGTTCTCTGTGATCGAAGGTGTCTGGTCATCACCGCAGCAAGTCTGCCCCGTAGACACCCTCCCTTCCTCGGGTACCTCGACCAGAACTTTCCCTACCCCCCTGGTGTTCTCGGCCCGCTGTGTTCGGCCATGGCGACGAGCGCGAAGCGAAAGCAGGAGGAGACCCATCTGAAAATGCTCCGGGAAATGACCAGCCTGCCCGCGAATAGGAAATGCTTCGACTGCGACCAGCGCGGCCCGACCTATGTCAACATGACGGTGGGCTCCTTCGTCTGCACCACCTGCTCCGGCATCCTGTGAGTTAAAACCTGGGGTAAAGGGTCGCATGTGTCGCTCGCCGTGTCAGCCGGGGAGCGAAAAGGCGCCGCTGTCGCTTCACGGAAGTGTCCCGGTCCATTTCTGACCCTGCGGTACCGTTAGCTCGTTAGCTAGCGTTCGAGTCGGGACAGGTAGACCCAGCAGCCGGTTCAGCCCCAGGCCGCTGGGCTGGGCTCCGCGAGGTCAGCAGTTCGCTTTGTTTACAGTTTTGACCTCGGTGCGATAAGATTTCCCACAGACGGGTGAAACATTGAAGGGAAAACCAACATGAAGTGTGTTAGTGAGGTGTGGAGCCCCCGAAGCAGCCGCCAGTCTGTGTGTGTGACTGAGGGAGATGTCCCCTCATGGTGTCCTGATGATGGGGCTGGAGGTCACTGGGACTATAGATGAGTGTGGATGCCACATCACTTCTACTCCCATCGAACCGTCCATCAACCCACACGAGCCCCTTTCTCTTGACCTATTATCAGGGTTTCCAGATATTTACACAGCTTCTGTCAGTGTGGGTCTCAGTCGTGTTGTTGCCTGTGTGGTCGAGGTCAGCCTCATATACCGTCCTGTCAAATATTTGATCACCTTGTTTCAAAACAACAAGTCACTGGGGGACCTCCTGCTTGAACTTTAACTGGAAAGGCATGTTGCAAACACACACACCTCCAGATAAGCAGTGGCAGGGTGGGGCTACTCTCTCTGGAAGTGTATTGATCTAAATCGTAAATGAAACACTATTGTTTTTGCTCCATTTTGATTTGAGGGGAAAAAGATGTTAGACTTTTTAAAGCACTCGGAGGTTGATTTCTCTGGGATTCTGTTCGTCCAAGTGAGCCCTTTTTTGTTTGACCAGATCCACCTGAGAGGTGTGGCATATCTTCATGCGTATTTACACAGCATGACTATTGCACAGTTGTGTGCACTGGGCTGGTCACATGCAGCAGCTACAAGATGTCTAATTTGTTCGGACCCCACAGGGCCACTGGTTTCATTTTCCAGTGTGCAGTGGTGTCGTAAATTGCGTTGGGCCCAGTACTGAGAGAGAGAGAGAGAACGGCAGATTACATTTGTCCGCAGCAATGGCGATCTATGAGATCCCTCTCGATGTCTTTGATCCGCTATGTACAGGGGACTGCAATGACACCATAATCAGGAACCCCCCCCCCCCCCTCCACAAGGCCCCATGCTTCTCTATTTCAACCAAATCTTTATCATTTCAGAGCTTCGATTGAAAACAAGAATGTCTAATTGTGTTTGATGTGGCTTGGATGGTGGCGGGCATTTGCAACTATTTAGCTAGTTAAAACCCCAATGGCCCTTTTGAAATGCTTCTGCCAGCACCCAGTCATTGCAGGAATGTCAAGCAGAGCAAGGATCTTAGAATTGAAAGTCCATCCTTCCACCATCAGCCATTTAAAGAAGGGAGTTTTGATGTTTCACTACGCCAGCACAAGTTCCATGCCACAATACATACAAGTACATACGATTCTAAATAAAAACTTCCGGTTCAGGTTTGTTCAGTTATTTTTGATTTCAACTGATGTTTCTAATTAACAGTGTAGTTCGTTTTTTTTCTGTAACACTTTTTATCTTCAGTTTGGTGTGGTAGTTGAGAGGCGGGAGCAGTGGCTCATGATGTAGCTGGTGTCTGATGAAACCACTTCTTCCTAAGAAACGCAGATTGTTGTGAATCATAACCAGGATTTAGGCAAGGAATCGGAGTGATGCAATATCCTCATGTCTCACGTCCGCTCAGTTGATCACATGGAGGGTAACGATTCTGCTGATCTTGCCATGAGTTTGTTACACATGTTTTAAGAAACTAAAGTTATTGCACAAGTTTTAGCTTATGAATTCCCTAACAGTACCTATAAGAAAGTGTTTATATCCCAATGGAGCTTTTTCCTTATTGTATTGTTTTGCCACATTGGATCATAGTGCATTAAATTGGCCTTTTGATACTGATCCACAAATGTGCACCTTAAAACATCACACATTTGAGTATACTTTAAACACAATTTATAACATGAGTATTCACCTTCTTAAAGTTTGGATTAATAGAAACACATTTGGTAAAAGTTCCAGCCTAAGTTCTAAATGGTCTTTATCAGCTTTACACATCTGGACACTATAGTGTTTCTTCATTCTCTTTCATAATACTGTTAAAACTGTTTAAAAGTTGCAGTGAACAGCACTTTTCAAACCCTACCACATATTCTCCACTGGTCGCTCCAGCACATTTTTTGCCTTTTTCCTGTTACAGATTGCAGCAGGTTCTCCTGCAGGATTTCTCTTTACTGATCTAAATACATTTGATCCTCTACTCCAGAGGCAGGTGTGTGTTGATCTCATCAGACCAGGGCACTTTATTTCAATCTGTTCCTTAGTTGCCCACATATGGTTCTGGCACTAACCCTGATAGGATGGGGTTTTCTTTCTCAACCGCAGTTCTGACCTAATCAATCTGCCATAAGCTGGTGAGATAACACTTGTTGGTTGTTTGCTAAACATGTAAGTATGTAGCTCAAGGTATAGAACACTACATTTCCAATAGTGTTTAACAACTGTAATTAAAAAAGACAAGAATAATCTCTAGAGATTTGGTTTTAATTTTCCCTTATCAGTTTATTAGGTACATCTAACAGAAGTAATTCAGTGTAACACAACAGCCCCTTAGTAAATCCAACCTCCATGAGCTATAATGTGAGTTTTTGTTGAAACAGTTTAAATCATTTTAGTGTTGTATTTTTGTATTTTTGTTGCAGTTAAATTAATTCACATATGTCACATGTATATTCCTCCTAAAAACTTGTGACTGTCAATGTTTCTGTTGGTTGTTGTATATTTCAGATATGTCTGTGATATGCTCTTATTAGCAGACAATGGCTGTGCCCCAAACATGAATTTGTCATACATGTATTCTCTCTGAAAAGAACATGTAAACAGATTTTTGTTCACCTGTTTTATGGCATATGAGGATCACTGTGTTTCATACTGCTTCTCTTGTTTTCTAGCTAACATTTGCCTCCTCTACCTACAGGCGAGGACTGAACCCTCCACACAGAGTGAAGTCCATCTCTATGACCACATTTACACAGCAGGAAATTGAGTTCCTACAGAAACACAGCAATGAGGTATCACGAACACTTTACAGAGAAATGCCTCTTTGAGAAACATTATTTTCACAGCTGTCTGTCTTTTATTCAGAATTTGCATTTTGGCATTTTTCAGTCCTGCTTAGTCAACTTTATTGGCATACCTCTCTCCCCTTTTTTCTCTCTCCAATTTCTTGTCATCCCCTCCCCCCTTCCCTTTCACTTTCTCTCACCTCTCTCTACCACCCCCACCCCAATCTCTTCCTTACCACCCACTCTCCTCATTCCTTTGCCCCCCTGTAGGTCTGTAAACACATCTGGTTAGGCCTCTATGACGACAGGACATCAGTTGTTCCAGATTTCCGAGAACCACAGAAAGTAAAAGAGTTCCTTCAGGAAAAATACGAGAAGAAAAGATGGTAAAAATGTTTGTTTGTTTTATAGATAAGTTTTTTCAAATGTAAAACCCAATGTTAAATCAAGTCAATCACGATCAGCATTAATGACTGCACTTATTCCAGTTCTTCATACTATGGAGACACATTGTATTATCGGCTATATGGTTTATTGAAGTCCTATTTTTACTTGGGTGCACATTGCTTTAAATAATTCAGTTGGAAAGGTAATACATTCCTAACCAGTACTAAAAAGATGCTCAAATCTTTTCATTCAGTTGAGTTGGCGTGTTACGATTTAGCTGTGATGCAGCGGGAAAGAGTTCTGAGAGCGAAGTGTCACATCTGCCAAAAACCATTTAGCAGTTATGGACTTGGTTAACCATATGTTTTCAGTTTGATAGCGTGCGCTTCACTGGGACTCTTTATGCTCGCGTGTCGCTTTCTTGTTAGAGCAGTGTTGGAGGGAAAAAAGCACAACTTTGAAACACTTCTATAAGGAAGGTACAATTTGATCAATTGAAACTTTTAGCATAAGTTAAATCAATATAAATGCACAAAAAGCATCTTAAAAGCAATTCACCGTAGCCGATTTCAGACAGGATCCGTCGGTCCAAATGCTCCAGACCTTTCTGCGGTTTGCGTTTCACTCATGGAGCAGGAGGTTCTTTGCACAAACGTGTTCACAGTAATAAATCCTTTACATTCTTCGGGCGCGGGGTGGTGCCACTGGGTGCAAAGCCAGGAAGTAACGTATTAATTCTGCTGCGGAGATCATGTGATTTTGTTCACAGCACATTCACACTGCTTTCGGCTCGTAACACCACCGAGAAAATGCAGTGTTTGATAGCCGCTCTAGTGAGATCATGTCACAAAAGCCTGATCTTTTTTTTTTGACTGATTATGTTTGTACATTTGTGCTGATATATCTTTCCTGAACATCCAGGTATGTTCCTCCAGACCAGGCAAGAGCAGTAGCAAGCGTCCAGGGCTCTGTGTCCGGCTCCTCGGCCAGCAGCACTGGCAGCACCCCGGAAGTGAAACCCCTCAAAACCCTGCAGCTCAACAAGACACCTCTGCGCCAGGTAACATGAGTGTCCAATGAGTTTTTTTTAACTGCCCATTTAATATCACCTTTAATATTTTGGGGGGAAATTGGTTCGGAAACCTTATTTCTACTTCTATTGCCGCCCAGTCCCCAGGGCTAAGTCGTTCTCAAGCTCACAGTGCCGCTCAGGAGAAGAAGTTTGACCTGCTCTCAGATCTGGGAGGAGACATCTTCGCTGCTCCACCCACTCAAAATGCCAGCTCTACAAACTTTGCCAACTTTGCACATTTTCCAAGCCAGTCAGGTAAGAAAATATCTCCCTCAAACGTCCCAAAACGCTCAAAATTTCACTCAGACTAATATAGATCAGTATTATTATTTAGCAGTATGTGCTCTTTGGTTTGTCATCATCCCATGCGTTGTCCTGCCATTGTTTTTATTTCCACATCCATTGCCTGTGGTAATTTTTCCTTGTGTGTGGCTGCAGCACCTCAGGGTAATTCAGACACCAACTTTGCCAACTTTGATGCATTTGGAAACACTGAAATTCCATCCCATCTGAGCACGTCACCCCCCTCAAAGTCCTTTTCATCAGGTACCCCCTCCCTCCCATCGTCTTCACTCCACCTTCTCCACACACTCACCCTCAGCCTGGTATTTTTTGTATCCATTTTGTTTCCACAGTGTCCACTGGGGAACCACCTCTCTGTATCGAGAAACCCTGTACTGACACTCCAAGCATGTACTGGTCATCAATACTTCTGCAGCTAAATAACTGTTGAAAAGTTGATTGGAGCACATTTCCCATGGATATTGTAAAGGTTTTAAGAGCAATTAAGAAATGCAGAGGTTTCTGCTTTCATCTTTTCAGCTTGAATCACTTTTAAAAAAAAAATATTCTGAAATACTGTGATGGGAGACACTCAGTGGACATTTAGTTCGGAACCTTGGACCTAGACCTCAGATAAATACAGTATGTCACAAAATACATTTGCTCTAAGTCATCAGTTATTTGCTCTTTCTATTGTTTGAGTGTGCCTGTGTTTGTGTTTACGGCTCTGATAGTATCTTTTTTTTCAACTGTCGATAGGCAGAGGTGTGCCAATCCCATCAGTGTCTAGGGCCGTCCCTATTCAGTGCCACACAGGGAGTTGCTCAGAGGACCGCTATGCTGCTCTGGCTGAGTTAGACAACAAGCTCAGCTCCTCTGTGTCCTCAGGCAGTGGGTGAGAGACAGTTCATCAGAGACAGTTTATTTCCCTCATGTGGGTCCTCTGCATCTAATGTGAAGACACTAGATGATTGGATTAACTGAATGCACAGTGTTTCTGAATAACATTCACAGGGCGAGATGGTGTTTGATCATATAACTTATGCAACCTAAATTACAACAAATTTCTCCAATCCACTCAACAAATTCCACTGAAAAGTGTCAGTGAATCATTTATTAAAGTACTGCATGTTTATCAAGGATGTAAAAACATTTAATCTGGGTTTCGTCTTCACAGGAACATTTTTGGACCGGTGCTTGGTTCATCGCCAGCCCAGAATGCACCTGTGTTACCCACACTGCAGCCTGGCTTTGGAGGTGGTTATAATGAATACTCCGAACATGTTATGTGAATGTACTGAAAACATTTACTCATTTAGTTCCAAGGCTCATTTAGTAACTTCCTCGTATATTTCATCCAGCCACAAATCCCTTTGTTGCTGCAGCTGTTGCCCCGGAGATGGCCACCAATCCTTTCCAGGCCAATGGCAGAGTTCCAGCTGCAGGTGTGTGGGGTAGTGTGTGGTTGTGTGTGTGTGTGTGGGTGTGCATAAATTAGTTTTTTTCAATAAGACAAGTTTTATTTCTCAGAGGTTTATGTTGCTTTAATGTAACTAAGTTACATTGACACGTTGCCTTGTAATTTGCCATGGTATTTAGAATGTACTCCTTTTGTGTGTAACTTGTGGGTGGGTGTGTGTGTGCATGCATTCACTGTACACACATGCTCTGTGTGTCTCGTAGCTTCGTTCGGTCCTGGCTCTATGAGCATGCCCGCCGGCTTTGGGAATGCGTCTTCCTACTGCCTCCCGACCAGTTTCAGTGGAAACTTCCAGCAGCAATTCCCCGGCCAGGCCCCTATCCCTTACCCTCAACCGGGGGCCTACCACCCTCAGTCAAATGGTTAGTGGCCTTCCACACCCCTCTGTTTTCATACCATGTTCCACCTGTGCAGTAGCTGTCAGTGATTTTAGATCATCTGCTTCTCCCCCGCATGACATTTTTCTTGTATCTAGACAATGATCCTCTGCACTGAGAAATGCTTTTCAGTCTGGCTGCAGTCAATTTAAAGTGTGACCTTTCAGTGGCAGCTACTGCACAGTGATACAACTTTGCATTTAGGGTAGAAAGCCTTGGGGCTCTGCTCTGTACAAAGCACATTAAAAAATGAAAAAATCTGACCTAAGAAGGCTCTGTTCACGCCTGAATGCAAGCTGACACACTGGGGCTTGATTCCCTCAATTTTATTTCTCTTTACATTCAAATAGAAAATAATAAGTATTACTCAATATAAATTGCTGTAAAATGACTGTTTATCTTCTCTTCATACTATGTTGATAGATAAAGTTGCAATGAAATACAGGAAAATACAGATTCTCATTACACATAACTGAACTGCTGGAGGGCGCACAACCAACCTGTTACAAATCCGTCTTCCTCCGTCCCCCCTAGGCCCTGCATTCCCAGTCTACAGTCAGAACAAGCCCTCCATGACGCCCTTTGGGCAGCCCATGGCTGGCCCTGGCATGTCCAATAACCCCTTCATGGTGAGCATGCATGATCTTTTGTTTTCCCAACTTTTTCAAGAATGTAAAAGGAGAAAATTAAAGAACGAGACTGTGTAAAGCAACGTAATCAACATAAGAAAGAGACTGAACTGGCACATTTTAATCTTAATCTTATTTCAGGCGGGAGCTCCAGGGGCATTTCCGTTAGGGGGTTCGTCCACCAATCCTTTCCTGTAGCACAGCCCAAGGATCTCTCCACCAGAGGGCAGCATGCAGCACATACTCAACTCACCGTTCCACACCAATAGTGGCAGTACATTTCTCAAAAAAAGATTCATAAAAACGTTTACAACACTATGAAGGAGTACAAAGGACTATATTGAAGCCTAATGGACTGTTCTGCTGGTTTTATTGTTTGGACTATATACATTATATGCTTTTTTTTAATTTTTGTTTATGACTGTAAGCTCTGTGCATATCATTTGTAATCGCAATTAAGTAGATGTTACGTATAACAGAGTTAAAAAAGGTGAGTATACACACACCTTGTGGAAGACAAAAACCACTACAAGCTATGTAAGGGTATACACTTTTAAGATAATTAACAGGGTTCCATCCAAATCCTTGATTTGTTGTTTGAAGCAGCAATGAGGATCTGAGCATTTTATCATCAAAAAGGGATTTATATCTGTTATTTTAGCACAATTGCTACTATATTGGCATTAAGGTGCAAAACTGTCCTTTTTTATTAACTTACCGATTCAGAGAGCTTCATATGACTCAAAGCAATCCTGGACTATTATAGTAGACATCCTTTTAGATATGAATGAAATTGTGAAAAAATGGGACGGCTATTTTAATTTGAAGGTAGCAGAGGCATCACATGCTCTGCCCACCAGGGAATGTGGACAGACGTGTCTATTAGAGCACAAACACAGGGAATGAAGCCCAGAAGCTGAGATGAGTATTTCTTTGTCCTGCTACTTATTCCTCTAAAACATTGATATGATTGTTCAGTGATCTCTCTGCTGCTGTTTGAAGATATCAGAGGAGCAGATATCCAATATTCACTCTGATTTCAATTGTTTGGTAAAGGCGAAGGGGAAGGTTGTTTTTTTTGGGGGGAAAGCGTCAGGGTTGTGGTTGTGTGTTCCCTTAAAACAAGTTTTTGTCGAGATAAAAAACAAGTGCAACATTTGAAGATAAGACACTTATGGGATGTACGTTATGTTGTATTCGCCACAATCCTGTGATGATCAGTCTTCTTCTTTGCCTTCTGATTGAAAAGCTTTTAGAAAGAGGAACAGGATTGAGGAGAAACATTGGTCTCCACTCAGTTTGCTTTAAATGAGGCAAAGGAAAAGAACAGGTTCATTTATGGATTACTACTTAACTGGTTCCTCCTCTGTTTCTGGAGGACTCAGGTCTTAACTGTGCCACCAATGACTAACAATACATTTGTGTTTCTTGTCTTTACAAGAATAGTTAAGTAAATGTGTACATATATAAATATATGTATAAATAAATTAAAAGATTTTTAACTACACTGATGACTTTGTATATCTTGTTATTAAAGTGACTTTCTTAATCAACCAGAATGATAAAAAAACTGATCGATTCCCTATATGAACGTTATTTATTTTTTTTTTTTTTCAATGAAAGTTACCTTAATATGGCTGTTAGTATCCATATCTTCTTAATGCAATTTCTATTAAAGAAGGTAGAGTTAAGAATATCAAGTTTAACAATATGCCAGAAACTGAGCAATAAATCAAACTAATCCTTATCAAATTTTGAAAAAGCACTGTAATCCTCTGCATTACGTTTATAGTGTAGTTAATAAACAAATGTATTCCCTTATCTTCAATTTATATATAGAAGTTATTTAACGATAACATGGACATTAATTCAAAAGTTTCTCAGTTGTGTTTTTTATTTGTGTGATTTAAATTTGACCTGATAAAGAAGAGGCCAACTTTCCTTCCGACTTCTTGGCTGAGGACGCCGTGTTGCCATGACAACGGCCGGACTTCAACATGGCGTCCCTTCTCACGGATCCTCTGCTGGAAATCTGTGGCCGAGGACCTGCTCCCAACAAGAACTTCTACTATCTCACTGTGAACAAGTCCGATGTGAGTACTGATGGAGGGAAGCACGTGATTTATTATATTTGGTGCAGCGGACGTGGCGCCACTGGATGACGTTTACACTATAACTCACCTGACGTTAGCTCGACTTGCTACGATCATAGCAGGGTTAACGTTAGCTTGACTTTATGGTTGAGGATAGAAGCTGTACACACACACACACACACACACACACACCTAACACCAAACATCACACACACAAACACACACCCACACACACACCTATTCATTTTAGGTCACTGTGCACTGACTCTCATTCATTGTGGACAGTCAAACCAAAATCTCATCCCTAACCTTTAGGACTAATTAGTTATATATTATACTGGACTGGCCTCTTGTCCAAATCGTAACCATCACAATTGAATAACTAGCCTAAACCTAGGACAAAGTGAGGACTGGCCAAAACGTCCTCGCGTTGAAAGAAAACTCGAAATGGTCGTCGTAAGGAAGAAGTACAAGTACACCCCCACACCCAGACCCACAAACTGTTGTGGGTCCAGCTACTTTGGGTATCTTCCGGGCAATATGTTGACATGATGCAAAATGTCCTGGCACATGATTTCCCAAAAAGAGTTTGATCCCTGTTAACTGTTACCAATGTGAATACGCTTTTCCCGTCATTACAATAAGGACAACCTCCTTCAATGATAACTAATCCCATTGAGTTTGCCAACTGGTCTTTCGTGTGGATTAATTTTCACAACACTGTTGGGCTGTGTTAGGAATTCAATATTTTAGCTGTTGTGTGGGTCTGACTGTACTATTTGCAATAAAGGCAGGAGGGGGGGCCTTGAGTAGGTTGGGCCAGATATAAGGCCTTTATACAAATGATTTATAATTCATGTTCTGAATTCTAACTTTTGGTATTAAACCATTATTCCCTTAGATTCATTCACATCACATATATTTCATGCAGCTGTCTGATAAGTTCTGGAGGTCGGACAGAGTGACTTTGTTGACATTGTTTTGTTTAGTTGTTTTGGTTTTGAGGATCCTAATGTTTACATCAACAGGACATTGTTTGAATATAGCAGGAACATCATATTCCTTTCTCCAATGGCCCACATGGCATCAGCTGTGTCAAGGCCTTTCATGAAGAGAACATTTTGCTTAGCAACTATCAGAGTAGTAGTAGGGTCACGGAGAGCGGCTTCTTGTCACTTCCTGGATTCCTTGACAAGAGGCAGGGGACTACAGCTGTAGACCAATAAGGGAGACCCAAATTGATTTGCTTCAATCATTCATAACCAATCATATTAAATCTACTGTTATAATTATATCAAACCCCTTTTGGGCCATTATTAACTACCTATTGCTAACTGATTTAGCCTAGGCTGTGATAATTGTCCATAGCTATGTTGTTCAACTTTCATTGCATCTCAATAAATACTTAAATTGGACCAGTCCGGCTCATCTCTTATTTAGGATAAACCAACACGCCTGACAGCTGTTGTTGGTTTTCCATAGCTTGTTCAATTATTTCTGACTATAAACGTAGACTTGTCATTTCCAGGTGAAATGGAGATGGTGGACGATATCCCTGCGAGCTGTGGACAGGTACGCCAAGCCTGGGGAACTGAGGGAATCTCACCAGCAGTTCCTGGACAACACCTGGCTGCAGAGTAAGGACCTCAGGGAACAGTCGGAGTTGTGTTTTCACCTATAGCCCTGCATCTGTCCATGGCTGTAGATTAATAATGAACAGACTGGTAAATGTTATTAGCTTTTCCTATAACATGGATATTCTAAATCATTTTAGCAAGTTCTGTTTGCAATAGAAATGTACAGAAATCAATGCTTTTTATTATTCAGAGGTTTATAGTGGTCTATATTCCGATTATATTTCTAGCCTTGTGTTTTATTTATGTCCGAACAGATCAAATCCTTGTGTAAGAATGACAGCTGAAATAACGGGTTTCTTCCCAGGTGAGGTCAGTTTGGTTTTCGGTCGTCCAATCCTTCAGTACGCCAAGGCTTTGTGCCAAGGCCATTTTGATTATCTGGACAAGCTGCCCGACTCCTTGCTTCTGCAGATAATAAATTATCTTGAACTAGAGGATGTGGGTCAGCTTGCACGAACTTCACATAGGTTCAAGAAGGTGAGTTTATTGAGACACAAAACAAATGCTAGTAGAAGTAAATTGTGTCCTGAGATTAGAAAGTCTATTATTTGAGGTTTCATTCCTGCACATTTATTATTTTATCTCTGTTTCCTGTAAATACATAATAAGTATTTTATCTAAAGAAGTGTGTATTACTTATTGCATCAAGATCATGTCTTTTGTTCTTGTTCTTATTGTGCTCACCAGCTATGTGGGTCAGAGGAGTTTTGGGAGCAGGCGGTGCGCCGGCGCTGCAACACGGTTCCAGTTGACGTGGAGTCTCTGGCTGTCGAGGAGGGCTGGCGTGAAATCTTCTTCACCAGCAAACTGCAGCTGCAGAAGAAGATCAGCCGCATGAGGCTGAGGATGGAGGAGCAACGGGGCAGACAGGTTTCCTCGGAAAGCCCGGAAACAAACCAGACGTCTAGTTCGGAGGAAGAATGTCATCATGGCCTCATTGGTTTTGATCAAAACTCTTGCTGTGTTGTGGATCCTGACCTCAGCCCTGAGCCTGAGGCTGCCCCTGATACCAGTCAGTGAAGAAATTAGGTACATTGGGGGGGGACACAAACACACTGTTGCAGAGTTGTGCACTGAGAAATTGGTAAACGAGACAACAGTACGGATACTAACACATGACACCTACCTGAAGGTTGAGTTGGATTCAGTGGCGTTTAAAGGTTAAGTTGCACATTGAAACCCGATCTCTAATTTCCCCCTCCCTTTGTCAGCCTATCATACTGTGTTTAAAAATCTACGGTGGCCTTCAGGTGACATATTAATACAAGAGGTCCTCTGTCCTGTCGTACCATGGTGGTGCTACATGACAGACGCCATATGTCTCCTAAGAGATCCCCCTAGATCCTGCATACTGGACGTCTGAGCCTTCTGTCCAATTTCGACTTTGTACTGTTTCTTTGTTCCGAGAAAACTGTTTGTTTCAGGGCTAGTGTTATATTTGTATGTCATATGTACACATTCCTCTCCCATCCAACTTTTCTGTATCAAATTTATTTTTTACATGATTGTTCGGTATAAGTTATTGGATATTTGGGGGATTTGTTTAATTCATATTTCTACTGTGCCATTACTTTTTCTGACTTAATAGACATTAACAAGACCAACAGAAGATATAACAGGAAATTGTATACTATATTTATTGCTCATTGTAATATACAAGTTACAGTAAAGAACATTGTTCTCAGTTCTCAAGAAATAAAGTTGTTATACAGCTATACTGTGTGTGGCTACTGTCATTCTTGAACTATTTCTGAGCAGGTTCATCATGGTAACTAATGGCAGACATATAATTACTTGATAATGTATAATTTTTTTAATGATCGATATTATGCTTTACTGTGGGGCTACATGTAAGTAACACGTACAGTGTTTACTCTAGTCAGGATAAAAGTTAAAAATGTATTCCATGTGGCAGAGGAGCAGTTCATTAGTAACAGCAACCAGTGGATGACAACACAGACAATCAATAAATACAATACAAATAAATACAATAACGAAATCACATAGATTCATTTAAAAAGCCAGTGACAATTGGGACAACTGAGCCTTTGATCTGTTCTAACAGCTTCTCACATATATTTTGATATCAGGCTGTATATAATAACATTTTTACAAACCTGAAGTTCTGCTTATTATTGTAGTTAAAAACGCCCAAACATTGGTGAATAAAATATTTTAAAACAATCAGGACTGTTAATGCAGATGTCATAACATTAAGACACAATCATTAATAAAATAGAAGTAAATAAAGTGTATTGTTATTGCTGTTTTCACATACAAGAGTCATAAAGTGCTTTAAAGAGCCATAAAAGATGTATTTAAAATATAGAGTAATGACCAGCACAGTTTCGGGGCATTTCTGGCATTTATCATCCATCCATTATCCTTACATCAGGATCTGGATTCCTGGAGGCCACAGATAATGTGAGTGAGTTTTGATGGGATTATGAGTGTAGTGCAAAATAAACAGTCCCCTAGGGGGCACAAGCTGCCAGTGTTAATGGTCCATCCTGCGCTGAGCTCAAACTGACATCACTAGCCTGACTCTTGTATTGCTTTGCTCTATGCTGGTAAATGCGCTGTATGCTGGCAGATATGTCTTTTTTATTTAAGACAGTTTGACAAAAGACAAATCAAACTGGATTCTGACTTAAACATTGCAGATAAATATCTGCTTGCTAGCACTTGTTACTGAATCTTAGATGCTGGAGACAGATTTAGCAGCGGGGTTATTTCCTTGCAAACACTCGCTACACATTTGAGTCGTCATGCTCCAGCTCTGTTTGGAGTTCGTTTCCTCTCTTCACAGCAGGGTCCATGGCATTTTCACCTCAGACCATGTAAAACAGTCGGTCCCTGACCTTTTTGACCCACAAGGACTTTGAAGCCATTATCTCCGCTCACACTCCTCTGGTTTCACCTCAGCACCTGGTCTGCTTCATTCTCGTGTTTTATGAGGAGCAAGTCCTCTTTATGAGAAGCAGTCACAACAAGACACCTTTTCATCTACCAAGCAACTACACACCTGGTATCGGCCAATCAAAGGGTCTTAAAATGTCTGGAAAAGTGTTTAAATATCATATACTTTTAGGCAGGTCTTCATTGACCCGTTGTCCTTTAAAATTTGTTTTTTGAAGCAAAATGTCTGTGACCAATGTGGAATTGACGACTGCCCACAGCTCGGCTGTGGGACAGACTATGGATTCCTCTTGTCTTTTAAAGATAATGTGGCGTTTCCAGGGTAATTCTCCACCTGGCTGGTTTACGCTATCTTCAGTTATTGGGAAATGTGAGAATTTCTATGACTCTCATATTCCATCATATTTAATTTGATTGATTAGGGCCTAAAAAAGTTCTTAAAAAATCCTAAATGTAACGTACTGAAATCTGCAGAAACCCTGGTAAAGTAAAGTGTTACTTTTAGAGTCCTCTCGCTGCTTGCATCCAACCTTTTACTTGTGGTTGTGTTAATGTGTATGGTCGATTCATTCGCTTGTTTACCTCATTTGACATGACACCATTATGATTGAGAAAGACCACAGACCTTCAGACACATTTCAGTTGTTCAGATTCTGAAAGCCTTTTACTCTCTGCACTAGTGATTTGTCATCGTGGCCCACTGCTCTGCTGTGAATATGTTCCATCTACTGCCTCTTTTTGTGGAAAGCTTTAAGGGGGACCATAAGAGGATATAGTCAGACCACGTAAAGACCATGTAGTGGGCCATGTGGAAAATAGGATATGCTCTGTTCATCTTAACCTTTACTCCCTCCTCAGGCCAGCATAATCCTCCCAAGGTTGAAGGAGCAGGCAGCTCAAAGACCAAACATCTAAAATCAGAAAAGATCATACGTCTAAATCACAGCAGGGACGTAGAAGAACACCTGCTGCTCTTATGTTTGTACGTATGCCTGCACCTCTGTTCGATTTCTAAATATCTTTAATCGCATATTTTTATGAGTTTAAAAAAAAATCTGGTGCCTCCCATACTTTTTCTTGAATGAATGCATTCATTTGTGATGGGCCCTTGATGCCAGTCGCAGTGCTCAGCAGGGATCCAGTGGAGCGTAAAAGTGAAACTCATAGAGTGATGTGTGATTTCTCCGTTTTCCCCTGACTCTCCTGACCTGGTAAAGATGAAGCCTGTTCTATTTATATCCAGTCACGAGGCGTCTGCACTTTACTGACACTGTGATCCATTTACAGGATGGATTTTAAATTTACAACAACTCTCTTTAAACAAGGTAGATCGAGATGCCTCTCTCTTTATCTGTGGTAAAGGTCCTTGTTCACTTCTCGTTTGTCCCTTCCTCCTTTCCTACAATTTAACCATTAACTGTTTTTCACTTTTACTCTTGGCACAAATCCAACTAAAATCTAAATTTAACTGAGGAATTATTTATAACTAATTTCACTTAATGCTGTGTTGTTGTCGTTCCTTTTTATTTTCAACATTTTGCCCACGTTCATCTTTTTTGCCCAATGTGTGGGATTCAGCGTGGGCATTTGTAAGTCAAAGGGCTGAGTCTGGTGCTCTCTGACGGCGAGCAAAGCCCCTGACCTACTGCAGGGCGCTGACGGCTTGAGACCATTTGAGAGAGGATTAGCTAATATTATCTGAGGTTAATCGCTCTGAATTAGCCCACATCACCATAGTTGTGCCGTAGGGTGGCTGCCAACAGTGACAATGGGGGAAAGAAAATACCATTTCATCGTTTTACACGAGTGAAAAATGATGATGGTCCGTCTGGTTTGAGAAATGTTCTGCAACAGTGAATGCAGCTGTAATAAAATGAGACAGCAGATTCACATACAAGGAAATGTAACATATTTGTGTGTGTCTGAAAAGTTTTAGGGTTTCCTCTTGTTTGTGTGTGTATGTGTGTGTGTGTGTGTGTGTGTGTGTGCGTGTGTGTGTGTGTGTGTGTTTGTATGTGTGTGTTTGTGTGTGGCATCGCTGTTAGTTACCAGGTACATCACAGGCTTCAGTTCTGTCCCAGTTCCGTCCTCAGGCTGTTTATCCTAAAACCCTTAGAAAGAGGCTTTGCTCCCATTATGATCTGATCCCCTGAGTCTCTGTGGTGACTCTTGATTTTCATAACCAATGCTACATTGTTGCTTGTTACATGAAATATATGTAGTGGGGGAATTTGGGGAAATTATCTTTTATTTTATGTTGTTGCTTAGTCGATAAATGGAGCAAAAGTGAATTGATGGTAGAGAAAGCTGCTATTGTGATCTCATACTCACCAAACACTCTGTTATTACTGATATCCCTCACAGCATCCCACTGGGCACCTAATGTTTCTCCATTGACATGAATGCATTATTCTCCAAATCAAAAACATATAGCAGTAAGTGTAAAAAGCTGTTATCACATCTCTGTTAAACGGAGACTCAATGTAAAATGGCTGTTTAATGGCGTGTTAGCCAGTGTTTTGGATTATATTATAAATACAACATTTTGAAATTCCCTGAGGAGAAAGTTTGAGTTTGACATATCATATCTGTATTCATCCTGTTTAGCATTTACATACTTGTAATGATAGTCCTAACATTCCAAGTACATTTTCACATGTTTAAAAAAGTGTGACCACCCCCTAATCAGATCCTCAACAACTAAATTGAATGGGGTCTTCCATGGCCCGCATCAAACCCTTCCACCATTTTTCAAGTATGTGTGTCGTTTTCGTACTCCTGCTGACAGACGGTCTAATGTCTGTAGTGACCTCCTCGGTAGAGGTAATAATACTCGTTAATATGGAGCAGATTTTCTCAAATGTTCAACGTTGCTGTCATTGTAAAGGTGTGGTCAATGAAACAGTATGAGGTCAGATAACGAAGCAGACAGGGGATTAGTAGGGTCTCTGAAGTACCTGTTCTGTTGAGACTGGGAACAGGACAGAGAGCGACATGAAGATGCATGAGCTTATACAACCATGTCCTAGAGCCATGAGTCACTATAAGGACTTATATCCATATGAGACCAAGCATTACTGTGTCACTATTCCCTCACAACTTTCAGAAAGTACAATGACAGTTATTTTGAAAGGCCTCATGCTTTTCCCACAGCATCTTCAGCCTCTTTTACTCTTGCTTCATCTCAACATGAAATGAAAAGCTAACAAGACATTGGACCACTGAGGGAGACTACTGTACACCATGAACAAATATAGAGGGCTACAAAGCCTCTTAGGATAGAGCCCGCTTATGATTCCCTTTACGTGCACAGCATCCTTGAATAGGCCACACAAAGATCCTTAAGCCAAAATCCCTCCCTGGTATTTAATTCTAAATGAGTAATTACTGGGTGTGTCAGTGTGTCTTAGGTTTGCAGGTAGGTTGGGCGAAGGAGCTCATTTGCACGCTGGCTCCGGAGAGAATTGCCCTCTCACACAGACACACAGATTCTGAAAGAAGCCACGTCGATTGAAATAGGGTATCCCTGGGGAGCCACTGAAGATTCCAGTTTGTGAGGGGGGACAGAACACAGACAGCCGCCAAGATGTGTGACATGGGGGGACTGGATAACCTGGTGGCTAACACGGCCTACCTGAAAGCCCAGGGTGGTGATGACAAGGAGATGAAAAAGCGGCGCCGCAGCTTAGCTCTCCCCAAGCCTGAGCAATGTGAATCAGTACGAACCTCCATCGAGAAGGACTTCACGTTGCTTTGCGAAAGGCAGCCTATTGGCAAAAAGTATTTCCGTGAGTTCCTTTCAAGTAACCCTGATTTCAAGCTTGCTGCTGAATTCCTGGATGAGCTCTATGACTGGGACCTGGCTGAAGGTGCAGTCAAGGAAAAGGCACGGCAAAACATCATCAAGAAGTATTGCAAGGCTGATTCCAAGTCCTACCTCTCCTTTCTTACCGGGGAAGTCGCTGACAAATGCAAGTCCGTGACAGATGCCACCTTTGAGGAGGTGATGAAAGGCAAAGTCCAGGAAGGTGTAAGAGAATACCTGAAGGACAAACCCTTCTCCACTTACCAAGTCAGTCCATTCTTTGATAAATTCCTCCAGTGGAAAGAGTTTGAGAAACAGCCCATCAGTGACAAATACTTCTATGAGTTCAGGACTCTGGGAAAAGGAGGCTTTGGAGAGGTAAGCATGCAAAAAATGTACGTAGAAATATGTATTATGGCAACTATACTATCTTCAAATCTATAGACCTTGGTTGAACGAGTCTCCTCAGGTGAGGATGGTGTCACCAATTCAAAAAATGTGTATTACATCTATATTTTTTTAAACATAAGCTAAAATTGCAAGACAATATGCATTCAGTATCTTTTGAAATTGTAATGATAAAGCTCTTGTTGAGCAAATCACAGTTGCGCAGTTTCTTTGGAAAACCTGAAGTAGGAACGTAGGTGTGTTACAACAGGAGAGTTTAGGACAAGTGGTCCAACGTTGCATACGTGAGGTTTGACCTTAACTCAAGGTGATCATGAGGAGATCTGGTATACAGGCACAACCTACCTAGCAAACAGAAAATCAAGAGAAAAAAAAAGCTGAAAATTTGGTTCTCTGTTTTAAATGATGAACTTTATGTGGAACAAATGAAAAAGTCCCAATTTCTCTTCAGGTAACTATGTAAATTGCAAGCTCTAAAAGGAGTGTTCCTGTGATTGAGATATATCAAGCTCTTAGAAAAAAGCCTACGTGTACAACCCAGAAGAACTTGTGCAACTTGTGTCATAAATGCTATGTAAGAAATCGATAACTGCTGCTTTGCTGTTGTCTAAATCTATTGTGATTGTACAATACTGTTTTCTTTAGGAGAAACACTCATGTACAGTGGTTCAAAGTTATACAAACCACATGATTGCTATTTTGATAATCTCTTTCCATAATGACATACGGATTCCAGAAAAATAAAGGTTTGGTGAAAGATATGAGGGACACAGGTTGCCAGGACACAGCTGGCAAAGGTCAAGTTAAGTTGACAACAGCATCTGATTGTTTAAAATAGGGATACTTTCTGAATATATCAATATTAAAAGATGTGTTGTAATAGTAGATTGAGGATTTAGAGTATCAGTCAATTTATATTACTGCCATTATACTGAAGATCCTGTTTTAATTGTACAGTTTTCCTAAGAGAAATGTTCATTCCAATCACTGTTGTCACTACTTATCAGTGTTGTGCAAAGGCTACGATCAGCATGTCAGTGTGGTACCATGCTTGGTGGGACTGATTATAATAAATCAATAAGGAGAACAGCTTGTCAAGTGGTATTAAAAAATCCTTTTTATCAAATTTGTCTTCCTCAAGGTATGCGCTGTACAGGTGAAGACCACGGGCCAGATGTACGCCTGCAAGAAGCTGGATAAAAAGCGACTGAAGAAGAAGGGTGGCGAGAAGATGGCCCTGCTAGAGAAGAAGATCTTGGAGAAGGTTAACAGTCTGTTTCTGGTCAACTTGGCCTACGCTTACGACAGCAAGACCCACCTGTGCCTTGTCATGACCCTGATGAATGGAGGAGACCTCAAGTACCACATTTACAACATAGGCTATGATGGCAAGGGTGTAGACAAGGGCATCGAGATGAAGCGCATCATCCACTACACAGCGCAGATCACCACCGGCATCCTGCATCTGCACGAGATGGATATCGTTTATCGTGATATGAAGCCGGAGAACGTGTTGCTGGACAGCGTAGGCCAGTGCCGACTTTCTGATTTGGGCCTGGCCATCGAGATTGTTCCAGGGAAGACCGTCACTCAGATGGTGAGTAGATGCGCACACGACCATCAAATGGCTTTTGAAAGACAACAAACGTGGATCATTGTTAGACTTGTTAGACCAATGGGAAATTGTAAAATCGACCCCAATTCTTTGCAACTGAAAAACTTTAGTCAAATCATCATCTGTATCGCTGGACTACGTTTAAGACCAGAAACATCTGCACACAAACTGCAACAGAACAGAAGAGCACAAGCACAGAGACCACTGGTTCCTGTCTATGGTCATTTATCAACAGAATGAGGCTAAGGGTAAAACCTGAACTCAGGTTCTTGGACAGTTTGTCTATCTTGTTGGGGTTTTTGCTTTAAATCCGGACAGGGATTACTGGAAAGCTTAAAGATCTGTGCAATGAGCGTCCCTGAATCCATTATATAACTCATTTGATCCTTTAACAGTCAGATTATACGATGGCCATTTACAGGCTACGGACCTATGTAGGGCCTCTGCTTCAGAACTCAGAGGTCCAGTGTTTGATAAAGCGTTTCGATAAGTGTATGAACATTTCTCTCAGTGACTTGGAGGCACAGATTTTGTCAGTGTTGTGAAGGTGTTACCTTGAGAATGTTGTACGGAAGTTTTTTCCCACAATTCTTTACAAACCTTGTAATTCTTCTTTTTGCCTTTAGAGAAATAGTGAGTTCAGTTTAATGTGAAACCACACTGGCTGCACAAGGGTGTTCTTGCATCTAACTGCAGGATACATGACAATTTGCAAAGCACAAGTCCTTATCACTGTGACAGTGCGTTGAGGTAGACTCTAAGGTCAAACATTGCTTCAATAAGGAGAAAATGGATGACCATAACCTTTTAAAATCCGCCAGCCTAATTTATGCAACATTATCTTCAAACATTACATCACATACCTGTGCTCACCTATGGATGACCTGAAAAAAGATAGAAAGTTTGCGGCAGGGTTTCCTTAGGCCTTGAGGCATCAAAGAGTAAGCTCTTAGCTCTATGAAGTCCCAGTAAGCTCATTATCCAGTACTCTGATGCTCCTCAGCCAGCCAAAGTGACTGGGCTAACCTTCTATAGGCTAGGCTGGCTTTGGTCCCCAAATCCTCTTAGTGAGCATTACACAAGTCTGTCCTCGACTAGATTGACAGATCCAGGTAAAAAACCTACCCTGAGTATGTTTAGACATGGCAGTTTGCAAACAAGGTCACTTCAGCCCAGCTGAAAAGTATCTAGAGATGGGTCCCTCGCATGAACCAAGATCAGATTAACTTGTATATTAACAAACGCATAATAGATTTTTCGTTAGAATATATATTAGAGTAAAAGGTATTACCTACAAACCTTTTAATAGCCTTTAAGCTTAAGTTCGGTCAATGGAGTTGTACTATAATCAGTTAGGGCAGCAGGTCCAGTCACATCCTTGGCCAAGTCGTATCACACCATACTTTATATCAGTACAACAGTAGCAGAGACTAAATATCTTACTATAGCAAATTGGCTATAAAACGACGATGCATCCTTAATTTCTTATGATATCTGCTGTTTATATATCGCCTGACCTTTACCAATCACACCTGAAACAGATTTTTTTAACAGGGTCCCTGCCAGATTAAGATCCAGGCTCTATGCCTGTCCGCAGCATGTGTGTGCATTGTTCATGGTTTGGCGGTTGTGTAATTCTGCTGGTGGCGATCAGATCCAGAAATGGACAGTCTTTATGCAGGAGGCTGGACTACTCTGTCAGCGTGTAGACACATATGACTCTTGACAGGTAGGAGGCTTAGCATTAAGATTAGGCTCCTGCTCCGAGGCTGCGGATGAGGTCGTACAGGGAGCTGCAGGGAGGAACAGGGAGGGGGAGGGGAGCCAAGGAGCAGGGACAGAGTTGCCCAGAGAGGAAAAAATATGTCGAAAACTAGATTAAGGTTTCTTGTAAACCAGGCAACACATTTAGTTCAAATGTTGTTCTTTAAAAGTCAGTTGTTCCACAAGTTCCTCTCTCTATTTTCTATGTCTTTACAGGAACTATTTGAATTGCTTGTGTTGCTGAACTGTACATAAATCAGTTTTTTTCCTCATCCTGCATGGAGAATCTGAAATCGTCTAAAGATACACACAACACTATGCATTCAAGCATTCAAGCGTCTTCAAATGTACTTTAACGGCATGTATAGGTGAACCCTATTTTCAGTCTTCCCTCCTGACCTCCTCTCCCTTCCTCAGGCTGGCACTGGAGGATACATGGCCCCTGAGCTCCTGAACAAAACCCCGTACAGGACGTCAGTGGACTGGTGGGCCCTGGGCGTCAGTATCTATGAGATGGTGGCCGGCTACACACCTTTCAAAGGCCCAGAGGCCAAGAAGGAAAAGGTGGAGAAGGAGGAGGTGCAGCGTCGCATCCAACATGAAGAGCCAAAGTGGGAGCACAAGTGCTTCGACGCCACCACAAAGGACGTCATCCAGCAGTTCCTGAAGAAGAAAATGGAAGAGCGCCTGGGCGTGAAGTAAGAGCTTCTTGTACTCTGTATAGCCTTTAGCAAGAAACGTAGTGTTAATGGCTTTTCACAATGGCTTAGTGAATTGAAATTCTTATTTTGTAGTTTATTTCTCAGAAAACTCACTTCCACGCATAATATGGTTGTATTCCACTTTGTGCTTCACTCTAGGAACAACCTGGAGGATCCCAGGAAGCATAGCTGGTTCAAGTCCATCAACTTCCCCCGCCTGGAGGCCGGGCTGGTGGATCCTCCTTGGGTACCCAAGCCCAACGTCGTCTATGCCAAGGACACCGACGACATTGCAGAGTTCTCTGAGATCAAGGGCATCGAGTTTGACGCCAAGGACGACAAATTCTTCAAGGAGTTTAGCACTGGCGCTGTGCCCATCCCGTGGCAGCAGGAAATGATTGACACTGGACTATTTGCCGAGCTCAGTGATCCCAACAGGAAAGAGGGTGGTGGAGGTGGAGATGACGACAAGAAGTCCGGCACATGTATATTGCTGTGAGCAGCAACAACAACGTGTTTGATGTATCACTTGCCAGTCATAATGCTCTATATTTAGTTTGTTCTCTCCTCCCGGTGCACACTAATATTGATGGATCCTGTTTCATGAAACATTCGAGTGCCAGGGACGTTTAGAATAACGTCCCTGACTTGAATGGATGCTCTTGATTTATAGATCTACTGCTTCCAGGGCAAGGTCCAGTAAAACATGGAACATGCGATGACGAGCATTTTATTTCTGGTTCAAAGCTTCTCTTGCAGTTCTAATGATGTAGACTCAAAAAAACGTTTGGAACCTCTTGATAAAGAATACTAGTGTTAGATGAGTAAGATAAAGGCCATTGTGCAAGAAATACCATAGTAAAAACTATATAAGCTAAAAGTATTTGCAATAGAACTATAAGCAATGCTGATGCATTCAGCAATAATCTTTAAACAAATTGGAACAAGCACAAGTCCTCAATCTATGAAACTGCTCAGTTTGAATATCTGCGAGTGGACTGTGTAAACGTTATAATATTATTTAGTGCTCTCCCTCCCTCCCCTGCCCTTTATTGATACAATCACAAGGTCTCACTGTTTCTACAACAAAAAGTGCTTTTTAACCTCACATGGCAGAAATAGTCATCACCTTTCATTTTATATGTGGTGATCCTAAACCTTCTAATTAAGGCCGATCACTGCATTTACATCCAGGTGATCGTTTCCTTTTGTTTGACGTTTTAGTTTTATAAAAATTTATGAAAAAAATCGTTGCATCTGTTTGTATTGTATATAAAGAAATATATTTATCTATGCACAGAGATAAAGAAGAATATGTAAGTATTAAAAGTAGGATTTGTTTGAAAAAGGAAATGAAAAATATTGAATCCCCCTTTTCACCGGGTCCCTCTGTCGGTGCTCAACTCGGTGAGGAAGTGGAGAGTATGTAGCCCCAGGATGCTGGGAGAGAAAGAGAGCAGAAACAGCAGGTCACTGCTGCATGTGGAAGATGTGGAAGACTTAGAGGAATTGGACAGTAAGTTCCTCTACCAGGAATGTGCAGGATGCCCCGTTCACGGCCCTGAAACACTGATATTTCAGGGCTTTTGTTCTTAGTTTGAGATGAGTATAAATAACTCAAACTAGCCAGATTCTGAAAAAAAAAGAAGAAAAAAAGAATCCACTGCTTTGGTTGTGAAACTGAATTTACTTTTTAGAGACTTGGGGTTGTTCAAAATGAAAATCCTTTTTATTCTTGTTTACTTGTCTCAGGGTAATTAATCGTTTTTAAATTTCAAGAGTTGAGTTTTTACAGTTTATGTTAATACAACATAAACATATATGATACATGTACTTGTAAATATAACATCAGAGGAATTGCTAAGATAGAAATGTCAGATTGTAAAGCAGGAATTTCCTTGCATCTTCAATCATTTGAATAAATTAAAATATTTCTTTTAAAACCTGTTTCTTTTCTGTGGTCATGAATGTTTAGGTTTTATTTGCTGGGGTCTTATTACACAGGGTTGTTTTATTATATGGAGGAAAGTGCTGTTGATAAATCTTGGAGTAAAACCTAAAAATATCAGCTGCGTTAATCCCTTGCAGGGCGCTGACTAAAGCCAGGCTGTGCTTACAGGCCGCCACAAATTGGCAAGTTCAACTCTTAGCTGATAAGGCGATAACCAGTGTTATCCTTGAGTCCCCTTTTCTTAAATCAGCTTCAGAGGCCCTCAGGTTCTGCAGTGTTACTGCCAAGTGAAGAATCTGAGGGGAAATCGGCAGCTACCGAGCTGGTATAATTATTTACTGTGTAGAAGAAATGAAAAGACAATTGTAATGTTGCATTAAAAAAAATAGGGGAAACCAAACCCACTGATGGAGTCCAGCAAATCGTTGCAACGTAATTGAAGCGGATACGCTGAAACACAAGGGTCCTTTTCCAGCTCGGAATGAGGGGTACTAAATACATTTACAACATTTACAGTATACTTTTGCCAACTTTCTGACCAAAGTATTAAAAAACAGACAGATGAAAATATTCATTTTCCTTTGTCACTTGTTTATAGCCTTCAAACTCAAGGACAGTAAGAGCTTAGGAGGCACTAAGGTGGATTCTTGGGTCTGCTAAACCCAAAGAGATTATCTCACGTAGAGCAGGAGTTGGGTACACACTGCTGTTCACAGTGAAAGGCAGAGCAGCGGCCTCAGGGTGCGCTGGGAGCTGGCTGGATGGAGGAGCAGTCAAATCTGAGCAGACAGGTGTGATCGGACTTCTTTTAATACCCATGTGATATGATCACTCCACCAGCAACAGTGCAGGTAGTTCAACCCTATTGAAACAGTGATTGGGCTGCAGTTTATGGCTCAGAAAACATCTCAATAATAAAAAATGTGGTTTGAAACCATTTACAACATAAGAAAGGGGTTCAGCCAATAAGATCCCATCTCTTCCTTTGAAAGACACATTAGTTTCACTGATATCAGGCCTGCAGGCAGCACCACTCACACATTGAATCCTCCTGGCTTGTTTGTGGTGCCCTCGTGTGGCTGCAGGTTGGTGCTGATGTGGTGATGGTGGGAATGTGATGGAGTGACACACAATCACAGCCATCTCACTTAACCTGCCTGGTTCCTTCTCACTTCAAACAACATGCTTTCAATTTAAATTATTTTGTGTTAGATAAACTCATTTTACACCCGCATACATATAACTAGGATTTGCTCCATTCCCACGCGTCCCATAATATATGAGATGTAGAGAAAATGGACGGGGGGTAATTTATTTAGTTATGAAAAAATTCTAAAGTGGGTCAAACTAAGATTAAATACAATAAAAGACATTTGTACATAAACAGTATAAATTATGTTTTTATGATTAAACCTTTTCAGGCCTGTGGCCCTTTACAAGAAGGCAATGTTCAGTTAGGGTCCCGTGTCACGTTTCACATGTCTATTAAATTTTCTTGAATTTTCAGATATAGGTATTTTTTTTAATACTTGAGTAAAAGAAAACAGAAAAGTCCAAAAGGCGATTGTTTACTCCTTTTTATTTTCTCCAACGCATAAATCATGTCACGCTAGTTTATCTTGTGTTGCTTCTGTAGTTTTGTATGAATATGATTTTCAATTCAAGACTTTTTCATTTTAATATTTTTGTGGTTAAAAAAGGCTCTAGCCCGAAATGAAAAAGTAGACAAATTTTTCTTCAAAATCACTTTTATTCCACAATTTATTTCATCGGGTCTTAAGGCACCCTGAAGAGATGTTACAAGTTGTTCTTTCAAATGCGGGTTGCCTTTAAGACTGTGTAAACATAGCTTTGAATAAGATAATTTCCTGTAAATCTTTGCTTAAATGATTTCTTTACAGTGCACCGACATTGTGTTTTGTGACAAAAATACAGGGTGAATTAAGTAAATATGATAGTGTATTATATATATACATTGAAGAGTAATAGATTGGCAGACAATCAGATCAACAGGCTGAAGAAGAGAGAAAACTAACAAACAATCTTTGAGACCCAGAGAGATATACAGATCACGTAAAGATATACAGTACATAGTTACAGTGAACCTCCTCCAGCACCTCTCCGCCTAAAGAGCATTTCTACACTGTACCTTCTGTGTGTGTGCGTGTTTGTGTTTGTGTGTGTGTGTGTGAGGCCTCAGTCGTCATCGACAACACGCAGCACCTTGAGAGGTGAAGCGAGACAACTCGATTCAGTCCTGGAGGGCTCACGCACATGTCGGCTATTGCAGTGGAGAGGTGAGTAAACAGGAAGACAGGCAGACGGACAGACGGACATGCAGAAAGACAGACGGACAGACAGCACGAGACAAAGATCTATCTATAATTCCCTAACTATGGTCAGGATCACAATGTATTTATATGTCGAAATGGACTCTTGTAATTGGAATTCAATATACAGGGATACAGTGGCTATACTTGATTATCAAGGTACGATCCTATGAAATCTGTGTGATGTGATAAATGTGAATACTCTGGAGATGTGTTCGGAAACGCTCCACTTTCTCAGTTACACTATACAGCAAGATCCAAATCCTCTCAGCGATGATACAGCCGCTCATACAGGTCGGAGAGATAAAAACAATACTACTCCTTTCCTGGCAGGAGGAAACAAATCTAAAGAACACTGAAAAGAAAGTCGTATCAGCAATAAGTTACCTAGTCACATCAATACTAAAATAAAAAATAAACTGAGTGGAGGATGAGCAGTGCAACGGGTGGAGGAATGAAAGGACGGATGGATGGATGGATGGATGGATAGGGAGGAGCTGAGCCTGTGTCTTGTTCTGGGAATCTTTGAGGAGGTCAGCAAGGAATGTTGAAGGAAAGAAGAGTCACAAATGTCAGCAAAGCAACGCTCGATAAATCTGTATCAACCGGTAGCCCAAACCATCTGCATTTCACGCTTCGGCCCCATCCCAACATGCAGTCTTTGTGACACGTTTGACACTTCCTTCCTTTTTCTTTCTTTCTTTTTTTTTTGTGTGTTTCTTTTTAATCTTTAAACATAAATCCTTATCAAACATGGGCAGCCTCTGCCACCGATTTCCCTTCTACCGGCCGTCCTCTGCTTCTCCTCTTACTCGGACACCTTGATCCTGAAGATGACGCGACCCAGGAACTTATCCCTTTCGTCGTTGTTGTTGAGGTCGGAACCCTCCACCTTGCACTCCACCGTCAGCTCCTTGTTGTAGTCCTCCTTGTTGAGTAGCAGCTTCACGGCCACCAGGGGCTGAACGTAGCTCTCCTGCAGTCGGGGGGGGGGGAAAGAGGAGGCCGCCTGTCAATAATGTGTCAACGTGTCGACGTAAGCGGACGTGATCCGACTGGGGGATGAGTACTTACGTGAGCTTTCTTGCCATAGTAGGGGAAGTACATCTGATCAATAAGGCCTTCCCTTGGGAAATAATGCATTTGTACGGGATCGTCTTTCTGTGGAGGAGAACAATTGTTTAAGTGTGTGGCCTTAAAGAAATGCATTACGCTGCATTAATATCATATTTGCAAGAACACATGAGACAGGATGTGGGGAAAAAAGGAAAAGCAATGACTCTGCTATTTATTGAAGATGTTTAAATGACCAAGTGGAAAACGTGTCGTGTTCTGCTTTAATCTGCAAAAAGGACGTTTGAGGCTGAAAATAACGCAGATTAGATTAAAAACAACTTGAAAAATGACACTGAGATGAGTTAAGAGACACCTGCATGATGTTACATAATGAAATGTGCTTACACCCCTACTGGCCTTAATCCTCCATCATTTACACACTGTATGTCTCTTACCCTAAGGCCATCAGAGACAGCATGCAGAAAGAAATCACACACAAGAAAACACAGACAAAAAAAAGAAAGACAAACGAAAGAAAGATGAACAGAAGGAAAATATTGAGACTTTGAGATTGTTGCATGAGAGAAATAAAAAAGGGGGGGGGGAAAAAAACACATACAAGCAAGTGGCACGTGCATAGTCAGGACTAACGGCTTTACTTTTATTGCGCAGCTGATGTAAGGCTTCCCGCGCGGCTTCAGGCCAATGATCTATGAAGGAGACAGGAAGAGTTGAACATTTTAGGAGAGAAATCTAAACAAAGTGAGACACCTCTTAGGCTTCTGACAACCACGAGCGCGTATCAGTCAAAGTGGAGCGGCGCGTTACCCTGTTCATTTTCAGCAGCACGCACGGCTTTCCCTCGGAATATCCAAAGTTGGTGTCAGAGAGGCCGGAGCAAAGGCTCAGGAAGGATCTCTTGAAGCGGCAAGCCTTCTTCGTCATTTCCTCAGTGTCGTCCTGCAGGAAATGTTCTCCTTGAATGCACTCCTCATTCTTCTCCTGCTCTGTCTCGTTATATCCTGAGAGAGAGAGAGATAGAGATTCATAGCGTGGAGAGTGGAATTAATGCTATTATCCGGGTTCATTCATCCGTGCTCCGGGGGAGACTTGCACTTACTTTCCAGGAAGGACTCCAGGTGCTTGACGTACCCAGAGTACTGTAGCGGTTCGGATTTGTTGAATGCGATATCCAGAAAGTTGGGTCGAATCACCAGCCCTGCAGCAGACACGTAAAGTAAAGTAAACATTGTAAATGATTCCATCAAGAGAAACTAATGCACAAGCAGTTCTCTGTCCAGCTGCACTCATGTTATCTCACAGGATGAGATTTCCAAACAGGTCGATGCAGAAAGCAGCTGTAATGTAGCAGATTATTGTGACAGCATCTCATTGGTGCAAGTATGAATAATGAATGGCTCAAAGAGAAATGCTGCCAGTTACAGTACCTTAAAGCCCCCCCCCCCCCCTCCCTCTATACACTGACCATCCAGACACACTAACCTGGATTGGGAACGCGGTCTCTGTACTTCGGCACGTAGTCATCCAGAGTGAGCAGCATCACCCACATGGTCAGGGCGAACATGCCGGCCAAGAAAGCGTAGAAAACCAGGTAGAACAGCAGGATGAGGCCTGGAGGAAGATTGGAGATGGACAAGGAGAAAAGGAGGAGAAATTAGACATAACGATGGAAGGAGGCAGAGAGGGGACATGTATAATTAACCACAAGCTTTAACCTCAGTGAGGCTTGGACAAATGCCTTCAGATGTTCTTTTATCGCTCCTCGGCTGCAGCCTGGAGAAAGCTGTCATTTGAGTGTATTATCCCGTTGAGAGAAACCATTTTGGAGCAAGGGGGGAAATGCCGCTCGGTGCAAACAAACGTGGAGCCAGCAATCACAGCAAGAGATGCTCCATTTTAAAAACACTGTAAGTTTGAGGGAAGATGCTGCAGCGCTCAGAGCAGCTGCTGCCTCCTCCATCCTGGAGAGGAGGAGGGGAAACAAGAAAGGGGGTCATAGCTGTGGAAAGATCTGAGTCAAAATGGTTCACCACCATCCAGGCTCTCACAGCATGGATGCCCTCTAAGTTGACAGGCAAAAAAAAGGGATGGACCCCTCAGCTTCTTGCTGTACAACCCTCCCCCCCTCTCCCATTCCTCCTCAACAGTATCCCACAATGCACCTGCCTGGTGTGTGAAAGAGAGAGAAAGAGGAGAG